>NC_091485.1:18162370-18806384 GCF_947461875.1 Haliaeetus albicilla
GGAGAGTGAGACTCCATATGTTCCAAAAAGAAAACCCAATGTTCATGATCACATATGCTGTCCAGCTGCAAAGACAGGGGAAACCTTCACTGAATTTCATTGCCTTCCCTGATAGCTGTGTATCAAATGACTTGTAAAAGTTACTTCTCCCCAGGTCACAGTGTGCTGTCTGCAGCCGCAGGAAGGGCCCCTCCAAAGTACAAGTACTGGATAAGGAAGCAAACACCAGTCAGTAGTGCAGTAGTGCATTTACAGCCCTTGATTTTCAAAAAGTTCTAGTTTTTCTCTCTACAGATTGCTCCTTTTCAATAAATTGTCCACACACTTGATATGAAGAGGGTTATTTCACTAATGAGTTTGCAGGCATTCTGTGTTTATGCCTCATGACAAGACAAGCATTTTTATATAACCTCCAACACTTTATGCAATTTTTTTTAATTCCAGATACTTGAGATGACAGCATAGTTTATAGTCTCAGCAATTATATGTGAAAAATGTTACCGCCACAAGGACTTAATCAATTACAAAACATTTCCTGACTTTTCTGATTTATTTTTCTCACTGTCATTTTAATGGTTCTTGTCATTTCATTCATAAACATCCTAAATAATTCCTTTTCCTCTTTGCTAATGCAAAGATTTTTTAAAGTATATTGAGAACTCAGTCCATCTTTTCTTAATCATTTTTACTTTTCTTGCTTTCAGTATCTTTGCTGAAATACCAGGGCTATGCATGTTTTGAATGAAGCTACACTAGCATCGTATAGAGAGAAGTAGTCCTGGCCAATAAGTTTCTGCATAGCTTAGATGCTTTATTGCATTTTCTGGGTTTTGCAACAAAATCATGGCATATTGAATATGCCTAACCTTAAAGATGAATGAGGAAGACTTTCCTGAAAGTAACATTTTTCCTTATTCATAAAACAAACACATAATTGTGTTATTTCAATGCTGATCTTGAGGGGGAAAGAAAAAGAAGTATCCATAAGAATTAAACCCATCTTTCAGATTTTCTTCATCTGTATTCTTTGCCAGACCTCCAGTCTGTCCAGTTTCTGATCTGGTCAGAAAATTCTTTTTATACAGTTTCCAAAGTCAGGAAAAACTTAGTATATAGAATTCTCTTCAACATATATACACATATGTGACATTTAAAGTTCCAGGAAGTGTGATTTGCAGCCTAGCTTCACTCTAGAAATGCTGCTTATAACGAAGCCACAGTTATAACCATGTGAGAAATATTTTGCTAGTAATTAGGCCAGTTGGCATATGTATGGCTTTAGATACAACAATATTTTTTCTATACTTAGCTTGTATATGCGTACACTTCCTTTTATTTGTCTCTTTGCTCTTTTCTTCCAAAACTACTGTCTCTACCAGTGTAAAGTTATTTCTAAGAAAGTAGTAGACATTGAAAACATATGGGATACATATTCATTATTCTGATGCAGTAAATCTCCAAGATATATGGCAGTGAACATCCTTATACAACAAACTTTCATCTAGGTCTGATGCCAGTTCATGAACTTGAGATTAGGCTACATAATGTTATATAGTGTCTGCACATGTGAGGAACCAGAATATCTGTAGTCATTAATACTTGGCTAACTGTCGTGGTTTAACCCCAGCCAGCAACTAAGCACCATGCAGCCGCTCACTCACTCCCCCCCATCCAGTGGGATGGGGGAGAAAACCGTGGGTTGAGATAAGAATGGTTTAATAGAAGAGAAAAGAAGAAACTAATAATGATAATGATAACACTAATAAAATTACAACAGTAGTAATAAAAGGATTGGAATGTACAAATGATGCGCAGGGCAATTGCTCACCACCCGCCGACCGACACCCAGCCAGTCCCTGAGCGGCCATTCCCTGCCCCCCCCTTCCCAGTTCCTAAACTAGATGGGACGTCACATGGTATGGAATACACTGTTGGCCAGTTTGGGTCAGGTGCCCTGGCTGGGCATGAGAAGCTGAAAAATCCTTGACTCTAGTCTAAACACTACTGAGCAACAACTGAAAACATCAGTGTTATCAACATTCTTCGCATACTGAACTCAAAACACAGCACTGTACCAGCTACTAGGAAGACAGTTAACTCTATCCCAGCTGAAACCAGGACACTAACCCTATTTTGTTGAACACTAGAGGGAGATCAAAGCAAAAGAATAAATGATCTAATAGATTATGGATACTAATTGGAGTTGTTCATCTCAACTGATGATAAGATGAAACACCAGGTAGCATAGTGTCGTAATTTTTCATCATAGTTTTCACATACCCTTATTTGATATTGTTTTACCTAGATTGTAATTTTAAAGGATGAAAAAAAGACTTAGAAGGAAAAGGACTGTGCTTATATCAATACCACAATTAATGTATTCTGTGTTAAATTAATTTTTCAGATGACATGTTTACTTCAATGAGAAGGTAGAGGTTTTAGCAACTGAACAATGAAACATAAGCACAGAGTCCAGCTATCTCACCATTCTCTGAACATGCAGTGCTTTTTTCTAGCATGTACCTACAGCAGTAAGCAGGGGAATCTCATGTTTCTGGAAGACCTTCCCTGGAAAGAGATCTTTCTGTTAGACCTAAAGGCAAGCAACTGAGACTGTTCACGTTCAGAACAGGATGGAGATGAATGCTGTCATTCTTTTGCCCACACAACTGCTGTTTTGTTCAGTGTTTGCTGAACAAAGTTTGTAATGTCAAATGCCTATTTTAAAATATAGAGTTTTTTAGTTTTGCACGAGAGAAAGTTATCAAATGCACACTTTTTTGCGCTCTCAGCTACTGCTGGGAAATACCAACACTTTCAGCAGGATTTGCAAAAGAAGGGCCCTTAGGACCTTGAATAGTTTCCCAAGAGGAAGGACCTGGTTAATCAGTCCAAGCAGAGGAGGGACCCTGGCATCCCAGTTTCACAACCAAGGAACTACTCATGCTGCAGTTTGTACAGAGATTGTTACGCTGGTAGGGATGTCTGAGCTAGATGGAAACAGCATGGTGCTGGCACTGGTAGATATGTAGTTATTGACAAAGAGGTCACAAAGTTAGGGTTATTTTATCCTGAGTAAACACCTATGCGTAGTAGTTTGCAGCTACCTCACACGTCAGTACACCACGCTGCAGCCCCTGCACCAGTTGGCACTGCCAGCATACCCCATTTTCAGTGTACACCGTGGTGTAAGGAGAAAATGTGATATAGACACACTAATAATTGCTATTGTTATTGAAGAAAAGGTGTGGACAGGCTCAAAGGAGGTAACAGGAATGAGAGGGTGGGAGCAAGGCGAAGCGCAGATGGGAAGGGAGGGCTGGAAATCCACCTTTCAGCACAGCGAGCTGCTAAGCTGGCTCAGGGCTTGCTGTGGAACAATAACCTCTCACAAAGTTACCAGTCAGCTCTCCTCCACACAGAAAAAAAGAATGCTCCAAGATTCACTTCACGGCTTGGTTCAAAAAGGAGAAGTATTTATATATTACTGAAGAACTGTGCTGCCACTAAAGTTAAGTGGCAAATTCTTGGATGCTTCCTGCACTATTTGGATCTGTTTGATAAAGGGTGAGGGATTTAAAATCCAGGCCATCTGAGGAAACTATTTCCTTCAAGAGTGAAACAATTGCAGCTGAGGCTGTTTCACATATGATCTGCTACTCTTCATCAAGCAGACAGATTTCTGTTGTTTTTTTTTTATACAGGCCATGTCAAGGTACCTTAATCACAGTCAACCTAGAAGTCAGTGAGATATTTTAAGTACTCTGGGACAGCCAGTAATCGTCACTTTAGGTATGGCCAGAAAAGCTGGGGGAGGTAGAGCAGGCACCTTGCAAGCTAACAGAGCCCTTAGGAGTCTGTAAACATTGCAGAGTAATTCCTCTGACTCAGAGCTACTTTTAACATCTGTAAAGAACTCCATAACGTGCAGGGCAAGGCAGAATCAGACTCTGTGTGTCCTTTTTCACCTACTTGCTCATACAGGGCTAAGCCCAGCTGGTAGACAAAAAGAAATGCCTGTTAGAAAGTGTAGGGAACATCCTGTCCTCACAGCTTACCTTCCTATAACAGGTCCAATCCCCTTTGTCTCCATGAAAGCCATTGCTTACCTACTGAAGAAAAAGAGAGAAAAAAAAAAGGGGGGGGGGGGGGGGAAGGTTGTCTTTTCGCTTGTTTTACAGCTTTAAAAACTAAGCCTCCACATCAATGTTTTTATGTGGCTTGTTTCCTTCTTAAATGCCTGGTACATCTGGAAAACCTAGAGTTTGTCAAATGTATTTTGAGACAAAATTGTAACAGCTTGAATGGAGGTGACTGAAAAAGTATATAGCTCCCATCCATAGGACTCTTGCTGTCATTTTCAGAAAAAGAAGTTCGTCCTAAGTAGCACCAGGCAGCGTAACCAGCTACACAGAGCTTGTCCAACCACCTCCAGAAGGGATTAATGTTCCACCATGACCAAGTTTTAGAAGGAGAGCAAAGCTGAACGGATTACCAGGAGCCCTGATGCCCAAGGTACTTTTATTCAAACCAATGAGAGTTTATACACTGGATAGCTTTGGGGATGAAATGCTAGAACTAATGACATCAGAAGGCATTTGTTAATACATTGGAGACTTTTTTTGGATTGAGAAAAGGTCATGGTATTTTAAGTGACAAATAAGCACCTCTGTATATACTGAATGGATTGTGAAATATAGTGTATATACTGTGTCTGAAACACAAAACACTTGTTCTTTTTCATTCCTAATAAATTACTTTTTAAATATATATATACACACAGAAGGACAGAGAATTAATACATTTCATGGTTCTAGAAACAAATCATTGCATCTACATAATTGGCTAGTGAAGTGGTTTGTGCCTTCCAAAAGCAGAAGAAACTACTCAATACCCTTTCAGGTCTTGTTTACTGCCAGCTGTTTAGAGAGCAAATACAACTCAGGGTGTCTCCAACAAAGGGAGGTATGGTTTTCTAGTAAATAGTTAATAGATGGAAAAAAAACTGGGAAATTATTCAGTATTTAAGGTATATAATTTCTTTACTATATCTTATCATTATAGTTCACAGCTGAAATACTTTCATTGCTATTCCAGCTGATTAGGCCAGTTTATTTAACATTTTGGGATTGAGGGAAGTATGTTGTTTGTTTATTTATTTAATGAATAAGTTTTCATTCAATAAAAAAAGAATTAAATTGAGTGCAGACCTATTACTCCCAGACATTTCAGGTGCTAAGTCATTGCATTTCTACTGTAGAGAAAATTGAATTCTTGTCATTAATAGGCACTGGGCACACAGGAGAGAATTACGTTTTTTGTCCAAGGTCAATCCTGCATGGTGCTGGCAGCTCCCAGCACCCACAGAGGCATTCTCAGCCTTGTCACAGGCTGAAGTACTGGGGCTGGCTTTTAGCTGTGTAATATATACTAGTGCAAACATGCTTTGCAAGTGTCAGGGTGTTGTAAAGAGCCAAACCATAAGCATGGTGAATGAATACAATTGACCAGTAATCTGAATTCTATTTGTTTCCTAAGTTTGTACAATATTGCCAGTATAGTTTCTGGTCCTGGCTTCTAGTCTCTCAGTTTCCTGCTTCATCTTGCTTTAGATAACTACAAATTGAATAGAAATTGCTGATAATATTACAAATGTATGCATTTTTAGTAACTTCAGTATTGCTATCAGCTCATTGTCCATTATACCAGCTCGGGAGACTGCCTTTTTCTAGACAAATAATGTTTCTGAATATCCAGTGTTACTGAGCTGTTGATTTCTCTCACCAGGACCTAACTGAAATGTGAAAAAGAATGGGTTGAGGTTTTTGCAGTTTTTGTGATACAGCTACATTGGCAAATGCGTTTCAAACTTAAAAGGTCTTTTTTGTCATTTATTGCTTTTTTACTGTTTTGCATTTCTTGCTACAGTCAGACAGACTTATTCTTAGACTGTGAATGACATCAAGAAAGGTAAAAACCAAATAGTTCAGCCATTGCCAGGAAAAAATGATGATAGTATAAGGCACTTTTTTATTCTTAAATTGTTGTGTTCTATTTTTAACAATTCTGACACGTAAACACTAGTTGTGAAAGGTTGACTTTGCAGATACCTGCAAAAGATAAATCTGAGGTCTTTCAGAAGGCGGTGTTGGTGAGTGGAATGAACCCTTTATCTGGATAATACAATGATGAAGCAAACTGGCAAGGTATTGACAGTGGAGAAGAAATCTGTTGCATCCGAGCTGTCTCTGGTAGTGCAAACAACACAGGAGGGTAAACTTTTTTTTCACCTGATGATTATTTATAGCTTTGTGTGAAATGACCTTGGTTCTAATTTCTGTAGCCAGTGGAAATATGCATCCAAGCTCTAAGGTGTCTTCTTTTTCCATTAGTATTCAGGACACACTGAGGTTACTCATCATGTTCACAACAGCTTTACATCCCTTGTGTAGTCTGTCTGTCCTACACTGCTTAGAAGTGTTAAAACTACTTCATGCACACTACCTGGTAGATATGTGAAAGAACCTTGTAAATGTGGGACTTACTGCAGATGTTTGAGATAATGTGTATTGCATAGATCAAGCACTAGATTTACTACTTGTGTACCACACTGTATACACAGATATTTCTGTCTGGGAGGTCTGAGACAGAAATACGACTGTAGACCACACTGAAGCATCAGAAAAGAAGATAATTGACAAGATCCTTGATGGAACCCTAATAAAACAGCGTGCAATAGCCATATATACATGCTGAAATTAGAATCTCTGAAATAAGAATGGCTTTTTTTGGCTTTCTATTAATTCTTTGAAAATAATGTTAAAAGTGCTGTAACCAATTATTCAGTTTACTGTAACTGCACTAAAGCCCTTAGAAGTTCTCTGTTCTAACCAAGTGCTATACTTAATATGAAGTTCAGTTCTGGGCCCCTCACTACAAGAAAGACATTGAGTTGCTGGAGCGTGTTCAGAGAAGGGCAACCAAGTTGGTGAGGGGGCTGGAGCACAAGTCTTATGAGGAGCAGCTGGTGACATGCGGAAAGAGACTCCACAATCAGTGAGATTGTAAAGTAGGTATGTTCATTCAGCGCTGGGCAGCACGGGGGGTAGTCCCACCAAAGTCGTGCGCGCCCGACACGGCAGTTCACTTCAAGTTTATACAGTCAAGTGTTACATATTCACAATATGCCTATACATATGCATGACCTATCCCCGCTTCATATTAAAATTAGCTCCGAGAGGTCATTTCCATAGTCTCCTCCCAACTGCGCTTGCGCAGTGCCTCTTTATGGTGGTCGTCTGGTGGTCGCAGAGATGAAGATAGATGACTCCTCTTCATCACCGCTAGTAACCTCTTTTCTTGCACAGGGTCAGTGATTTCTTGGTATTCACCCAAGCCACAGGACCAGTCTTGGCTGGCTCTTGGGGCCAGCTCCTGCTTCTTATCAGGAACTGCCTCTGCCTCATTGGCTGGTTCTTGGGACCAGCTCTTCTTACCAAGGACTGTCTCTACCTCAGCTAATTTCAATAATGTAAGCGCTAAACATCATCTTTCATCCCCCTTTATTATGTCTACTGAGATTCTTTTGACTCCCCTTGTCTCAGCTGAGGGACCTGGGGCTGTTTAGTCTAGAAAAGAGGAGGCTGAGGGGAGACCTTATCGTTTTCTACAACTACCTGAAAGGGGGTTGTAGTGAGGTGGGTTCTGGTCTCTTCTGTCAGGTAACAGGTGATAGAACAAGAGGAAATGGCCTCAAGTTGAGGCAAGGGAGATTTAGGTTAGATATTAGGAAAAATTTTTTTACTGAGAGGGTTGTCAAACATTGGAATAAGCTGCCCAGGGAAGTGGTTGAGTCACCATCCCTGGAGGTATTAAAAAAGCAAGTGGATGGGGTACTTCAGGACACGGTTTAGTGGGCATGGTTGATGGTTGGACTCAATGATCCTGAAGGTCTTTTCCAACCTAAATGATTCTATGATTCTAAGTTATTGTAAAATTATAAGCAGCAGACGTAATATATCATACCATTCATAATACTATATGTTTTCAGTGAAGGAACCTTCATGTTTGTCAGGCAGATGAGTTCAGCAATATGACTATATCAGCAAAGAAGCATTACTGAAAAACAGTTCTGAGAGAACAGTGACTCAACAAATGCACTTTTGCCAACTGATTGTCCTGTTTAAATCCCATTGAAATGAGTCTTTTTCTGAAGTGTCCACACTGACTTTCTATTAAGAGTGAAAATTAGATTGCGAGACTAGAAATCATAAAACTTAACTGTGACAGTAGCTCTAGGTGAGAATAGGAAAAACATATCATTACAAAGACACTGCTGAGTCTCCTACTCTTACTAGTAATTCTGTCATTCACATACTGACAGATGTTGACCTAATTGTCTTTGGGAATGTCCATGTGTGCTGCAGTGCAATACAGTTCATTTATCCCACTACACAGCCTTTGCTTTCAGATAAGTATGGGTACTCTTTTGAATGTTTTCTCTTAAGTGAGCTTGTTTCAGTTGAATTCGTGATGGATGGTGGTCCAAGTCTCAGCATTCTTCACCACAAGTAGCACCTTACTGGCATTCTCAGCAGATAACATTAGCAAACCCAGGTCAGAAACCTGTTTCCCATTGAAAAACGGCCAAACACATTCATCTGCATTAAGGCTAATCACATTCAAGCAGCAGTTCAGCTGTCCCAATTACGGATACCCACTGACACTTGCAGAGAGCATTGTTTGTTTACAAAATAATTAAAACTTTTGACTTCTCCCATTGAAACAGTAACAGAGTGTACTACAGCATTCAGCAACCCTGACTATGAACAAATGTCCACAGGAACTTCAAGACTTACTGGTATGAAAGTGTCAAAGCTGTTTTAAACTTAAAAACAGTGAGAATATATCAGTTCTTTAAAAAAGGCAACTTTCTAAATAGCAACTGCATCTGTTTTTCAGAAGTGGGGCTATAAAAATAACAAGAAAAAATGGGTCTTATTGTTCATGGTTAATATCCAAGCTAAATTAATATCATATTCATTTATACATTAATGAAAAGCCTAAAAGGCCTAATCCTTTGGAAAGATTCCTATATGCTTTGATGTAGCTTAGAGCAGGATCATTATGGAGAAAGGAAAACATCATCTTGATGCTGAAATAAACATTTGGTCTTTTAGATAGTTGTAAAATACAGCCAAGAAAAGATTGTACTTTGGATCTTAATCTGCATTAGAAATATGTTCATCAAATCAAAAGAGGGTTTCAATTTAAATGAAAAGGAAGCCTCTCACTAATATCTAACATGCTTCTAAAAACATCAGTGTTTACAAATGTTCACATCTAAATTGAGGGCATTTCATTTCACCATCAGCAGTGTGGTGGTAAACATGTTATTGTCCTGGACAACAGTTTATCTTGGCATTGGTCTTATTTGTGTCTAATACTGCAAATCTTGTGAGAAATGCCAGACTTTCTCAAAGCAAACAGCTGGGCCAGTAAAGATTGCCAAACTCTTGAAGTCTGTCAAATCAGTTTCAGTAAATGTGGGATGTTCATTGGTAAAGAAAACTACATATATTTTTTGAAAACTGCACATATTTTTTAGAACTGCTTTGAAGCTAAAGGAGAATTTACACTTTGTTTTCCTCTAAGGCTCAGCAAAGCCTGGAGCAGCTCTTATTTTATCCAAACCAACTTTGCCGCTCTCTGATGATACGTTCATTACATTGCAATAGGTGATATATCAAATGTCTATTTTTGCCATATCTGTGTGGTGAATTTCCTCTTGATATTTATGTTTCTATATGTTTTATTGTAGGAGAAATTCCAAACATTTCAGTTAAGTCTTAAAATTGCTCCAGATGAAGGAGAAAGCCTTCATCAGAAGAGGAATGGTCTGACTGACAGGTCAGCTTCAGAATAAAGCCCAGCCTGAAAAACAACCGTCCAGATTCTTTCCACAACCAGAAGAAATGAGCTCTGAGAGACCTTCCAACCTAATCAAACACCCAGGGCAGACAAGCATTCCTTCCCTTGAAAATATAAGTGATTTCTCCTTAAATATCACTGATTGCACCCAGGTCGTGGTGCCAGAGGAAGTTTTTTTCACTGTTGCTGCTGCTGGAATACTGGAAAATCTGCTTGTCCTTATTGCTGTTGTTAGAAATAAGAATTTGCATTTGCCCATGTACTTCTTTATTTGCAGTTTAGCCATTTCAGACATGTTAGGTAGCTTGTACAAAACTCTGGAGAACATCTTTATCATCTTGTGCAAAATGGGATACCTGACACGTCGTGGGGATTTTGAGAAAAAGCTGGATGATGCCATGGATTCCATGTTCATTCTGTCTTTACTGGGGTCAATTTTCAGCTTGTTAGCTATTGCAGCAGACAGATACATCACTATCTTCTACGCTTTGCGTTACCATAATATCATGACACTAAGAAGGGCCTTGGTTATCCTGGCAATCATTTGGACATTCTGTGCTGGCAGTAGCATTGCCATTGCCCTCTTCTCCTATGAAGCAGCAACAGTCATTCCCTTCACCATCCTGTTCCCTTTAATGATGTTTTTTATACTGTGCCTCTATGTCCATATGTTCCTCCTGGCTCGATCTCATGCTAAAAAGATTGCCTCACTGCCAACCAGCACAGTCCATCAGAGAACTAACATGAAAGGAGCCATTACACTGACTATTTTCCTTGGAGTTTTCCTTTGCTGTTGGGCCCCCTTTGTTCTTCACATCCTCTTAGCAAGGTTTTGCCCCCATAACCCTTACTGTGCCTGCTACATGTCCATTTTCCATGTGAATGGGACACTCATAATGTGCAACGCAATCATCAACCCAATGATTTTTGCATTCCGAAGCCCAGAATTACGGAGTACATTTAAGAAGATGTTCTGCTGTGCCAGGTCAAACTGGAACTGGTGAACACTTCATGAAAAATGAAGATTATAGAAGCACACCTATGGGGTGCTGTGCAACATCAGTTTGCAGAGTTAAAAATACCAACAATTATGCCCAAAGTAATACTATGCTTGTAGGGTACTGCCAGTGATTTTCAGAGGGCTAGCAAAGAATGCATAAAAACTAAGTATGCACACAAACCCTTGCCAACCAGACCTCCAGAAATATTACTGATTAAGTTAATTCTGCTGACAATTTTCATGCAAGTAAAAAAAACCCTGTATCTTAACTATCTTTTGTCATTTCAGAAAAATTCAAATAGAAATCTTCTGCATCAAGTATTGCATTACCCCAGAGATGTGTTTATGCCAAATCATTTTGTATCAGTAATTTTAATCTAAGGTGTATACTACTTTAAAATTCTGTTGTTTAAATCACAATGAAATAAGCATTTGTTTCTAAACTGCACATTTATATAAAAGTCTACGATAAAGTAGAAAATATGGACATGTAATTGGATTTTGCTGGAAAAGTGAATTCATGACTGTTCTTTAACATCTAGCCTCCTTAAAATCATGTAATTAGCATTTCAAAAAAAATTTTTGGAGTGTAAGTCCAAGAGAAGATATTTTGGTTTAAAATCTACTTTTAGTGACTGAAGAGTTTTTTTCCAAGATTAAGTTGTTGTGCCACAAAGACAGGTTTTTGAATTTTAAAACCCCAAAACTAGGTCTGGACTAGCAAAGGGAATTGCTGAGCTTGCCAGCTTCCCATTGGAAGTCCCTGGGCCAGTTTGCTTTAATGAAATAATAAGCTTTGCAGACAGTAAAAGAAGTTTGATTCAGCCATGACTTTCTAAACATGTTACAACAAAGAATTCAAAAAACGAAATACGAGAGACAAAATTCAAAGACCTCCAAGAAACTCAGCCACCTGGATAAGGAATCAGCTAACCAGTCTGGAAGGATGCCACAAAGTAGTTTGTGATTTACGAAATCCTAGTGAGAAAATTTTGAATTGTCCCTGCCAAAAGAATAGAAAACTCACAAAACTTTAAGGCAGAATAGTTTTCAACAGCAAAACATCCTGAAGCAGTCCAGAGTATGTGGTGAGGAATTAACCTCACAATAATTCAGTGGAGTTATTCAGCTGTGCCAGAGAGAGAATATTTAGTAAGAGCCAGCCATGAAACTGAGAAAGCCAAGACACAGCTAGAACAAGAAGGAGAGGAGAAGATAAACTCTATTAGAATTCAGAGATAAATGGAAGAATTTACTCTGATGGAACACTAAGCAAAACAAGAATTTCAAGATATATGGAATATGGACCAAATCATACATATTCAGGTGGACTTAGGCGTACAGATAAAGATATAAGAAAGGGACAATAAATCTGAAAGCCTCTATAGAACAAAGCAAAGAAAATGTCTTAAATGAGAAAAGAGATGCTCAAATGAAAATTTTTCAAACCTATATATTTATTACAAAAAAAGGTTTATCTGTAAAATGCAAGTTCACAAGGGAGTTCAGATATAATCAAACATTTTATTTTAATGAGAATGTTTTCCTTTCCATCAAAAGCAGAACAAATGTAAAGCTGCACAGCAAGAAATGACTGTTAGACCTGGAAAAAAAAAGGAAAAAATTATACAATATTAAAGACAAGTCAAAACAAAAGACCTACTGTACCATAATATCCTGTGCACATAGTTGATGAGCTTCAAAATGATAAAAAATATTGGACAGAAAATTGTGACTTAGGCAGCCTTTATGTTAACTCTGCAACACACAAAATATCTACTAAATGCACCTTCCCTCAAAACTTTATTTTCCATCTGCTTTCCTAAAACAGACATAGATAAGAGAGCTACGTAGCCTCCACCATGTTAGAAGTCACTGCATCTTGTAAGGAAGTCCACTCTAACCCTACAGATGCAACGTCTCCACATTCAGACAGAGCTCTCCAAATGTAAATTTTAATAAAATATGTACAGTAAAAAATCAACCTCATAACTTCTAAACATAGAGGAGTAATCATTAAAGAAAACACTATACATTTGGCACTGCTAAGAGGAACATTCAAGACAGACTCATGTCAAAATCCAAAATTCAGCAGTAAAATATATCATTCTGTTTAAAGTCCTTTGCAAAGGACTCCTTGTCTTGGGGACACACTGGCAGTTAGGGCTAGGAAAGGGACAAATGTGAGAGCCCAGGCTGGGGGTGGACATGGCCATGGCTACAGCAGGCCCCAGATGGGGCCACCAACTACTGCTTTCTTCTACCACACCAGCATGTGGCAGCTCAGGGTAGTCCTGAGACAAGTATGGCTTGGCCTGGAGGAAACAGGACAACTTGGACCTGACTGCCTTCAGCCCTCATCTGACTGCCCTCTCCAACTCAAGAGTCTCGGGAACTGGCTGGTGCTAAGCTTCCTCGCAGCATCTCCAGGCCCAGGGGAAAGAGGAGGGGAAGCGGTCGCTCACAGACCCCAGCAGCCAGAGCCCAGCTCTCATCCCTGCTTTGCAACAACGATCTGGGCTCCTACCTTGTCATGAAGCCTGACTCCCAGGCCATGCCAAGGGAAGAGTGGCCAGAGCCAAGGGCATTGGATGAGGCATGATTCCCACCATCATCCCAGACGTCCAGCCTTACGGGTTTCCCCACTGCCCTGAATAAGCTGCAGCCTCAAGAAATGGCTGGAGTGGTGGCACTCTACTGCCATGGTCCCAGACCTACACCAGGAACCCTCAGACAGCCTGTGTGGGGCACAAACTGCTCCCCGAGCAGCTGGGCTCACTCCCTCCTTTTCATACCCATGCCTCAGCCTCACCCTCGACCTAAGACCCTAAGGGCACCTAAGATAAGAACTTAAGATACAAAATCCATGCTACAAGCACACCTTTGATCCCCTTCCTCTTGGCCCTACTTCAAGGGCAGAGCAAACTGTCCTCCAGTAACCCAGCATCTGTCCACTCCTTCCCCAGGCTGTCCCACTGTCTTTCCCAGCACCATCCCCAAGCCTCCAGCCACCGTTTACCTGCAAAACATGGAGCAGCCATGGTTATGTAGGTTATGACTCAGTGAGATTTTTTTCCATCTAGCTTGTTAAAACAAGGAGTCAACACTTCGGCAGCAAATTTTTGGCAGGTTCTATCCCACATTGTTTTCTTTGACTTGAAAGTATTTCTGAAGTTACTGATGTTGGATCTCAGATTGCCATGAGATCCAAGCACTGTCTGGAACTGGTTCCCACCTGATGTTACCAGGAATTAACTGCTTATTCTTTGTAGCCTACCTGGTCTCATCTGTGGATACACTCAGAACAACATCCCAAGCATTTGCTCATGTCATGATGCCTGAGCAACACCTAAACTTATGGTTTGAGGTTACATCGTTGGTGGTAGAAACTTGATGGCTGTTACTGTTAGACTCTATGTCTAATACCCAGACAACCAGCAAGACTAGGAAAAAGCTGCTACATAAGGGGATCTAAGACAAAGCACAGAGACAGCAAGGTTGTAAACTATGAGAACTGTCTGTTGTTCTCCATTTTTAATGTGTTCAGGACAACAGAACTTGCCTTGCAAGAAATTTGTAAGAAATGAAGATCCTATGCATTTGCAATGAAGCTGAAATCTGCGTCACAATATTAGATCTCAAGCTGGGCCTAAGCGTTACATAAAAGGGAATATAAAATTTAAAAGACACATATAAAAACTTTTTTTTTTTTTTTTTTTTTTGCACTAGTTATGATTAAATGGAGCATTCTTTTGAAAATATTTCCCTTCTGGGAAGGCAGAGTCAGGAAAAGCATAAAATATTCTTGAATAAAAAAGCTTCTACGAAGATTTTCATTTTTAAGTCTGCCAACATTCGTTGCATGTCAGCAGATGGGTAAATCTCCATACATTATCTCCTAATTGGCTGTAAATTTGGCTTGCATTTTAGCAGTTTTGCAGTCTCCAAGCAAAGAAGTTTTTCTGTTTCACACATTGTCTCCATATATTTCCCTATGTTGCTCTTTGAACAGATTCTTCAAGCCATGATTTGTGAAGCCTTCATTGTATTGTACTGAAGTCACTCTTGAAACTCTACTCTGATATGTTAATGTATAACAGTGAACTCTTTTCTCAGATTTTGGGACTTCCCTTCATCTGCCCAGCTTTAAATTACAAGTGTTTGGGGGGCAGAACTGTACCTTAGCTTTGGGAGAAATAAGTTCATCTTGGATCCTACCAGAAGCTAATAAGCCTGGAAGGAAAATCCAGACCCTTGAAAATCACAGGCAACACTACAATCGATGTTTCATTTGGACGGGTCCACCCACAGAACTTCACATCCCTGTGGCAACAAAACATTTCCCAGTCACTTACTGCAAAACCAGAGAAGAAAAGCTCCTCCTCTGTTTCTGTTGTTTTGAACCGAACTTCATGTTCAGGAACAAAGTGAACAAATCTGATAAAGGCACCCAGGGGAATTAATTCCACTGAAGAAGTCAGTGCCAGTGAGGGACAGACTTGCAGAGCAGTTTGACTTTGTTCACAAAATAGCAAGACAAACATAGTTTACTTGTGAGAAAATATAACTTAGGGTTTATTTATGTGAGAAAAATCTTCTTTCCATGAATTATGGTCCTGGGCAAGACTTTCAGAAAAATAAGTATCTTGGACTTCTATTAGGTGAACAAAATTTCAGTTTTTCAAACAATATTTAAGTAACTGAAAAAGAAGGTTGACTTGAAGTTCAGAGCACCGTCAAAGGCAAGCAATACTTATTTATAATATTTGTTTATAATATGAGTTAAGGCAAATGTTAGCCCTCTCTTTTTAAAAACCTCAAGCAAGACACTTCATATAGTGTCAGCTAAAATTACAGGCAAGGAAAACAATAAAAGGATCTTAAAGTATCTATTTATCGTGAGACCTAATGCTGCTTGTAATAGTACTGAATTGCGATTATGTTCACAACCTTGTTGATTTTTTGGATTTGGTTTAGCCTTGGAGGCTTGGAACTTTCAGTACTTTTGTTTCAGTGCTAAACATCTACATTTCAAGCCATTACTTTTTTTAAAAATCTTTTTGAGTCAGATTTGAACTAAACTCTTCAAACGGTACATTTATTCAAACAGAATCTATTCCCCGAGCAATGGTTTTTAATTCTCTCAAGGTAATTACAGCAGATAGCTGTCTATGAAAATACTATGTGTTCATCATTCAATAGCGCTTTGATACAGCTTCGTTTGAAGTGTCGCTTTTACAGATGACACAATGCCATTGTGAGTTTCTGATTCAAAGAGGATGACTTACAGTACAAATCTGGAGAAATTAGTGTGACCATTTAAGAAAACTTTTCATGTCCACTTGAAAGCAGTTTTGGTATGTCTGCAAATCCCCTCAAATTACTGCTATAACACAAAGAACATACTATTGAACTGTCACACATATTCTAATGAGTGACCATTAGCTGTCAAGTAATTCTGGATAACCCAGCCGGAGGGCAAATGCCTAATGAGTAATTAAAATCATTTATTGCTTTCCATAATTTTTTTTCTTTTACTTTAAGACCATGAGACAGGTTTGTTACTCCACATTCTATTGCTTCAGCAGCACCTTTACACTACCATTTACTACAAGTTCAGTCCTTCAACAGTTACACCTAAACTTCATATGAACTATCTGAATAAAGGTAGGGCTAGTCAAAAAACATTTGCTAATGAAAGGAGTTACTCCACCGGCAACTTC
Organism: Haliaeetus albicilla; assembly: GCF_947461875.1. Taxonomy (NCBI): domain Eukaryota; kingdom Metazoa; phylum Chordata; class Aves; order Accipitriformes; family Accipitridae; genus Haliaeetus; species Haliaeetus albicilla. Next base: position 18,179,024 of record NC_091485.1, read on the forward strand.
TCACCCTCTAACAACCTGACCGAGGATGGAAGAGATGAAGCACATGGCCTGGGTGGATACTTGTATTGGCAATTCAGCTGTAGTAAGTCAGAGGCCTGCTTTACGTGGATACCCAAACAGCCCCTTTATCAGTATTGCTGTATAGAAAGGTTTCCAGAACAAAAAAAGGCAGGCTGCGCTGTATGCAGCTTTACAGGTCAGCAACTCATTTCAGTGTCATGGCCCTGAGGCACTGCCACGTCTGACTGTCCCTGCCCGCCCCTGGGGCTCCCCTGACCCTGCTCGTGGCCCAGGACCCCATTTCAGCCCCCTGGAGCCTTCAGCCCCTGCCTCAGCGATGCCGCCGTAGGGCCGGTCTCCAGATCCCCACAGGCCTGCCCTTGCCGAGCCATGGGCCCTCCCGAGCCATGGGCCCTGCCGAGCCGGCCCCCCCACAGGCCCATGTCCTGGCCCAGCCTCAGACCACCCCAGGGAGGTGCCCGCTGCCCGCGGCTGGGGCTGCCCCGGTGCCCGCCCCCCCCGGCCGCCCTGCTCCTGGCTGGGGCGGTGGGACGGGCCCTGGCTGCCAGGCCCTGCCCTGAGGGAGCCCAGGGGAGCCCGCATGGCCACCGGCCCCCAGAGCACCCGGACTTTAAGCTGTCAGTTGCAAACAGGCAGTTAAGAGCCACTTTGGCAGTCTGAAACCACACAGGAGCCTCTGCGGCATAGCATGAGAGCATTCAGCTCTGCAGGGAGCCTTGGTGTCAGCATAATACCATGTAGTTTAATACAGTCTCTACAGCCAGCAAGAAATATCTTCAGACCCTTTAAAATCCTATTACGTAAGTTATTCTGGCTAATTGTCCCTTCCTGACTATTTAAATTTGGTCTCAGTATTTGGTGGCATTGAAAGCCTAGGGTAGATGTCTTCCAATTCAAAACTAGCTTCCTAGTCCCAGGGACTCCTGCAGCTACCCACTTTCAAAATTAATTAATATTATCCACCATGCTAAATAGGCATTTGAGCTTTCACTTGAATTTTAAAGAATGACCTACAGAGTCTGCTTCACTGATGTGCCATTTCAGTCTTACAGTCTGCAGTCTTACATTTTCATTTCCTTGAGAAATGAAACCACAGCCAAGCAATTCAGGTAATCACATCATCTGGTATGACAGCTAAATCTGTCTTAACTGCCAGTCTGTGCAATGAGGAAAAAAAGGAAGAGAGAAAAAAGCTCTTCAGCCCGACACAGAGTGGTCCATGTCAGAGGGCAAGCCGAGAGGAACTGATGGAGGCTTCAGGACTCTCATCTGCGCTTAGCTTCCTCTCAGATCACAGTAGAACCTTCAAAGGAGGGGGAGAATTTGGATAAAAGGCAGCTGCTGGTTCCTGGATGAACAGGCAGATGAAAGAAGCACAGCTTTGCAAGCAAGAGCTGGCTGGTTAATAAGGGGTTGAGACTGGCAGCGTTATCCATTACAGGACCTGGCACTAGGTAGGGGTTGTTAGAAGTCTGGGAACAGGCCCAAGGACAAGGGTCACTGAAGAATAATTTTTTAAAATAACGGTGTTAAATGAACCAAAACAATTGTTCAGCCTTTTTCTATACGTAGAGGTCTTTACTGAAGGCTTTGTCTAGGTGGCTCAGGAGTATCAGGGGCATGAGAAAGCTCATCAGGCAGAGGGCTCCCAGCTGGAAACATTGCCAGCGAAGCCAGGGTCAGGCCAGGATGGAAGAAGGCAGGGAAGAAAAAAGTAATTTCTAGGATTGGGTAGGACAGCATGGAAGTAAGAAGAACAGAAAAAGAAATGGGTGGACATGACATACTCATCTTGCACTGCTGGAAAGAAGTGAGCAGACCCGAGAGAGAAGCAGAAATGAAGAAAATAACATTCAGGTTCAGACAAAGCAGAGGAATGTTGAGAGATAAGTGAAAGGAGCAGAGACGTCCAGAACAGGGCTTTTGTTCTTGATTTGCAATAACAACCAATAATTGCTTTTTTTTTTAAAAACTGTATTTTCTGTGCAATATTGATGTATCGGGTGCAAGTGCCCAGGTGCTGGCAGTGGAGGGGAGCTGCAGGGGTGGCCTTTGTGAGAAGAGGTTGGGGCTGCCCCGTGCCAGACACAGCTGGTTCCAGCCAGCTCCAGCCAACCCACTGCAGGGCACAGCTGAGCCCCTCAGACAAGGGGGAGGCACCTCTGTGAAAATGTGCTTAAGAAAGAGTAAAACCACTGAGCTGTGAGAGAAGAGTGGGGAAAAAATGCGAGAGAAACAGGCCTGCAGACACTAAGGTGAGAGAAGAAGGAGGGTGAGGAGGTGCTACAGGCACTGGAGCAGAGATTCCCCTGCAGTCTGTGGAGACAACCACGGTGAAGCCCGTATTTCCCTGCAGCCCTTGGAGATGACCATGCCAGAGCAGCTAGTCACACTGCAGTCCATGGAGGACCCCACACTGGAGCAGGTGGATATATCCTGAAGGAACTGCAACGTGTGGAGAGCCCATGCTGGAGCAGGTTTACCCTGAAGGGCTACAGCCCATGGAGAGGACCCATGCTGGAGCAGAAAAAAAGTATGAGGAAGGAGCGGCAGAGAGGAACTGCTGTGGTCTGACTGCAATCCCCACTCCCCATCACACTGTGGGACAGAGGAGAATATAGAGGACATAGAGGAGTCAGGAATGAAGAAATGAAGTTGAGCCTAGGAAAAAGGGGAGGGTGGGGAGAAGGGCAAGATCTTTTTTGTTTTGTCTTTGTTTCTTGCCATCCTACTCTGGTTTAATTGGCAATAAATTAATTTTCCCCAGGTCAAGTCTGTTTTGCATATGATAGTAACTGGGGAGCAACCTACCTGTCTGTATCTTGACCCACAAGCTTTTTTCATCTTATTTTCTCCCCCTGTCCTGTTGAGGAGAGGAAGTGAAAGAGCAGCTGGGTGGGCATCTGGCAGCCAGCCAAGGTCAACCCACCACAATCAATTAATCCTACAAATAAGGATTAACAGTCCCAGTCTAGAGATCAGGTGCAGTAGGACTATGAGGATGGGCAAACCATGGGTGAAGGAAATGGCTTGCAGTAGACTGGTTTAGTGAACTTGCACCAGCTTTCTTAGATCCCAACCTCAAGCATCCTTAAGTGCTTTTACACTGATGGGAAAATGCCGACTTAAACTAACCAACAAATAAACCACAGATGACAATGTTAAACTGCATTCTGTGCATAAGCCTTGGACATCCTTTTACCTCAAAGCACTGGGATAAGCTAAAAAAAAATCTCTTGTTCCAGCTGATGAGAGTAAACTTTGCAGGTATACATGGCTTTGTTTGCTGAGTACCATCTGCCAGCTTTCTGCCATCAGATGGTGAAAACTCCTCTGACTGTTAGAAGGCAATCTGAATTAAACAGAAAGGTGATAATAAAATGGTCTCAGAACTTAGCACTATTGCCTTGATAGTGCCAAATAAAGTCTGAACACTCAAGAATAATATTTTATGTTGAAAATGTAGAGCAGTAGCTTTTTATAACAGAATATTCCATGCCAGCTGCTCAGGAGTGTTGTCAAAATGGTCCAGATATTTACTGTTTATTTAACTGTTATTTAAGCTTGAACCCTGTAATCTTTTTTGGAACCAATGTCAGTCTCGGCATGTCAAAGGGAAGATTTTCAGACAATACTCAAGCAAGATATAGAGAGGAGACAGAACTGGCATAGCCTGTGAAGCAGTTATTCTGTTTGACACGCTAGTGCCAGAGCTACAGTACCACAAAAAGACCACTTGCCTCGGGAATCCCAGTAAAGAGGTGGCTAATAGGGAAAAATTATCTTGAGCACCATCAGCCATTACTGCTGCCAAGGAGGAAAGACATCAGCGGTGGCAGCAGCTGGAAGGAGTGCCTGGTGCCTGGAAGGAATGGCAAAGCTGTGGCTATCTGATTCACCCAGATCTCTTGTTGTGGCTTTTCTCAATGTCATGCCACAAAAGATTTGAAATAGTTGTACCTATCTTCACAGACGTACAGATAGATATATTTTATATTGCTTTCTTCATAAAGGTTCTTTCAGCTCAGTCACACAAACTTTCAGTCTCAGTCCTGCATCCATTTGATTTCGTGACCAAAGAAGCCTTAAAGTGCATTTTCTGTGTTATCTCTTTGGATATGTGTAAATAATAAAGTGATACTGTTACCGAAAAACTCGGAATAAAGAACTTATCAACACCAATTTAGTGTAGATAAGCAGACACTTCTTTATTAACGGCCCGGTGCGCGGGCGAGTCCTCTCACGAACCACGCACACCTGAACACCAAAATCATACACCTTATATTAAACTTATTCATACATATTCATTAGATTTCCGAGAAATGTTATACATATTCATTAGATTTCTGGGAAGTTATTAGCATATGTAAATGTCCTTTACGCAGGCACAGTGAAGGTCTCTGGTGGTCTTCAGAAGCCCTCTGGTGGTCTTCCATAGTCTTCCTCACTTTGTCCGATAGTTGACCTTTCATGTGATTCTGCGCAGTACGATTTTTGCCATCATGTATTAGATTTACATAAAATACATTCAATGTTAATTCTTGAATTTAATATTTCTAGTGATTGGCCCTCAGTCACACCACCTTATCAATATTCTTATACTAAAACAATCATTGGTTAATCTCACTTAACTCTACTGATTGGAATTCTCGTTAATTAGATCAAAGTAAATCTTTACCAAAGCTTCCGTGGTTAACTGATTTCAGACAATACTCGAATTCTTATGGTTACACATAATACATTTTCTTAAGTTCCTAGGTTCCTATTAATTTGAAATTCTGACATCTGTTATCTAAGTTCTAAATGTTCCTACTAGATGATTTTAACCAATTCCTCCGGCCTTGGTACAGGGCTACACAGGGGATTTCACAACAGCTGTTAGTTGTTGGTTAAATATATAAAATGCAATATATAATTTTGCTAAAATAGTTCTTATAGTTCCATATTCCTATTAAAATTAAATATGATTAAATTCTAACTAATAACAAATCAGTAACAATACTGTATCTCACAGAAGGAATTCAAAACAGGTCCTGAAGAATCTATAGAGTAAACAGGGGTTATGTTTGTGCTTGATGGCTTAATTATTAAATTAATTTTTATTTCCTTCCCCATACCTTTCAAAAATATTCAGTTTCTTCCTCAAATCATCATCATAAAATTGTCTGCTGTGATCCTGGTCTCTGATAATGTATCTCATCTGGGGGTCAGTCATATTGGAGTCAGATTAAGTGTGGTGCTTCTGGTATTTCAAAAATAACCTGATGATTTAAAATTTAAAACATATTGCACATTCATTTGAAATTCAGATGTTGAGGTTTCAAAATATACTTCATGCATTATATCTGCAAAATGCTTTATATCCATTCCATAACTAAGTACCTTACAGTATACTTTCCTCAGCTGATTGTCCTCCCAGCAACTAAGGCATAATCATAAAATTGATTTTAAATTACTAAAATTACTTAACATAATATCTGTACTGACATTCAGTAGTCTATTCAAAGGTCTGTCTTCTTATATTCGTAACAGAAAATGCAAATAAAAGGCAGTACTGTGAAAAAATATTTTAGGACTAAATAAAATGAAGGACTTTGCTGGAATTTGATGCCTAAACCAGGAACACCTACAGCTCTTTCTGTTTTCTTTGCAAGCAAACGCACACAAGTTCAGTGACACAAGCAACCCCCAGGAAATGGGAGACCAAGATTCACATTCTTCTTACAGAGAGAGAATTCAAAACCCCATCTATAGCTTTTCTAAAGCAACTGTTGGGCCACAGGGGTTTATGTAGGTAGAAAAATTTCCAGTTGTTTTTCCTTGAAGAAGTTCCTGCTGTTGAAACTGTGCAGTGAAGAAACGAGCATTTGCTGGAGCAGGAGAAGAGAGAGACTTGTGGGTCAGAAGCACCCCGTGAGTCAAGGAGCTCTGTGACCCAGGTCCCTCTCTCTGCACTGCTGACGTACTTCACTTCAGCAAAAGTGTAACAATGTGATCCCCCAGGAATTCTGAACTAGAAGTCCCTCAGGTAATAGAGAGACCAGAATCCAGCCTCACGTACTTCTGGAGGGGTGGTTTAAACATTAGTCTATGGCATGAAGCTCATAGGCTTACAACCAAGACAATGGCAGCATTTTACAAGACTGGTATCTAATACACAGCTCCCTCAAAAAGGAAGGGCATATTTTAAAAAAGACATATTTAGTAGGGGGTTCCATATCCCACAAGATTATTTCAGTCACCTCCCTCATCGCTGTCTTCAATATTTCTCACTCTGTTTTGAGACACCTGCTTGTATCCCCACCCAGTTTGGGGAACCTTACACCTAAGCAGGGCTCTGGATTCCTCTTCTCTCCCATGTGCACAAGGAGTGGACGGTGACAATTTAGCTCCATTCCCAACACACTCTGCAAAATCAGAGCTCCGTAGCAGCTGTTTGGCCTATGCAACCTGTGGAGCATGAACCATCCAGGAAAGAGTATTAAAAAGGTACTACATAGCCCCAGTTCCCAACTGCAAGCTCACCTGCAAAGCAAATCTCTGAAAAGTGAGAGCGATCCTGCTTCCTATCAATTACAAAAAAGATCTGGTTTTGAACCAGTTAGAAAGTGTCTTATTTTTGTTAAGAGGCCCTCTGTATTACACTAAGCCTGTAATGGAGAATTTCTCCCCTAAAGAAGCCCGATAAACTTAAGTTTACTAAATTATCTCAGACTGCCTGCAGTTAGCTTTGTAAAAGCCCAGACTTTCAGTTTAAGGGTTTGGAAAACTTTCTCCTGAAAGAAGGTGATAGGAAATGAGGGGAAACAAAAGGTCTTCTAAATTAGGTAAGTGTGCTCTCCTAGCCCTTCTGGCTATATTGATGACAAAGCCTCCCCCACAAGGAATATGCCTTACCAACTGGCAGTGTTTTGAAACAAATGCCTAGAGTAAGAGTCAGAAATAGCATTTGGCAGTTCAAAAATGCATCTGTTCTGTTAATGATACTTTCATATCGGTATTTTTGGGTCACAGATGAAGCTGTATGGAAATGAAAGTGGTTTTACATGAGTTTAATTTTTCTCACACTAATTTCAAGCTGAGGCACACTTTTTGTCCATTGGCGAATCTCTGCAACAAATATCTTTGCTCGGGTCTGCTTAATAAGTCCTGGAAAGGCATGCACCTGACCATTTACCAAATTCTCCGCAACAGACTGCAAGGCAGATTGTCTTGCCTGTGAGCTTAGGTGCCCAGAGCATAGCTTCGTTAGTACAAGACAGCAGGATGGCGGTGGGGAGAAGAGGCCTTTCCCACTATAGAAAAATCTGATGTTTGCTAGCACCTGCAGGACACTGGGTGACAGTCCCCCCAGGTTCTGAAAGTGGGTACAGGTAGAGGAAGCCACATGCTCCGAAGTGCACAAACCTCTGCAGCAAAGCATGGCAGCTGCTGGCAGGTAGGCAGCCAGAGTTACAGGATAGGTGACACAGAGCAAAGGAGTTGCCAGCAAATGTAACCTGAAGAGAAAGAAAAGGCAAAGAAACTAACTGCTTCATTTTAGTAGTGCTTTCTAGCAACAGTAGAAATAGTGTCATAATTACCAAGAGAAAAATGTCAAGCACCACCTTGCCCAAGATGCTGCAGGTTGCAAAAGAGTTCCTTGACACAGTATTCAAGCAATAAGAACTGAGAAAGGACTAGAGATACAATGTTAAGAATTAAATTTAAAACAGTATATAATTCAGTAGTGGTAAAAAAGGAATTTAATTCTAACATTTCTGCTTAAAGCCTAGCAATCTGTGAATTACCTGAAGTGCACACTGATTTTTGACGTTTGACTTTTGAAGGATATTCTAGCATATATTGTAGCCTGCATTTTCTGTAATCCCTTTTATCCATCAACACCAGAGACATTTTGCTGCCCTTTAAAAATCACTTTTTCAAAAATCATAGAGTGCACTTTCAAGACTTATTCTTTGCTGCTAAATCTTCACACCTTTTCTCATGACCCACTTGCCAGTTTTTTCAACCAGTTGCAAGATGAAGCCTTAGTACTACTCCCCTAGACTAGTTACCTCAAGGTATTTTCTTTGAATGACAACACTCAAGTTTAGTACAATAATATTAGCTAGAGGGAAGGTCCTCTGATTAAGTAATAAACACACTGAAAAGTGGGGAGGACGTATTTTGACCATGTGGAGGAAATATTCTTGTAACAGGGGTAGAAGCTCCCTTGTGCTTTCCTTCATAACTGCCCAGGTGGGCCAGACTGATAGTAGTATCTGAGCCCTATTACAGACAATTGCTACAAAACGTTTCATCCCCCCCTCACCATTGTAGCTGAACTCCGTGCTATCAGCACACACACCCGCCAGTAGGTCTCTGCAGCTGAAAAAAATGTTCCTTAAGTGAATTAGTACACGAAATTAAAAGACAAAATCATGATTAGCTGGACAAGAAAGACTGTATCTGGAAATAGAGGCCAGAATGCAGCCAGCTTCTATTTCTGAGGAGGAGGTTAAGGAAACAGGAGGTGAGCCACAGGCTGATACTCCAGGGAGCAAAGAAAACAACTGTGACTCGAAATCCAAACACAGTTTATCCCTGCAGGAAAGAAGGTAAAGGTAGAAAAATCACCCCTACAATAAACAGAGCAGTGAATTAATTACTTTTAATACTTAGTGGTGTAGACTGACCTCTGTGTGGTTGTTTATGGGATTTTGGCCCCCGTTCAAATCACAGAGGCTTTCTAATAAGATTGTTCTAACTCTTGGGTTTTGACTCTCTTTTTTACCAAAGAGATATAACAAGAGTAGTGGATTTACCGTGCAGAATTTAACAGCCAGTACACTAGCTTCCCTTAAGGAATACTAGCATCCCTTCAGGGGAGAACTGCTGTAGCAAAACATAATGGTGAGAGTAAAGAACAGATACTTGACATAAGCTTTCTAATATGTTTCCATGCAAATTTGCCATAATATATGGAAGGCTGTACCCACACTTCAGCCAGCATTGCTTCCTCTCCACTCCCTGGCCACATCTTGCTGTCCTACATTTCAAATGTCTGTGCACATGTTCAAGATTGAGATGTTTGTCCTCAGCTGACTTTAAGTAAGTTCATGTATTATCTTTTGCATGTTTTATAGACCATTTGACAAATAGTGCATTACCAAAACCACAATTTCATATACTTGAAATACAATTGTACCCACCGCCAAGGCCGAGAGGGCAACAGCTGAGAAAAACAGTCTGAAACAAAGATGACCTTCACCAATTCACCAATAACTTGTGTTAGAGCAAACATCAGGGAGAAGAGCAAGCAAACCCTTTTTTAGGACATGAGGAAATTACAAGTTGACAACCCATCAGGACAAGAAAAAGAACGAACAAGGACTGTGTGTCTCTTATGCTGATGCACAACTTGGTTAAGTCTATCCTTAGCTTTGCAGCCCATGACCTTTGGATCTGTATACAGATGCCTGTTGCTCAGTACCCTTTTTGTTCTAGGAAAAACATCTTTCCCAACTGTACTTCCCAGCTGGTTGCACAAGTTTCCTATAAAAGAATTGGGCTATTACACCAGTATGGCTTTAGGTCCCTTAGAGAGGTCTCAAGCTGCTGTGCTGCTTCAGGGTGGGAGTTGGAAGAGCCAGAGGGACACACTCCCATGCAGAATCTGGTCTAAACAGAGGCTCTCAAAGGAGGCCATTACAGAGAGCAGTCTTCTTGTCTTCATTTAAAGGGAGTGAGCTCTACCTAGCCTGAAAACAACGGAAAAGAAATACTGGGTGACTCTTTGACACTTCAGTAGTCATCTCACAGGTTTGTCTCCATGAGACTGACTGAGTTTTTAAACCACATATTCTTGTCTGTCAGCAGTCTGTGCATATCTGACATGGGATGAAGCTCCACAGAGCTGTTTGTACAGGTGGGAAAAATAGGAGGATTAACAACAGCCACCCAAGAATTTTGATCAGGAGGTTCAGATGTGTTTGGTGAGCTGACAGCATTCAGATCACCAACATGTATCGGTTGTCAGATGAATAAAGAAAAGGATAGATAGATAAATAGATAATAATGTTACATCATTATTATGCTCTTTTGCCACTTTAGAAGCAAAGTTAGCCACTCAATAAACAGTACAAAAGCCTCAGAGGCAGAAGCTGACTGGTAAGAAAAAAAGACATTTTGGGGAAGGACAAACAGAAACAGCCCAAATGAGGCCAATGTGATCAAAGCACAAAGGACAATGACTATTTCCCACTAACAAATGGACAGGTAGGGATGGTGGTTTCCAGGGGAGATAAGAACTTCACATTGTCTTTAGTATACAATGGAGCAGAAACAAAAAACAGAATTAGTGTTGCCATCTACAGTGCTGATGAGGTTCAAAACCTTAATGGAGAAGGGAAACCTCGAAAAAATCTTAAGAATTAATGATTCAAATGCTGCAAAAAAATGAATATGGAATTGTAGAGTCAGAATCTTCTTACTAGTAATTATAGCCACAGCTTTTATTTACAGGGACTCTGTGAATGTAATGAATTATTATACTAATGAAGATGGCTTTCATGTTAGTGCCAAAGACCGAATTGCAGCCCAATGAAAGGTCCAAAATTTTGCAAATTGGAAGTATAAAGGTATGTCTTATATTTTCCACTTCATTTTGGCACAGTTTTTTATTTCTCAGAATGCAAGTGGCTTGCTACTTCTATTCATCTCTTTTACAGACAGGACAGTTTCATAATTAGTTACTGCAGCCATTGTTTTTAAAAGCATTGGTTCCTCTGGATGGAAAAAGCAACTATTTTGCAGTTGAAAGTAAGCACAGTATAATTTTATGCATTCAGCCATGACAGCACTTGTTGATTTAAAGCCAACGAAATGATTATTGAAAGAAATCCCTGAAATATTTTGCAGACAAGTCATTATTTTGCCTGACCTCTGAAATCTCACTGATTAAAAACTTGTATCTCTTACAGAGAAAAATTAAGCAATTACACTAATTAACCTAGGAACAGTAATGGAATCTCCATTAAAGGCAGTAATGTATTCACTTCTAAAAGACATATTCCAATCTGCTTTATTAAGAGACGTGTGATGTCGGCAGGAGATCTCACCTAGGGAAGCAGTTTTCTTTATCTTTCATAGAAAGTTTTATTAAATCTACTTGTATCGAAGGCTATCAGAAAACAATAAGTTCTTCACTTCCTTTTTGCCATGTTGATCAAAGTAAAAAACTACTTCTCTACCTTGTCATGTCAGATAGAATCTAAGTACTTAAACTATTGTTATCACCATGGCATCCATATTCATTGTATTTTTCATTGCTTTCCCAGCCATTCTAACTCCTGTTTTGACAAATGGTGTTAATAAAAATTAAAATCGCTCAAAAAGTGCTTCACAGATGAATTGTCTTGTGTATAAATTTACCTTTTCCCAGCTAATTAAAATAGCGTTCTGCAAGGAAATTACTTCTCTTGCAAAAACCATCTATTGATTTTCTTTTTAAAAGCTTATGGTAAAACTAAAACGTTTCAAACAGAACCAGTCCAAAACCTGTACTTTCTTCAGGAACTAGAAAGCTATAAATGTTACTTGAGACGATAAATGGAACTAGGAAAGGACATTTTGATAATGTGAAGGCAGCTATCTTGGGGACAAAGTTTGGTAACCACAGTCCTTTCCATCTGTAGTAGTTGCATAACTAAAGATTTTGAAAGAGAGTAGAAAAAACAAACTTAATAGTGCTGCCAAAAAAAAAAAAAAGCAGCCTAAAATTGCAGAAAAACAGAGTGAATAGTTACTAATTAGTCCCTTACCCAGCCAGAGATAAATATCTGTATTTCAGGGAAACCTCTTTCAGCTTCTTTTTCAGCTTCTTTTATTATTATTATAATTACAGTGAGTAATTGAGGATTCACAGAGTGTGTTGTAGGCAATAGAATAAATACATGCAGTGAGCTCCAGAGAGATGACAGTAAAAGAAAAATAGTAAGCAGGCAGCTGGGAATGCCATGTATTTCACACTGGAAGAGTGTTTGGTGTGGTACCTTGCTGCTGGCTGCTGATCAGCTTTCTCATTAGATCTGTTTTGTTTAGGCACAACGGCGCAAATAAAGATAATGTATTGTGCTTTCAGGTCTGTTTGCGTTCACATTTCTTCCCACTCCTAATGATCTTGAAGGGATGCGTTCTTCTGGCACAAGTGGGATTTCAATGTACAGACCTATGCTCCCACTCAGCAATCACTCTGGATTTGATGCCTGAAGTCATTCTTGAGCCACTGGGAAACTACATTTAAAGACCTGGCAAGATATATGTTGCAACCCCAATCCAAACAGATGCTACCTCTGAACCAGTACCTATTCCTCTGCCTCTTGCCTGTGTGTTACTGGTGGGATCTTCTCCCAGCTGGTGCCACGAGGGTAAAACCAACCTTCCTCACCTTCCCAAACATTTGTGCAATGGGAGACAGGGAAATGTTTCCTGTTGAGAGACATTGCTCCTTTCCCTGTGGACAGACTTGTCAGTGTAGTGGATCTCCCTAATACAGCAAGAGTGTTTCCGTAGAAGTCTACTCTTTCTTGAATACACATGAAGCCAAGCTCAGAGTAAAGCCCAGAGTAAACAGTAATGCACAGTATCTTAATTCTTTGTGATCTTTCTACTTGCTGGTTTCAATCTTCTAAACAAGTGACTTAGGATAATCTTGTAGTGTCTTCTAGATCATAAGGAACTTACATCACCAGTAGCTCTCTATGCAGTAGCTGTCCACGTGCACTCACATGTGGAATGACATAGGCCATAGATGCACATCTAGTCATTCTGCTTAACTATACTCCAATTGATAGTTGGTTTTAGGTGGTACCTCAGCACATAAAACCAGAGTTCCTCACTTACAACACCTGGTCCACACATGGAAAAGGTTATAGCACTCTCCCATCTACAACAGCAGGGAATAAAAGAGCATGCAGAGATAGAAGTATGCTGTCTAAGAAAGGAAAACCAGGCAGACTTTCTTCCCCAACTTGCCATCTACCTACCAGTGCATTACTATATCATTCTGTGTCGCATGCTTTAGGTATCCACTACATTTCCCTCCAGAACTTAGAGCTTTTAAGCTTCTAATAGAAGTCCATCATTACTTCTGTGCTCTTTTAAACTGCTTGAAGCAGTTTTGCACTTTTTTAAAGCTGAGGTGTCTGTCAAGGCTTACTGGTGAATCAGAATAAGAATCCTGATACTGGCTCTCCTGAGACTGATGGAAAGTGGAACACAAGCAACCTTCTCTCACCTGCAGTGAAGCACAGGCTCACTCCTCCACTTATTTTCAGTTCCCCCAGACAAGTTAATACATTTCAGTGCTACCTGCAGCTGGATTCTGCCATGAATGCTGACCTCGGAAGTCTATGTCCATGTAAGCTGAGGTCTCAGTGATTTTACTTCACTGGCAGATTTAGAATCCCTGTCTAATGTGATGACAGGACTGTTAGGTAAGAAGCAAGATGGTTCAGCAGGCCTGCTTGGAAGGAAGGAAGGAAGGAAGGAAGGAAGGAAGGAAGCACAAATACCCACTTAGGAAGGTTGGCTTCATTTTCAAGAAAAGGTCTGAAACTGTGGCGTTCACAAGTGGGAATAAGCACAGTGATTCAAGTTCAGATTGGCTACAGAGTCAGGGCAGTGCTGGCAGTAGCCTGACACCAACTGTGGATAAACTCATGAAACTACTTGGCTGAGTCAAAAAAGACCAGGAGGACCTAGAAAAAAATTCAATTTGCTTCATGTAGAGGAACCATGAGCCACAAAAGGAACCTGAATTTGACAAAGGAAGGTTGGTAGCAACAGGATAGGAGCCATTACCCTGCAATCAGCAGTGATACAAACAAGAATGATCCAGGAAACTGCATACTGAAAGAGCACCAAGATCTAACATGCTGTAGCAGTAAAGCAGCAAGGAGCTGCTTTGAAGTGGTGGGAGCATCATTTGAAGTGGTTTGAAGCATCATTTCAGTGATGAGCTAATAACCTTTAAATCCCTCTAGTCCCCCTGAATTGTCAATAGCTTTCACAAAAACACTTCAGCAACAATAAGCACTGTAAAGACATGTGATAAAGAACTTGGCATGACAGCACGTGTTGCAGAAGAAAAGAAAGTGTAAAAATAAATCTGTCTGCATGTGCTGGCATGCTAGCAGCTATGCATGACATAGATTTCTGAATAAAGAGTTAACTTTGTTTTTAAAATGTGGAGAGTTCTGATATTGTAAGTATAAAATCTTCATTGATCTTGTCATAACAGAACAATGAAAAGGAGAGAAGCAGAAAAGGGAGCTAGTTCATTTACAATGGCCCCTCTGTCCTTCCATGAAAGTTGTCATCCCAGTCAACTCATTAACTTCTCTGCTTCTCCCTGAACTTCTTGAATCATCTTTGACAACTTCACCTTTCATCTCGGAGCTCTCTGTCACTTGGATTGCTCAAGCAGATCAAAACTGCTTGAGGGAAGTTTCCTCCTTTTCTTTCACCTTGCCAACAGAACAAGCAGGAATGCGAAGTCTGAATGAACTCCAGTGTCATACCTTCAAAATAACATGGGTCACTTGAGAGCTGTGAAGTGCCTCTGTCACTGTTTTAGTCTTGTTGCAGTGAAGTTGTACTCAGCTTTGTAGCTACTTATTTCTGTGCCTGTATAATCCCCTTACCTCCAACTGCACAACAAAGGCTTTGAGGAGAACAGAAAACTCTTTTTTTGACATAGAATGCCACAAAGAGCCAGAGAATTTGGCAGAGCTTTGCAGACATGTGCTCTCAGTGCCCTACAGTATTTAGACCTGCAGCAGCATAATTTGCCTTAGGAAATTATTCTTTCACAGAGTTTTGTTTGGAGTAAGGTCTTCAGAGGACCATAGTGACACCTGTAGCTCATGCACCACAGGTTCCTAAGAAGGGCAAGGCTGTTGCTTCTACGAAACACTCTTCCACCTCTGCCAGTTATGAGTCAGTCCTGTTCTGTCCTAAGTAATCAGTTGTTGTGGATTAACCCCAGTAGGCAGCTCAGACCCACACAGCCACTCGCTCACTCACCCCCAGTGGGATGAGAGAGAGAAGGGAAGGGTGAAAGTGCAAAAACTTGTGGGTTGAGATAAAGGCAGTTTAATAGGCAAAGCAAAAGTTCAGTGCACAAGCAAAGCAAAACAAGGAATTCATTCACCACTTCCCATGGGCAGGCAGGTGTTCAGCCATCTCCAGGAAAGCAGGGCTCCATCACATGTAACGGCTACATGGAAAGACAGACACCATCACTCTGAACATTTCCCCTTCCTCCTCCTTTCTTTGAGCTTTTTATCGCTAAGCACTATGTCATATCGTATGGGATATCCCTTTGGTCAGCTGGGGTCAGCTGTCCTAGCCGTGTCCCCTCCCAACTTCTTGTGTACCCCCAGCCTACTCGCTGGTGGGGCAGCGGGAGAAACACAAAAGGCCTTGTTGCTGTGTAAGCACTGCTCAGCAAATACTAAAACATCAGTCTGTTATCAAGACCAATTGGTCACCAATCCAAAACATAGCACCATATGAGCTACTATGAAGAAAACTAACTCTAACCCAGCCAAAACCAGTACATCAGTATAAAGAAATTATATTTGCTTCAGCTATGGAAGTACGATCAATTTAAAAAAAAAAAAAAAAGGAAAAGAGAAGAGAAGAGAAGAGAAGAGAAGAGAAGAGAAGAAAAGAAAAGAAAAGAAAAGAAAAGAAAAGAAAAGAAAAGAAAAGAAAAGAAAAGAAAAGAAAAGAAAAGAAAAATACTTAGCAAATACCATCAGTAAAGCTGAAACGAGAAAATAAGAGTAGCACCAGATGGATCTTTAGTCTCATGAAATACCTAAGCCACCTTGAAGGAAGAAAAAAATGTGAGAAAATGTGCCATTAACTTTCCACCCAGAATTTGGCTCCCTTTTTGTTTTTAAAGGTACAACTTCAAATTCTAAGTCATCTATGGAATTTTCACAAGTATTTTTAGTATATACTGTACTACTACTACAATTGTACTAGTTGCCAAATACAGCAGTAAAGTATCTTAAAATAGACCCAGAAAGGGGGAGAAATAAGATTGACATTGTATATAGAACTTCTGGAGGTTTATATTTTTGTGCTTAGTGTTCTTCTACACATGAATATATTGTTACAAATGAATGCTTCCTCAAGAATGCATTACATGGGTGAGAGCAAAAATCCTTTTTGTTTATATGGAAAATGCTTGCTCACTTCTTTTGTTCTAACTTTTGCCTCTGCTCTACAGGAACAACATTGAGCTGAAGTGAACTTGCACGAAACCTCACTGAGTGAAAGTGGAGAAGAAGGGTGTATATTCCTGTTTTGGCTCCCACTACTGTATCTCACTTTCAGCTGGAACATAGGGAACAGTCAAGGGCCTGTATTTCCTCATTTGTCAAATGACAGAAGCTGAAGTTTCTGAGTCAAGACACTCAAATGCTTATACAGAAGAGAATTAAATACCATCATCTTTTTCCCGTGACCCTTAAAAAACTTGACGTTAATACAGTTCAGGCAATCTAGCATGATCAACACTGGAACAAAGTGTATTTTTGCAAATTGGGGTTAAGATACATTGGCAGAAGTCCACAGCATGAAACTTGCCTAGCAGATATTCCTACAGCTATCTAAAATCTTACCACATTCCACTGGAGCAGCATTCCTTTTCAAAGTTGCAATCTGTAGGAAATTATATATAGTACATTCTCTTGGGAGTTATTTAACAGGTATTACGTACTCGCTGAAGCAGAATTATTCAAAAGAAACAGATAGATTTCATGGTTTGGCATTGTTTCCAGTCTTCAAAGAAAGACTGAACCTTATTGCATAATCCATCTCTCAAAAAAAATCTCCTAGCTAGCTCCTCTGTAGCAACAAAGCAGTGAAAAATCAAGTGACACCATCTCTCAACTAATGTAAAAGGAGATAGCAAAATAATAAGTCTGAATACATAAAAATATTTGAAATCCATTCCTGTAGATCTAAAAAGCTTTGGAGTAATCTAAATATTAAATCCTAACTGGCTTCATAGGCCTTGTCACTATTGGGTTTTTTAAGAAAAAGATAACACAAGGCTGTACTCCTTCAGTGGTAACATCCTTTTAAATGCATTTGCAGATAAACAGAACTTCCCCATTTGTGCACCTACAGAAGACATGTCTTACACACACACACAGAGAAACTCCTGTATTTTCAAAAGGTTCACATATATCTCTTCCAGGTTATAAGACAGTTACTGGATGGAAATGTTTTTTTCCTGGTAATTACGTAAGAAAATAACTCAACATGGCAGATGTAAGCCTCTCTCTCTGGCATTTTGGATCGATTCAATTGGGTATGGAAAATTAGCACTCCAGTCCAGAGTTCAAGTCTGTAAGAAGAAGAGATCCCAGTGTTTTTCCTTTTGACAGCTGTTGCTCAGATGTTTCGGTGACTGTTCTGAGGTAAATAAAGATTTTAGTTATGAAAGCTCTTACCACAACATAGGATGAGTTACAGCAATATAGTTTCAGCTCATGAAGGAGCAGGCTGCTACCTAAGACCCAATCATTTGGCCAGCTACAGATGAAATAATTTTGGATCTTGTAGAGTTGGTGAAAAACCAGGAAGTGCATTCAGAGTAAATATCAGAAACTTTTAGCCCCATCAAAATTTTATCTTTTATTTAAAAAAAAAAAAAAAACCAAAACACAAAACTCTTTGAAACCAGGTAAAACAATTCTTTCCTTTTACCTTTTTATTCTTTTTTAATTTTTTCTTTCCCAATAAAATTTGCTGAAAAAACAACCCAAGCATCAGCAGGAAGAAATAGGAAAAAATCAGTCCTTCCATTTCAAAAAGTAGTGAAGCTTCATAAAAGTACATTTGAAGCTGAAAATATACTAAATTATCACCTTTTACCCTTTTTTTCAGAAGGCTTTTGCAGTGCCAGAATGCTAAAGCCAAATCATTCTGTAAAAGTGTATTTGCTTCAGTGGCTTTTGTATGGGAGTGCTTCTGAAGCCAAGGGGTCCCTGGCCACTTCAGAAGCCCAAGGGAAATGACAGGCAGAGCCTGAGATCTAAATCTGAAACCTTGACCCAGTCACATTTCATAAAAATGGGTTACAAAGCACAACAAATTTCCGAATCTTAAAAATCTCATAAAGTGTGTTTGTCCTCCTGTGGACATTCATTCAGCTGTGGTTTGGGTGGAAGATTCCATCCTGTTCCATCATGACCCAGGCTGAGAGAAATACTGCAGCTGGGGGGAAAACTCTTCAGAGTCAATCAGGTAACAGCTGCAGCTACATCCTGGGAACATGTTCTTTTTTATCAGCTCTATTCTGCCTACGCTACTTTTGAAGTAACTGCAACTGACTCTGTGAGGACTTCAGGAGCATCCACAGAAAATCTTGGTTAGGAGAATAAGACTAACTCAAGTACATTATCAGAGGTGAAAAAATATTATAGCATGGCTCATGGCTACCTTAAGGCATGGCCAGGCTCATCTCAGAACCACCAGGATGCACAGGAAGGCCTCCATGGTCAAGGTCCTAAAGATGCTGACATCCCAAATAGCATAGCAGCAGACAAGAGACAAAATAAGCAGTTTACCCATGAAACTGGTGGATGGGCAGACCGCGCTGTTTCCTTTCACAGGATGAGAGAAAAGCCAGGTCAGTTTACTGACCATGAAGAGGAGCAAGGGATGTCAGGCTCCAGTTCGATGATCATAAACATCTTGTCACTGGAGCCCCTGCAGCCACCCCTTTTTAGCAGGCCTTGTATCCTGGACATCTCTCTGAAGCTGTCACTTTGACAGACAGCCCTGCCTGCACTGGCCTGGCCACTCTGTTTAGCTGGCACACAACCCTGTGTGATTCCTTTCTGTACCCTGCAACTACTTTCACAAACTGTTATACCCCTGCTGCCTGAATCCCACACTTCAGTTGTTATTTCTCAGACAGACGATGTGATTAACTCTCTTCTTCTTTCTCCTCAAACCAACGCATCTACTTCCTAATACAATGTTGCTTTTACCTTTTTGGAAACAATGCCAGTGTGTTAGACCATCTGCTATTTAAGTGCTCAGAGAATAATCATGAGGTTGATAAATCCTGAAAAGTTACTTTCCAAAGCAAGAATGCAGCACCATAGACAAATACACAACCCTTAGAGGAGAAAAAAACTGCTAAGCAAGTCTATGTAAAACAATATCATTGTTTTAATCAACTTGTGGGCCTGCCCTATAAGCTGTAGCACAAGACGCTGGCAGAGGCAGCAGCATTTTTTTGCATTTTTTTCACTTTTTTTCCTCCAGTCATGAAAGCTCTCCAGTTACTAACTGAAATGTATTAAAACCTTAAGTCCCAATTATTCCTGTCCCTGCATTGGGTCATACATGGTGGTGTTCATGTATGAGTTATTCTGTGTTTATATTACATAAAGCAGGAGGGTGAGGATTGCAGTTATAACATTTACTAAAATTTCTTTATTACAATCCTAATCCTGATCCCAGTTTCCAGGCCAATTAGCCTGGTGGCATTGGTTGGATAAAGTGGAGCAATGGGATGAAATGCTCAGTTCAGTGTTCTTGAGCTAGTTGCTTGATCATAACCAGGCAAAATGAGCTCCCACAGTGTCTCTCACTAAGAAAGAGGGCAGTGGTTCTCATTTCCCTTCTCTCTCACATGAAGGGAATGCAAGAATATGAGATGACTGGAACAAGAGACAAAACTCGGTCATGGGTTTTTCCTTTGTCTTCTTGCATTTGTGCGGATGTCTTTATTCCCCGTATGGCCAGGCTGCAACTTTCAGTCTGGGCCACAAAGGAAGAGAAAAATCCTGCTCCATATACAATTGACCCACAAGTTGTTGAACTGAACTAAGTAGAATAATACACAATGTGAAGTATCGCTCAGCATGATTCAAATGGTGTGCCTCTTCAGCTCTCCATTCATTTTAAAAGCCCATTGCACTCCCAGGAAATCTGTTAATGGATTAAGATGAGTATTTTCAGATATTTTATGCCTAATGGCGTTCTACAGCTGAGACTGTCTTTGGGAAATTCCTATCCTGCATTTACTGCATTTCCACTCACTTTTAGTTTGAGAAAAAAGGCTGAGGCATGATGGTTATTTTCATTCCTTCTCTTTTAAGTCCATTAGGAGGAAAAAAAATTAAATTGTAATATTTGAACACTATAATAAGAATTTGCAAGAAACAGTCATACAGGGGAAGAATATCTGGTTTTTATTTTGTTGCCTAATCATAGGTTATATAATGGTGTATGTAAAATGAAAATCAGCCCAACGCCATTCATATAACTGGCAATTAATCAGGCCCTTTAAAGTTCTCCCTGTCTTTCATCTTGCCTAGAAGAAAGAAAATGTACCATCAGAGGACATCTGGAATGTGTGTCTTCCTTCCAAACATCCTGCCTACGGCATAAAGATCCATTATGCTTATTTATACATTTGCCAATCAACCTCTTAGCCAGAGTCTTTGTATCACACCACCCCTCACTGCTCTTGCCTGTGCCGAAGCCACAAAAGGTCAAGGTGTTGGTAACTCTGAACAGCCCTGCAATCCCTGCTCAGCAGACAGAGAAGTTGGCACAACAGTCTGTATCAGGGTAACTCAAACGAGTTCTAAGAGGACCCACTAAAAAAAAAGTAAATAGAAACTTGCACTGTACAAGCACTAGGAAGTAAAGACAACTATTTGAAAATAATTCTTAACCAGCTAGATTATGGGGCTACTAAAACAACATCCAGACATCATAGATGTTAGTATTAACCAGGAATTTCTGCTCAAACCAGGTTAAACACTAAATATACACTTGAAAACTTCAGAACTGCTCCAGAACCCATAATTAAACACTTTTACTTATTTCTAAATTTATCCCAAAGAAGTTGTCCCATCCCAATCAGGAATTATTCCATCATTTTTCTTTTATGTTTTTATTTACAGTTTATCATCCTGATGGTTGAATGGATGTCTAAAATGACAGCTCATTCTTTAACTTGTGGGAATTTAAAAATGAACATTGACAGGCATGAATTTAAGGTGATTTTTATTATTCCCTTGCATTTTACCTCCTCCAAATTTTGTAATTCATTGCTACCTATACTAAATATTTTGGAAGCAGCAAAAATACACAAATAACCAAAGCTTCTGTTGATTAGAGGACCATAATCAATGCAAAATTAAATAAGGTTAATCATGGTTGATTCAAAAAATGTTAAACAATTCCAGGCAATTAAGTTATTCATTAAATGTGTCATGTCACTGCTGGATAAATTAATTTTAACATAAATTATTCCATGAGCTCAGCTGAAGCAAAATTTTGTACAAAGCTACTTCACAGTTCAGGCTGTTCATTTGTATTGTGATTTCTGATTCAATCCTTGTGTGAAATTTCATATAGTTCTGATGTTCTGGTCTTAACCTGGTCTCATGAAAGCTTCTAGCATGAAACTCCACATTTATAAATGTAGGCAAACTTCTTTTGAACCATATTAATTTACCCCTTAAGAACAACAAAGCTATCACTGTTCGTTAGTTTTCTTGGGAAAGAGACCTGAACATTTGTTAACTTTCCATTAAACTTAAATCAAAATTTTAAGCCTAGAAACGATTAACATGATCCACCAGTCTGACTTTCATAATAAAGACCATAAAAATCTCATCCTGTGATTTCTGCATCGAGATTATTGACTTACTAATTCCTCACTATTAACAACTCAGTTTCAGAAAGTTCTTGCCACAACTGTTCCATAGCCTCTCTATTTATTATGTTAATACAGTAGTGCCATCAGACCTGAAAAGTCATACTTCCACAGGTCTGGTGAAAAATTTACTCCATTGATAGTATCTACACAGTCCCTTTACTTGTGTTTTCTTGCTTCATTCTAGCTCCAGAATGAAACCTGTGCACACTGTATGAACAAGGGGCAGAGATTAACGACACTTTGCAAAAATAAATGACGTGATGAGTCATCTAATATCATTATGCCTTTGAATTTGTCAAGTACAGAACATGGAGACAATGATCCAGCTAAGCAATTTACTCAGGGTGTATTTACCCCCTGCATTGGGCCACAGTGCAGAGATCTTTGAAGAAGCTCTAAACAAGCTGGTGCCAAGTCTGTGGGAAGCATACCAGGCACTGACACTGCTGTCAGCAGCTGGTTGTTACACTTAGCCCAAACACAACACCATGTTACCTGGGAGCCTCAAGTCAATCCTTGTGCCATATTTTCCTTTGTTCTGCAGGGGTATTGGGTTTAGTTGTAGGATCTCTAACACCATCCTCTTACCCCAGAGTCATCACATCTACAGTCCTGCAGATTTCAGAAAGACGGTTTGCACTTGCAAAAAGCAGCCTGTTCTTATGTGGATTTTTTTGAATTGGAGAGTAAATCAAGAATGCTGCCATAAAGTTAATGAACAGCAGATGCCAGTCAGCTACAGATCTTTTCAAAGGAAAACCTGCAAACTGAAAAAGATGCCCTCAAACCATGTGACTGCAGAGAGACCAAGGGGATTTTAGACCAGATGGCTACCCATAGGGTGAATAATCAAAGACAGCAGCCTTAGTAAAACTAAGGTATTTTTAAAAGCTTTACTTGTTTTCATCCATCACTGATTTTCTTTTTTCCACAGGACAAATTTATTTAAAATTTAGGCTGTTTCTGTAGTGCAGAGGAATGTGTTGCTGCAGGAGGCACAAGCAGGGCTTAGCACTAGCTGCTATGGAAGTCCATGGTTACTTTAAGAAATTCTCAGTGGACCCTATAATACTATTAGACTGGAGGAGTAGATTAGTGAAAGAGTAAAACGGGAAAGAAAACCATTGTAAGTGCAAGAAAAAACTGCCTCATCTGCAGTACAAGCAATACCAAACAGCAGCAGCAGGTCACTGACAGCTAACCAGCAATAGCCCTAATGCCCCCAAAAAACTGGGAGTCAAAAGTGCCTTAGCAGAGAAGTATAAAAGATTTTTAAGTGATTCCTACCCTATACAAGAAAACTAATTTCTGTAGAATAAAAATCACTTCCATTGGTTTTATAAATACCTCAAGTTGTAGCAAAATATTAGCTTAAAACTGTGGATATCATTAACAAATCTCCACCTAATTTCCATGTATTTGCACATTTCAAGAGCAAGAAATGACGTTCTGTATTCTAACTTCCATTTTTTTTACAGGGAATTTTCTAACTCCCTCAGAAAATAACAGGGAGAATTTGACACAAGCTTCTGCCTTTGCCTTGTTTGTGGTTTTGCCAAGGCATTTGCATAACGAGTAACATTTTTAGACTAACAGCATCCTTTCCAAGCCCTTGAGCTACAGTCTGAGCATGCTTCCCTCTGGAACTACTGAGCCTCACACGACAGGACAAAACTGAAAGAAGGTGGATGTAAACACTCATGTCAAAGTAGCTGGTAGGAATTCCAGTGGCAAAATTATTAAGTTTAAGAATCCATATTTTGCCAAGTTGAATTACGTTGGTCACTTCAATCTAGAGGTACTTTGCTATATCTTTGTACTAATGATATCCCGCCTCTGCCTTACAAAGTTTCCCTGTCTGAAAAGTATTTTAAATGAAAGCGGATATTATAGTGAAAGTAGTTAAATTAAGACATCCATAGGAAAATGCAGAAACCCATCAAGCACAACTTACAAAGTGTGCTTCCCCTGTGGCCTGGCTTATTAAAAAGACAATGCCAGTCTAACAAAGGCTTACCTATCAGCTAAGTCTATTGCTAACATCGAAGTCAGTAGCAATGAATATGACACCCTTAAGCCTTGAAATCCTACTGACTGTGACTGTTTCAGTTAATTAATAAAGAAAATCGGTTGTATTTGGTTTGTTATCAGACAACAGTCCTAAGCAGTATAAGCATTTCGGAGGACTAAGGATGCATTAGAAGGGCTTACTAGTGTGCAAAATGCTCTCAAACAGTTTGAAAAAGCCTCCAGACACTTTCACATCCTGCAAGTCACAGTGTTCCACTCTCTATCCTTAACCTATGTTTAGCAATGTATTTATTTATTTATTCAATCTCCATTCATTGCAGTGATCATAGCTGCTGCTTCAAAGTTTTTCATGTTGCAGAGATTCTGGACCTGTTACAAAGATGACACTCTCAGGCCACTGGCCACAGCCCAGAAACTAGGAAAAAAAAAAAAAAAGGAATACACCCAATTGTCTTTATCCCCTGAGGGAGCAACCTGACCAGCAAACACTGCACTGGTACGTGAATACTTCTGTGCTCTCACTGTCTCTGGGCTCCAGAGGAGAGGAGGAAAAGTCAGGTCTGGAAATCCACTTTTTGAGAGCAGGAAATGCCCTGCCTGCCCTTGCAGCCCAGCAGGGACTCCAGAGTCACAGCTGGTACCACAACACAGGGCACAACCCTTTTTCTCAGATCTGGTACAGGAGGAAACTAAAGCTGGGACTATCCTACCACCCTATGTTACACCATGGATGTCTTTTTGGTGTCTTGAAGCGCAGTTCTTCAGATTCTCTGGTGACTTCAGAGAAGTGCTACTTAACTACAAAGGGACAAAATCAGTATTTAAAGCTCTACTTTCAAAAATAACTCATCTTTAGCTCTCTACTTTCACCCTCAGGGTGATGCTATGCTTCTGCAAGCAATATTGCAGCAATGGTTTGAAATTTCATCCATTAGTATTTGCAAAATACTTTGAGACTCTCAGAAAGGAGATGCTACTGAATCCTAAATGTCTGCTTAATTAGCCCTCGATGTCAGTGACCAGCTGGACTGCATGGAGCTCCACCTGGGGATGGATGAGGAGCTGACTCAGAGTTTATGGGTCAGGATTAAAGGGCGGGCAGGGACAGGTGACATTATAGAGGGGGTCTGCTACAGGCCACCCAAACAGGAGGACCAAGTGGAAGAGGCCCTCTAGAGACAGACAGGAGCAGCCTCACATTCACAAGCCCTGGTCCTCATGGGGGACTTCAACCACCCCAGTATCTGTTGGAGGGACAACACAGCGGGGCATAAGCAATCCAGGAGGTTCCTGGAATGCCTTGATGACAACTTCCTTCTCCAAGTGATGGAGGAGCCAATGAGGAGAGGTGCTATGGTGGACCTTGTTCTCACCAACAAGGAGGGGCTGGTGGGGAATGTGAAGCTCAAGGCCAGCCTTGGCTGCAGTGACCATGAAATGGTGGAGCTCGAGATCCTTAGGGCAGCAAGTAGGGCGCACAGCAAGCTTGCTACCCTGGACTTCAGAAGAACAGACTTCAGCCTCCTCAGGGATCTGCCTGGTAGAGTACCATGGGATACAGCCCTGGAGGCAAGAGGGGGCCAACAAACCTGGTTAATATTCAAAGGTCACCTCCTCCAAGCTCAGGAGCAATGCATCCCAACAAAGAGGAAGTCAGGCAGAACATGAGAACATGGATTTGATGGACGGACCACTCGGTGGATGAGGAATTGGCTGGATGGTCACACTCAAAGACTTGCGGTCAGCAGCTCAGTGTCCAAGTGGAGAGCAGTGATGAGTGGAGTTCCTCAGGGGTGGGTACTGGGACCAGCACTGTTTAAAATCTTTGTTGGCAACATGGGATTGAGTGCACCATCAGCAAGTTTGCCAATGACACCAAGCTGTGTAGTGTGGTCAACATGCTGGAGGGAAGGGATGCCATCCAGAGGGACCTTGACAGGCTTGAGAGGTGGGCCCATGCAAACTTCATGAAGTTCAACAAGGCCAAGTGCAAGGTCCTGCACCTGGGTCAGGGCAATCCCAAGCACAAATACAGGCTGGGCAGAGGAAGAATTGAGAGCAGCCCTAAGGAGAAGGACTTGGAGGTGTTGGTTGATGAGAAACTCAACATGACCCAGCAATGTGCTCTCGCAGCCCAGAAAGCCAACCGTATCCTGGGCCGCACCAAAAGGAGTGTGGCCAGCAGGTCGAGGGAGGTGATTCTGCCCCTTTGCTCAGTTCTGGTGAGATCCCACCTGCAGTACTGTGTTCAGCTCTGGGACCCCCAACATAAGAAGGACATGGACCTGTTAGAGTGAGTCCAGGGGAGGGCTACAAAGATGATCAGAGGGCTGGAGCACCTCTCCTATGAGGACAGGCTGAGAGAGTTGGGGTTGTTGAGCCCGGAGAAGAGAAGGATCTGGAGAGACCTTATAGCAGCCTTCCAGTACCTAAAGGGGGCCTACAGGAAAGATGGGGAGGGACTTTTTACAAGGGCATTTAGTGATAGGACAAGGGGCAATGGCTTTAAACTGAAAGAGGGTAGATTTAGACTAGATGTAAGGAAGAAGTTCTTCACTGTGAGGGTGTTGAGGCACTGGCACAGGTTACCCGGAGAGGCTGTGGATGAGCCATCCCTGGAAGTGTTCAAGGCCAGGTTGGATGGGGCTTTGAGCAACCTGGTCTAGTGGAAGGTGTCCCTGCCCATGGCAGGGGGGTTGGAACTAGATGACCATTAAGGTCCCTTCCAACCCAAACCATTCCATTCCATTCTGTTCAGAAATTATTT
This sequence comes from Haliaeetus albicilla, assembly GCF_947461875.1. Taxonomy (NCBI): domain Eukaryota; kingdom Metazoa; phylum Chordata; class Aves; order Accipitriformes; family Accipitridae; genus Haliaeetus; species Haliaeetus albicilla. The sequence goes on from NC_091485.1 coordinate 18,205,597, forward strand.
TACCCAGTCAAGCTGAAAGATCAAAAATATCATAGAAAAGTAAACTGCAGAAGAAAACAAAACAAAAGTCAATTTGGAGATGGTTAAATACCTCCCTATTTCTGTATGGAGAAGGCTTATATCTCTTCCAAAGTGCATGACTGTTCAGGGCCTCACGGACACCCCCCTCCCAGGGCTGGAGGGCGGGTGGGGTGACCTGTTGCTGGCAGTGGTGACCTAGGACAAGGTCTGGGAGCAGCCTTGGCAGGGCCTCTCCTCTATCAACTCCATTAGTTTACCACAGATTTCCTCCATTATTATTAGCCATATTCTTGTCATTAGATGCTTTTTTTTCACAGCACTAACAATGCTGGCACTTCACTGGCCATTATTAATTGAGCAAAGTTTTAAAGTATGTGTAATTCCCAATGTCCAGCCTCCCTGGATCTTCATTCTGGTTCTTCCCTGACTTTAAACCTTTCATTATTCAGTCCAGTTATTTATTATCCCCTTTATAAATTCAGCACAATCTTCTAGCTGACATTTTCAATGAAAGGTCATCTGCAATATACACCGTGTTCCTTGTATCTCCTGCCTTCCCCTCTAAAGGTCTGCCAGAGCCAATGTCGTACTTGTCTCCTATTTACTCGTTACATTGTGCAATAGGCCTTTGATCCCCCGCTTGTCTGTATGCCAGGGCTGTCTCCCATGAGGTAGCTCTAGGGTGGCTTTCTTCTTTTCCATTCCCTTCTAATTAAGCTGGACATGTTTTCAATATCCCCCACTCTAAATACAGTTCCAGTGTATTGCTTAAAATGCCACAGCTAACTTCAGTTATTAATCGCACATGACTGGAGCACCAGGCATGTGGCCAACAAAACCAAGGAGCTGAATGAGGAATTGGGAGCCTAAATCCACCTATCACTTGTTGTACCTAAAGTCCTTGCACCTTCCAGTTTTCTGAAAGCTGAGCACCCCTGCTTTGGGCAGCAGAGGCACTGAGGGCTACAGACTGCAGATACCATCTGAAAAATAAGTCCAGTCAAAATTAACCTAAGAAAGAGGTGTTTCTCCACTTGTTTCACCAGAGGGACTGTCAGACTTTCCTAGAGTGTAACTAAAACAGCAAGCTACACACCAAACACCATTTTTTTTTCTTCGCAAAGTTTGCCTTCAAAAATCCACCTCCAGATTCAGAGGTGTCCCTTTATCATAGTGAAAACCTGAATATATAGCAGCTTCACTGTGAGATGAGAGACCTGGACTTCATTGAAGGACTTACCGCCTACCTCTTCATTTTTATGCACTTTGTGCAGGGACATGAACTATCATTGGAACTGCACTTGAAATTCAAGTGATTCATCTCTTTCCTCTGTGTGCTGGTTTGGGCTGGGATAGAGTTAATTTTCTTCATAGTAGCTGGTATGGGGCTGTGTTTTGGATTTGTGCTGAAAACAGTGTTGATAACACAGGGATGTGTTCGCTGTTGCTGAGCAGGGCTTACCCAGAGCCAAGGGCTGTTCTGCTTCTCAGCCCACCCCACCAGCGAGGAGGCTGGGGGGGGCACAAGCAGTTGGGAGGGGACACAGCCGGGACAGCTGACCCCAACTGACCCAAGAGATATTCCAGACCATACGATGTCATGCTCAGCATATAAAGCTGGGGGAAGAAGAAGAAAGGGGGGACATTCAGTGATGGCGTTTGTCTTCCCAAGTCACCGTTAGGTGTGATGGAGCCCTGCTTTCCTGGAGATGGCTGAACACCTGCCTGCCCGTGGGAAATGGGGAATGAATTCCTTGTTTTGCTTTGCTCTGCTTGTGTGCGCAGCTTTTGCTTTACCCATTAAGCTGTCTTTATCTCAACCCATGAGTTTTCTCACTTGTACCCATACAAAGCTTTCCAGAAAGCAGTTCAGAGCAAAGCTATGACAAACAAAAGGCATAATACAATGATGATAGGTATTTCTAGGGTCATTTGTTCAGGGTAGGTGAAGTAGGCATGAAGTTTCAGTGCAAGATACAAAAGCCAATGAAAAAGCTAATTTACAGGCAACACCATTTATTGCTTGCCAAAAGTAACTATGTCCTGTTAAAAACTGGCAAACTAAAGAGAAAAATTAATCCCATCTTCTTTGTGGGTTTTTGTTTTGTTTCCTTTCATTGCTGTTAATTACGGCATTTTTGCAACAGGGCATCAAAAAAGTTTATTTGGTGCCTTTGAAAATCATCTGGAGACAGCATACAAAGCTTATAGTTCCAATTCTTGTCCTGCTTTAATCAGGTGTAAAACCAGCCTAATTGAAAGGAGAGGAGTGACAAATCACGATCTGGAGGTAGCTGCGCAAATGACATTCTTACCACCCTTCTCAAAGAAATGATGGTCTTCTAGGAGAAGTTTGTGTCTGAACTTGGGATCCCTGATCCTCAGCCACTCAGAGCATGGCTGGGACACACTGCAAGGCCCTTCCAGCCTCTGCAGCCAGGCTTCTTCCCATCAGAGGTAGGGAGATGGAAGCTGTGTCCATCAGATGAGTTCTGCTACAGAGCTGGGACACGGCCAAGGCATGTACATGGACCTGGAAACACAGAAGCACTCCTAAGCACTGTATTTTGGGCATATGTTTTACATGCTGATGTATGACCAAAGCCCTCACCATTGAAAACGTAAGCCTATTAAGAGAACAGAGAGCATGTCTTCCTAGGAGCATTTGCAGACAGGGAATTCTTTTATAGATCTTGACATTTTCCAAATTATGGAGCATGCTGTACTAAATGAAAGTATATTGTTACATACTGCTGAGAAAATAATACAGAACAAAACATGTGGCATTGTCTGGCACTGTGGAAATTTCATTTCACCTATACCTGGATTATCATATGTTTATCTGGTCCCCCCTGAGTCAGAAAGAATATAGTAGATCTGGAAAAACAACATAAGGACAACAAGGTATGAAAATACCAGTAGAGATTAAATAGGCTAGGATCCTTGGCTGGAAAAGAGAAACTTTATAGGGGAATATAGGGGAGTAGGATAATGAATGGCACAGGGAAAGTGAATAGGGACCAGTTATTTCTCTTCTTTACAACATAAGGACTCAGGGGCATTGAAGAAAACTTCCAAGCAGATGTTTATAAGAGAAAAAAAAATCATTTTTCCACACAACATATCTAAACTGTGAAACTTACTGTCACAAGATATTGCAGAGGAGTATAAAGAGATCCAAAAGTGATTAGATAAAATCTTGTAAGAAACGTTCATTGACAGCTATCAGTCACAAAGCTGTAAATATAAACTTCTGTCCAAAAAGTCCCTAAACCATAGCTTGCTGGAAGCTGTAAGGGTATTCCAGAGGATTACCATGCACATGTCCAGACTTTGTATAATTCCCCTAAACGGCTGCTCTTTATTTTGATGGAGACCCTTCAGTGCTCAGTACAGCCAGTCACACGTTCTTAAGGGTTTTTAGGCAAGAAGCTCAAGAAGAAACTGTTCTAGGGATAGTGCTTAAGGACTATAAGAATTTAAATTTTACTAGATCTTTAGTGTGACAGGTGCTAGGGGAACTCTGTTCTGTCACACTGTTTCACTACAATTCTCAAAAGCTCAGGATGCAAAAAGTGCTTGAGGTTTTTTCTTCTTCTTCAGATTTAGACTGTTGCTAGTTTGTTCACAGATGGAGGAAGTATGTGAGAAACAAGCTGCAAATTGGAAAGTAGTCTAACAAACAACTGGATGAGAAAAAGCAGAAAGGTTAGAGAAAAAGAAACTATACATCCTCACACACATCTCGTTTGCTGATGTCATTTGTGATTGTACTCTGTTTTTTGGGGTAAGAACTCATACACATGTAGGCATGTATGTAAGTATAGACACACATATTACATACCTCAGATTGTCCTTTTCTGTCCTATATGAAGAACAAGCTGGATCCAAGATGCACACAGCTCAGGTTGTAATACATTAAAAGGTTAGAAAAGGAGGAAGAGCACCTCACCTGAAGATAAGCTAACACAGAGACTTATGCAGGCAGCTCCGCCACAGCCTGCATGGCCCTCTGTCCCTGATGTGGGGATCCCCATTTCCACATCCATGTTCCCATATCACATTCACCCACCCTGCCTAACAGGAAGGGCACTGGGCATGCACACCAACACAGCTGAAGACTGGGACTGTCCATTGCAATCCCTGAACACAGCAGTGGCCACCAAAAGCTGGTCTTCTGTGGAAGAAGCTAACTAGCAACAGAAGAAGGATATACTCAAGAGAGGCAGGAGAATCCCCAACAAGGCTTTGGAGACAAAACAGAGTCCTTTGAGATTTCAGAGACCAGACCCTGTGAGGGAGTCGGTTGCTTTCCCACAGATGTATAAACCTTCTTTGCCTTCTTAAGTTTGTGTGTGCAGGAAATTCCTGTGGTTTCTGCACTTATTTTGCACAGGATTCCTGAAAAATGCAACTGAAGTCTCCAGAGAGCCACTCAGAGAAGGTTTTTCTAAGAGGAAAACCCTAAGCGTGGGAATGTGCAACCCACCCTCAAACAGGAGTTGGACACTGGTTGCACAGAGGGTGCAGGGCTGTAGGTTGTAGAGCTGAAAGCAGTCATCCCTCCCAGCCCAGACCCAGAGACAGTAGTGCTCGGTAGTTAGAGCCCTTTGTGACAAGACTTGTGCCCATTTGGGAAGCAGGATCATAAACCATCTCTTTGCTCCATTCAGGTATGACTGTTTTGTGTTACAGGAGACACTAAGGCTCTTGGAAAACTAGTATTTCCAAGTACTTTATTGTGGCGTTGGCCTGGAGAAAAGATTTAGATTTTCCCTAATGCTAGCACAGGAGCATGCTGGGTAGGGGATTATCCAGGCAATGCCACCATTTGCAAAAGCCAACCTTCTACTTCAATCTACTAAAGCAAGCAAAACTTAGAGCAACATATGAAGTACTTCAGTGTAATCTGGAGACAGAGCAACTCGCCTACCATCAACCACCCTTTGCAGTATTATAGACTAAAGAATCCAGTCTTCTGCTTCACTAGATGAAGTTCTGGTGCAGCTAGAAATGCTGGTTTGGGGGGTTTTTTTAAATATTCTCCCTGCTCCTACTGATCTACTTAAAATGCAGATGAGTTTATAGAAGCTGACCCCACCTGCAAAAGGAGTGAGTTCAGAATAATTTCTTATTTAAAACTTTTAAATAGTGACACCCAAGTTAGAAGCAGTGAAGTGTTCAGTCATCAAAGCAGCAGTGGGTAACAGAAGTTGGTTTTGGAGCTCTGGGACAGAAATAGTGTGATTTGAGCTTCTTTCCAATGACTGATACCAAACCATAAAAGACTGGCAGTATAAGCCAGAGTGGTATCATTAGCTGTGGGGACATGGTGCAATGACAGCCTAGCAGCTAATTTTTTCATGACTGTCCTTTGACAGCAAATTTCATACTTACACAATGTGTGGTTGTCCAAATCTATCAGAATACTGTTTTCCAAGCTCTGGTAGAAGTGAAAGCATGCTAAATGTTGCTTTTATTCTGCAGCGAAACAGGAGAAAGAAACAGATTAAAACATGTCATGGCCTCAGAGAGACATGTTTTTTATATGCATTCCTATAGCGTAAACAGCCTTTTTTTGCAGAAACTGTTCTAGCCTGTTCTTGAAAATACTTTCATTTCCCCCTTAAGCTGTTTTAGCTCCCCCACCTGTAAAGCTTATAATGAGGATGTGATGCTGACACCTAGAGGAACATAGGTATGAATGTAAATACTTTGTATTAGTCTATAACTCTCTTTCAGAATGTGTTTCTTAATAAGGCATCTGTTTAAATTGAGAAGTGAAAGCCTGTAATGCAATAGTCCCTCTGTGAATAATCTGTAAGGTTAGCGGACACATTACAATGAATAACCAATAATAGCAGGGTTTACAGCAATCCAGTTTAATAGTTTCTTCATATGTCTGTGTTTTATACATCAAATAAACTTCCAACAAAAAAGTAATGTACAATTCAAGAAAATACCCAAAGCTATTACAGTTTTGGATTTCTCTTTGTTGATTTACAATTATGTACAAGACTGTCTCATTTGCAATACCCAGTGAAGATGTAAAGAATTATTTACAACATCAGCTGGTGCCTTTCACTATGCAATTGAACTGTCTCCTTTTGCTATTTATATTCAGAGTAGCAAGAGCCCACTCTTAGGTGTCATTTATGGATAGGGTTAAGAGGTGGACTGAAACAAGGCATGATTCTCACTACTGACCACAAACATACCTCTGAAATCCCATTTTCAGTTATAGCTGAAGGAAGATTCCAGCGCCTAGTGCACTGATATAATAATTACATTTACAGTCAGCATAATAAGGTGTCTCCACTGAGAATAACATTCCCACTCATGTCAGAGGGAGATATGTGCGAGCTGAAGGCAGTATATATTTTAAGGTGCAGCAGACAAAAGGTATAACTCTGGTGCTAAAGATGCACCCTACTTATCCTGCCAGAGGCCTCCAAAGCAAATGAAGACACAAAGTATGCTATCTTTCTAAATGCATGGAGGAGAATCGTTTACAATTCTTCTTACCCAAGAGATTAAGTTAGGAGGGGAAAAAAAAAATATATAATTTTAACATAATATCCAAACTGTTCCACAGAATCACAGAATAACTTGGTTTGGAAGGGACCTGTGGAGGTCACCTATTCCTACTCATTCAAAGCAGGGCCAACTTCAAAGGTAGAGTCAGCTTTCAACTTAGAGCAGATTGTTCAGGGCTATGTCCAGTCAAGTCCTGAATATCTCCAAGGATGGAGACTTCACAACAACTGGGCACCTGTTCCCATGTTTGACCACACTTACGGTAAAAAAATTTTCCTAACACCTGATCAGAACTTCCACCTTGAAGGTTTAACCTAAGGCCCACTGAATCAATCATAGTCCTTCTATTGACAACAACAGTTTTAGAGCATCCCTAAACCAAGTATAACAAGTGTTATTATTTCAGCTTTTCAGAAGAAATAATTCACTTTTCTGAGCTATTTTCTGATATCTAGTCAGTAGGGTACCACTGCTTGAAATATTTTCATAGCTTATATCTCAGCGCAAGATATGTACCATCCATTGGCATCAAGAAATCAATGCTACTTCCTTCATCTGCGATAAATCCAATATTTTGCACGTTACACAGCTGTTGCAGAACAGCATGTTTATGAGAGCATGACTAGATGCAAATTATGCAAAAGGCATGAGGGTTTCACCTTAGAATCCTCCCAACAAAGACAAAACCTCTTTGTTTGGGGAGCAAAAGTCAGGACTCTCTGTTATAGCTACATGTGCCTGAGGTTTTGAAATCCCTGTTTTGCCATTGCCTGCTATGCCTTCTGATTATCAAACTTGTTTTCTCTCTCCCAGCTTGAAAGATGCAATCTACTGTACAGCTTTCTCCAGTAAAAAAAGCTACTCCTAACTGAAACACTTTTTTAATGTCTATATAAAGGCAGCCACTCACCCAGTCCTTCTGTCTCCACAAAACATTACATGACTGTCTAGAGGCCATGTACCTTTTACTTCCCTAGCCCTGGCAAATAAAGAAAACAGACAAATGAGAATCAGATCGGTCTTCATATTCAGCCTTAAAACCCACCTATGGTACATCTTACCCTACAGGGATAAGAACACATAAAGTCAGATATGACAAAGTACTGTATCCAACTGGGAAAACCTCATGGTAACACTGTCCTCTTACATAATACATATTTTATGGCAGTAACGGTCATGACTGGAATACAAGACTACTGATATGTACATACATATTGGTCCTAACTGTTGAGCAAGGTATGTGAACCGTGATAATTGGAGTTACTTCTCTGATTTTATGTCTTCAGAGGGAAATAGCAAAAAATCTGTTAACTCTGGGCATCAAAATAAGCCATGCTGTATCTAGAGAGACAAAGAATATCAAGAGAAACACACAGCAAGAGGCTGATGGGCTCATTTGCATGGCAGATCATACTCGTTGCATTTAGCAGAAAAAAAAATAAGGCTTTCCCTGTATAATACTCTTATCAGATCCAGACTTCAGTAGGGTAAATAAGATTCAAAATACTCTTTCTACCATTAATACAGATGCACTGAGTAGCTCCTACCACTAGTGTGAGAGAGGTGTGTGGAGGGAAAGAAAGGTGAAATCACATATTAAAAAAATGGTTTCTGATTGCCGCAGAAATCATGACAGCTGAATGGCGAAAGATGTTCCGTAGGCATTTCAGCAGAATTACAAGATGCGGCAAGATGTTGCATTTCCATTCTCTTTCCTGGTTTGGTTTTGTTTTCTTAATACTTGTTTGATAACCCACAGATCATCCTCAAGCTATAGCAACAAATTATGTCTTTGAAGGTCTTCCTCATTTCCTGGCTACGAAAGGCATAGATCAAGGGATCAATCACTGAGTTGCACATGATGAGAATGAGGTACATGTTGAAGTGAGACATGAAGCAAACACAGTAGAGGTTTTGAGGGCAGGAGATCATCAGGATGAGATGAAGGAAGAATGGAGCCCAGCAAACAATGAAGATGCCAAGAAGCATAGTCAGAGTGATGGCTCCTTTCATGCTGGTTCTTTGACGGACAGAGTTGTACCCAGGCAAAGCAGCTATTTTCTTCACATGAGTACGAGCCAGGAGGAACATATGGATGTACAGCGAGACCATGAGGAACAACATGGTAAAAAACATAGTGATGAGACAAATGATAACGTAAGTTGATTCATAGTAAAGAATGAAGATAATGCCACAACCCGTGCAAAAGGTCCAGATGCATGCAATAATAAGCCCTGATCTTTTCACTGTCATGATGTTGTGATAACGTAGGGCATAAAAGATAGTGATATACCTGTCTACTGCTATAGCCAGCAAACTGCACATGGAAGCCACCACAGATATGCAGATCATTGAATCAAAGACATTGTCTATATGACGGACAAAGGCATCTTCCATAATTATGTGTCTATTGTTTATTAAGTATATCGTTATGGTCTCCCAAGCATTAGACACACTAACCAGCATGTCAGCCACTGCTAAACTGCAAACAAAAAAATACATGGGTGAATGCAAGTTCTTGTTCTTAACTATTGCACATATAACTAAGATATTTTCAAGGAGGCTTACAATGCCCAGAGTTAGGAACACCTCAGCTGCAATGACCACTTGCTCACATGGCGATGACTTGCTCTTGACAGTAGGCACAGTAAAGTTGCTACCCAAGGCACTCAGGTTTAGTTCAGAAACATACAGTTGAGAAGATGTGTTCATCTCTGGAAGCAAACACGTTCTGTTCTTTCTGAGGGACTTGCCAAGGAGTGCGGTAAATGCATTTTCCAAAAGGCAAAAGACCCTGCCAAAAAAAATATAGCATGACAAGAACGGGCAGAAGTTGACAAAACAAATATCACCCATTGCTATTTAATTTGGCTTGTACACATCCTGCCTCTTCCACACCACATTTCTCTGCTGATTCTAAATTAACCTCCAACTGGCTCAGAGTTTTTCTAGCCATCCTCACTGGGAAATTAAAACCATAAACTAACAAAGACATTCATGCACTCTTCATACATAGTTTCATTTATTCTGTTTAATCCCTCAGAAGTGAGCACAATGTCCTGGAAATTCTGCTGAACACCAAACAACAAACAGTTTTCAAAGTCTCAATTCTCAGACTCCAGAAATGCAGGAGAACAGTATTAGGTTCGGCAGAACCTCCTCACTTGAATACAATACATAGAAGTTTGAAGTATTGCCACAATTAAGAATTTAACATTTTCATAAAAGATTTAAATGCTTTCCTGACCTTTGTACTTCTTAGGTTCACATGAACTGTGTTGTAAACAGCTTACCTTTGCAATACTAACATGCTCACTTAAAAGCATAGTATTAAACACCTAACCAAGGCAAATCCGTACATTTCAGTATACACTAAGATTACAGAATCTGCATGGGTGGAATTCAGTCATAAAAATAAGTTTTCTCTTCCAGATCGTGAGTATTTTATTCAATGCTCTTTTGGTAATGAAAATATTCAAGGCAAGTTGTAAGCCATTGGATTCTTAGTAAGGGGAATACTTAAAGCTGATTGTCAGTGACTTGTTGCAAATAAAATTCAAAGAATATCAAGCTAAATAATTTTCATTTTTTAAAAGTAACCTTTTATTTGCAATCAAGAATTAACTGTACCTATTTACAAGAGTTGCTCCTTCAGCTGCTCTTCCTCTTCATTGCCTGCAACCTTTCCTCCAGAGAGAAGAAGTTTCAGTCCCCCTCCTCAGCTGACATCTGGGGCTGGAGACTCCTTGGTAGGAATAGATGACAAAAATAGAGGAAAAGGAATGAGTAAATCCATAGAGTCAAGGCTGACCACGTATAAATTACTTACTGTGCAACTGCCTTTTTATAGCCTCCAAGCAATTATGACTTCAGTCCTCAAACTGTGGCTCCTCCTCCCCTTCTTTGCCCCTCAGAACTTCTCTTTTCATAGATTTTTTTAGCCAAGGCTTGGGTTTTTACCACCATCTAGTGGTCTTCTCTCGTCTTTCTAACTCAACAGTGATTTTGATCTAGAATTCATTATAAGCTTTTTATAATATTAAAGGGAGAAATGCATTAGGCATGCTCCTTTCCAAAATAATTTCTTTTTTGTTTGCAGTTTCTAGTACTCACTGACAATAAGTTCATACTGCAGTAGTACTCCAAAAGAGGTGAGAGCAGAAGACTGTTATTTAAGTGGGAGGCTTATTACTGTTATAAGCATTTGTCTTATATTCACAGTTATAATTTTGCAAGAACAAGAACCACGCTGTTACAAAACTCAGAGAACATACAGTCAAGCTCATCACACCACTAATAAAAGATATAACTCAAGTAATTTGTTTGAAAAAAACAGAACAAATAAACAGTTGTGTTCCAGTCCCCTTGCTAGAATAGAGATTTGGATGCAGACGTGGAAGGAGTACACAGTACATCATGCTGGGAGCCAGGGCTTCCCGAGGTGGATGTGAATTCCCCCAGGTTTCACAGGGTCTAAGAGCGCAGTGCTCAGTATTGCAATGGCTGAAGTCACTGTGGGTCTAGCAGTCAGGCAGCTGACGCTCATTCTGGGCCTTATCCAAAAGGTGGCAAAATCAGTGCGAGTCTTTTCTTTAGCAAGTGGGCTCTGCTACTGCACCCAGACTGAGGAATGCAAAGCCCACATCTTCCTGACACTGCCAAATGCCCTTATGTTACCTGCTAAACAGCTAGTCAAATACCATGCAGGATTTTAAGTTAACTTGAGATAAAAAAGTCTCTGCTTCTCCAAATCCCCCCCTTCCTGCAAATTAGGGGGTTGGGGTTTTTTAATGGCATAGAACAGCTTCAAATGCTTATTTTTAACCAATAGCATTTTTCTTGAAGAATCACCACCAAACACAAACTTTATTGCTGTATCCTGTATTATTTTTCTGTTTTCAGTGTTCAGATAGAGTTCATCATTATAATGCAGCTAAATCCATATTTCCAATTATTATATTCCACAGAAGCTTCCTCTGTTGTTACTACTAGCTTTCTCTAGGAGTGCTGAAAGACCTGGGCCATTGTATGAAATGTTGTTCTGTACAAATAGTCCCTGCACCAAAGGAGACAGTGAAAAGAATTTTTATTCATTTGAGTAAAATGGCTCCTCTAGCATTATGCACTTATAGTCTGGAGATGAACTTTACATGTCCCTTCTCCCCACTACTGGAAATAGAATTTAGATTATCACAAACTAGAGGTAGCAAACTATGCTCAAGTACAGCTGTTAGATTTGAGCAGATAATGCCAGCAAGTGAACAGCAACAATCCCTGCTGTATCTCACCTGTCTGTGTGCCAAATCTGATCTCATAGTTCTTTGCTATGACCAAAAGAAAAGAACAGAGAGAGGGTGCCCATGTGCAGTTCTCTTTCTGTTCTTTAATGTAAAGTATGTCTTAGTTCTCCTAGATTATCTTTATTTAACTTACCTTAGTTATCTTTGCTTATCTTTTGCATATTTTTTTATTCTCCCATTGCAGACCCTGGAAATCATATACCTAAAAGTAAAATTTTACTTCTTTCAGTGTTCCTGTATCTAGCAAGGACTGTGTAGATGTTGTGCTCTTTCCACTTCCAATTATTTCTCTTCCAGTATCCTTTTTTTTGTTTTGTTTATTACACTCTCTTCTAAAATTCTGTTTGTCTTCCCATTTACAAATTCCTCTATATGTACAGTTTAATAAAGTTCTTTGCAGCCCAGCTTAGATGCCTTTACAAAAGTTCTCACTGTACCTGGCAGGATTCAGTCACCCAGCTGAGTGCAAGAAATAAATAACACATCAGACAGGATGGTTTAGCTGTTATTCCTTAGAGCAATGCCAGGTCTCTCACATATAAATTATGAATCAGCCTTTGGATTCTTCTTCCACAAGCCAGACACTGTAGGCATAAACTCTGGCACAAGTGTCTATGCTAGACAAAGAAAATCCCTTATTTATAAAGCTTGCAGAAAAATTACCTGCCTGGAAACTGGGATAGTGATATAGATGTAGTTTGTTTATTTTAGAGGAAGAAATGAGAAAATTATCTGGGTTTTGGTTTGTTGTTTTCTGCTAGTTTGGGGTTGTTTTTTTTTTAAAAAGGGAGAGGTTTATCATTATACTGCTGCAGCAAGCAGCTATAAGCATTATAGTTTGACAAGCAAGTAACTGAAGGGACACCCAGTTAGCAGTGGGTGGAGGCATGCAGGTAATGTTTCCTCCCCAGCATTACCATCCAGTTAGCCTTTAATAAAGACAGGCAATTAATGGAGATTTTTTTTTAAAAAAGGCATCAATACTTCCTGTCCTACAATAAAAAAGCTGGATAAAGTGGTGATAGACCCGTTGTAGTTCAGCCCCTTCCCGTGTCCAGGGGATGACTGAAAGCCTAAGATTTAGGCTTTGCAGTAAGCAGTGGTATAGTGAATACATTCTTTTACATTGTGGCCCTAATCTTCAAATCAACACTTGAATGTTTTTTGCAGGAAGAATCACAGAAAAGCAAAATATCATGTGAACTGTGCCCTATCAAAGGGTAGGATCAGCCATACTTAGTATGACTACACTGGCACTTCTGACCATCACCCCTTTCATATGAGTCCTTCAAAATGGTTTGAGATAAACTGTGGCCACTGGAGTTAGTGGTACCTATCAGTGGTGCTTCTCTCATCAGAGTAGAAAGCCGAGAAAGATGCAATACAGCATAAAAGGCAATTTAGAAAGACATATCCTAATAACCTAAACCAGATGATGTCGTAACTCAGCCCCTAAACTGTACAAGGGTAATAAGAGGTTTAGTAACCATCACTTTTATGTGCCTTCTAATGGGAGCCAATTCCAGTAACGAATCATCCCCTAACATCTTGTTAGACCATGGGTCAGCAGTACAACCCTGGTGAATCATACAGAAGTGCCAGCTGCAGACTCCACAAAGCACAGACGGCCAGTGAAAGACCATAGAAACTTTCTGACTGAAAGGAAGGGTAATTCAATAATGGAAAAACAGACTGGGGAAAAAAAAAAACAAACCCACAACCCAACACTTAGCAGGTTCCTATTGGATACTACTTTCTACAAGAGAAAGGAAAGTATTTCTTGCTAGACCACAGAGAAGATTTAATATGTCTTTATCCATTAGTATAACTATCAAAAATAAGTGATTAAAAGTGCTACTTTAATTACATATTGTAAGACATTTCATGTCTCATTTCTGCAAGCTTATCTTGCCATATGGCAAAGGCAAACATTAAGAGCACATTGTTGATTTGTTTCATAAAATGCTTGTGCATGAGAATCTCTTTTTTTTTTTAATAAAATGCTGCTAATTTTTCGTATAATACAGCTCTTCAGTGAGACTTTGATGTTTGAATGTTTTAGCTTTGTTAAAGTGATCACAGGCAATTCAGTGAAAGTTGATGTATAATACCCAAACTTCAGTAAATTATATTCTAATATTGAGCAAAAAAAGCCCTAGGTGTTACTTTAGAATAGAATAGAATAGAATAGAATAGAGTAGAGTAGAGTATAATAGAACAGAATATTTCTGTTGGAAGGGACCTACAACGATCATCTAGTCCAACTGTTAATTCGCATTCACAATTCCCCATTTTTCCAGCCCAGTTTTCAACACCAGTGCTAGGCACAGATTAGCTGCCAGGCGGACCTTCCAGTCACCCATTTACCAACAGATACTCACAAGCAGATCATTCTGCTGCAGGGAGTATTGCAGGTGTGCTCCAACATCTGTTCCCAGCAAGAACCAGCTGACTTTTTTTGCACTCTTCTTGACAGGATGTAAGAAGAAGTAGCCCAGCCTAAGACTCATTTTGTTTCAGCTGGGACCAACGTGGGGCTCTGACATTTTAACAGGCCTGCCCTGTGATGACAGCGTACCAGCTACTCCCCTTGGCTCTAGAAACAGAGGTCTTCTTTCGATGGCCAAGGCCTTTTAAAGGACTGGTTTGGACAGACCAGCCACACATCCACTATCCTCTCACCTGCGTCACTAGCACATGGCCCAGACACTGAATCTTAAACCTCCCCAGCCTGATCAGAAACACAGGCACCGTCCTTCTGCCCTAGAGTACGGTTTAACATATTCCCAAGATACAGACCAGTTCTAAAATTCTAGCTTTGCTTTTCTGCTGTCTATCCTCATGGTCCATCTCTGGCTTCTTTTGCAGCTTAACTCCACCTTTCCTTAACTTTCATCAAGGTTGTGAGCGCCCTGATTTAGAGTTTGCATCTTCCTCATGAAAAAATGTGAACAAATTCATGTACAAACAGGCTCTGCACAGAGTGTCTGAGCACATCATTGCGTTTACATTAACAGATAAAAACCAAGCGATTACAGCCCTCAAGCAAACAGCAAACCTTCTAATCCCAATGCAGTGCACTTAGGTCATCCTTCCCTGGGAGATGCCTGCATGTCCATTTGAGTATAAAAAGCCAGGTATCCCTGAGAATGAGTGAAAAAATTCTGATTTCTGGGTTTTTATAAACTGCTGGTCTAAAAAGATCCCTTGGACGGCTGATCAGTTCCCTCCTGCCAGATGAACACGGGAGCAGAGCATGAACCCTCCCCTGGGAGTACTGCGCTCCACATCCTGGGCTGGCTGCTCAGTTTGAGCAGAGAGCCCTGACAACTCAGCGTCCCTCTGTCCTGCGCTGTCTCTGGATTCAGGTGTTGGTATTTTAGCCCAGCATGGGTATGGAAAGATAACAAAGAAGCTGAAGGACAACCTCAAGAAGATGTACAGTGAGAATAATCATTAATTCACTGTACCCACAAAGAGACATTGCTACACATGCAAAATTGCAGACACAGCAATGTGTGCATGCAGTTCCTATCTAGACAAGTACAAATGTCTCTGATTCAATATATGTGATGACTAAACACAGATATACATGCTACCCAGGCAATTTTCAAGAATACTGTGACAGCAGTATCAAATCTCTCTCTTTAGAAGTAGTTTTCAGTGCTAATCTAATGTCTCTGTACTGATATACAGGTTCTTTCCTCGCTCTCTGTTCAGGTTGGTAAAAAATGCAATTACTTCCTATTTAATGAGGTGTCTAAATGCACCAGAAATGAGAATTAAATAATAACTATTTAGCTCAGAACTAATTTTTTTCTGTCAAGCCCTTGCTACACTAATTTTTCTGAGCTTTCCTACAACACAGGCTTGCAATATACAGTATCTTTTTTAATGTCAGGATGGTTTTTTTTTAATAAGTGTATCCTGAAAGAAAAAAAATAGGCAACATTATTTCAGGAGTAGGAATTATTTCTCTTCTAGCATTTACCTGCTAAGGAGTGAAAATGTGGAGTATAGCTATGGCTGAAACCAAAGATGTCAAAATTGAAAAGGCAAATGATGTTAGCCAGAAACAAACAGATCTGCAGAAAGGAAAGAAGTCCAGTATCATGTCTGAACCCAGAATATTGTTTTCTATGCTGAAGGAACCAGTTCATTCAATTTTACCAGTAAGAACTTAAATCAGTTTTCACTAAAGCATTGTCCTCTATGGCAAGCTGTTTGCTGACATACAAAAATCAAGTGACTCTCATGAGCACCCCAGATTCATGGCATTTAAAATTTCAAGCACTGTTAATTCCTCACAAAAGCAGGCACCATATGCCCTGCTGTATTTAGTGTCTAAGTCAGTATTAAAAGTGAAGCAGAACCTGAAAAAATTATTGTCATACTGGTTTGGTAAGGCTGCCAATAACCTGCAGCTTTCTGGCTTTCCTGGGCTTACAAAAAGTGCCTGGTTATCAAAGATGACCAGAAAATAATTCCTTTTGGCAGGTTTTGAAACATGAACCAAAAAAACTTCCTTTCTCCCCACGCAAAAAAAACCCAACCAAAGAAACCCAGTATGATTTCAGAGAGAGGGCAGCCTCTAGAACAAGCTCTGATTCTAATGCAAACTACCCAGAAAGCCCAGCGCATGGGTTAATCATTCAGGCTAAGAGGGATGGCAGATTTGTGTCTCCAAGAATTCAGTTGCTATTGGATCAATTGGGAAATCAATTTCTGCAAGAGCTAAGCTGGACTGGACTGGACATGGTTTCTCAATTGAATTACATTTCTTCATGCCATCTCTAAGTGCTGACAAATAAAAAGAAAAAATTGCTTGGCATCTACAATCTTTCTTACTTCCTCTTGCTCAGCTCCTCAATTATTGCAGCATGGAGGTTAATGCTGGCTAAACATCACAGCCTTCAACATGGTGAAAAGCTGCATCTTTGAAAAAGTTACCTTCATGCTTATTAAAGTTGCTGAATGCCTAAAATGCACCTCAAACTCTATGGCTAGTTGAAAGCTGAGATTGAAATATTTCCATCTGGGGGATGAAAGACAGACACTTCAAATTTCTGCGGAGAAAAAATGAACCTTAAGGAAAAATCAAACTATTTTTTCCTGTGAATCTATATTTGAGTTGCCAGCCTTGACAGTCTCTAGGGCTGACAGGCCAAAAGCTCGAGTGCTCTTCAAGAAAATCACTGGGAAGTCAGGAAGGAAGATGCAGTTGTGTTCCTGTTCCACATGTCCATATAAGACACATTGATGGAACAGCAGTTTGACACCACAAAAACACCATGGCCCTCTCGTTCTAGTGACTACACTTGTACTCCTCCATGGACATATAGAGCCACCACCAATGTTGTTACAGAAGTTTAAACAGCAAGGATTGCACTCGTTAGTGTAAGTCCATTAATGTCAGTAACGTCACACAGCTACAGAATGTGGCTCTGATTCACAAAACCAGGTATGTTTTTGTTGATACATCCTGGTCTGTCAATGACTAGCTCATATGAAAAATTCCGTGAAAGCCAGCAGGGAACAACTAAGGTCTGAAGACCTACTTACAAATGCACAAAGAAGTAGCAAAGAATTAACTTTGGCTTCAGGGAAAGTAGTAGCAGTGTAGCCAGCTTATATATATATGCAAATATTTTTTATTCAAGAGAAGGGGACAAACAAGTTAATCCAAAGTTTCAGATCAATTAGAAGAATCAGGACAAAGAGAAATTGCAAGTTTCCTGACTTTTCTCCAGAGAATAAATTTGCAGGCAGAGCAAGTTCACAGGCTCTTATTCAAAGAACAGGATGAAACAAAAGGATCCTAATTTCCCGCAATGAGAAAGAAATGCACTTGGTTAGCATACATCTCAATTTCAGTAACAGAATTAATATTGACCTGTGGTATCAACATTATCAATTTCAATGATAACATCACTTCTGAAAAACAGAAAACACCAAGTATGCTCCCCAATACAACCTGAAGTCAGCCTTAGCAGTAAGATATTTGGAGCTTTGTCTTAATACAGAATGAGAAGCAAACTAGAAAAAATCGATTATCTCATCGAGTATGTTCAGTTGATTTGAAGTTTGCAACCAGCTACTGTTTTTGGTGCTGAGGCTTAAAATTAGCTGCGACTAATGTGGTGACAATAATAATGAGAAAATGAAACAGTAAGACACAGTTTTCTTTTTCAGATTTATAGAAGTCTGTTCTCATCAGACTAAATAACACTAAAAAAAATGCAGTGCTTCTCAGTTATAATACAATTCATTAAAATACAAAGGCAAATTAAAGTTTAATATTATTAGAGAATTTATTATAAAGAGAGATAATTTAATCAATTAATGAAATTTCCACCTCCTTGTCTTCATTATTCTTCCTAAAAGACAGTAAATTCGTCAGTAACTAGATGCTTCCTTTTAATGTCTTTTTACATTATTTCAAGATTAACATAGCAAGCTTGTAAAGTGCTAGAGAATAACAGGAAAGCCATGGGAATTTCTTACGAAAACATGCTCCTATGAATTAGAGGATGCAGTGAGAAAAAGTTCAGAAAAAAATTCAGAGAAAGTTCTTCCACTGATTCAGTGGAAGAGATATTTTTATCCTGAAGGTTTGTGCTGGATTTAGCACACAATTTAGAGTTTATGCCCTGCAATGGGATGATCAATGCTTGACCTGGTATAGAGTTAGAATGGGGTGGACAAGCAATTCAAGCACTGCCATAAAGCATGCCAGTATCAAGTTAACCCATCAAAAGTGTTTAAAGAAATTTGAATCAGCTGAATGAGTCTGCATTGCATCAGAGTTTTGCATCACAGCCAGATTTCTAACAGAGGGTCAGAACATTAACTTTACTGCCGTGTCAAACCACAGCTCCTACATTCCCTACAGTTGAGGCCGTTGCCAATTTTAATATCGCAGGCTAACGTGCCAGCTACTTGCAATTGTGATAATAATGCTTTTTCCATGTGAATATGAGTCCACTACACACAGTCAATAAAAACAAAATACATTGTAGCTTAATATTTTAGCCCTGGCTAAAAAATTGTTCTTCCTATCCTGTCAGTCCATTTTTTATTTTATTCTTAACTTTTGATTATTTGTGTTTCTTGAGGTTGTCCTACAGAATCATTGAATTGTTTTTTTTCCAAAAGGCATTCCCGAATAGATTTTCATTAACAGCAGAACGATCATTACTTTTGAAATTCAGGACATATGTTTGGATCATTAAGTATTGGCTTAAAAGCTAACTCCTGGCACACATTTTAGAAGAACTTGCCCTTTATATTTTCCAGCCTAGAGTTATGAAAATATAATGGGTGGTGGGGCCTGGGGGTTGGGGTTTTTTTTGGTGTGGTGGCAGGGGCAGGGGAGGGTTGCACCTTTCCTATTTCTTTGGCATAACTAAAGCCATCTGAAGTTATCTGAAAATTTTCATTTGCAAATGAACACTGGAAAACTAAAAACTATGAAAGAAGCATGCACACTGTACGGCATGAGTGGAAATCCATTTATTTCCACAGTTATGGCCCCTTAAGCAGCCCTCACTTCCCAGCTTGTCCTCCACGCCAGCCATGCCAGCAGGAACACTTGGAAGCCACATGACAAATGGAATCAGGGAACAGTTCTGAGTTGGAAAAAAGTAGCCTCTTCAAAGGTTGGTTATTTTTCTGTCAGATTTGGGCTCTAGGTCTATGTATTCACATATAAGTCTGTGCAATACAAGTGGGAGGAAAAAGTGGCCAATGGGAATTAGAAACTGTGGCAGCCAGCAGAGCCACCGAAGGAAATCTGTGCCAAACCACAGCCTTAGAAACCAAAACTGTTCTGCTAGCTTCAATGTTTTTCACATACAAATAAAAGAAATACAACTGACCTTACTTGTTGATGTGTGCGCAAACAGGAATACAGTTGCAGAGCAAATGAGTTTTGTATTTGCCAAAGCACAGTACAACTAACAAGACAGCGAGCTAGCTCAGAAACACTTACTTAGCCGAGGGACCCAATTAGTAGATGAAGGCAACGAGGTGCTGGCCCTCAGCAGAAGAATGGTAATGAAACCCATCTTCCCCCTCCCCCGACCCAGACCCCATCACAGCATTTAGCTGCCTGAAAGACCATACAATTATTTGAGAGGAAGAAGAGTTGAGTGCTCTGAGGTTTGTTGCTGTTTCCAGTCCAACACTTTGTCCAGGGAACAAGGTCAAAAATACCAACTTCTCCTTTCTTGGAGGAGGGTCCTAATCACCAGCTACTATGAAGACTTCGTGGCTTACTCTTGTTTGATCCTTTTTCAGCTCCAGAGAGCTCATTTGGGTGTAGCTTCAACAACAGAGCACCTCTGACAGCAGTCCCACAGTCAGACAAGCAAGTCTTATTCCTTGGGAAGTGGGAGGCTTGGGGTTGAAGCCCCTGCCTCCAAGGGGGGCTGTGATGGAGGCACCACTGCCTGGAGTGAGGGCTTGGCACCCAAGGCTGTTCAGTAAGTGGTAGGCATCTCTTTCAATGCATTGCTCAAGGCCATATTTACAGGGATCAAATTCAGCCTGATGCTATATTTATTTCACCTACAGCAATCCCAAGCTCAGTGTAACCATGACAGAAAATATGTCAGACAGAGAGGAATGGTTAAAAAGACAACCTCTAGCTTCCCTTCCCATAGCAGGACACAGGGCATCACTCGCCATGTGAGCGATGCTAGCAGGGTGGGAGTGAGACAAGGAATGCCAAGCCGGGAATAATATTCCAAAGCCTTGGAGGTTGGAAATGCACACAATCATGACAGGAAGATCTAATTCCAATTCAACTCTCTTCCTCCAGTTTAGAAAAGATATATCAATTGCAGGTGTGACATCTTTACTAAGATAGTTTTGCCTGGCACACCTTGTTGTACGTGAATAGGTAGAGATGTTTCTGTGTATAACATCTGGCTTTTTGCATCTATAACTGGGCTGTAACAGTACAACTACACCTCCAGCAAGAAGCTATACCACTCTCATGTAACTGGTGGCACTAACGCAAAACAGCTGCTGTCTATAGGGAAGCCCTGGGTGAAACTGAGCATTTGGATGCTCGCACACAACCTCTTAGAGGGGAAATGACATACTTTTTCAGTCTGTTTCTATTTGCTGCCTGAAAAAAAGCCCAAGCAACTACGTCAGCAAAGCACTCTCTGCCCTTGTTAAAGGGTACAGAAAATTTCTTTTACGCCTGATGCTGAAATCTTGATTAAAATACTCCATCCTTTTGCTTTTTTGGAGAAGCCATGCTTTGGCATTTCCCCCTGAAATCAACTGCTATACCTAAATACCTTTTTGTGTGAACTTTTTCTTTTAATACTCACTGTGGTTGATTTGTTGTTTGCAAAAAAAGCCAGTATTACTATTAACAAGAAAGAACAACCCATGCATTCACAGCTGTGGTTTGATTTGAAGCTTTCTACTCCACATGCTTCCCTTACATAGCTTTGAAAAGGCTTGCATAGGACAATCTTTATTTGTTTCAGACTTGTTTTAATGTTTTTACTTTAAAAGAGACTACCAAGTTTTCTTTGATTACAGGATGGGTATCGTTCTGAAGCAGTGGTATAGCCACAGTGACACTGATGACAGTCAGATAGATAATGGACTTCAGATGAACAGTGTCCAAAGATTAGCTTTCAGCACAAGGACCAGAGTTCAGTCTTTGCGATGAAATGTTATCCAGGCAGAAGGAAATTCCACTGGCTCTTCTGCTAGAACAGGATGCCCTGGTGACAAAAGCTTCCAGCTCCTACAGTAGGAAGTACGAAGACATGAAATACACTGCTAGGTTTGGATGCACAGGAGTAGGGCAACTGCAGTAGTGTGGGTTTCCTTACCTACATCTCTGTCTTGTATAGTGAATACTTCTTTCAAGTGCTTCTTGCTGGCAGCCAAAGGTTTTGTTATCTTCTGTAGCACTAGATTTATTCACGTGAGATTAGGTTGCTGTGTGAGAGACATGCGGGAGTTGAAGCTCACTGAGGAGAGGATTTTCTTCTCAGTGCCTGTTCAAGAACAGGACAGGCCTGAGGCAGAGCGAGGCTGTATCACCCACTATACCATCCAATGCTATGGGCTAGATAGAAAGTGAGCATCGGAGCAGAGCAGTGGGGGAGAGCTGTAGGGAAAAGCTTCCATTATGATACAGTACAGGGTTGCATCTGGGAAATAAGCAGTCAAACATTACCACTGATTTGGAAACTCAGAGTTCTGAAGTTAATGACAACAGCTTTTCACTAGCCTCTGATTGCTGCTCTATTAGATTTTTCTATTTTTTTTCAGTTTATTCTCCAGGTAAGATATGTAAGGTGATAAGAGGTAAAGTGTATCTGTGTCAGGAGTAGACACACACATTGAGGACCAATCATCACGGTAGGCTGGAGGCAACTCTCAGACAGTGGAGCTGGAGCAGGAGAAGGCAGGAGACACCAGCTGGTTCACAAACCCTAAGAGGGTCACTGGCCTTTCTCTGGCAGGGGCGAGAAGTTAAAGGAAGCCATGTAAATACATTCCACTATTGCCAGTTTTCCTTCATTGGTACAAATTAAAAAGTTACTTGATGAATTGTTTCTTTTTCAGTTAGCATTTGGGAAGCCAGTGCCCTCTGTTTGATCCGTAAGATGAGTGGGCTTTTTTTTTTAGCAATAAGGTCAAAAAATAATAGTATTTTGCAAATTCCAAGCTTCCCATTAGGTAGCATTCTACCACTCGCTTTCAGTCAGGAGAAAAATGATCATATTTAAGTATACAAGATTAAAGTAATTTGTTATCTTCTGAAGCCATAAAAGTCACATTGGGATCTTACCATTAAAATCAAGTAAAAAAATTTAGAAGACTTTAAGGCAATCTTTGATGAGCAATGTAAGGTAGACATACTTCTGAATACATTTACCTTAAATTATGAATTAATAGCAGGTCTAGTTCAACTCTTACTGGCAGAGAAGGCACAGGGACCTATCCTCACCCACAGAAATACTGACTGATTTCAGAGAAAGCATTGGGAGCTCTCAGAATATCAACAGGGCACAGCTTTAATGAAAATTCCAGCCTCTAGCTTTTCACAGGAGCACTCTACCCAATCTTTAAAGCACATAATGGTAAATTTGGCCGTAAGTACTTCAAAACAATTTGTTTTCTAGTACAACTTTTTTCTCTCCAAGGGCATTTTGACCACAGATTAGGAAATTGTGAAATTTTCAAGGAACACATTCAAACAGATGGGAGCTGAATGTTGCACTGAACAGGCTGGTGTGACTTTCAGGTGTGAGCAAAGCCTTGTCCAGAAATTCACCCCTTTGCCTCTCCCTGTTTCTTTGCTATTATTAAAGTCCACCACCACAGTATTTTACCCACTGAAGTTACTGGAAGTTGCCTTGGCCATCAGCTGTGGAAAGTTACTCAAAACCATATTGATGATTTAGGGTTTGATACCCTTGAGCGCATGCAGCTGCCATTACTGCAGTGTGGAAGTGTAAAATCAGATATTCTTTTCAATGGTAGGTTGTTTTATTGACGTTGCAGAGGTAATACAGGTTTTCTTCCTCATTTCCTCTTTAGATTATACAATTCAATGATTTTCTGCGCAGTATTTTCTAATGAATATATAAATGTGAAAGAAAAAACAATGGCTGATTCTTTCTTCTCTTAGTTGCTTTTTTGTTTGTTTCTTTCTGGGCATATAATAAATTCAAAATTAAATAAAAAGTGATCCCAGCCTGGCCAAAAAACTGCTTCTTACAAAGTCAGCATTGTATAAAGAATACTAAGTATTGCACTTCCATTGCTGAAGTGGGAAGAGCAATGAGTAAAGTGGTATCGAGAAAAATTTGCTACAAAACTGCCTACTTCATTGAAGCTAGCACTGAACTCATGTTGCCATATTGCCAAAAAACATCTAGGTTCCTCTCTAAAGACCCTCTGCACTGATGCAACTTAGCAAAGGCAAGCAACTAGGTAGTGCATTGCAACCAACTACAGTAATTAGCGTTTTTCCCATCCACTGTTAATTGCCTGCACAAAAACAAGAGTCATAATCATGCTGCACTCCAGCTCTGTCATTTGGTTACACTAATTGTGCAGCCACCAAATTTTGAAACCTAAAACAATGCAGTGATAAACAGAATTTTTAATATTTAAGACAAGTGTTTAATTGGGTCTCAAGGAGGCAAAAAATTATGTTGTGTATTTGTGATGAAGTAAAGCACTGTAATGATTACATGCACTTGAGAGAAGACAAGACTGCAGAAGTTGTGAAAGATCACACTGTGTTGCTACTCAGTAGATGGAGCACAGATACATAACACAAAGGTAGCCACCACTGATAATCTTTCCTACAGCCCTGTAACTTACTGTTTTGCCATCAGGAGGAAGAGGATCATAGATGTCTAAACCTGCTCATCTTACTACCATGTTACTTTTGTTATGTGGTACACACTGATGTTCAAATATCAGTACACATGAATCATTTTAGCAGCTAATGAGAGTGGCTTTATATACTCATTATTACATACGGGATATTTTAAGAAGGACTTTGCATGCCCAACTGCGAGGGACCTGATTTTCAATGACTGCTGAACAGGTCTTCTTTTAAAAAACAGACCTTTTTTATATTATTTCTAGTAAGGTGCCTTAAAACATAATTTCTAAAATCAGTAATCTTTTCGGATTCACCTTTGTTGTACTGTGGTGGGTTGACCCCGGCCAGCAACCAAACACCCACCCTGCCACTCACACTCCCTTCTGCCATGGGATCAGGACAAAATATACAGAAGTTGAAAAGACTCGTGGATCAAGATAGTGACAGTTTAATAAGGAAAGCAAAAGTGTTGCACACAGGCAAAGCAAAAAGACAAAATCATTCACTGCTTCCCATCAGCAGGCAGATGTTCAGCCTCTTCCAGGAAAGCAGGGCCCCAGCATGCGTAATGGTTACTTGGGAAGACAAACACCATAGCCACAAATGTCCTCCCTTCCTTCCCCTTTCTCCCAGCTTTTACTGCTGAGCACGATGTCATATGGCACAGGATATGCATTTGGTCAGTTGGGGTCAGCTGCCCCAGCCGTGTTGCCTCCCAACCTCTTGCCCACCCCCAGCCTGCTGGCCTTTGGAGGAGTGGTTTGGGGAGACAGCCTTGATGCTGTGCCAAGCACTGCTCAGCAGTAGCCAAATCAGCACTGTTGTAGCCACAAATGCCAAGGGCAGCACCATACGGGCTGATATGAACTCCATCCCAGTCAGACCCCATACAAGCGCTTTCCATATTTGATTGCTCCGGTGTTCCTGTAGACTTTGAGAGTACTGGTTGGTCTAGGTACTATTTGTGTTATTCCATCTATTATTTTTGGCATATATACTGATTGCAAGCCCACTGGGCAATGAAGCTAACTCGTAATGAATAGTAAGCTAAGGCCCTCAGAGTTCAGCCTGTGTAGAAGAGGGATTATAGTAAAATAATTTAGAATACTTAAAGCATTACAGCATTGTACTTGGAAAACACCATAATACAGGTCTGGAATATGTATTATAATGCTTTAATACCAGAGCCTAATTGTACAACCAGACACTGCATGTCTACCTTTAAGAAAAATCAAAATTCTTGGGTTTTATTACACTTTAATTCAGGCATTAAAATGTATTATGTGAAGAGGCACAGATAACAAACTTTACTTTGGCTGTGATGGTCTTCTTCAAGTAAAATTCCTCAAATTGAGCAAGTAGTCATAGACTTACAGAACTCTTTTGCAATGTTTGAAAGAAATCTCTTGATGGATGGGCGGTGCCTCAAAAGAAGTACTCTTCATTTAGGTTAAAGAAAAGAACTGGGTAAATGTGCTGTGTTGAAATCTAGCCTCTATTCCAAGACAGATTGCTTGTGATGATATCCGGACAGCTCTGGATTGCAGCTGCATATCTGCTCCGAGGTGGAAACACACACACAACATAAAGAGGGAACAATTCCACTTCAGATATGCAAAAATACCTGAAAAGGAGCCAAGAAGCAGCTTTCTATTAAAGTACTGGCTTGTAAGACATTTAAGACAAAGAAGCTATCCCTATCTGATTGCTACTACCCTTGTCAAGAAAATAGGACATTCAGGGCATTTTGGTGAATTGGGAGGACTTGGTCAATGCTTGGATTGTGGCAGTGTAGAACAAGTCTTACAAGCTGCTCCTTGAGGACTGAACAAATAAGAAGAGCTTTCTTCCACATTGCACTTCACTGATTCCACTGTCAGCTTGCTTACCTGGAAACTCGGCTGAAGTCCAGTTACTATATTGAATCTTTTTACACTGCAGTGTTGGGTTCCTACATCGGCACCCAAGAGCCTGAAGATGGCTTCAACTGTGCCTTTGCAATGTGGTTTATACTTTTGCATGGTATAATTGAGGACATACTCTGAAGATGAGGCAAAAGCACAGGTCAGCTAACTTGTCCTACATGATTTTTACTACCACTTGAGAGATGTAAAGAGTCTATAAGACAATGTGGCTTTCATTGCTGGCATTGTAAGGCTGGCAGCTGAGGTATCCAACTTACCATGAGTGAATGAAGTAGTCTTAACACGGAAGTAACAAGCACACAAAAAAAATCTCAACTCCTCTGCACTCTCCATGACGCTTCTTTCAAAGTGGAGGAGCCAACAGTATACTCTGTACAATTTCCATAGGTACCATCTTTACATTTCACCTCTTCATATTCTTGTGCAACTGGATGCCACCCTCCACCCTCCATTTGTATTTCCTGGTAAATCATTCCAACCTCTGTGAGGCATATGAGGACTTTTTATATGAAAAACACTCAAAGCAGTTGGTGGCTTTAGTACTATACCCTCACCTAACAGAGGTTTAGTCTGTATAGCCAAATCTTCAGACACACTGAATAGCACCTCTTACTTCATATACATCCTCTCATTAATGTAACAGCCTACATGCTCACCTGTTGTGATAAAAATTGTAAAATTTGTCTGTAATTATGAGTTACTTTTTGCCTTTCTTCAGCAAGAGAATAAGAGCAATTTGCCTTTGGCTTGTGCAGGTAGTATTGCTTCTTTATTCTAGTTATATCCAACAGGGTTCCAAGGACTGCAATATATGTTGCAGGGCCACTGCTTGGTGTAGAAAAACAATCACCACAGCCAGTATATAATTACACCGTCCTAATTGAAGTAGAAGATATTTCCTGGGCAGTAATGAGTAGTAGGGAGGGTTTAATGGACCAAATTGCTACAGAAGCCAATCTCAGTCACTTGTTATTCCTTCAGTAGCTGTCCTATGCTAAGTCTAACTCGGCAGCTACACAAAATATCAGATGGAAACCTAACGGTACACTGCAATAATATGATCTTTAAAGTTTCCACCAATATATAAAGCTTTAAAGGTGGTATTTTTCACACTAGTAGAAGTCACATAGTGCCCAGACCTGCAGAATATCTTCACTTCTACACTGGGATTAGTTGTTGGACAAAAGACCAGTGCCAAAACCACCTAACATGCCTCCTTGTTCCACAAATGATCAGTTAATCACAACAAACTTACGCTTATCTTGCTTTAGTTTTTTCTACTTTTACTTGTCTTAGGAAGAACAAAATGACTGAGGTTTTTCATAATAAACATTTATCAGTATTTATGATGCAAAGTCCTGCCAGACAGTTGAAAAAGCGGGAACTTTCACATGTGCTCTGCTCCCTACTGCAGTGCGTGAGAGGCAGAAAAAGCTTTCTCAACTTAGAAAACCATCTTAGATTTCTGGACTAGTGGTCTTGTCTCCTCCTACTTCCCCTCCAAGGAAAGTGCTGCCTTTTATTTGTGATGACTGAGGTCTCTCACAGGGTGACTTATTCCTCTCCCAAGGAAAGCCACCCAGGAAGGGTGAGATGGCTTGTCTCACCAAAAACACCACATGGCAATAAGCGGCCCCAGTCAGACAGGGTAAACCAAAGCAACTGCTAAACATTATGACACCATCGCATCAGAAGAATATACATCCCATCTTGTTCTGGTATGGCCAATCTGCTGCAGATTCTTCTTAATAGATAGATCACATTTACTCTGAAGTTAATCTGCTTTCTATTACAGCCGTTTAAAATCAGATGCAGGCAAAGAAATGTGGGAAGAGAAGTTTCAGATTTGCAGTAAAGCAGGAGAAAATACATGGCTATGCTGAGTAATACAAACACTGTCCCTTTTTCTACATTTATTCAGATGTATTCAGCCAGAGCACCGGTGTTCACAGGGACACGGGGCAGTCAAAAAAATTACCTCAATCTCTGCAAAAACACAGGAGCCTGGCAGAAACACCTTGTGCTGGACAGCAAATTTCTACTTTTCCTGCCTCTATTTACTGTTTTCACACCTCACGGTTACCTTTTGACTACCATCTTCTGCACAGAACAAAAGACTCGGCGAGCTTCTGCTCCTTTTGTGGGTTGTCCCAAAGGGAAAGCAGGCAGGCGAACCAGGTGCTGCTCTTTGTGTGCATATCCCTTCTCCCCCACCCTGTCCCTTTCCTCTTTCTGATATCAAGGGACAACTATAGTCTTGTAGCTACTCCTCAGCATTAATTTGGGTTTAAGAGAGGGACTGCAGATAAATGTCTAAAACTCTGCATGTAGATATGTAGTCAGCCTCAGAAAACACATCCTGTATGAAAAAAAAAAAAAAGGCAAAGAAAAGCATTAAATTATGTGACTGATACTACAGGGCCTAACTTTTGCTAGGATGGGCATTACCACCTTGCAAGGCTATACACAGGTTTGCAAGCACTTTCCCCCCCTCCCTTAATAAGCAATCTCGACTCTTGGAAAAGTATGCTGCCCCTGCTAGTGCTCTGGATTGCTCAGAGTTTTTTGTCAGAGTAACCCTGCAGACAAGGAAAAGTTACCCTGTCTTAGGAGAATGCAGCCACTGTCTTGGACTCGGGCAGCGTAAATCTTTGATGCAAAGCTGCGGTGAGGAAACCTGACCTCGGCCTTGGGCTGACAAAGCGGGGGCTGAATAAAAAAGAACATGGTACATCATGGCACTCCCAGGTTAAGCATCGCTGGTTTTTCCTCTGCTAAGAAATGTCTTTGGGACATGTGATACCACTCAGCAAAGGGACAAAGGCAAGTGCCAAAAAAAGGACAAATGACGTGTTCAACATTCACATCTGCATAACCACCAGCCTGCTCAGAATTAATATGACTGTATGATGAGCCTGCATTCTGATTACAGCCCATCTGTGCAAAATCAACACCAAGGAACAAGTTGAACTGTGAACTAGCTTAAGGAATAATTGTGCAGGTTGACAAAAAAGATTACAACTACGAACCACTTCCTTGGATTGCTAACCTCCCTCCAGAAAGAAGGTATAGTGGTTCCACTAACAAGCCAAGCATGCTTAAGGTGGCAAAAATAGGCCACCTCCTGCACAAGAAGCCTTGATTGCATCAGTATTTCACATGTGTTTCTTTGGTAGCACCACAAACTGGAAAGGGCAATGACACTTCTAAACGTAGCATATGATTGAGTCCCAATTGCCATCTACTCCTGCTTTGCAGAAGTCTGTAACAAAACTTTATTCTTTTCACAGAATTTTCCACACTGGCCCTTACTGAAAACTGTCAGAAGCTAATTTTAAAAGGAGCCTAGAAAGGCTAGTGACAAAAAATCATAATTTCTTTTGAACCAAAGCTAGATCCCAGCTCCCTGTAGCCTCCTTGGAAATTCCCAGCCCCTGCTATTTTGGGAGCTTAAGAGAGATGTTAAAGAACATAGAGGATTCTTGCCTTAAAGAATCTTTACATTATTATATTAAAAACTACTGTACTCACAATACAACAGGGTAGACATACACAAGCCTAAACATACAGTACGCGCAGTGCCACTGTTGCTGCGCAAAGGAAAAGGAAAACTCCAAATGTGAATACCTGCAGCCTTTTGAATGAAATATCCTCCAGAACAGACAATATATGATACCTGGACTACCCCAATGATTTACACTTGAAAAATGCTAGAAAGTTTTCAAGTAACGAGGATGGCCAAAAGTAATTGTATCACCAGGTGCAAATGGTCAACGCAAAAAGCAGAATTTAAAGATACATTGGAATTGATTTTAAAGGCTGGAACAGCCAAACATGTCATCTACTAATAAAACTACCATGTTGTTATTGTATCTTTCCAGTTATGTCAGTGGTCTGATGTGATTAAGGAAATATCTCAGTTATTTTATGCTTGACTTCTTTTCCTCCATCAGGCTGTAATTTATGTGTACCACTAATGGGTTTGTCTCTGAATTACAGCTCCTGGCAAATTCTGCTTCTGAATGTGCCTGAAGTTCCCACACGATTTAAGGAAACGGTTTCCAAGTGTTGAGGTATCATTTGGTTTCTAGCAATTGAAAGGAAAGTTAGTGCTGAAGTCAGCAAGGCAAGGGACCAACTGACTTTTAAAAGATGGCTAACAGCATAAAATGAACCTTTCAAAATACGCGTTTTTAGTTTGGATTCAGGCACGATGCACCCAATGTGGATACATCTAGATTCTCCTGCATAGCTGTGGGACATCCTCAGCAAAATAGGCGGAAGTTATAGAAGATGGTGGGAAAACTCCCTCTGAAGTCAGAGTGGAAGTCAGACTGAAGCTTGATCTTAGTTTCATGTGGCTTTTCATCCCAATGGCACATGCTGGCCAAAGGTTTTCAGCAAGCATGAGAGGGCTCAAGCATAAAGGAACTCACAAAGTTTAAGAAAAGTAAGTTCACAGTTGTCCTACTTTTAGGACTGAAAGTAAATGGACTTCTAGTTTGGCATAGATCTACTGCAAAACTACCTACAGGCTTACACCCTTTCCCTCAAGAAAAGTGTAGCTTGGCCATATTTTTTCTACAGTGTTGAGTACCAGGCACAACAGTGACATTGGGCACGTTTATTTCTGCTCCACACAAATCTCATGACTGTCACTATCTGGCATGAGAAATGCTGCCTTCAAGTCTGAAACTACAGAGAAACTCACATACCAAATGTCAAGGAAACACCCTCGCCCCCTGTTTCAAGATGATCCTGCTGCCTTTGCTTCTGCCATTTGAGGATGTCTTGCCTAAATGAGGGATTGCCTTTCAGAGTATGAGCAAGCTTCCAGCCAGAGAAGATTTTTCTGTTGCAGTTACTCCACTTTTCAGTAACAAGCTGGAGATCTGCATATAAGCTTGAGTTGTACCCGGAGTAGCTTGTGCTCCCTGAAGCACCTCCCCTATATTTAATTTTTCCCAAGCAGAGTAACAATTATAAATACCTTGTGACCTCCATTTAATAAAAATGTTCATCAACTAAATAGATTCATGACTTATAATTCATAATAAAATTTCATTTAAAATTACTGATCATTTCCTCTTTACTTTTCTGGCCTCTGGAAATAAATAAAAGAACTTAGAGGAGGATTGGTAATAAAATTTAGTGAAAGTATGAATTAAATTTTTGGTGACTTCATTTTTCCCTTCCCTGCCCTGCTCCTATTTCTGACTACCTATGCAGAACACAGTTTGCCAGCTCTTTTTCATGCAGGTTTGAGCAAGGAAGGCTCTGGTCAAAGGCTACAGCATTTGGGGCTGAAGAAGGACTTTCTTGGCCTGGCTCTCTGTATAAGCATTGCCCAAAGAACTAAGTCAGAAACCTACAGCCTTGGGAAAAGAGAACAAATGCATGCCATAATAATAGTCCATGGAGAACTGGATGTGAGAAATTGATTCTAGCAAAAAATAACATGAAATTTTACAGACACACTCGCATCAGTACTGTATATGAATGCAATTTAATGCATAGGAACAGGACAGAAAGGCAAGAACCAGCCTGGATCTACCAACTACTGATGTTTGGTACAGGCAGAAAAAATGTTAGGTTATATATGTAGAAGCAGACAACCAGCAGTTGAAAGCTAACTGAATGGCTTTTAAGTGATTCTCTGACGGTGCTAAAACACTACAGAGTACCCCTGTTACTTTCTACAAACCAGTTTCTGGCCAAATCAGTCATCTAGCCAGAAGACACAATATTTTGTGTGCAGCATCACCCAGAGCCTTTGCTGAGTCATTTTGCACTTTTCTGTGTCTATTAGCATATCAGTAGATATCAGAATTCAATTAGTTATTCATGTAGTTGTATTAGCGCCTGAGCTTTTGCTGGTGGTCTGCAGGTCTAGCCTGCATTCGTTCTGCTGCCTGCCTTATGTCATTATAGGAATTGGTATAATTGCCCAGCAGAACACTGCCTGGCATGTCTCATTAGCATTCTTTAATTACAGCAGGACTGAATGGCATGTCATTTACTTGTAACAACTCTTCACAGTATAATACAAAAGTGATCATAAACTAATGTCTAAGCTTTGGCTTCAGCTTGGACCTGACATTCTTATAGACATCTATACTTCATTCTGGTAGTTCATGACAACACATCCCCTTGACTAAGCTGTTGCCTGCTAATAAGCAATCTATCCTAATTCATTATCTCACACTTTATTAAGCATAGGTAAACAAGAGTCTGGGAAATTCTTTTCTTGCTTATTTGACTTGTTAGTAAATGTTCGCAATAATTTGAGCTATTCTCCCTCTTAGCTCCTACTTGCCAATTCCAGTGACTAAAAGAAAAATTACATTTCAGCTGGAGTTATGTAAGTTTTGTTGTACAAATGCAAACTAACATGCTTTGCCTCCATATTGGCCCCTCTACCCTTAGCTCTCTTGCTGTCCCTTCTCTTTGCAGACAGTGATGGCAATGAAGTCCATCTGAAAAAAAAGACTCTTCTAGGCGATACTTACTCTCCTCAATGTTGAGGAGAGCAGTCTGAGTAAACCCACTGGATCAGGGTTCTCAAGGACTCCACCACAGAAGAGGCAAAACTGCACTTAAACTTGGGGGAAGCAAGAAAAAGGGGAGAGGAAAAAAGAGGAAGAGGTTTCTACAGGAATTTGGAGTCTGCTTAGCAGATGTGGGGGAATCATAATTTCAAATCCAAATACTTAAAACTCCTCCTCAGTCCAGTTTTAGAGACCTAAGACCTTTGTATAATCCTGTGCCAAGCAAGCCAGGCAACAGAATACAGTTTTGCCTGACAGCACAAGGTTGAGTTGCATAACGTCTTGGTGGTCTTAGTGAATGATCTGGGAGGAACCCTGCCATTGCTATCTATATAAATGTCATCACCTTAGTTGATCAAACTGGATTATGTTTTTAGATCTAACATGCTTATAATCTAAAAAGAGTTTCAAGGGGACAGAAGTAAAACAAATACTTTACTGTGTAAGTGCAAAGTCAAGATTACCTGGGTTGGTTTATTACTGAAAGAAAGAAAAATGACTACATCCTGTAGGGAGTATGTGCCATTTTCCATTTAGGCTGAGGAGAAATGCTCTTAGCCCCACTAGTTGAATACAGAAATCCTCACTATGAACTACTTTTTCTCCACCACACTGAGCACAGACATCTTTATACTGGGTGAAGAGGGCAATATTAACACCCTAAATCAATCATGATTTAGTTTCATGCCCACATAGCAGGTTCAGCACACTAACTGACTGAAAGGTACCACATCTGTGAATGATTCATTTTTCTTTTTTTAAGGCATGCTTCAGTGTATAACTGCTAGATTGCTGCTAGAAAGGGCAGCTGTGAGAGGACAAAACATGATAAACAAAACCACAGATACCATCTGGAGACAAGCACATCTTCAAGAAAGATGAAAGAGAATATTCACTTGATTTAAGCTGTTAATTTAAAGTAGAAATTACTAAGCAAAGCACAATGAGAGCACATTCTCTGTTCTGTGAACTGCTTCTGGCCTTGAATCCACAAGCAGAATGTTATGTTTTCCCCACTGTGGACAATTTATGGAAAACTAGACCCAGAATGTTTACATTGCTTTGTAATGCATATTTCTACCAAAATCCTAATTGTACTGGAGGACCCATGGTCGTTTCACACATGAAGTGGAAGTGTTTCATCCAATAGAGGCCAATTATTTAAGGGAGTGACCATGACTGACTGACATTCATTTTAAGTAAAACAAAGAAATGGGCAGTGATTATTCTACACTACAGTTTGAAGGAACTCCTGCAAAGCTGAATAATGCATTTTATTAATAAGTGTTCTTCTCCCCAAAATATTCTCACTATAAAAGTCTCAGTTACAATAATGGAACTGATCAACTCCCAGAGGAAACATGAAAAACACACTTTCAGCATAGCATTTGATAGCAAAATAGAGAACAGCAGGGGAAAAGGAAATAGAGGAAATGAAAAAAAATCCTTTTATCTGCTCTTTTGTTTATTGTAAGCTGTGCTGCCCTACTCTGTACAAACCATTTTTAAAGCAAAACCCAATGAAATTAGTTGCTGAGCCAAAAAATTCTACATCAGGCTCCAGCTGTGACTCATGTGCAGGTGCACAGGCACTGTGGATGCTTGTGGTTAAAGGACCTAAGTCATCTTCAGAGTTAGCACAAACTGACAACAGGAATGATGATGAAAATTAAAAACTGTACAACAAAAGTAATGCCAGAATAGAAGAAAGTAGTTTAATACACTGACGTCTTCTGTTAGGCCAGCTGTAGGTGAAAGTCAGCTAGCAAAAGAATGTTTTAGCTAGTCTTTTAAAGGTGGTTTCTCTATAAAACTCCATTGTTTCATCTTGAGATTCCTAAATAATGCCATGAGAATGACAGGTTACAACGCTGCAGAATTAATGGACTTCTACCAGCAGGACATCCTTCCCTCTCTCCACTCCTCAGGAAAGAGGGGCACAGTTTTGCTTGGCACAGGAAAACACTGAAGGCAGCAGCCAAATTGCACATTTGATTTCCATTTACCTCAGGAGTCAACAGAAACCTCTGAAAAGGAAAAATGTAAAACTTGCTTTTTTTGCTTCTTTTTTTTCGAAAATGTTGCTAGTGAATAGTAAAACAGCAACCCCATCCCCATCAGCAGATTAATTTCGTAAAACAACAGTGATTTTATAATTTGTATTCTGGCAGGGATGAAAGTATGGCAAGAACAAGGAAAATATTTCAAAGATGACAAAGTGATATAAGTAACATGCACTTTATATAAAAAATTATCTTCCAGAAATAAATGGGCTATTGCATCCATTAAGCGTCCTATGTAGTCTTAAACCATTTGGTAGGGTCTCTTTGCCTTCTGTGCATCCTCCTGTCTCAGATGTTGGGCTAACAGCTGCTGCACAGGTATTTAAAATCCTGGTTTCAAGGGCTAATGCACATATTTATTTATTTATTGATGTAATAGGCTGTTGGACAATGATGTAGTCATGTAGTGGTGAGAATTATGATAAAGTGCCAGGTTTTGCTACACTAATTTTGGACATTTTTAAATACCAACATACAATAAAATATGACTGCTTTGCTCAAAATTCTTTAGCCTAGAGAAGAGAAGGCTCCAGGAAGACCTTACTGAGGCCTTTCGATACTTAAAGGGGGCTAATAAGAAAGATGAAGAGAGACTTTTTACCAGGGCCTGTAGTGAAAGGACAAGGTGTAACAGTTCTAAACTGAAAGAGGGTAGATTTAGATTGCACATAAGGAAGAAAGATTTTACGATGAGGGTGGTGAGGCACTGGAACAGGTTGCCCAGAGAGGCTGTGGATGCCTCATTCCTGGAAGTGTTCAAGGCCAGGTTGGATGGGCCTTTGAGCAACCTGGTCTCGGGGAAGGTGTCCCTGCCCATGGCAGGGGGCTTGCAACTCGATGATCTTTAAAGGTTCCTTCCAACCCAAACCATTCTATGATTCTAAGAAATTGCCAAAATATTCTTACAAAATAAAATAAAACATCAATTCATCTCTATTCAGGCACATACCCATAGCATTATTGAAGGCAAAGGTCCATCCAGGTAGGGCAACCTAGAAAACCATTGTCTTCTGATTTAAAGACTGTTCTTCAGAGGATAAACTATAATTTCACCTGTCTGGACAGCATCTAGCACACATGTGCTATCACACCACAAGCAAGTGATAAAACCCACAAGCAAAAGGACAAACTTAACCTAATCACCAACAGCTATGTCTTTAGGGCAGCCTTAGAACTATGTCTCCCATTCAGATTGTGTTGCATTTTATATAAACTTCACCTTAAAAGGCATTAGACAAACTGTACACTACATAATCAGCCCCTTGGTTATCACAGTTGGGGTTCCAGTTTTTTGCCCAAAAGACTCCTGTGGGCTCAGAGTGACAGTAGTCAGCCCAGATCCCCCAGTTTCTACAAGGTCCAACAGTCCCTACCATTATACTCAAGGTGCAGGGGGCCCTACACACCCTTAAGGTAGCCCAATTCTTCCTCGAGGCTGTTGTTAAGAGGAAGCAGTGATTTGCTTCTAGCTGAAGAAACATTTAATTGAATCTTTTATGAATTATGCAAGGAAGCCAACAATTTCCAACCCTGTAATTATTGTTATTTGTTCAGCTCACTCACAGCTCTTTCATAAAGAAGCAGCTTCAGTTCCAGCTGTCTGTTGCACAGATGTACACTGGCAGGTGTCAAAAGCAAGGGAACTGAAGAAAGAGAAGGACTACTTGGACCAAAGAATTCAGAATAATTCTGCTACCAGAAAATTACTACTCCACAGACCGGTTTCCATGGACTATAAAAATTAGAGATTGAAAAGCTGTATTTTATATATAAACCAAGGCTGTCTTTGTGTTTACTATTTCATGTAGGTTTTTGTCATTTTAAACCAACAAACAAAGACCATTCTTGTGCCTAAAGTCAGAACAATTCCATCACTGTTGAGTTAGAAGAAGTGAGTGCAAACTAAGGAGGAAGCTGTTACTGGTTGGGAGCTAGTAAGTCATCAGCTGAGTAGTCTTATTCCAAGACTATGAAAAAGCCATAAAGGTTAGAAGAAGAGCCAAGCACTTAGGCAGGAGTAAGAAAGTGTGACTCCAGAAAATGTGAACTTTGTTACTCTGAATCCTATGGTGACGTTCATTCCCCTGCTGAGAGTAGTAAATTTCCAGTTTAATCACAGTTAGTGATTAATTATGGGTGAGTAAAAGCACACCCTTCCATCAGACTGTGCCAGAAACAACTTGTGTGAATTCAGACAAGACTGTAAGACTCAGAGAGAGAGTGCAACTCTTATGAAGCTGCCTATTGAAACAATATGGCCCATGAACTAAAAGAATACCCTTTCCTTGGGCACAGCACAGATCAGTCAGACCTTAAATGTTCAAACACCTTAC
Organism: Haliaeetus albicilla; assembly: GCF_947461875.1. NCBI lineage: Eukaryota > Metazoa > Chordata > Aves > Accipitriformes > Accipitridae > Haliaeetus > Haliaeetus albicilla. Next base: position 18,242,703 of record NC_091485.1, read on the forward strand.
CCTGAAAGTGAATTTCAGTTGCTGGGAGACACATTAAAGTGAATGAAAAGACAACAATGTCAATGATCAGCTTCAATAAAATGAAAGAAGGATGACAGCTTCCATTAAAACGGCATTTATGCACCATCGGAAAACCTTTAACTTATCAAACCGAAATTATCAAGTTAGCTTTGTTCTGCCTTACATCTGTTCTCTAAGAAACAGAAACATTTAAGGCAGTACATAAATCTATGATGGCGATGTATTAAAGGGGTATGCTGTAAGGGAGGTTAAGGAAAAGCCATTTCACCAGGACTAGCACATCCATGTAAAATGCTACACACTGAAGCTGCAGAAAACTAAACTATAGTAACGGTTTTTAGTTCAGTACACAGTATTCATAATGTCATCAGCACAGGGATTCAAATTGCAGACTTTTTTCTTTAAATCTCAAATGAAGTTTCTTGTTCAAAAAACACTCAAACACTTGTCTCCGTGTCTTTTGGCACTTAAATGACCCAATTTTTGTGCTTCACACTTCTGAAAAATCAGGACACTTATTTGCATTCATAAATAACAATACAGATGTCCGTTCCCTCACTTCCGTACAGACAAAGGCTCTCATTTGTAGCATACAAGGAACACTGGGGACTGAGATTGCAATACTACTGTTAATCCTGCTTGATATTAGACAAGCCATTTCTCCCCCCTGAAGCATTATTACTTTGGCAATAAGTGGATTGCAAAAGTGGATTGCAAAAGTGGATTTATTATCAGCCCCTTGATTACTGTGCAGATGTTTTAAATTTATTGCTACCCAGCTTAATGTTCCCTAAATTAACTGTTTTCAAAGTCTTTACAAACACAGTTTAGCAATGAGAATACAGCATATAATTATTCTTTTTAATAAAAATATATATTAGAAGAGAGAGTGCTTTATTAAATAGACTATGACTCAAAAGGAAAACACTTTTAGTCAAAGGACTGAGATGTTCATTATGTAAATTAAACTATTCAAATGTTGTAACAGGAGTACGTGTAAGATTTGCAGCAAGTCTGGCTTCTTAAGTCAATCAAATACATTCTACAAGGCAACAAGTCTCCTTAAGCATTTGCTTAAAACTTAAGCACAAAACACAGAACATGTTTAAGTAAGTGCTTTGCAGCACTTTCTTACACACTGGTGTGTAATTCACAAATGCAAACTCATACAATATAGCACTGATACAACAGTAACGCACTGAAGCATGACACATTTTCTGCACAAATACAGTATTTCATCTCATTATTTTTGCTGTAAGGTTTCAGAATATCCTAAACCCCACAAGGAACAATTACGTGTATTTACAGTGCTTGGGCAACTCTGTTGCCTCATAACCTCAGCTACAGGACAAGGAAACACAATAGATAGCTCCTTCTTTCAAAAGCAAAGAAGGATGGAAGAAAAAAGTTAGGATAAATTGCCACTGGTGGCCAAGGACCTTTTTTTTGAACAAGTCTTCCACCCTTACCTCAGCAAATGCATCTTTCATGAGCACTGAATCCATCTTATATAGAAAGGACTGGTGTTTGACTTGACTCTTTATCAATACAAAATTATACATATAAAGCATTGTACTTTTGAACATGTTAACAAATTAGTTAAAACAGGATTTTCATACATCCACTTTCATGGTGAAGTTAGGTGTTCCCTGAGTCAAGGAATCTATTTAACATAAGTCCAAAACACTTTCTTCACCTGTGCTGGCTCTCCACAGCAGCTACATGCTGAGCAACTGGGTTCTACCACAGTTCTCAACTGTCTGCCATCACAGAATGAACTAGAGGAAAAGGTTGCACCTCTTCTAGCTCCTCTTCACAACTCGTATGTCTCTGCTGCTAGGTGAGAGAGGATAAACTGAATGACAAAGTTAAGTTGCCATTTCTAATCTGAATTCCTTGACTGTGTGAATTTGAAAATTGAACCACTTAATTGGTGTAGCACCCTTCACGTATCACTCCTCCATCCTTTCTTAATTCAAAGGATTGCCAAAACTCCTTCTATTGCAATAAATCACCCAGCTCAGATTACCTGAGCACTCCCCTCTTCATTTTTTCATTAGGAATCCTGAGGGCCTTGATGCTCTACACTCCTTTAATTGCTTCTCTGAAGCCATCCAGTTCTACTGGGAAGACACATACTATTATCAGGTGTGATGGGTTGACCCTGGCTGGATGCCAGGTGCCCACCAAAGCCGTTCTATCACTCCCCCATCCTCAGCTGGACAGGGGAGAGAAAAATATAACAAAAAGCTTGTGGGTCGAGATAAGGACAGGAGAGATCATTCACTAATTACCATCACGGGCAAAACAGACTCAGCTTAGGGAAAATTAGCTCAATTTATTACAAATCAGCCAGAGTAAGGTAAATGAGAAATAAAATGAAATCTCAGAACACCTTCCCTCCACCCCTCCCTTCTTCCCGGGCACAACTTCACTCCCGGATTTCTCCACCAAGCCCCCCCAGCGGCACAAGGGGGACAGGGATGGGGTTTACGGTCATCACATGTTATTTTCTGCCGCTTCACCTCCTCAGGGCGAGGGCTCATCACACTCTTCCCCTGCTCCAGCGTGGGGTCCCACCCACGGGAGACAGTCCTCCACGAACTTTCTCCAACGTGGGCCATTCCCACGGGCTGCAGTTCTTCACGAACTGCTCCAGCATGGGTCCTTTCCACGGTGTGCAGTCCTTCAGGAGCACACTGCTCCAGCGTGGGTCCCCCACGGGGTCACAAGTCCTGCCAGAAACCCTGCTCCATGGGCTCCTCTCTCCACAGATCCGCAGGTCCTGCCAGGAACCTGCTCCAGCGCAGGGTTCCCACGGGGTCACAGCCTCCTTCGGGAACCCACCTGCTCCGGCGTGGGGTCCTCCACGGGCTGCAGGTGGATATCTGCCCCACCGTGGACCTCCCTGGACTGCAGGGGGACAGCCTGCCTCACCAGGGTCTTCACCACGGGCTGCAGGGGAATCTTCGCTCCGGCGCCTGGAGCACCTCCTCCCCTCCTTCTGCACTGACCTTGGTGTCCGCAGGCTTGTTTCTCTTACATGTTCTCACTCCTCTCTCCGGTGGCTGTTTTCTCCGCGTCCCAACTTTTTTTTTCCTTCTTAAAAATGTTATCACAGAGGCATTACCACTATCACTGATTGGCTCGGCCTTGGCCGGCGGCGGGTCCGTCTTAGAGCCAGCTGGTATGGGCTCTCTCTCAAACACAGGGGAAGCTTCCAGCAGCTTCTTACAGGAGCCACCCCTGTAACCCCCCCCCCGCTACCAAAACCTTGCCACATAAAACCAATACATCAGGAAATGTTGCAGAGCTATGATCTTGCTGGGATCATGGATATGTGGTGGGATGACTCGCATGACTGGAGTGCTGCAATGAAGGGATACAGGCTCTTCAGGAAAGACAGGCCAGGAAGACAAGGGGAGGTGGTGGAGTTGCCATTTGTGTGAGAGCACAGCTGGAACGCATGGAGGTCTGCCTTGGGATGGACAATGAGCCAACTGAGTGCTTATGGGTAAGGACTAAAGAGATGATAGGTATGGGTGACATTATAGTGGGTGTCAGCTATAGGCCACCTGACCAGGAAGAAGAAGTGGATGAGGCCCTCTACAGACAGCCAGAAGCAGCTTCATGTCCACAGGCCCTGATCCTCAATATCTATTGGAGGGACAACACAGCAGGACGTAAGTAATTCCAAAGGTTCCTGAAGAGCATCGATGACAACCTCCTGACCCAAGTGACAGAGGAGCCAATGAGGAGAGGTGCTCTGCTGGACCTCATACCACCACCAAGGGGCTTGTTGGGGATGTGAACATCAAAGGCAACCTTGGTTGCCATGACCATGAGATATTGGAGTTCAGGATCCTGAAAAAGAGAAAAGCTAAAAGTCCACCTGGAATCAAATCAGGCCGGAGATTTCAACGGCAACAAGAAGGGCTTCTATAAGTACACAGGTGAGAAAAGGAAGGCTAGGAAAAATGTCAGCCTAGTGCTGAGTGGGGCAATGTTATGGGTTTGTGTGGCGTGGGGGGTGGCCGCAGGGCCGGCTCCTGTGAGAAGCTGCTGGAAGCTTCCCCGGCTCCAAGTCGGACCCGCCACTGGCCCAGGCCAAGCCCATCAGTGATGGTGGTAGCACCTCTGGGAGAACAGATTTAAGAAGGGGAACCTGCAGTGAGGGGAATGTGAGAGGAACCCCTCTGCAGGTACTGAGGTCCGTGAGGAAGAAGGAGGGGGAGGAGGTGCGCCGGAGGAGGGGATACCCCTGCAGCCCGTGGTGAGGCGGCAGGCTGTCCCCCCCAGCCCATGGAGGGGAGCGGGGGAGTGGAGGCCCCCCAAGATGGCCGTGACTCCCTGGGAAAGCCCGTGCTGGAGCAGTCTGTGCCTGAAGATCGGCCCATGGAAGGGACACATGCCAGGGAAGTTCGGGAAGAGCTGAAGCCCATGGAAATAACTCATGTTGGAGAGGTTCGTGGAAGACTGTCTCCTGTGGGAAGGACTCCCCGGTGGAGCAGGGAACGAGTGCAGAGTCCTCTCCCCCCGATGAGGAAGGAGCGGCAGAGACCAGGTGTGGGGAGCTGACCCCAACCCCCATCCCCTGTTCCCCTGCACCGCCGGGAGGAGGAGGTGGAGAGAACCGGGAGTGGGGTTGAGGGCTGGGGGGAAGGTGTTCTAAGGTTTGGGTTTCCTTCTCAGTGTCCTTGTTTTGTTTTGATTGGTAGCAAGTGAAATTGATTTTGTTTCTTCCCCAAGTTGAGCCTGTCTTTTGCCCGTGACCATCAGTGGTGAGTGATCCCTCCCAGCCCTTATCTCGACCCACGAGCCTGCCTTTATATTTCTCCTCATCCCACCGTGGCTGGGCGCAGGGGGGAGTAAGTGAGTGGCTGCATGGTGCTTTGTTACCATCTGGGCTTTAACCACAACAGGCAGAGGCACTGGTGACACAGGACATGGAAAAGGCTGCCTTCTTTACCTTTGTCTTTACTAGCAAGACTGGCCTTCAGGAATCCCAGGCCCAGGGGGAAAGGCTGGAACAAGGAAGATGTGTCCTTGGTTGAAGAGGATCAGGTCAGGGAATACTTAAGCAAACTAGACACACCTAAGTCCATGGACCTTGATGGGATACACCCACAAGTGCGGGGGGAGTTGGCAGATACATTATGAGGCCACTCTCAATAATCTTTGAATACCCATGGCAATTGGGAGAAGTGCCCGAAGATCAGAGGAAAACAAACATCACCCCTATCTTCAAGAATGGCAAAGAGGAGGACCTAGGGAACTACAGTATGGTCAACCTCACCTTGACGAGGTGATGGAGCAACAGATCCTGGAAATGATTTCCAGGCACGTGAAAATCATCAGGAGTAGTCAGCATGGATTCACTGAGGGAAGTAATTTTTGACCAACCAGATAAACTTCTATGATGAAATAAATAACCAGCTTGGTAGGTGAGGGGAGAGCAGCGGATATAGTCTACCTTGACTTCAAGGCTGTCTTGGATGGACAGTGAGGTGGATTGCGAACTGGCTGAGCAGCTGGTCCCAGAGTGGTGATCAGTGGCACAATGTCTAGTTAGAAGCCACTAATTAGCAGTGTATCCCAGGGGTCAATACTGGGTTCAATCTTGTTCAAGATCCTGGAGCATCTCCCGTACCTGATGCTGGGACTGGAGCTTCTTTTATATGAGGAAAGGCTGAGAGAGCTGGGACTGCTCAGTCTGGAGAAGAGAAGGCTCAGGTTGGTAATCTTATCAATGTATACAAATACCCAAAGGGAAGGTGTAAAGATGGAGCCAGAATCTTTCCAGTGGTTCCCAGGACCAGAGGCAATGGGCACAACCTGAAACACATGCGGTTCCCTCCAAACATCTGGAAACACTTTTTCAGTGTGAGAGTGACTGAGCACCGGCACAGGTTGCCCAGGGAGGCTGTGGAGTCTCTATCTTTGGAGATACTCAAAAGCCATCTGGACATGGGCCTGGGTAACTGGCTGTAGGCAAACATGCTTGCACTGGGGGGTTGGACCAGATGACCTCCAGAGGGTCCCTTCCAACCTCAACCATTATGCAATTCTGTGATATGTTGAAATTTGCTTAAAATAGGAAAGACACTCCACTGTATTTCCCCTCTTTTTATTATTCTGATTTCTTCCAAAAATAGCATAATGTACTTTCAAATGAAATTTGATACAAGAAATCTAACAAAACTATCTTTGACGCACACAAATTTCAGTGAAACACTTCAGCACTTCTAAAGTGTCAGCATTTTTCAGCTAGTTTCATGAGTACTAATTGTAACAAAGAGTCTTGTTTTCTTAATTTCAGCAGCAGAACTGACTGTGATTCTACTGCTTTGGTGAAGGTTATAGGTGTTCTTCTATACAATAAACTAACAAAAAAAATAAAATCAGGAGTCATGGAGGAAAAAGCATGACTTAATTACAGGGGGAAGGCAAACCAACTACAAACTCAAGTAATTTGAACACTTAACTCTGTACCAGAAATAATCTTTCCCAGGTTTATTTTAACTTTTCAAAACACTCATGTACCATCAACACTTCATCATTTCACCTCTATGTAAACTATACTAGCCCACAGCAGCAAACAGCTACTGTTAGCCCAAGATGGGAGAGAAAACACATGAAGTGCCCACACCCTCTCAGTAGTGCATGGCTACAAGCATGTGGAAAGCGGAGCAAACACAATGTCAGAAATCCCTAAGCCAGCTCTAAGAGACTGACGGGCAGTTAAGATGGTAGTTACGCACAGTTCTGCTTATTAATATCATTAGATTACATTTCCAACCAAAATATTTCGCTCTAATTTGGGGATTGTTATCCACATGCACAGGGGGTATACACACGGGGTATACACACATACACAGCCCTCCCTCCCAGAGTGAATTTCTAGTATCCTCAAATGTTATACAGGCTCCCCTTTTGGTTCACAATCCAGTATGTGACCATGTTCCTAACGCCTGGAGGACTGCAATGAGGTCCCCATCACCACCAACAGCTCATCCTTCTGCCAAGCTCATTTGGAATTTTATGAAACAAGTAAGAAATACATCCTAAGATCTGTCTAGTAAGCTTCAGGAGACATTAAAACCACCAAAAAGTCAGGAGAGTCTTTAAATACAATATAAAATGTTCAGTAATCTAAGTTCAGCAGCTGTTTTTTGATTACCACAGTCATATCTGGAAAAATGATGTAGAGATTTAAAACTTTAGAAATTCAGTTCGTTCCGAGTAGTTTTGTACAGAACCAACTCATTTAATCTTGAAAGCACCATGAAGTGACACTACATATCAGCAAGCACAAAAAACAAGAACATCATGGGACTTTACCATGTAAACTACACCTTGAATACCACTAAGGTAGATTTACACTGCAGACTTGAGCACTGCACATAAGTATTCAAACTGACTCAGGTATGATTTGCCACTTAGTGCATGCAATGTAGACATACCCTATATGTCTGAACGTATCTCATTATGAATTAACTGAGCTGTGCAGTACAATATTTAGGCCCTCATTCTGCACCATCAAAGTCAACAGTCAATTTTCCATCAATTTCAGAAAGTGCAGGGTCAGGCTTGAAATCACAAACATACTTCTACTAACAAAACATTTGTTTCTAACATAAAGTTGTGTCAAGTTCAAACATGAGTTTTGAGAGCATGCAGATTGCTTACAAATGCTTAAAAAGACTGGTTCAGAATCTTTCTTATATATACACACACAGTCCATCTGTCACAGACAGGCAATGTAACTCAGAATCATGAGCTTGCTCTAGTTTTTGGTAGTGTCCTGCACACTTCTGATAATTAAAAAATAAAAAATAAAAAAATAGTTGCCACAATGGATTTCTGACCATTCCAACTTGCATGTGGATACGATCTCTTCTTGCTGCATCCAGTACGTGAAGTTTCACAGTTGCTTCTCAAAAGCAAATACCAAGTAAATACCTAAAAAAGAAAATGGGAGTATTTAAAGTTTCAGCTTCCTCTGCAACTCAATTAAGTTTTCAAAATGTAAACAGCTTGATACTCTGCCCAAACAACCTGTTAGCAGATTACTGAAATTATAAAAAATGCTCTAGTTTCCCAATGAGTAACTCTAGTATTCAATTCCAACATGGTTTTAGACATGTTTTCACAATAGAGCTAAGAATGCAAAAAACCAAATATTTTAAATCCTGCTGATATGGTTAATGCAACACTAACTTCAGTTAACGATATTACTGAAATGTGAATGGAATTCATAAATTACTATGGTATTCTACACATAATTAACATTCACTGGTACATAAAGTCATATGCAACTAAGTCTAAAGACTCCTTCATACATGCAGTAATGGACAATTAGGAGTAAAATTATCAACTTCATTTTTAATAAAAAAGTGAATAAACTCATGGTACAACATTATTAACTTTGCTCTTTTAAATTATCACTGACAAAGAAGAAATATTTACAAACACTAGATGGCATTTTCTCAACTCCAGAACAGTGTGATTCTAGAAATGGATACTCATACAGTCCACACTGGCACCCCTGGGAAACTTTTGCTTGGCATATAATCAATGCCAGCTATGTCAGGTGTTCTTATGCTTCATACCAGACAGATAAATTAAACCAGTTTCTTGAGACCATGAGTCTAATTAAACATGTATGGATTTCCACTTGAACTCAACTTTTATTTTAATGGATGAGGTGCCATAGCTACATTGCAAATCTTTCAAGACAAGCCTATCGTACATTCCTCAGCAATAAGGGAAAGTGAAGTTCCATGTAACAAACAAGCTGTGCTTATACCCTATCAGAAGCTCTGTACTCCAAATCTCTCTGTAAAAAGAGACTACTTAAAAAAACAGTCATCACTGAACTTTTAAAGGTATAAAAAGCCCCTCTCAATTAGATTAATAGTTTACATAATACTTATACCTTGCTGGAATTAATGTCTACTTTATGATTCATACCTTTAAAAATTAGATAATAATTTAAGAAAGCAAACAGCTTAACTAAAGATTTTTTCATTCATTAATTGAACGGCATTTTTCGTTTGTTTTTAAACCACTAACACAATCAGTATAATGGTCTCCAAAAATGCAAATGTTGGTTGGCTGCAGTTACACAGAATTAAGTAACAATCTCTCCAGGAAGCAATTTTTACCCTTAGAATTCTCAGCCCCTTGTATCTGAGTTCTATTAAATTCAACATTGGAAAAAAACAATGTCAAAAGTTTTCCATGGCACACATTCACAAAATTTCAAGACATATTTAACAATAATGTATCCTTTTTGGTGTCTGAGGCACTGACTTTTTTCTACTCCCTTTATAAAACATTCAAATACCTCTTCACCATCCATGCTTTAATTGCTTCTTCCTGAAACATGTGTATCACTATAGGCAAAGAATAAAGCTTCAGCTCGTCTTCCCAAAACAGATTTATATTATTTTTGGTGAATGTATGTCCCAACTGGAGTTTGTTTTCTAGCTGACTGATAACAGTGTAGTATCGAAGTGTACAAAGAGAAGTATAGTATTTAATCCTCTAACCCTAGCAAAATAATCTTTTAACACTGGCATCCTCTTTTCATACATCCTAAGTAAGGCTTCCCCAAACTACTTCAGCCCCAAAGTTTGCATGCTAGAAGCTACTTAAATAAAACAAAATTTCAACCTATTTTATGCATTTCCCTCCCAATTTCTTGAGATGTGTGCACTATATCTGTACATAGGCATTTGAATAACACAAATAATAAAACCTTGTTATATTTAAAATTTGGATTTTCTTCCATAAACAACAGGCTATTTTACACACTTTACATAGCAGTCATTCAGTCAATATTGAGTTTTCAAAACAACACTTACTCGTTGCTTCCCATTCAGATTTACTCAAGGTTCCCTAGAAGGGGAGAAAAAAAACAAAACCACAGTTTCAACAAAAAATGAGGAAACAATAAAACACTGATTTAACTCAGGATCATCAATCTTTCACAGACCAACATCTAATGACCCACACTGGCTGGCTATTTAGGAACTACAAGAGCATTACTGTAGACCACAGATACTTATAACTCCAATAACTACGACAGCAGGGAATTGGAACACCCCGGATAGCAGAACACACCTAAATTACACAGGTATAGGAGAATGGGCCAACAGTCTGTTGGGCTGGATGACTCTGCAATGCAGAGCATGCTGGGTCCATTACCACACATCCATCAGTGTGTCTTGACCTGGCCCAAACTGCTCTCCAGCCCAAGATGCCCAACACTTGTGCAGAAGTCAAGAAGAGGCCCTGTATCATGGTGCTGCCATCTTCCCCAGGAATACTGCCTGCATCCACCTAACACCTCCTTGCAGCCTACAAAACCCCTATTTGCAAGAGAATAACTCCCAACCCCGCTCACACATTGTGAAAAACCAGCCTGCTCTGCAGCTTCAGAAACCTACTCCTAGCTCAGCCTTTCAGATGAAAGCAGGGCAAGTGCACAAATAAAAAGCTGCTACCATTTACCCTACCAATTAAGAAGCATGAGGTAACAACCAGAAGCTGATTTTCTGCTCTACCCACTCCATCACCTTGCACTGAGTCCTCACCCAGGGCCATGATTTAGCCCACATGCTACCCACTGATCAATCCTGACCAAATGATTCATCTTTTAAAACACTAGTGAAAAAAAGCTTGTTCAAGCAGATTTCTTGCCACGTGACACAGCACCTGGCAAAAGAGGGTTTTGGTCTGACTTGACCATTCTCATGTTCTTAAGCTTATTTCGTAAAAGAAGCATTTTTCTTTTTAAAATTTTTAGATTTCAAATACAGAGAGCAGGTTTCTTTTCCCTCTTGATGTAGGATTTTTAGATATATAGTAAAAGGCATACATCTTCAAGAATTCAGAACATAAACAGTAGATAAACCAATGGTTAAAAAAAGAAAAATCCAAGTGGAAAAACTTCAAGCGGACCAACCTCATGCTATAGCTATGACAATGCAATAGGATGCCATCTATCAGTAACTGCATATGAATTTATTAAAACTACAATCTTTACTCAAACTAGTCTCCAATTTTGGTTCTGGCTTGTCAAAGAGCCTCAACACATTAAAAAAGACCTAAAGTTCAGACTGAAAGAGCCAGCATTGCTTATCAGGAACCATTCAGCATGAAATTAGGTTAAACCAAGCCTTTGCAAGGTTTCCATACAGCCTGACTCCCCGAATGCACAGACAGAAGGAAACACTCAGCTATATGCTACCCTGAATAGCTAGCCTAGCTACAGATGGAGAGGCAATAGCCAGATGGCAGTAGTTTCTCGGGAAAAATGACAGCAGACATTGCCTCTTCTCCTGCTCGCTTCCCAGGAACAGCAGCTGTGCAGGCTCCTGTCCATCATGCACCCAACTCTGAGAACAATACAGAAGAATGAAAGGCTGGGAGAGGACTAGCTGCAGACAACTCCAACATTGTCATGTCCTGCTAGGACAATGGAAAAAAGAAAAACCCTTTATAAAAACATGAGAAAGACAGCAAGCTCAGAAAGTTAGCATATACATTAGAAGACAGGACTAGAAGCAGAAAAAACATATTTAATTGGACCACTGATCTAAAATCTCATATGACCTCCATTAAAGATGGTTCAGCATTCTTTTAATTCTGAAGTCATAAATCAAGCTGCCAAAACAGGAGAAATGCAAAAAATATTTGACAGGATAGCAGACTAAGTTTTGTACAAGGTAAGATTACGATCATCACAAAGAAACTTTCTTTTCATTCCAGAATGTGAACAGAATATCGTATTTAATAAAATTGAGGGCAGAAATATATGGATTTAGTTTTATGTACATAGGACTAGTTTAATCCTAAGAGCTCTGTTTAAAAAAAAAAAAAAGGTACAGCACATTTTAAAAAATAGCATTTACAGAACTTCAATAAAATTGGCTGAGAAGGGAGCTGGATCTTCACCCAAAAAGACAATAGACAAACAGCGTTTAATATTTCAAATACATACAGCATTACAAAGAAAGTTTTCAACTCTCCTGTCAGAAGATTAAAAAAAGAAAACTAAAGCTTTAAATTGGTCGCGTGAAGATCCAGAAAAGTAAGAAAAATCCTCAAATTAAGAAGAGTGACATTAGAACAGCTGCCAAGGAAGATGGCAAAATATCCTTTCCCTTTTGCACAGTTACAAATTTCTTAATAGCTACCAAATGAAGTGAATTTGATTCTCTGAGTATGGGGTATAGATTAGATGAACTCCTTAGACCTGTAGCTCTATGATTTTTCACATGCACAGAGACATTCATACCAATTTCATTGCAGTTGAAATGAAGGCGGCACCACATGTCCAAAAAATCAGGACCTCAATTTTCAACACCATTTGCTCTAGTGAAGTAAGAAGGAACTTACCAATGGTAACTTTGCCTTGCCATCTTTGATGAACTCTTTTACATGCTCATAATCCTCAGGTTTATCAGAAACAAGCCTGGAATCACCAAATGTAGAATATGGCTGGAAAACATAGGAAAAATAAGAAAAAAAATATTAATTGTGTAGTAAGATACTTTAATCACATCAGTCAAGGGTTTGTCACGACATAGCCCAGAACAGAGGTCACTAGTTATTCAAAGGATCTTAAATTTAGATCTCTCCTTTATAGCACCTAGAAGATCAGGTCCAATATTCCCTACTTCCCAGAAAATCCGACACCCAGGATTTATAAATGCTCCTTATGTCTCCAAAACAGGGGAAACAGAATAATTATAAAAATAATCCTCCATGTACAGCTCATTATGGAGTATTACCTAGATACACCCTCTTTTAAAACAGCAACTGAACAAACCAGCATCTCTTAAGTAGGAGTACTAAGAAACGAGCAACTGTAAAATTTCAAGCAGAATGCTTAAAATGCTTTATTAACACACAGGAGCTGTAACAGAAGTATAGAACTAATTTTTCAAAACTAATACGTACTTCTTAAGGATCCCAGTTACTGCATAATGGTCTGTACCATGCAGTCCTCAATTGTAAGTGGCCACTAATTTAAGACAACTCTTTTTTCTAACAACGAAGCCAGTATGTCAAAGGCTGTGTCACCATGCTACTGGCGGTATTAAGCCCATACAAAGCACTGTCACTTTCAGAATCAACAAGGACAGTCAAGTCCACTTGCAGCCCATGTGACTCAGTTTAGTAAGTGACCAGATATTTGACGTGACAGTTTTATGCTGAAAAATTCTACTGTTTGAGGGAAGAAGGAAGCAGAGAGAACTGCGAGTAAAGCCAAAGCCTCAGAAATGGTATTGAAAAGCTTCTCTGAAGCTGCCAAAGTCATCCAGGTTAAGAGCTTGAGGATAAAAAAAAAGCAAAAACATTGGGCAAAAACATAAACTCAATACAGTCAAATACCATTTTCTTCTACAAACACAGCCTGTTCCTTTATTCCTACAAAGATCACTTTCTCTCTTTTCAATTGATATTCCTTGCACAAAGATCCAGCTTTCAGTCTCTCTCCACTGAAGAAGAAATGGGTTATGGTTACCACTATGTGACACCAGGCATGATTCTTGTGCTTCACTTACTACTTAATAAAAATGAAAACTTGCCTCAAAATTGAAATTTTATCTACAAAACTGAATGACTCTATTGGGTGCTCGTGCCCAGGTGATGGCAGCAGCAGGTGGCAGAGGTGGCCTCTGTGAGGAGAGGCCAGGGCTGTCCCATGCTGGACACAGCCGGTTCCACTAGCTCCAACACTAACAGAGCCACTACACAGCACAGCTGAGCTCCTCAGCCACGAGTGGGGCACCTCTGGGAAAGCATATCTAAGAAAGTGCAAAAAAACCTGCACAACAGCTGTGAAAGAGGAGCAAGGAAAAATGTGAAACTACTCTACAGACACCAAGGCCAGAGAAGAACGAAGGTGAGGAAGCACTCCAAGCACCAGAAAAGACACTCCCCTGCAGCCCCTGGAGAAAACCGTGGTGAGGCAGGTTGTCCCCCTGCAGGCCATGGAGGGCCACAGTGGAGCAGATATCCACCTGCAGCCTGTGGAAGACCCCATGCCACAGCAGGTAGACATGCCCTGAAGGAAGCTGCAGCCTGTGGAGACCCAACACAGAATCAGGCTCCTGGCAGGAGCTATGGCCCATGGAGAGGAGCCCAATCAGGAGCAGGTTTTCTGGCCAGAGCTGCAACCCTGTGAAGAACCAACCCATGCTGGAGCAGTCTGTGCCTGAAGGACTGTACCCCATGGACAGAATGCACACTGGAGCAGTTTGTGAAGGACTGTATCATACCATTGGAGGGACCCATCCTGGAGCAGGGGAAAAGTGTGAGGAGGAAGGAAAGGCAGAGACCATGTGTTATGGACTGACCACAACCCCCATTCCCTGTCCCCTGGCGCTGTGGGGCAAGGAGAGGAGGTAGAAAGTTCAGGACTGAAGGAGTGAAGTTGAGCCTGGGAACAAGCAGTGGGTGGGGCAAAGGTGTTTTTAGGTTTGCCTTTGTTTCTCACCACCCTACTCTCTTTTTTTTTTTTTTTTGTAATAAATTAAAATAAACTTCTCCAAGTTTAGTCTGTTTTGGCCGTAATGGTAACTGCTAAGCAATCTCCCTGTCTTTATGTTGACCCATAAGTTTTTTTTATTTTCTCCCCCCATCCTTTTGGGAAGAAGGAATGAGAGAGCAGGTTGGTGGGTGTCTGGCAGCCAGTCAAGGTCAACCCACCACAGTCGCACTTTCAGCCACAGGAGTTTAGTTCTTCTCTTGGTAGCCTTTAATTAGTTGTACCATGTTCACAACAGGAATTTCAATTATTGCACAAATAATTAACAATATGTAAAACACTATTTAAATGAAACAACTCCGTATTTACCTCCAAGGCCTGCATTCTCCTTAGCAGCATTTTATGCTCCTCGTTCTTGACTTTTTCTTCATAGAATTCCCGAAATGTCATTTTGTAGACTAATTTCATACCATGCTTCTTTGCCATTCTGTCAAAGTAATACGCTTAATTAGGGAAGCCACAAAATTATTGTAGTTTTATTTTCAAAGGAACAATTTTAAGCCACAGTGACATCTTACGGTATGCACTAGGATTACACTCTTTCTACAATTCATTTTTTTAGTACAGACATTTAGATGAAAAAATGCACTACCACAACAAACAGTACTTTTTTTAATTAGGACAACAAAAATCTACACAGAAGAAAGTTACAAACATTTTAATAGAAAAACACCTCTTCTCCCAACACACAGAAGTAAGTTCCATTTGAACTAGCAGATAGACTATGCTGTCTTCCCTGCAGTATAAATACCCTGTCACATCGGATATTATGGATATATTCAGAGAACCTCTTTGTACTAGATTTAGTGCCTTATTTCTCAATTATATGTAGTCACTGTGGTCATCCAATACTGAAGTTACAGGTGTCAGTGATAGATGCTGGTATTTTTCATAGAGAACTACAAATGAAGTCTGTGAAATTACACAGATTTGAAGGGAAAGCTTAATATTGTTTAACAACCATACTGAGCTTGAATGGCAGGAAAAACCCCAACATGGAAACATTCGTCTGTACCTCAGGAGACAGGCTGGGAAAGGCAAATCTGCAATCACACAGAGGTAACAGCAAAATGTATGCTCACAGATGAAGATTTAGAGGAAGAAAAGTAAGTCATAGGAAAAATCCTATGAACATCCAAAGGAAGTTGAAGACAAGTAAGATGCACCATGATGAAGAAGATATACAAGAAGGCTTGCTGAAGGACTAAAAAAAGGTAGAATGAAACCCCCAAAAAAGTTAAGATTAAAGAAGAAAAAGTTGACAGCACTAAAGGTTTGCTGACAGATCCAACATATCAGATAAAGACATTCTTGTGTGAGACCCAGTTTAAGTCTTCACAGCTTCTGACCAGAGGACCTTCAACTGAGTGTAATGAACAGATTACAGTTGTGGATGGAAATGCAAGAAACCTCTGCATTTGGAGCAACAACAAAAAATGAAGAACTAAAAAACATAATTAGAAACTCAAAATATAATTTTCTGCAAGTATTATGCAATGATACACAAACTAAACAAATGCTTATTGTGTTCCACAGCTTTCATTGTGTAATTAATTCAAAATTTAACTTACTCTTCCAGTAATGGAAAGTAAACCAAGAACTCGGGGACGTCAACCACTTCTTCCAAGTGGAAATCATACTTGCAGCCAAACAAGGGATATTCGCCCTTCTTTCCAAATTTTACACTGTACACCTCATTCCCAAATGAATTTGTTTCTGAAGCTTCAAGTCGCTTTCTATAAAATGAGATATAAACAAACATTAGTGGACCAATTTTTAATTTAACAGGCCAAGAAAACTACGCATAAGAGGCCTGAAAGTGTTTATCCCAGCACTACACCGTTCAGTGACCTCTGTAGTTTCCCACCTCCCATTGCCTAATAAGGCAATGAAACAATGAAATGAAGACAAGCAGCATATTAGGTTTTAACAGTTTATCATTCCTATACAACATACCAAGGACTAAATGAACCTAGAAAATTAACCTTTAGCCCAGACACACTCTACATGGACAAGTCAGGCTTACTTGGAACAACCACAGCAGAACCCTGACAGTTATTCCCCAGGTTGTGGCTATTTTACCACTACTGAAGTCGCTACAGAGGGTTTATGTATAAAGAACTATACTCTATACCAGAAGAGACGTGTCTGCAAAAGACAAGGATTAGTACAGATTTACCTGTTTGAGTCAAGTTCATGAGTGAGATTTTCATGACTAGAATTCAAAACTGTTACAAAAAAACCTTGCTGTTGTTTGCACAAACATATCAGAGTGCTGCAAGAACAACTATCATGTAACAATGCTTCAAAGACTTTTGAAAGCTTAATAGAATATAAAAGTACTTACACAAGTTCAAAGCTATTTGGAGTTGTGCCAATGAAATATCCTCCAGGAGAGAGGTTCCCACAAGCATTTTTAAGCATCATGTCAGCCTGCTCATACGTCTCAAATGAGTAATGATAAACAAATTGACAGCTGCAAATGTCAAAGCGCATATCTGGATCACTGTATTTGGAAGACAAGAGATCCTGAAAAAGATTAAAAAGAAAAAACAATTGTAACAAAAGCTACAGAAACAAGCATGATTCACTGAAATCTTTTAACAAATACACTACTCCCATAATTCTTTGAAGTTTCTCCTTTCAGACCCCATTCCTTCACAAGTTCAACAAGAACAAAATGAAAAAGGTAAGAGTAAGAAGAAGTCCTCTGCTACACAGAAAACCACACACAACATTTGGGAACACCACCACACACACACACACACTTCAAAGTTACCATGTCCTCAAATGCTTTTTGTGTTGTCAAGTAACACCACTACACCTGAAAGGCCAAAACCCAAGGTTAGTTACCTAATAGTTTCCAGAGATATTTTACTGCTGAGGGTTTATAACTGGCCAGCGTTTAGCTGGAAACAATTATTATAATAAAATAAATTTTCAGTTTACGAAGTCTCTGTTATGAGAACTGGCCATTAAACATATAACTGAGAAGAGGGGTTGTTTTAAATACGGCAATTTGCACTGCCCCAAGTTGTATTTGCCGTATTATCACACATGGACATACATGCGTACCAACACACTCATCCCCACCCCAGACCAAGTAACCAGTAACTCTGAAGAACTTGAAGCCCTTGAAATCTGTCAGGTTAAAGCTTGCCATAGTTTGACTCTGTACTCAGCAGTTCTCTGACTCTTCTTGATCAGGCTTCTTTTATACAATGCTAGTAGCCACCATAACTAACACAGAAGCACAAAAGTTCTACCCAAGGCCCTATGCGTTCTGTACTTAAAATATTTCATACTTAACAGTTCTACCCAAGTTTCTCTTCTATCCCAGACTTCCCCATCACCCATCCACTCCCAGACTCTACCAGTTAATGCCATATACTGTCAATGTTCTGTATGTGGCAAGACAAAAATGGACACTTCACAGACCCATAGCAATTTTACCTGTTCATTTACTCCCTCTCCACATTGTGAGAGAGAGATAGATACAGGAAACTGAGAAACAGAGGTAGATGGAATTAGACAAGCTGTGAGAATGAGATTTTGTATATATAGAACATAGATGATAGAGATAGAAAGTCGGGGAGATGAAATTCTGTGTGCGTGAACAGACAGGACAGAGCGTGCAACAGAAAACATACATGCATATAAGTCTGAGTTGTAACAGTAACATGAAAATATCCCTTTCTTTCCTGGCCAAGACTCTCTCCTCTCTCCCCTGACTGTAATTTTGAGCAGAGAGAGATGACCTGGAACCTGCAACAGACTGTATTCCTCAGAAGAAGGAGAGGCAACCAAGAAATCAAGCAAACAACCCTTCCTGCAAGGCTGGGAAGAACAGGTTCAGCCTTTCCACAGATATGCTGGAACCAAGTAAGCTCTGTCCCTCAGCCTGCATCAGCAGGGCACACTCAGCCTACATTTCTAGGAAGCAAAAGCACTGCTGGTTACAAGACTGTCTCCTAAGCCGCAGCAATGTATTCACTATTGCCTCCAGACAGTCTTAAGAAATCTGCTCTATCACACAAGTTTTGAAGATATGTATTATAGTAATTAAAATGCTGCTAGAAAAAAAATAATTAGATAAGCTGAATGTACAAGTCAAATCAGAAAACATCCCTTACTCATTCCAGCATAAAAACACATTCACCAAGACGGTTTCCAACATCCCATGCTGGCTCCTAGAACTCCAGAGGTAAGTAACCACTCCCTTCCCCTTGTGAAGTGAAAGAAACTGAAAGCACCAGATTTTTTATCTGAAGACGACATTCAGGCTTCAAGAATGTTACACTGTAAACCAGTAACAAAACGCATTTAACTACATCTTACACAACTTTTCAGCATGGCTGACTCTCCCGATAGTACAACAATCTGATCTTAAAAATATACATGCCCAAAATATTACAGCACTACCATCACTCCTATACTTGCTTAACAAAAGAATGTTAAATCCCCAAAATATTACAAAGCAGACGAACTGTACCTTGGTACTATCTGCTTGTATAAATTCTGCATCAAAAATACGTTCGTTATAACGACATCGGGCTTTCATGTCTTCATATCGCTGTTTGCATTGTTGCACAGAAATATCAGCAATATCTATATATGGAGGGAGAAATTTAAAAAAAAGTGAGTAAACTCCTACCCAGACAAGAAAATTGGAATCATTACCAGAACACAGCAGATCCATTATGGCAGGGATAAAAGATCTTCAGTTACATTTTGAGGGGAACAAAAACTTTTATTTCCAAGTTGTAGAAAAGGAATTTAATTTGCAGGAAGTGTTCAGGATTATAACTCTTTGTCATTTTCAGTCTTTACTTCAAGACAAAAGTTGTAATCTGAAGATTTTAGAAAGCTCCCATCCTCAAAAGTGCAAAGCAAGCCTCCAAAATTTCAAGTGATGGATACCAGGTGATTGATACTAAATGCTGTCAGCGTTAAGTGCCTAGCTATGCATTAGCTACAACAGTTCAGCTCCCAGGGTTTCTCAAACAATACTGAAAGCTCTTCATCTTATTACAAATATACAAGATGTTGAAATGCAGTTATTTCTGATATATACTGATATATTCTATCATGGAATTTTTTTTTTCATTTTCTTTTTAAGACTGTTCCTCTCTCAGGCATCAAGTTTCACTGAATAACAACAGTTTGCACAAATTTAAAAACTAACAATATGCAATAAATTTACATAAGGACTTTGTAAGCAAATTAGTTAACTGTATTTGAAGACTGCCAACTGATAAAGCAAAAAAGAACTGTAAAATGTAGAATACCCAGCATAACTGCCACTAAAGGAATTTTATGAAATTTTAGTATCTAATTAAATTTGAAGTTGAGTAATACTTCCTCTGATTATCTTTGGGATGCTTTCTGGGAAAAGGGAAGATGGTATCTGCCTCCCAACATCTAAGCAAACTATTTAAATGATTTTTTTAATCAGCTTTCAGCTCTTCCCCTTTCTGAGTCTGAAAATCTTTAGTTGATTGTAACACCCAAGACCATTTTTTGTCACAACACTGTAGGGTTTATTTGTTTTTTAAATGCAACTCTTCTCTGTGTGTTTTCAGAACAGTTAAAAACACCACAGGAGACTAGATGTGGGAGAAAACATACTAAAAAAAAAAGTCAGTCTTTTTCCCAGTGCTATATTTTGCCTAAGACAATCTGTGGCAATTGTATGCTTCTTTATTGATACCAGATTTTATTTGTGAGTTGAACTGAAAGATAATTACACAGAAAATTAATGGTTCTTATATTTATGCTGGCAATCAAGCTGATGTCTTCAGGTTAAAAGACAAAATAAGACTTTTTGACAGAAGGTCTATCATTGCATTCTTGGGCTTATAAAAAAAAGGAAATAATGGAAGACTGGAGATGTGCTTGGTTTTCCCATAAAACACTGATGTACTCTCCCTGGAAAGTTATTGTGTCTTCTTACCAGTACAGACAAGTTTTTTAATTCTGCCTTTTTTCCATTTCAGTAAGTCTCCACCTTTGCCACATCCTAGATCCAAAACAGTTATATCATTCTTTTTCCGTCGTACTCGGTCTATGAATTCACCTAGAAAAGTAAAAAGAGAGAATGCATACACAGGTCTCTTAATTCACTTGTTTTGTACAGAGAGGCTTAAAGGACCAAAAGGGTTTGAGAATGTTAAAACACCTTAGAACTTTGCCTATAAGTCTTCTTAACATTACAGACTTAAATGTCTTTTTCTAGAAACCACTAATGACAAAAGGAACCACAAACTTTTAATACTATGGAGAAGATAATACATATTCTATATGCTTAACGTGCTTTGCATGTAATGTGACTGAAGCTCTGAATTGTTTCCCCAGCAGACAAAGGCAAAACCGCGCATCGGTGCGTGAGTAGGGAAACAGAGTTCCCTTTCATTACCATTATAATGAAGACAGATGTTACTTGGAAGTATGGGAAAGCTTTTTGCAGAAGAGTACAAGCCAATTAAATGCATTACCGACAATGTTTCCTTGTGTAACGTTTTCCACTTACTTTCCTAGGCCTTGCAATAACATTAGCTACTTGTTTGCTGTCTTTTTACCCTACATAAATCATTTCACTTCCTCTTCTATCTCCACTCTGTCTAGATTATCTCTGCTCTGACTGATGTTGGCATATAATGCAAAACATATCAGCATGTTAGCTGATATGGAATCATTGGAACAGTAATCAGTAATCTTACTTCTCTTCACAGTAAGAGACACGAAATATGTTTTGATATAACTGCTGTGAAGCCACACTACTTAAATTCATCATGACTGAAAGGCTTCAACACAGGCTTCAGGAACGGCTTTATATAAACTTAAGTATTGCTTCTAACTGCTCTGATACAACACAACAAAAAGCAGCATGCTAAGACAAATGGTGCCAACATCTCCTGGCATAGATCCCTCTTCATGAATCTGTGGTGCTGCGCCGATAATTCTTTTCTTTGTTTGCAGATATCTGATGGTTTTGTTTCCTCACTTTGGAATTAATTTGTGGGACGGCAGACTGATTTTTATGAAAAGCTGCTGATTCTTAAAGAACTACCTCCTCTAGTTTTTCATCTTTTAAACAGTTGAATGTGGTCATACAGAAAATATTTATGTGTTCCAAGTCTCCTGCAGAATTGCTTAATCGAGACCTGAGGACAAACTGCTTTGGGAAAATGGTTAAGAAATTATTTCAGATGTTATTTAAATAACAAGACCAGCTCAATCTAACAAGAACAGGTAAGATTCTTTATGATTTAAAGCTGTACCTTTCCATTTAAAAATGTTACAAAGAAGAACAGTTTCCAGCATGAACTTTTTCCAGTTTTCAGGTCAGTTGATCTTTAAAACTTTAGCATACATTTGGCACTCCAACAATATAAAACACTATCACAGAAATTCAAAATAAAAATAGGGGTTTTATTGCACTTGAAAATCTTACTATGTATTAAGAGACAAAGTGTCATAATCAACATCAGAAAGCAGGAAAAAAAGTTACATTTTGATTAAAAAATTAGTTACATTTTATTAAAGTCTAAGCGATCAGTTAAGGAAGCTTACCAATGAGGACGCTCTTTGTCCAATTATTAAAGTTTCGGAGGTAGAATATGCGAGACTGGCTACGTTTTTCCAATCCAACTTCTTGAAGTTCATTATAATGTGCAGCTACAGCTTGCCCATGGCCTATCTCACGCTGTAGAAATGAGGGAAGGAATAGATTCAAGCAGTGAATTCTTTTTACTACTTTTTAATTTAATCAAAAGACATGAGTTCACTTTAAGGATTTAAGAAAGTAAACAAGTAATACTATGAAAAGCATCATCATTACATATATCAAAACATTTCCCATATCTGTCCTGGTACTGATGTCAGCACTTCAATTATCACAGACAACTCCCTTAAAAATTTAATCCCCTTTTCAGTTGGTCCAGGTAATTTCTGATGGACGATGCCCAGCATCTTTCCTTCATAGAAATACTTAACTTTCAGTTCTCTAATACTCTCACCACTCTCAAAGAATCAGTTTCATTCCCCTTAAGCCTGGGATTGAAGAAGAGGATGTTCCTTCTCAAGGAACTTTAAGCTTCTTCAAAAATCCTGTTTCAGAAATTCCGTGTCTACACCTAACATAAGTGTATAAACTGCCAATTTAATCAAAATGCCAACTAGCTGATGTCGCATAAAGCCCTAAGTGGATGATCCCACTGCCACAGCTTTAAATAGACCATGGTAAGGGAATAAGAGTAATGAACTGACAACATATCCCATTTAATGCTTAACAGTTCACTGTAGAAGTATCTCCAGTTTAGTCTTAACTGCAAATACTCCAAGAAGTTTCTGTCCCATGTGACACAGAGAAGCAGTCTACATCCAGATATTGTGCTCCTAACATTTCTTCATCTTGAAAATAATCTTCAATTACATACATGAAATTAATATAAATTATAAATAAAATACAAAGCAGCAGAACATGGAGAACCAACACAAATTCTGTAAGGCACAAAAGCATTTAAAGTAACAGTACAAACTAATGACAATGAAGGATTCTCAGTTAAAACCCACAAACATGCTACAAAGCCCCAGCCAGTACAAATTCACACAGCAATTAGAAGCATTCCCAACAGTTGACTACAAAAGTCGACATCCCAATATCTTATTATTCAAATAGCAGTTCCTCAAGGGAAAAGAAGGTTTGACTGACTTTCATGTACTACATGAATTCTTCAGTATTTCATATAATTTTGGTAACCTTCAGAATGAACACAGACATACTTGTCTGGAATCTGTATGACCCTATCATCTGTTTATTACCACACTCAGCTAATTGATACTAACAAATATTTTGACCATTTCTAGTCTTTTTTAGGGTAAGCACAGATGGCTCCCTGAACAGCCACTGATGGTGACATAAGCTAGAACAGCTGACTCTGACAAGTGTCGGGGACGTATTCATACAATCCATTAACGCATCTCAGCTGCTGCACGCACAGTTGCAAACAGCCATCAGCAGTAACATCTAGATGCTGGCAGCCATGTTCAATGCAGTCACCTCTCTACACCCTTAAGCCACACAAAACCAATGTGTTTCTTGTCCACCTAAACCTTATCCCAGAACTACCTTATTTAAAAGATGAAAGGGTTAATAATGTTTCTACCACAACAAAGGGCACCCTTTATTTTATGAGATTGCTTAGCCATAAATTAACTTCCCAGAAAATTTCTGAACAGAGAAACCAAACATTAGGTCAAAGACATTTTCAAATTATATTTAAATATCCCAAAAGGTCAAAGTTAGACTAGATATTACAGCATCAGTTTCTACAAGCTTATACATATTAAAGGACACTGTCATATAAAACATTACCCTTTTCACCCTCCCAGTTAAAAGGACAAATATTTTCTGCTACTCTTGCAGTCTTAAAAAAAAAAAAAGCATCTGTAAACCTTTCAGTACTTCACTTTACTAACAAATCATACTGAAATTATATCACAGAGGATGCAGTTTGTAGAGTTTTCTAAATTATACATTACACTGTTGAGGAAATTAAAGGACAAAATTATCTTACGGAAGAACCTCCCAGCCACAGATAACTATACTAATACAGGGGACAACAACGTACAAAACGTGAATTCAGGATATGGGACCTGGACTAATGCCAGTAAACCCTACTCTACACTACCAGATTGCTACCACACAGACAATGGAACGATAGCCTTAGAATTAGACTAAGCATGTGCTGAGATCAGTTTTCTTAACATTCTACTTACCAGCCCTCTTTCTCTCCCGTTATGCCCAACATAACTTCTGCACCAGTTATTTTGCTAGGAAGCTACCCACAAACTTTGACATTTGGTGTTTCATGCTGGTTCACATATGTTTAGCATAAATATTTTCAATCTTTTCTTGAGCTAAGGCTTTGAAACAAGGACATGAACATAGCTCAAAATAAAATGATACTCACTACTTTCTTAGGAGGTTCATCTTCAGGATCTAAATTCTTCCTTTTTGCTCTGCCGTCCTGATTACCACTATCAACTTCTTTTTCACTTTCAGTGGAGTGCACTGTGCCTGAAGTTGAACTGTCGCCTTGCCAACCAATACCTGACTCTGCCTCTAAAGTACAAGGTGTTTTCTCCACTTCTTCATCCAAACTCTTTTCTACTTCCTGTTCTTCTGTCTTGGTTAAATCAGCCATTTTTGACAGGTTAGTCTCCTTGTCCATTGATCAGAATGGAAATCTATATGGGGGGGAAAAAAAACCAAACCAAAAACCACCAACTACTTTCAGTGTTGAATTTCACTTACTCGCAGCTACAGTCATGACTTTCAATCATAATACTGGCATTATAAAAAAAATAACATGCCTTTGCTGTAACCAACATACAGGCTCCAAATTTGACTAGTTGTTTAATAAAGATAGCACAATAAAATACGTGGAATTTAAAAGTACGCTCATTATACTAAAATCAAATGAAGATAAATCTTTACTCTTCATGTTTGAGTCTCCTAGCTATCTTTATTGATTCAACTGCAATGCGTTATTGTTTTTGAGCCTGTCATCTCCCTTTTCCCCTCCCCATAAAAAGTAACCTACAAATCACTTTATGTTGAGAAACACAAGCTGACAGCCCCTCAAATCAGTAAATTCATTATTTAATCTGATGTGCTTTCAGGTGGATGTCCTCAAACAAAAAAAAAAGGTGGTTTTTAAGAGCAAATTTTTGTATCGGTTGTGGATTTTCAAGTTTGCCAAGAGTATCCACTATGCCTCAAGCTTCACTAACGCTAGGAATCTTCAGCTGTAACTGCATTTCCTTATCTCCACTACGCAGTCTGGAGGACTGCAGGCCACTGCTAGAAAGCTCGTCTAGTCTCCAGCACTCCCCAGCCTTCTTTCCACCATGGGCAGGAAGACGGGCACCTCCTTTTTGATTTGACATGGCAGAGGATAAGTTGGCAACTCCTCTTCTAAAACAACGGCCTATTTCAGTCTAACTAAAGCCAGGCACGCTCCCCCGAACGGAGGCTGAGGTCTCCTAACGAGGCCCAAAAGACGTTCTTTAGGCGGACCACTGTACGGAGGCCCCAGGACAGCCTTCCTCAAAACAGGGAGCCTTGAAGCCCGACTGACGGAAAGCATTCTGCAGCATCGAGCGTGCCCTGCCTTATCCTCGCCCGGCTCTTCCAAGCGGTTTACCAAGTGCTTTTAAGGGCCTCAGTTGAGAAACGATCAGAATTTCGTCACCGGGGACGGCGACCAAGTGCCCAGGGGGGCAGCCCCTTCACTGGAGAAGGCCGGAGAGAGCAAAACGCCCGGAGAGCGGGGGAGGGGGCAGCGCTGGCGGCCCGCGAAGCCAGGCGGCCCGCGAAGCCAGGCGGCCCGCTGACGGCCAAGGCCCTGAAGACTTTCAGCTGCGTCACGGGGGCCCGCGCAGCCGGGACGGGCGCTCCGGCGGGGCTGCTCCCCGGGGGCAGGCCGCCGGCCGGGGCGGCTCCCGAAGGCGCGGCCTACCGCAGCAACGGACAAAGCGCGCGCCGCCGCGACGCCACCCAGCAGCCCCGACGCGGCCGCAGCCGATTGGCGACGGCCGGTGGCGCGTGGCGTGTGGCGCGGCGCCGCGCCGCGCAGCCTCCCGCGCGCCCCGCGCCGCCCGCGAGGGGCCGGGAGCCCGGGACCCGCGTCCCCGCCACCGGGCCTCCCGCCAGGGCGCGCGACACTCACCCAGGCCGCCGCTCCGCCATCCTGTTTGCGGAAGTGACGTCCCCGCAGCGCGGCGGCGGCGGTGGTGGTGGTGGTGGCGTCACGTCCGGGAGGGGAGGAGGGGGGGGTTGGGGTGGAGTGGGTAGGTGCGTGGAACGACGCGAAGCTGCGCACGCGCAAAACGCGCGGGAGCGCCGCGCCCGGTCTCGGCCCGCTGAAGGAGAGGACTACGAGCCCCGGGAGGCCGCGCGAGGGGGCGGGGCGGGGCGCGCGCCTGCGCAGTCGGCCCGGCCGGGCCTTCAAGGTGATGGTGGGGACGGGCGGCGCCGCACGTTGCCCTGCCGCGCGCGCGGGGCGGGGAAGGGGCGGGGACGCGACGCGACGCGACGGGAACGGCGCGCGCGGCAGCGGCCGCCCGTCAACAGCCGCCCGGTGCGTCTCCATGGCCGGGGGCCCGTGAGGAGGAGCGGTGGCTTTGGCCACAAGGTACCCGCTCGTGTGGGGCCGAGGGGCAGGGGCTGCCGCCCGGGAGCGGGCGGGCACGCGGCGGAGGCGGTCGGGGGAGGGGGGGCTGCGTTCTCTCTGGCAAACTCCGGGGCCGTTTTGTGTGGCGTGAGCGATGTCGGCCGCCGGTCGCGGACGGTTGTACCGCTCGAGGGCCGTGGTTAGGTTCGGCTCCTCCGGCTGCTTCTCTCCCGAGGCAACCGCTTCCGCGCCTGTCCTGTTGGGTTTTGGTTGTTTTCGGGGTTTTGGGGTTGGTTTTGGGGGTTTTTTTAGATTGCTTAAAGGGGCTCTACAGATGTTTTCTTGTTTAGTAAGTGTTTTGGGCGGTTTTTAGCGACTCGCTTGTGGCGTGTGACAAATACGAGCAAAGGGGCTGGCTTCCCTCAGTAGGAGAATCTCGGAGCTGAGAAATCCGATTTTTGCTCCTCCTGCCTGTCCGCTGGTAAAAATCATGGGTTTTGGCTCACCTTGAGCTTTCAGCGCTTTTTTTCTCTTGCGCTTTGTGTGGACTAGCTTTGGAGGTCTCTGAATCCGTAGGAGGCAGTGGCTGGCTGAACAAGACACAACCCTCTTGGCAAAGTCGCATGGAGTTACGGTCCTCGTTAGTAATCTGCTTCTGGTAATCGACTATGGGAGTTATCCAAGGAGTCAGACTGAGAAGTCGTAAGAATTTTTGTTAAGGCTTTTAAGTCAAATGTGGATTTGTGTCAGGCAGTGCAAACTGCATGTTCAGCCTCATTTATGTCCATTTCTGAAATGCCTTCTACAAGCTGGCCCAAAAGAGAAAACATTAGTTTGGACATGAAGTGTCCTAGAATTTCTTACCAAAACTAATTCTTAAAATGAAAGTGTTCCTCAATTTACCTAAACCCCAAGATGTTACTGTTATTAGAAGTATAAACATAAAATGATTTACCAAAGTTTTGCTACTTTAGGGAGAGACAGGGAACAAGTTCCTCAGTTGGAATGTGTTTTGCTGCACGTGCTGCTAGCTTATGTGACTTGCAGCTGCTTCTGTGTGGGAAATGCATGCTCAGAGGATAATGTGTCCCCACCATCCATCTCCTCCTATGGGGCTGACAGCAGGTGTTTATCTCTTTTTCTGTTCAAGGGCTGTTGGAGGTAGAAGGGGTATGATTGGCCTCTGTGGGAGCATTATTGAATTGCACTCGCTGTGTGAGAAGCAATTCCATCAGGGAGGAAAAAAAAAAATCATTTGATGATTTGGGTAGGTGGATATCAGGTGGCTTGCACATGGCAAAAACTGAGTAGGGAAATTCAGACTGCTAAAGAGTATGTAAGGAATGTAAGAAGTTAAAGATTTGTCTAGCATGACTGTCTACAGATCTACTTCACAGACTATAGCAGCTGATAAGAAAAAGGTTTGACCTGGTTTTGGTTTTTAAAAGGATCTGTGTAATTCTCTTGCTGTAGATGATCTTTTCTCCAGATGAACTGACCTAGCTCTGTGTGTATGCTTACAGGCATCACTAAGAAGTTGAAGTCTGTTTTTGCAAGACAGGGAGTTCTTGATGTCCCCTTTTCTCAGATAACAGCCCTCAGTTTGCATCTTGACACCTTTCTGGATCTGTAGGGAGTTCTGACTGGTCTTGAAGATACGGCCACAACAAATTCAAGTCAAAAGCAGAGAGAGCACTGATTTTTAAAATGTAAAACTGCTAGTTGAATGCATAATATTCCTTGCGATCAGTTAGTTTTGCAGACTGGAAAGAAGATCCAATGTAGTTCTTGTTGGTGTTGATACACTGCAAACCCAGGTAGTTGAAGCTGAACTTATTTTGAAAATTAGATGCCGAAGCAAATTCAACATCGATCAGCAATATTTCAGTAGTAAGAATGGAATAAAACCTCTAGAAGAACTGAGGCCTGGGCCCAAAACATGATTGAAGTCTTCCTGGACAGTAATGTATCATCACAATAGCTCATAAGGATTTTACTTTGATATTGCGATGGGTAACTACCCAGTTCCATCACTGTAGATCAAGGATCAACCTCAGGGTCAGGGATTCTTAATGACTCTAAAGTACCTCTAGTAGATTTTTTGACTTGAGACAAATGGATGGTGCAGTATGGCAGTAACAACAACAAAAAAGCATACTGCCCAAGTTATAGGACTTTTCCTTAATTTTTAAGTCTTGGATCATGATACCTCTAAAAACTACGTTATTCTTTATTTTCCTGTCATTACAATAAAATTACAGTAAGAGTAGAAAGCTAGTTAAAAAATGCTTATGATCTGTTGTGATGATACCTTCCACAAGTCAGTTGGTCTTGAAGGTACTAGTACAGGTGTGTTAAGCCCAACATACTTTGTTCATATTAAGTCAAGAATGTGTCACTTCAAACTGTCGGGAAAATTATGGTTTGACCAGGTGTTAGTAGGCCAGATTGGTGTGCCTAGTTATGTCAGCCTTCCCACCTTTTGTCTGCCTTAGTAGCTAAGCAGTTAAGGACAGAAGTAGTTTCTGCTTTAGGGCACTGGGATTACACAATAGGGCTTCACGCTGGTTGCTGTCTAGACTTCTGCAGCGCAAATAGTAGTGATCTGTGTTCTCATTAATTCTGTGTTTCCTCTAAACAGCTCTAATCCTTTCCACCCCAGTGCCTTCCATCACTCAGTTCTCCCCACATGATCTTCAAACTAGCTACCCATCATACGATTCAACAAAAAATGAAAATTTGTTGTTGTGTTACCAGACATGACACTGCTCCTTCTAAACAAAGACATCTGAATGGTAAAACTAGGTCTTACTCTGTGTACATCAGAAAGTACCACTTAGCTAGGCTGTAAATTTTAATTCCATGGATCTACTATTTTATTTTGTCCCAAAACTGACCTTGACCATGTGCAACAGTTCTTACATAAACAAAACAAGAAGTTGCATGGCTGTGACTGTGGCTTTGTAGACCATGCTAGCAGATGATCCCTTGCAGCTCTCTAGAACTCAAGTAGTCTGTCCTTGCAGAGTGGGATGAGGGAATGGGGCTTAATACAGTCAGGTGCTCGTGAACAAAATATAAAACACAGCAGTAGTTTTTTTCAAATGGATGGATTTTGTAGCTTCTGAATAAAAATACCTGAGTGGCTTTACAGCAGTTCTGTAAGTCTCTTCCAAAAGTGGCTAGTGGAAGAGTTGAGTAGAACATGAGGGCACTTAATCTTTTAACTGTAATTAGTTAACTGTAATGTGCTTTCAAAGGTTGCAGTGTTGCAGTCACAGGATTCCTTTCTCAACCTGAATGCAGCAATGTAGTAAATCTGCTACTTCAGACTGTGAGCAGGAGCATTATTAGGGTCCTGTTCCTGAAGTCCCATCAGAGTTCCTTCTGGTGTAAAGACACAGCTCTGTGAGTCTGATGCTCTTTCGGACACTTGTAGATGGTGTCATTTTGTTACTTGCATAGCTGCCAACATTAGCAATCATGTCATCTGTGCTAAAGATGCTGTGTAAGGCATTAAATTGAATAGTGGGCAAGAAAGTTTATCCACTCAGGTATCAAGACCTTAATAAAAATAATACTTCTTTCATAAGAACAGTTCACGTTCATTTGTAGAGTTGTGGGGAATAGCATTTACTAGAAATTAGAACAAGAGTGTGGTTTTGAGCATGTGTGTGTTCTGTAAATGTTATGATCAGCCTCTTCACACATAATTTTTCAAGATATTCTGATTGATACTACACATATTTCCCCATATGGAGAAGTTTGAATTCACAACAGAGAATTCAACACTTGCTTTGAATATTTAGGAAAGATTTGTACTCGAAGTGAATGTCTGCCAACAGTAATTCTGCTGAAAGATGAACGTTCTGTATTTTTTGCTGGGAAAAACGACAGCTTTTCAGTGTTTGAAAATGTGAAATAAATGTGGTGGGAGAATAAAAGAAAAAAAATATTGAACCTAATGCTTCCACTGTGAATTCTGCTGTTAATGAAGCTCTGGGTTTTTTTCAGTTTGGGGCTGGTTTACAATTATTCCTACTTTGTTTCTAATTGTGAGGCTTCAGAGTTTTTCCTTGAGCATGTTTTTTGAAAGTCTTAGAAGCACTTTGGGTGAATTTGATGGGTAAAAGACTCGTTACTTGGTGGGGGTTAAGTGTTTTGTAAAATTGTTACATAATATAATTTGCATTTAAAATATTATTACAGCCAATACTGTTGATTACGATTGGGTTATGGCGGGAAGAGATACAGAACAATGAGACAAGACCTGTGAAGATTCAAGGTAGCAAAAATAGCGTTTGTCAAGGGTAGAAAAAAACATTTTGGTAGTCACAATGCAAGATGAGGCCAAAGGGTCTACAGAGTTGGTGCTAAGATCCAAGTTTAAGCGTATTCCTAATAAATGCCTTTTATAATTAGTCAAGAGAAAGTATCTGCAGCATGTCTCCAGTTGTTTCATTAGACCTTTCAGGAATAAATATGTGATTATAACTCTAAGAGCTGTTCAAATTAAATATAATCTAAGTTTTATATGTCAGTGAAGTCCTGAGTGATCAGTAAGATTATGAATTAAAAAATGAGCTTGGCTACTAGAATCCAAATTATGAATAGCAGGAAGTCTTGAGCAAGCTGGAGTTTTAACTTTGTCTGCAACCTTTTGACTGTTACTGATGGCTCTGTTAGTGAAAAGATGTGCACAGCAGATCTGAACTCTGAAGAGAGGTAGCAGAACTTCACAAAAGAAATATCTGAACCCTGAACG
Source organism: Haliaeetus albicilla (assembly GCF_947461875.1). NCBI lineage: Eukaryota > Metazoa > Chordata > Aves > Accipitriformes > Accipitridae > Haliaeetus > Haliaeetus albicilla. The sequence goes on from NC_091485.1 coordinate 18,274,234, forward strand.
TAGAACTAACAGTCATGTTTCTAATGCCTTCCAGCATGTCTTAAAATGTAGAGTCAGAACTCTTGAGATGACTGGTGAAAGTCAAAAGAGGTGAGGAATCTGCCAGATAAAGTTCAATGAACTATCAAGAGGGGAGATCCTAAGAGATTCTCAAACAATGTTTTGGTGAAGTGTGGAACACTGATGTGTGTATGTATTTGTGTTTTAGCATCTAACCCCTCACCAGTTCAGCTGTAGGGGGTTTTTTTCTGAGTGAGTTCACAGTGATAGGCAGGAAATGGCTGAAGTGAGGCTTGCTTTTGCAGCCCCTTTTAGTTACTTAGTAGAAGCTTCCCACTGCTTTGTAAACTGCATCACCACCCCCACACTCCCCTACACCTCCGTGTTAAGGGCCCTCTGGTTGAAAACCCTCTGACAGAAAAACACAAGTGTTTGGAGGGGAATGAACTAATGATACATTGGGAGATACAAGGACGAAAGAGGCTATTAGGGGTTGCTTGGGAAAGTTATTACACAAGAGTGGAATAGAAAGGAGGGAAAATTAGATCTTATTTTGATCATTAGCTTAAAGTGAAAGGTAATGGGCAGAAGGGCAAAATAATACACAGATGAGTACAATCCCTGCTTTGAACTAACAAAGGGCTTTTTAAACATTTTTAGCATAGATGTATATGTCTATTTCTAAGCTTAGCTAAAAGCATGACTTCTCTAACTTGCTTATTGCAGATGCGTGTCTATAGACTGACAAATAGACAAAAACCCAAATCAGATAGCACTTTAAAAGGCAGGTTTTTTTCCCCTTCCTTTGACATGTGCCTGTTACTTTGGGCAGCTCTGGAACCAACACAGAAGTTCCAGCAAATTTACGCTTGTTGGAATGAATCGTGGAGAGTAGAGACCTTCTGTACTATTAGTGTAAGAGGTGTACTTACGTAGAAATTCAGTAGAGGGCAGAATGAAACTTCTGAATGAAGGAACCCAGGGTAGCTGTTCGGCACTGCAAGGCAGGAAAACGGAGTTAAAAGATGGAATAGCACCAGTTATTCAAAACATAGTTCTAAAGAGCAGTAAGCACTACAAGTGATTGTGATACTTTCTTTTAGAAGAATTGGAGAGAGAACATTCACACTTTTATATAATGCTTAGCTGTGTGCAAGCTTAAGATCTAATGCCTTCCAACATAGAGGAAAATGGGGATACCACTGTCATATTGACTGGGTGCAGATCAGCTGTTAAGCCTCTTGTTTAGCATTCCAGATCTATAACTCAACACACAGGCATTGCATTAGGTTCTCCTGTTTTATTTGCCTTCTGAATCCAATGTTCAGACTTTATAAATGTCTACAAGAAGTTTTATTCTTCCTAAAGCTACTTTTTGTTGTGCTTTCTAATACTTACGTCTTGGAAGATTGTAGTAGCGAAGATTGCTGTGTGTGTTAAGGACCCTGTGAGGGTTTATTCTACTTTCTTGACTTCACTAAGTTTGTTTTAGCAAGAACAAGAGTAGTTGAGATAAAATAAGGGTAAAAAAGTTGTTGGCTTGTCTCCACTTATATCAGTATTGAGCTGTAGTAATATAATAAATTTAAAAATTATAGCATAGCATTTACTAAGTGAAGAGATTAGACATGATGGAGGTGGGATGGGGCTAATGTTTTAGGGTAATTTGTCTACAAGAGTTTACTCTTCCATTTGTTTTAACGTGATGATTTTTTGCCAACAGTTTAATAAATTTCACCATGACTTATTTTGCATTACTCCCTTTAACCAAAAATGTGGTGTTATATGTTTGGGTTTTTTTTTTTTTTGACAGCCCTAAATGGTAGACAAGATTGGATAGCTAGTGATGCCCAAACTTCAAATTATAACCCAAGTTTCCTAGTTTAGAATGAATAACAGATTGTATCAGGGACACTGCAAAAGCAATAAAGGTCATAATACAAATTCTAAATGCTCATTCATATATTCTGGAAGTATTAATACAAAGAATAAAAAGTCCCTATACACTGCCATTTTCCTGTCCGTGGATAGTGACTGCATGCTATGCTGAACCACTGCAGTTACTAAGAGGTTTATCGTTATATTTTACATTGAGTTTAGGAAAAGCAATGATGCTTTGCACATATTGCACTATTATTATAATGATTTTAAAATGTGTTCCTGGGTTTTTAGGCAACTCATAGATGCTTTCTGTTCAGTTGTAGTTTTCTTATTTTGGTTTATTAGTTAGGCAAGATGCCTTTTTTTTTTAAATATACTGCTAGTAAGTTCTTGACAAGAACAATTTAAATCTGAAAACAAGTTTTGAGATTTTTTTTTTAATTATGTTTAGTGAAAATGTAAGCAATACAGTGGGGTTTTTTATTAAACTGAGCTGTTTGGATAAGATCTCTGTACATTTGCTTTTTATGCAGTCTGAAAGGTGAGCTGGAAGGGATTTCTGAAAACTTGGTTTGTGTCCTTTCAAAATCATTCTGTATATACAACACACAACCCTCAAAGTTTGCTTGATTTTACACTAAAAATGACAAGAATGTAAATTAATTCTCTAGGTTCACAGAAAGGTGCCTTGGGAATGGAAAAAAGCTCATGGATTTTCATTGGGAACTCTCCTGTGGTATAATTAATGTTCTTTTTTTAAACAGTAACAGAATAAGTGAAAATGCTTTGAATTCATCCATATTTATATATTCTATTCAGAGTGTTTCTGGTAGAACTGAGAAAATAAACCACTGTAGTCTACATATACTACACCCGCAATTCCCTCAGATGCTTTCTGACCTCTTTTGTAAAAAAACTTACACTAAAGTTTTTGCCATCTTATATCCACACCTGTTCTTGTATTTTAATTTCTCTGGTAGCTCAAAAAAAGTTAATTGTAACAGGGTAACTGTTTTTGTACAAGTCATCCTGATGAAAGTTTCATCTGACAGCATCTCTGGCATGATTTCTCTTTTCAACAGCAGATATCCACAGCAGCCTTTGCTGTACCTATATTGGCCTGGCTTGCTGTTTCTGTGTTTTCCAATGATTCCCTGTTTCTTTTTTGCATAAAATGTTAGCACACATCCAAAACCATGAATTTGTGGTAGTCACATAGACCAGTTCTGTGACATTGAGAGATCCTGAATTTTTGTTGTCCTAGGAACAAAAGCAAGTCTAATCTCTACTTCCTAGTAATCACTGGAAGGCAAAGATGTAGCAGAGCAAATGCAAGAGATAGTTCTCTTGGAGTAGATCATGTTTATGCCAAAGCTGATCTAAATTATAACAGAAGTACAAAAGTTTGCTAAATAAAACCTCTAGCACTGTAATGAGAAGCTGATCTATGCTCTTCCTCAAGAGGCCACTAGAGCACTCCTTTTGTGTCAGAAGGCTTGTTAATAGCTTGCCATGAGACAGACGTGCCTTCAGGAACTAAATGGATGTCCAAGAATCCCAACCAGGAGTATGTCCTGAACAGCCAAGATCTCTTCAGCTCAGTTTACAGCCAGCTGGAGATACTACTAAATAGTTAGCCAGAAAATGACAGCACTGAAGAGGACACCTTATCCCAGAAGTGTTTGTATATCTTTTCATAGTTTGTCCTACAAGCATCTAGGCAGTCACTGACAATATGGGATTCTTAAAGCAGAGAACAGCTATATTTGTCCTTAGACATCTCCATATTTTTTTTTTTCCTTGGGGCATTTTTAAGAGAAAGCTAATGTAGAAATCTAAGATGCTTTAAAACACTTTCTGCTCCCCACCCCTGGCAAAATTCTCATCCACAGACTGGCTGCTTTTCCTTCCACCTTGGTATCTGAAGATCCTAGCTTCTGTCCTTTTCTGTGCCTTTGCAGCATCGTGCAATAGCATGAAAAAAATGAAATACGCTAAAATGAAGAAACAACTTTTGAAAAGTCACTAGGTGCAATTGTGGATAACATTTAGGTTACTGTCCTGACTTCTTGAGAATCTGAGTGGTTTTAACAACCTAAAGTTACAGGGGCAGTTGTACAGCTTATAGCTCCAGTAATTTCTTTAAGAAAAGTATTATATTTAGAGAAAATTGTCTCAAATCCATAGGCTGACACACTTTCTCCCACTGCCTGTTGAGTGCACAGGGTACTAGGAACTCCCTTTCACTAATTGCATCTTAAAGGACAGATTTCTCTGTATTCATCTCATGTTTTAGAGGGATGAAACAACTAGTTTCGTATTTCTTTGGACCTCCAACCACATTAAGTGTGCACTTTGAGTTGTCTGTCCTGTTTAAGATGTTTGCAATGTTGAGCCAAGTAATTAAAATATTAGTTTAGCAGCTGCATCCATCACCCCTTTAACAATATTAATTTCTTTAAAATCAGTTTACCAAGTGTATGCTATATTAATCTGTTATTTTATTCATTTGCCTTTCCTACATCCTACTGTAACCATTATAATACTTCCCTTGTTTAGTCTTATAGTGCTGCTGGATAGTAGTGTAATCCTCAATTTACTGACACTTCAAAAGTCTCTCCTTTGTTCATTTAGATAAATAAAATAAAGCACGTACCTATGAAACACAGTAGGATTGTTAGGAAAATTCCATAGGATTGTTAGGAAAATTCCAACCTTGTTTTGAAAAACCTGTTTTCTTTTATTCTCTCAAATACAAGCACTATTGTATCTAAGCCTTTTCTTATATACCAAGCATCTAGCAAAAAGCTTTTTTAAAGTGGAGAAGCAAAAAATTAAGCTGGTTCACAGTATTAGCTAGAACCCATACTATTGTCTGTGCTTACAAGGTTCACAACCTTTTCAGGATCTACACTAGATGATTAGGGAACCTCCCCTTTGACGAGCCAGGTCTTGCATAATGGAGGAAAAAACCCTTAATGAGTTCCAAGTCCATCTGAGGATATAGAAACAAAAAAAGTGGTGTGGCAAGTCTTGTAAGTGGCCATGCTAGTTCCTCTGCTTTAAAGCCATTGGTGACATTCTATTTTTAAATCTTATACAGTGCACCTAACTCTGTGAGCAGAGGCCTTGAAACTCATTTACTAATCACAACTATGCTAGCAACTGACTGATGAGTGTTGAACACATAGTAGTGACCCATTGCTTCTTCATGTTAAGGAGAATTCTCACCCCCTGGGAGCCATTTCGTACCCCAATGTTCTGCAGCCATTGTAATGAATCAGAGGTGTGGTACAGTCTTACTTTTGTGCTGTCAGTAGCTGCAGGACAGCAAAACCTGGAAATGGTGTTCAGCGAAATGCTACTATATGCATACTATATAGAATGGGAAAATTCAGAAATACTCTGTTTCTTCTTGCTTCTGTACAGAAGAATGATCTTCTTCCAAGGCTGTTGGAATGCAGAGCCCTGTTAATAACATTAATGAACCAAAATCAGAGTGCTGAGCATGGTTTCCCCCATGTTGTATGGTGGCAAGTTTCAAAGCTTGTTTGGAACAGGTACTTTTCAATAGGGTACCATCCACTCAAAATAGCTGAACAACAGAAGTCTGACCCAAGAGCTCCAAAATTCTCACAGATGGATAGGTATCCTTTGCTGAGTCTGCTGGCGGGATATTGTGAAAATCTACTTAGGGCAGATGCTCAGTGTTGTGTACTGTTAGTGAGAGGGGGAAACAGTCCTCTGTGGAGAGTTTTTATCCCTCAGGAGTGTAAGTGGCAATAGGCAAGCCAGGTAGTTGTCGTCTTCCAGTTTGTTGTTATAATTTCTATAAGTCAGTAAGGTGGTTGGTGTATGACAGAGTCCCATCTTAACACTTGACTTTTGCTGAGTGTTTTCCACTACTTTTTGTTTTGAGAAGCAATTGCATTTGGATCTAAGTAATCAGCAAGAATCTCTGCTTCTTGTAAAACCAGAGATACTACAAGCTTTTACAACTTCCAGTGAATTCTTACAGAAGACTGACTTGCTCTATAAGCAGCAGTACTTCTTGGCTCCCACTGAGTTCATAACTCAACAGGAGTAACTGCTTGCTTGCATAGAGACTAGAGTTCCCTTTTCCCCTGTTGATGCAATACCTCCTGTTAGTGTGAGTTCAACAAAAGCGGGTGTCTATGCTTCACATGCAAGGTAGAGGTTACTGGGGAGTTTGAAACCATTCTGCCAATCTTTTCCCCACATCAAACATTGTTTAATTCTAGTAATTGCAATTAATTCAAGCACAACGATAACATAAAAATACCTAGAAAATATATAGGCAGGAATGTTCCAACAGATGCATTTGGGTTATGAAACTTTTGTCTCTTGGAAGGAAACAGTAATTCACAGTTGAGGAACTTTTAAGTTACACAGAAAAAAAATTCTCCCATTAGTGTGTCAGTATCCAAAGGGGAATTTATACCAATAAATTCTTCAGTAAGCAAGGTTTCAGGCTGACCAAAAATCTTCATAATGTTAGTTTGCTGTTGTTACTATTTCTCCAAATGCACCTTTTTCTACTTTAGCAGAGTCATCAATATGTTCAAGACATACATTTGAAAGGTGGTGAACTAGTGGAAGAGTTGCAACTTTTTGAAGATACAAACCTTACCATACTTTTCTTGTTACGTAGCTGGAAAGTAATAAAGGGTATGTATGGGTTCTTTTTTTTTTTTTTTTAAACTTCTGCCTATGTTATGAAGTATTAATCATTTTCAGCAGCCTAGACAAATTCACTATCAAAACACCTGACTGAAAGATATTTAAGTCTATAGGTGAAGCAGACATGAAGACAACAGTGGAGTTTCAATTAAACTTGAATGATTTCTAGTTAGGATCAAGAATTATGATAATTAAAAACATAAAAGCATCAGAAAGATTTGAAGGTTGTAATATGACTAAAGTGGCATTTGTTACATAAAATCAATTAGTGGCACTTTTTTGGAAGGAAGGAAAATTAGTTCTGTAACTTGCAGTCATTGTATAAAGGAAAGGAGAGAGTTAGTAGTTCATTCACTAGTTCAAAGCATGCATTTGGGGCAGGGGTGGAAATGACTTCTTTATGTCTATGCATGCCAAACATAATTCCTCTCTTCTGTGGGGAATCTCTCAATGGTTCTTTTGAACTTTCAGGAGTAACTGTTAAGTATTCAAAATCATAAAGTTAACTGGGCTATCCGCAGTTTTAAAATATTCTTTGCATTGTAATATTTTGGAAATTGCAGTTCAATTTTGCTCCTGTTAATACATGACATTCAACAGTACCATCCCCCTTCCTAACAGGTGTATACTGGCAGGCTGTTATGGTTAGGTTTGTTACTATTAAGGGGATTGATTGATTATTAATAGTAATTATTATTATTGATTTGTGTGTGTGTGTGTACGAACCTTTACTCTTAGTTCAAAATAGTATAGAACACGAAAAAATATACCAAAACTAAGAATGTATTTACACCAAAAATTAATTTTAATTGCACTAGAGTGAGTTCATACTACATTTATGTAGGCTCGAAGTGTCACTCAAACTATCAGCTGCTACTAGAAGTGAAGTTTCAAGGGTAATTTTTCAATAACTGTGCCAGATTATGCAGATAAAAGCAGTAGATAGCACTAAACACTTAGAAATGTTTTTAGAGAGTAGAATGAGCATTTTAGCTGTGAGGAGCAGAGTGTGTTAAGTGAAGGGGCCATTTTAGTTCAGAATGCTAAAAAAGTGAGTTCTAAAATTATTTGCTGAATTCTAGAAGGTAACAATTTCTGCAAAGCAAGATAAGGAAAACATTTTAAAGTAGAAGAATAGAAAGCAATTTAAAATTTGAGAATGTCAAGTGGCATTGGAGCAAATAGAAATCAGATTATTGAAATGCATTTCATTTACTCTTCATTGTTTCCTCTCTATAGAAACCTCAGCCACACTTCATCAAAATGCAGCGGAGTCTATTACATACTGCATCTCATCTGGCGCATGGGACATGTTTGGGTTTTCCTCGCACTAGTACCTTTCAGTGCTTAAAAGGACAATCAGTGTTGTCTAATGTTGGATGCAAAGTGATTTTAGCACTGGACCGTCCTAAACGATGTCTTCATGCAGGTGCAGCACAGTTTGTCTCAAAGAAAAGCGGTTTTTCATCACAGCCAGCAGACACTCCTCACAAAGTATCAGAAGAGAGAAATCCTTTGACTTCGGCCACTGATACACCCAAGCAGAGCCCTGTAGAGTCAGATTCTTCAGATCCTGATCCATTACAAGACAAATCAATTAGTCTCGTTCAGAGATTCAAGAAAACTTTTAAACAGTATGGAAAAGTCATGATTCCAGTGCATCTTCTGACTTCTACTGTATGGTTTGGATCCTTTTACTATGCAGCCATGAAGTAAGTTGGTATTTTGTTGCAGTGCCCCATACTGCTGTTGAATTGAGACTGACTTTCACACGTGAAAGGACATATAAATTATTATTACATGTTAAAAAGTGCCTCAATATCTAGTAGGGAAATGATGCTTCAGTTAAAAATGTAGCCTAAGATTAGTATCGAAAGTATATAGAATTCATGAGAGTGTCACGTACATACTATTGTCATGTAGTTATTGCTGTGTACCAGATATGTTGTTAACATTTGAAGGAATGCTCATCTCCGCAAAATATGCATGGATGTAAACAGCACTGAAATTACTAGTAACCTCTCACAAGGTAAAGATAGGGATTTGGAATCCTGATTACAAATTGCTAGGTGAGATCTTTATAGACCTGTTCTTTTTTTGCTGTTGGACTTGAGGGTTATTTCACCAATTCTTCCCCCCTTCATCCCCAGTTCTCCTTCATCATTGGACTTCCATGTCGTTTACCTCACTCTGAGCTCCTTGCAAGCCATGTGTATCTTTTCCTTTTTTACTTCTTTTTCCTGTCTTTCCTGTCTTCCACTGAAAAAATTGCTACTGTAGGCCAGACTTTTTAATTGGAAATTAAATATTTGTGTAGCTAAAAAAAAGATAAGTATTCTAATTTTAGTTTCTTTCAGCTATAGCATGTGCCAGATACTGTTATGGAAAATGGCATTTATTGGGAAAAAAACCTACTATATCAGCTATGAGCTGCTAGTTCAGGTGAAAGAGTTTTTATCTATCTGCACATGGTTTGCTAAATATGAGTAAATGTTTATCTCTGGATTGCAAGTGTTTTGTATTTAATAATAGAAAGCATGAAACAACGACAGTTCATGGCGGCAACAGTGAGGCTTTGACATCTGAATGCCTTACCGCACAAGTGTTTGTTTTAGTTACTCTAACCAGCTGGCATAATTGCCCTTTCTAGGAGCTATAGATCCAAATGTCATTCTAAATTTAGCTCATGTCAGAGGAATAAAGGTCTTGAGCTATAAAAATATTTTGCTTTGGATGAATTCAGGTTGATGCTTACATCCAGACATTTCAGATTGAGTGAAGATTACTTTTCTTGAAACACTTAAGTTAGCTGCTAAAATCAGTATTTATTTGATGGATGAAAACAACAGAAATATTTAACTAGAAATTATAACAAAGCTTCAGTTTGTCATGCCATAGGAGCAAGACCCTCCTGAAGTGGAAAAATACCTTTCAGAATGACTGCTCATGATATGAGATTAAACAATGGTGATTTATGAAATAACATGGTTAATGCTGTCTTTCAGATCTTACTTGGTCTCCATTTTCTACTCTGGGGCTAGGTCTTCGGATTGTAGTTCTAGTAACTGTTAGTAAATTACTGCCTGTTATTGTTACTGATGCTGAAGTGATCGCGTGCACAGAAGAATGCTTTAAATAGTAGGCAGAAATGGATAATGATACTAATAATACATCACTAAATATTGGAAAGTCAGGTCATCTATAACTGCATGTAGCTTTCTACTGTAATGTAAAGACAGTCTGTCTTTTTTTTCTTTGGTGCTGATGTTAGCTTCCCTGGTTTTCAAATAGAAAGAAATGGTGATAGGAGCTCCCTCCACCCACCTTATATTGATGAGGTAGAACAACTGGGCACAAAACCCCTGAAGTCTTGTCCATATAGCATGTTGCTTCCTTTTCTTTTGCCACATTCCATTTGTTTGATATATTTAAAAGTGAATGGAGGACACAGAAGTATGGATTCAGTGCTTCTGGGCACACTGCAGAGTAGTCTAAAATTTTAGAAAGAAAAAAAATTATTTTGGGTAAAACAGAACATGAAGTTGAACCTGCACAACGGGAGCCTGAGTAACTGTCTTACCACCATTATATTTACTTGTCTCCAAACGTAATAATTTGGGACACTGGTAAGTTAGTAGCTACTCAGCCCAACAGGGATAGTATAAATGAGTCACCTCTTGGGATGCTGAAAAGAACATTAATTTGCCTATATGTACAGAAATATAAATCCTGTAAGTATATTGATTAGATGAAAAAGTACTTTGCTATCAAATTACAAAGTTTGTATAATAGATTTAAAGAATGGAAATGGTACTGTAAATCACTGTTCAGGTTTCAAATTCCAATTCAGGTTGCCAATTTTTTTTCTCTTTTATAGAGGAGTAAATGTTGTTCCATTCCTGGAGTTGATTGGCTTACCAGAGAGTATAGTAAACATCCTGAAAAATTCCCAGAGTGGAAATGCACTAACTGCATATGCATTGTATAAAGTAAGTATAATTATAGTTTGTAAATAAGCTCTAAATCTTGCCTGGTGAACTGAACAGGGTTTATTTGTTTACAGCAGAAAGAATTAATGCTGTTTTCACTCTTTGAGTTACACATACTTCAGCATTCATTTTTGTAGTAAGAATAGTCACATGCAAATTGATAGGGACTCTGTGTTCCTTTAAGGAGTCTGTCTGTATTTCTAAAATAACTTATTTGTTTGCTGCAGAACTGTTGTCTGCCCTCAGAGCTTTAATTACAATTAAGTTATTCCTCTGTATTCCTGACATAATGAACAGGGATAAAGAGGTAAAGTCTAAACACCTCATGATTTCCAGGTAAACATACAGTTGTTATTATCCTAGAGGATTCACTAGTTTGTCTTCCTACCTTAGTTCTTCATCATTGTCGAGTACTTTTGTTGTCCATTTGAATCAGTTACTTACATTCAGGTTTGGGTCTCTTTTTATTGATTTATAGGTGCACAATCTGTGTTTGGGAAACTTGAAACACGTCAGACCATGCAAAAACAAAGTTCTATATTTGCTTCGAATGCCACTTATCTGTTTTGTTTCCAAATGCCATGTGCATCTTCCCTGTTATTTAAAGGCATTATTTTCCCAAACAAAATGTGAAAGCACTACTCTTGCTAATTATTCCTGTGCCTAAAAGAGACCAATAAATAAATGTGGTTAAATATAAAGAATTTATTATAGCTGGGAGATCTGGCAGAAACTTTCAAGATGTGGAAGCATTAGAATAGGTTGCAAAGGGAAGATTGTTCAGGCTTTACCTTTGAAGTTCTGAAAGAACAGGTTAGTCTATCTAGAATAATGAACCTGATTTGTTGTGTCTTGGATTAGCTGACCTCTGAAGGTCTCTTTTAGCTCTAGTTTTCTATGTGTGGGTCCTAGTTTTGGACTGAAAGATGCCTATACTCTTGTGAATTTTAGAATTTAAAGTATATCTTGTTTGCTTACATGGCTCAGTGTTGACATACTGTCTGTTCTGAATTGCATTCTGAGATGCCTAATGCTCGTCCCACAAGCTGCACAGGGAGTTGTTGGGTTTTTTGTTTTTAAATGTAAATCTAATGCCTGTGCTAGTTTTGTCAAAAGGATACTTTAAGTAAAAGGTATGCATTTCTGGGGAATGCACTGTAAATTGGCTTATTTCCTTATAAATACAAGATCTTTTTAGTATCTGACACTGGCCAAAATAGATTTTCCATATTAAAAATACCTTTTGCTAGATAATATTGTCGTGTTATATTGATATGGTGTGTTCTTTGGTTTCTTTAAGATTGCAACTCCTGCCAGATACACTGTGACTTTGGGAGGAACATCCATCACTGTTAAATATCTACGTAAGAATGGCTACATGTCCACACCACCACCAGTAAAGGAATATCTACAAGATAGGATGGAGGAAACAAAAGATAAAATTACAGAGAAGATGGAAGAAACAAAAGATAAAATTACAGAGAAGATACAAGAAACCAAAGATAAAGTTTCATTTAAGAAAATAAAGGACTAGGAGGGATGCTTAATTTTCAGATATATCAAATTTAGCACTTTAACCTTTTGTGAGGCAGGATATACAAAGTGTACTTCTGAGCTTTTTTTTTCTTTTTTTCTTTTTTTTTTTTCCCCCTTGTCTGGAGACTACAATTGCTCTGTGGATTTAAAAATTCTGTATATTCACCAAGGTTAAAGTTCCCTGGGGGAGAGTAGTTGTGACAAAATTTCAATTTACAGAAGGAATAATGAATCACAAATTAGAAGTTCATGTGTCCATTGGTAATAGTGTTAACAGTTACTCTTCCCTCTTTTCTTCCTCCTGCCCCCCTCAAAATGAAGATGGTTTCTTTCAAAAGCCACTACTTTATTCTTCTTCCATCATAGTGCACAGCCATTATTCCATTAGACTGAATCTTCCATTAAATGAGAATGAAGATTTCTCTGCTGGGAAGGGCAACATATTTTGCTTTTCAGAGTATGTGGACCCAGGCCTCTTCAATAGTGATCATCTCTCAACTTGGAGACAGACCATTATCAGTAATACTGCACATGAAGGAATCAATGGATTAGCCAGTCAGTTGGAATGAATTGTAATGGCTACGCTAACTTCAGCTGAGCTGAGCTGTGATAGTTTACAGGTTTGGACTATGAATCTTTCTTGGACAGTCTATCTTTTCAGAAATCTCAACTGAAATCTATGGGAAGATGAGTTAATCAGAGTAGCCATACTGTCAAGTATACTTTGTTTCCTAAAGTTGATTTACAGTAGAAAAAAAGTTATTACATGAAATTAATCAATAATTGTATATTAAAAACTAGGATTTTTTTATTATATTGACGTTTACAAAACTCTTTCATTTCATTTTCAGAACAAAAAAAATTCTGAAAGAGAAGTTTACTTGAGAAATTGGTATACCAAGGGGCTTTTTAAACTAAATACATGCAAAGTTAAGAGTTAAACCCAAAAGTTCCTCCTCCCATTCAGGAATCCCTCAGACTTTAGTAGAAAAATTTAACTAAAATAAGCATAATTTCAGAGACAGAGATCACCATCTACTAAACTTTTTTCCCCTGGATTTTCTTAGGTCAGGCAAATACTTATTCATAGCTGAAGGCTGAAATGCTGTCTCAGAGATGTCATAAAGGACTAAAGTTCAAACTGTTCTATTTGACTGGGCAGACAACCTTCTCTCCTGGTTTTACTCAAATGTAGGCTAAATTTGTGTTCTTTTTTCCTATTTCTATTACAGATCCCACTTTGTAGCTGTGCTCTGCATGTGTATCTTGTTTCATAAAGGTGTTTTTTTGCAGGGGGTATGCAGAAGCAACAGAGTTGGGTCCTGAGCATTGTAAATTACTAGAATAAAAGAATATGGCTGACAAAGTATCAGCTCTGTCCCACTCTTATGTGTTCAGTCAAGTCACTGAGAGCCTCTCCATGTTTGAGTGAGTCAAACTTCATTAACGTAATTATGCAGGATTGATTATGTACTTCTCTGCCTCTGTCCACATGTCAAATCGTGACTGCAATCTATTGCCTACCTCACAGGGATGTTGTGAGGAATAATCATTGTATGTACATCTTCAGGGCACTGAAAAGTGCCATGTTTCTGATAAATATTATTAAAAAATAATTCTGTGAACTCTTACACTGCTGAGATAAGCACTACTGTAGAATTAGAGTTAATAGATGCTTTTCTTTTTTTCTATTTTAGTGTACTTTTCCTTACTCTCCTCATGCACGCATTCTTCTGATGTGGGTGTTTGTTCTGGTTTTCCATTTTTGCAGGTGGTGTTGCCTCTGTCCTGCAGCACCCTGCAAAGCCTGAGGTCTGCCCCAGTAATACAGCATGGTCATCCTCGCAGTCTGGGACCACACATGGGAATCTCTTGGTGCAGCTCACAGGATCCATCTCTTCTCTGCACATAGCAGGGGTTGCACAGTGTTGCTGTCCTAGAATGGGTCTGTAGCCCCCAGGCATGTTAGAACTCATTTATTATATAGGGTTTTTTTGGTACCCCCATCCTCTTGCCCTTCCCCATGTCCAGCTGGCCTGTGACCACTCCCATGCTTGCATGATCCCTCACTACCAATGCTAAGTGCAAAACATCTGCTCTCTTAACTATGTGCAGTAGACTGTCCTAGGTGACCATTTCTGCATCTGCAGGAGCGGCTCATAGTGACTATTGTCAAGGCCCTCATCTATGTACAGTTTGGTCAATTTTGCAGCATGAACAGCCTCAAGGAGTTTCTGGAACAGCCCCATCCTCCACCCAGCACGTCAATTAACAAAGCACACAATTAGGTGGATTGATCTACACAAAGCGGGAGGGGAAATCAAGACTTTGAAAATCTGACCTGGAGAGCAATTAGTCAAATGCTCAGTTGCACTGGTGACCTTGTCTCAAGTCAGCCTCATCTGGAATCAGTGCATTGCCTCATTAGCACAGAGACCAGCTGGGGTGTTCCTGGGCCACCCAGGGGATGAACGACATTAGCCCACTGGGTGCCCAGCATGTACCTGGCTACACTGCAGTTTTAACTATAGGATAAAGTTGACTTTCATCCTTGTGTCTATCTATCTCACTTATAACTTGATTTCCATAGCTCTTACCACAATACTTGGGTGCACTTCTTGTTATTGATGGGTCCCTGTGGCTGGAAACCAGCGTCCATCCCCCTTTGGTGAGGCAGTGCACCCCAACTGCTCACAGGCTGGGTGTTTGCGTCAAGCAAGGGGCTGCCTGAGGACAACACTGGGTCTTGTCTTACTGGTGCCCAAGCCAGCAGAGTTGGGACACTGCCACGTGGCAGCAGTGTCCTTCAAGGTTGAGCAGCACCAGGGGGTGCCTTTGGCAGCGCAGAAGGAACAGAGAGGCAGGTGCCATGGCCTAGGAAGGCAAACAGTTTGTCTGCAGCACCTAGAGCTGACATTGAGGCAGCCAAGAAGTGACCCGAGCAAGGGGGTGCCCAGCAGAGCTCTGTGAGCTCTCCCCAGCAGAGTGCCAAGAGCCCTTGGTGAGGTGAAAAGCCCAGGCAGAAGCCCAGGAGCCCCATCCATTGCCTGCAGGACCATCCAGTCAGTGCTAGGAGGGGCTGCTGCCTTCTGGCAGCTCAGCATCCTCATGGGAAAGGGCTGTCCCTTTAGCTGTCCTTTAAGCCCAGGAGTGTGTGTGTGTGTGTGTCCCTCCAAGACCAAGGCACCTACCACCACAGAAAGTGCTGCTTTGGTAACTTACCCCATCTGCCTGCTCCCTGCCTCATACATAACACCACTGGAGACCATCACGTTGTTTGCTTCTGGTACAGGTACATATGTGAAGGCACTAAGCGCCTGCCAGAGCAGAAGCTGGAAATGAAGTCACAGCTCAAGCAGAAGCTGACATAGTGCCCAAGCAGGACCAAGAGCCAAAGGTGCAGCCTGAGATGGGGCTAGACCCAGAGTTGCTATCCCAGAGTTGAAGTAGTAACCTGAAAAGGAGCTGAAGCTGTGGCCCAAGACAGGGATGAAGATGCAGCCCGTGTAAGAGCCCAAGCCAAGTGACTGCTCAAGCAGGAGTTTAAGCCAAAGTCATGGCCTGAGGTGAAGTAGCAACCTGAGCTGGAGGCAAACTCTGGCTGGAGCTAAAGAAAGAGCCTGAGATGGGGCTGGAGGCAAAATAATGCCCAAATGAGGACCAGCGCCAAAGATATGACTCCATCAGGAGCAAAAGCCAAAGTTTCAGCCCAAGCACTGGTCAGAGCCGAAGTCACAGCTGAAGATGGGGCCAGAGTCAAAGTAATGGCCCAAACAGGGACTGGAGAAAAAAAAAAAAAAAAAAAAATCACAGCCCAATATCAGGCCAGAGCTGCATTTGCCACCTGAGGTAGTGCCAGAGCCAAAGTCATAACCCAAGATGGGCTGGGATGAAAACCATGGCCAGAGATGGGGCCAGAGCCTACATCGCTGCCCAAATAGCAGTCAGAACTACAATAGCTGCCTGAACATGGACCAGAGCCAATTTGAGTTGGAGGCAAGTAGCAGTCCAAGATAAGGCAGGAGCTGAAGTCACAGTTCAATATAGGGCCAGAGCCAAAAAAAATCACAACCAGAGATGCCATTGGAGATGAAGCCACAGACCAACATGTGGCTGGAGCCAAAGTAACAACCTGCTACCAAGCCATAGCCAAAGTTGCCAGACCAAGCAGGCACTGGAGCTGAAGTAGTGACCCAGTATTAGGCCATACCAGAGTCAGAGGCCTGAGATGGGTCTGGAGCTGAAATTGGAATGGAGCTGAAGTCACATCTAGAGATGGGGCCAGAGCTGAAGCCATGGGCCAAGATTTCAGCCAGAGGCAAAGTAACAGCCCAAGATGTAGCAAGGGATGAATTAACAACCCAAACAGGGCCTGGAGCCAAAGAAAGACGTGGCCTGAGATTGGGCCAGAGCCAAAGACGGAGCACAAATATCACCACCACTGCTGTTGCAGCTCAAGATGGAGTTGGAGTTGAAATCACAGCCTGATGTGGGGCTGGAGCCAAACTTGTGGCTCAAAATGGGGCCAGAGCCAAAGTTGCAACCCAGTATCGAACCAGAGACAAAGATGTGGATGGCGAGGTGGCCAGGTCAAAGTCACAGCTTGATATGGGGCTGGAGCTGAAGTAGCAGCCAAAATACATGCCAGAGCCACAACAGCTTTCCAAGCAGGGCCAGAGCCAAAGTTGTGCTCTGATATCAAGCCGATGGCAAAGTAGCTGCCTGAGATGGCACCAGAGCCAAAGTCGCAGGCTGAGCAGGGGCCAATATCAGGCCAGAGATTAAGTCACAGCCCAATACGGGGCCAGAACCAAACCTGCAATCAGATATTATGCTGGAGCCAAAGTGGCAGCCCAAGATGGGGAGACAAATTCTTGGCCTGAGCAATGGCTGGAGCCAAAGTTGCAGATGAAGCTGTAGCTGGAGACAAAGTCACAACCTAAGAAGATGGGGCTGGAGCCAAAGCCTTGGCCCAAACAGGGACCGAGTCACAGCAGCCTCCTGAAGAGGGGCCAGAGCCAAAATAGCCACTTGAGGAATGGTCAGAGCCAAAGCTGTGACCAAAGATGGGGCTGGGGCCAAGCAAAAATCTTGGCCAATATTGGGCCAGAGCCTCAGTAGCAGCCCGAGGTGGGCCAAGAGCTGAAATTCCTGCCCCAGATGGGGCAAGAGCTAAAGTCTCACTCCAATATCTTGACAAAGCTGAAGTCGCAACTCTAACTTGGCACCAGTGCTGAAGTCACAGCCCAAGCAGGGGCCAGAGCCAAAGTTGCTGCCTAATATCAGGTAGGAGCCAAAGACACAGACCAAGACAGGGCAGAGCAGAAGCCAAGGACCAAGCAGGGGCCAGAGGAGACATGAAAGCCTGACCTGGAGCTGAAGTCATGGCCCAATATAAGGCTGGGGACAACCCAAGATGGGCCCAGAATCAAAGTTGTGGCTCAAGATGGGGCCTAGAGCTGAAATCATTGCCAAAGATGGGGCTGGAGCCAAGGTAGTGGCCCAAGATGGCTCGAGATCTTTACTCACAGCCTGAACAGAGGTCAGAGCTGCAGTCACAGCCCGAGATGGGGACAGAGCCAAAACCGTAGCCCAGCCAGCAGCCAGAGCTGAAGTCTCAGCCCGGTATCAGCCTGGAGCTGAAGTTGTGGCCCAAGATAGGGCCAGAGCAGGGGCTGGAGTTGAACTCACAGCGTGCTAAGCAGCCAGAGCCGAAGTTGTGGCCAACACTGGGCTGGATCCCAAGTATTGGCCCAAAATAGGCAGGAGCAAAAGTTGCAGACCAAGATGGAGCTGAGCCGAAATTGCAGCCCAATATTGGGCCAGAGCTGAATTTACAACCTGAGCAGGACCTAGCGTCAGAATCACAGCCCAAGATGGGGCCAGAACCAAATTCATAGTCTGACACAGGGCCAGTGCCAAAGTCATGGCCTGGCATCAGGCCGGAGCTGAAGTCTCAGTCCAAGATGAGGTTGGAGCTGAAATCATGGCTGGAGCAATGGCTGGAGCCAAAGCGATGGCCAAAAATGGGGCCAGTCAAAATAATGGCCTGAACAAAAACCAGAGCCAGTCGTGGCTGAAGTTAGTGCCAGAGCTGAAGGTGCAGCCCAAATCGGGGCTGCAGTCAACGTCAAAACACATTTTCCTGATTGTGTCCCCTTCAGGGCGTCAGCTTAGAGAATTGCACTGCATTCGTCCTTGTTCATCACTTACCGTCAGCAACAACAATAATTAGAGAATTGTAATTACCCCTGGCAATTATCTGGCTATTTTGATGAAGGTGATCTTCTTAAGTAGAAAGAGCATCTCTTGATTTCATAAGCCTGCAGTTGAGTTAAGTTTGGGCTTGACTGTGATGAATTGATTGGACAATCACAGAGAAGGGAGCAGAGGGGAGGATACACAGACTTGTTTAAGAATGGAAAAAAAAACACAAAAAACAAAACAAAAAAAAAAACACCCAAAAACGCAGGCCTACTACAACAGAGGAAGAGTTTCATAAAGAGACACAACTACAGAAAGATTTCTAGCTGTGTCTGGGTCTGACCAAGCAGGCAGAAGGAGACAGGTACTGTTTTAAAAAAAAAAAAGAGTTTACAAATCTGTTTGTTACTTTTCTGTTACTTTTTCTGTGCAGAATTGGTATAACTGAAAGCTGCTCAGTGCTTTGCAGGTGCCAGACAGGAGACATCCTCGTGACATGGGGCAGCTCCGTGAGTACTTGCTCCTCACAGAGGCAGCAGCGAATGCAGCTCTCTAGCCAAGAGCCGCAGTGGGTAACGGTGGTCACAACAGTGCCCACCTCTGAAGGTGAAGCCCCTTTTCTCTAAACCTTGTCCATTACCATAAAGAACAGCCCTATATGGGGAAAGAGAGGTTCAGGCAATCCCCTGTGTCCCAGTGTGCCGCAAAAGCAGTATGTGGACAAGCTCAGGGAGACAGCAATGGGTGCTGCTGGCAAGATCTCATTTGTAACTTCTGGGCTTCAGCATCCTCTAGGAGAAACTCATGAACTGTGTGGCAACGTTGCTGTGTTAGGTGGCTGGAGCAGCTGAAGGGCTTGGCTGCTGCCAAACCCTGTTTTGATAATGTTGGTTCACCAATGGGCTAAATCGAGGTTTAGCACACATAGTACCAGATTACATGTGCCGTGGCTTCCTAATGTGTATGATGCAGTATGATCTCATGGTGCTTGAACATGCTACAGTTTTTGAGTCAACTCCATTGGCAGGCTGACTCATTACAGAACCAAATAGTCTGTGTCCTCCTCCTTTTATTCTCATGCTGAATCAAGGATCTTATGTTCTCTTACAATCAGAATAAAGTCATAAAACTGACATAATTTCCACTTGAGATTCTGTGCTGAATCCATCTGAAATGCCGTTGTGATCTGACACCCAATCTGAACCAAAACTATACTGCTGGGTGGCTAGTAGTGGAACGGATCCAGCACGGGTAACTTCAGTGTGTTGTCTGGGCAGCCTCTGCACAGTAAAGCAGCACAGACTCCCTGTGAACTCTGCCTTTGCCTGGCCCTTGTGCGTATTGATGTCTTCCCAAGTGGGGTCTCAAAGCAGATGGAGACAAAATGCAGACCCACCATCAGGCTCTAAATATACAAGCTGCAAGTTTACCACGCGCTTTTTTTTTTATTATTATTTTTGGCCCATAAAGGCCAAAAGAGTTGCCGGAGAGCTCCTAAGGATGTGGATCCGAGAGAACACAAGAGAAGTCAGAGACGAGAAGCGATGCTGTACTTGCCCTTCATGCTTAATAGGCTCTGCGGTAAGAGGTGCGAAGTGGCCTCAGCAGACACCGACTAGCACTTCCCACCAGCGCATCCGCACCGACAGCGCGGCTCTCCACCCAGGCGTTCCCCGAGAGCTGACGCAGGATGCCTTTCCCCCAAAAGCAGGTGTCCCCACGCAGCTACGGCATTCAGCCACTTTTCAGTGCAGAAGGAGACGCTTCAGAAGAATTTTAGCGGGGGAAGAGAAATTTCTCAGCCTTGGCTGACTGATGGCTAGTGCTTCGGTTTGCCAAATACCTGTGTTTCGTTTTTATCCTGGGTTAGATTAGAAATGCCATGAAAATAAGGATAATGCACTATAATTTTATATAAGGAGTACTCCAAGTTCTGCCTAATGTCACTAACAGTATATTTTATATTGCTGGATTGTTGTGCAGTAGTCCTCTGTTTAAGCAATTTGCACATCTCTGCACGGTATGTACCTGTATACAGCCAATCTGCTTTAAAAAAAGAAAGTAATACTGCCAGCACACAAGCAGCACTTAAACTACAGCTGCACGATTGACTCTTGAGTACAGTTTTACCACGGACAGGCACTTTATCTCTTCCGTGTTACTGTCAGATGGCGATTTTAGTTTACCTGATACCATTTTCCTGACAGAGCATAATTTTCCAGTAGAGGAAAGTGTTTCCCCTAGCATATGGCTGGAGCTAGCACGCATAGTTTCTTATCTACAGGTATGATATCAGCAGAATATACAGCATAATTTTAAAAGGTGAGAGGGCTTGCATGTTGAGTAGCTAATGTAGTTATCACTCAGCCATAGGGCTTTTAACATGCGCCAATGCACCTCTCGCTCAGAAGCTGCGACACCTAATACTGCACCAGCGACCATCCAAAACAAATACAGCTAAAGAACTATCAGCACCTTTGATCTGCAGAATGAAGGGGGGCAAAGCAACCAGACTGACTTTGCAGTCAGTCAGTCAAGCCTTACCTGTTAGGCTTTTCCTGACAAAACATTAGTGAAAGTCACCAGCTCATCAGCTTTTTCCCTGAGAGCTATACAGGTTGCAGCTGTAAGCAAATCTTATAGCACTTACAATCTTAACCCCATTGCCAGGAAAGAACTAGCTCCTATACATTTTGCTGTTGCCATAAACCCTGCTGAATGGCTATGCAAGCACATTCGTGCTTTTATATTTGACTTATACGGCTTCGCCAAGTAAAGCCAACTAGGGCAAACTTGGCTCAGCTTAGAAAACATTCACAGCATTGTAACACAATTACGCATGTATGCATATACACAGGGACTTGTAATAAGCTGGAACATCCTCGCTGCTTTGAGATGAAAATGACTTTTTTTCTTTTTCCCCTAAGAGTTTCTTGCTGCCCAGGGTTAAATGTAGGTCAAGCTGTCTGAGCCCATGTCTGTGGCACACAGAGCAGGATTAAACCGGAATTTTCCACTCAACTCAACTGCCAATCACTGTAATGTCTGCAAATGTTAAATTAATCTGGAGTGATCTGGTGTTGGCATCGAAGGGAGCTTCTGGGCCTCCATGAAAGAGATGCCCTCTTTCTCTGGACAAGGGGTAGTGGCTACGTCCTGGCTGCTTGCTGAAACCCCCGCAACTATCAGCCAAACACAGAAAAACAGCTCTGTACGAGACAGCGGTAGCTGCGCGTTAGAAGTGAGCGGGGAGAAACTACGCCTCACAGGTGGTGAGACTGAGAATGGTGGCGATGGGGAGGTTATTCCCAGCATTGCCATAGACCGCACCGACACCGGCTGTGTCCTTCTTAATGTCTCCGTATCTTTAAAATAGTATTAGCACTGTTCTGCTACTGTTCTGCAATGCACTTCACAGTGGAAACCGTTAAAAGGTACAAAATATTTTAGAGTAAGCATCTTCTGGTTTACAGATTAGTCCCTTTATTAAGGAGAGCCCGCCTTCAGCATGCCCCCTCCAGCTGGAGTTAGTACGTCCACTGGCATCCCAGCAAAGCTGCCCCCAGCTTAGCATGTGCCGGACATCACTGGGACAGATCATGCAGTCCTGCCAATTCAAATAATTTATTAAGGACAACTTGGAACACCTAAAGTAAGCAGAAATGGGCAGTTAAATAGTAACAAGGACAGCACATAGTTTCTCCCTTATGTTTTGAAACATTCTGGGGACAAATAATGTTACTGACTCTACAGGATACTGAGAAACTCAGCTCACTGCTTTTACCACGTGCGAAGAATTTGGTATCTCTGCTTTAATCCCCAGTCTCAGGAGCAATCATTTGGCAGTCAGTCTGGAAAAAAAAAACCAACCATAGAAAACAAGCACACAAAAAAATCGTGCAAGTTTTTATCCTGATCAATGCTAGACTTCTGTAAAAGTGGCACAATGCAAACGGCACAAAAGCAGGGCATTGCCACAGCAGAAGCGAGCTATTAGAATAGGATTCAGCAGTAAGGTTTTTAAAATGTGCATTTTAATTAGAACTCATTTAAAGCACAACTGATCAAAACAGTGATAATGAGAGAAGCCTAATTAATTTTTGTCTAAGTAACGAAGTCTCATTACAGAGGGGTCTTTGGAAGAAAAGGGTTTGGGATGTTAAAAACAGGGTGTTTGTAATGAGACGCAATACTGCTGGGAGCCTGGAAGCCAGACCTAAAGGTTTCACAGGACTGCAGCAGCCACTGTATTAATCTTTTAACAGGAAGAAGTAACCCTACTGAGATGAGACATCCCATTTATAGCCGAGTTCTGAGTTGCAACCACTGGCAGAGATATTAAAACACAATCAAACAGAATGACATATTATAAAACAAATATAAATACAGTTAAAACTAGATTAAGTAAAAGATCAAAGCAGGCTCAAAAAAAATGCAGTTTCCAGGGAGTTCAGGGTTCAGACAGCAGAGGAGGAGCAGAAACTTGGCGATTTAGAGCACTTCTAAGGACTAAGGAACTAGCAATTTTCTAAGTACTAAAGAAGAATTAAAATGCTGTAGATGGAGGACAGGTAACTCAGGGCAGTTATAGGAAAAGAAAATGCTTACTTTTGAACCAAAAATAAGTACTGTAACATTGAAAGCACCAAGCCATTCCAAAAGAGCAGCAGCAAGGGGAACACCCCCTGGTTCCTATCTGAGGGCAATACAAAGGCTGCTCCGTAAGGCAGGTGTCAGAAATGGGCTGGGGCTCCCACAGCAGACCACTCGTTTTTTAAAAAAACCTGTGAGAAAGGCCCAGGTTTGAAGTACTACCTCCCTGTAAGCATCGCACCTCAACAACAGAGAGCTCAAGCTTCAGCAAGCACAAGCACAGGTATAAAATATAATACAAGAGAATTATTTCATTAATAAGCATGCTAAATAAAGCATCACTTTATACTTAAACAGAAACTAACTGCTCTGTAAAAAAAAATCCTTCCTAGTTTTGTTAAGCTTTAGTATAGCAAAATGACAGGTACCAGCTAGGGATAGTTTGATCTACCTTGCAAAGATCTGTATTACCAAAGACAATGTCTTTCGCGGGACCCTTTTGTTCTTACTAACTGTACCATCCCTCTCTTCCCCCCCATATCAGACCACAACTGCTCTTGTTTTAAGCATTGGCCAAAGCACACCCCAGGTGTCTTAAACCAGGTTGTGCTTCCCCCTCCTACGAGGCGTGTCTTGTACGTTCATTTTTTAACCAATTTTTGCAATGATTTGGGGCCACTGCTCATCTCCCAGCTGGTCACTCAGCACTGATGTGCCAGAGGCACTCACCAACACCCACTGCTTTAAATGAGGTTGAGCTGGGGTTGTTGTCTTAAAGGAACTGAAATCCCCAGCAGGTTAGATGACATGCCTAGGCTTAACTACAGTGGGTGACAGACAGGTGCTCTGACAGAGCTGCCACCTGCTACAGCCCATCCTACAGCAGAGAGGTAGAGCAGAAGCACCTGACATCATCCCAGTAGTCATCACCAAAGGTTGAGGGTCAGAACACTGATGCAAAATCCTCATCAGACATCTTTCTTCCCAGGGCCCTGCCATATGCTTCAAGGATTGAGTCCACCCTCTGATTCCTTAATCATCCACCACCAGCAGCAAACCCGCAAGGGAAAGAAACAAGTACTTGTTCTACAGAAAGCCACTCTGGCGTTTCACCTTTTCTGTTTTGTTGGGGTTTGTTTTTTCACTTCAACGAGAAAAAAAATTCCACAGGAGACAAATGCATTTCATGATTTTTAATAATTTTGTGCCATGGTTTAACCACAGCATATTAAGAACAAGCATAAAATCTGTATTTAAAACTAACAACAGCACTTAGAGCAACATCTTCCTTTAAAAGTATTGCAATAAACAGACCTTAGGTCTAAAAACTAGGACATCACCATTTGCTCAATTAAAAGAGTCAGATACACAACAGTTGAAATCTTTTCCTGTATATAACTGGGAGTTACGGTGGAAAATAAGCAACAAATTAATTGCGTTAAAAGGAAAATAAAATTAAAAAAAAATTAAAGCAAGCCAGGTTTGTCATAGCATCACATGAACAGCTATTGAGAAATTCCAATACAGTTGTAAAAAGTCTTACTGGTTTTAATAGCTTTGTTTTTACAACAATAGAATTTAAAAGAAAGATTAAATATTGTTGATAGTGCTGTACATATTTCAGAATAGCTTGAAACAAAATGGACAAAAGAGATGTGTTGAAAACATGACCTTGAAAGGCGCAATGTTGGAAATACAAAAAAATCCATACAGCAATAAAGCATTTTACACTGTAAAATAACTAGCGAGAAACAACAAAGAAAGGGTCAACACTCTAAAAACAGGCATTTGATGGTTAATTTTAAGTGTAACAGCCTGACTGATGTACATACCATCAGGAAATGCTCCGAGCACAGCAGCATTGGGCAGTTGATAACTATACAAAGATAAAACCCCTATCAACACTTACGTAGGCTTTGTACTACAAGTAGAAAAGCTTTGTTAAAGAATATTAAAGTGAATTTTTTTTATTATTATTATTTTTGCTGTCCAGGTCTACGATGCCTGAGGCTCCCATAACTTCTGCTTATACTTCTTTTAAAATCTTGGCTGCCTGCTGTGCTTTGTGGTAAACAGAAAAGCGTGAACACAGCTGTGAATACACTTAATAGTCTGCTCTTTCCACTGCAGCTTCAAAGCAAATTAGTGCCTCTAAAAGGAGACATGCTCATGTTTGGTCCACTCAATATGCAAGTTTTGTTATGATAAATCCTACCCTAGATTCCTCCAGCAGGAGGTTTGCTCTGTACAGAGTCTTCCTAGTCAAGGCCTGGGGTTTTTTGTTCGTTTTTCTTCCTTCATGCACAGAAGTGGTACTGCAGTGCAAACAGAAACATGGAGGTGGCCAGGCAAGGCATACTTCCAAACCAATTACTCTATGCCCTGACAAACAATAAATGAGTTGACAAACGACAGTCATGAAATATGCGTATTTCCCTATGGTACACGCTTACTGATAAAACAGCTCAGTATATGGAGCGATGGATACAAGCTACCTGTAAGGGCTTGATGATGCAGAACTGGCCATAAAAAACTTACACACTTCTTTAAAACAAAACAAAAAAATCCAAAACAACCATGATCAACATTCAGATACAGGACTCCTGTGAGGGCTTTTAAAAAGATATTTACAGACAAACGCGTAGCTGAAATTTCAGGTCGACAGAGAAGTCGTGCAGGACTGTGCTCCGAGGCACCATCCTCGAGCGTGACGGACCAGATGGAAAGCCCACTCAAACCAGAGGAAGCCTCACCACTGACTTCGCTGGGCCCCGGATAAGGCCCCCTGAGTTTTAGCGTAGCGTTTAGCTAGTCATCTGAAAAACCAAATGAAAAAGCCATCTCAAACGTATCCCAACACATTGCTACCTTACATCTGTGGTTAAAGCCTGACAAGTATAAAAAAGCTACATATAGACACGAGTATCTATGAAGGATTAGTCGGTATCCATCTGTGAGAGGACTAGTCTGTCTCGGACTGATAAACTTCTATATCACCTACCATCCTGGGATAGTTAGAACAAACAGTTTAGAAAAATAAGTACAGCATCTGCAAGTCTCTACACTAGAACTTCATGTTGAGTTTTCCTGAGGTATTTGCTTTACCGAAGAGCCCGTGCCGAGCACGCGCGGGGGCACAGGGACGGACAGCCAAGCGCGCGGAGACACCAGGGGAGACCCAAACTGCCGACGGAGCCCGGCAGAAAGTTTAAAAGTGTTGAATTACTTCCCACACTGCTTCCCGCCTTGGGCCTGAACAGGTTTAGGCATTTCTCCATGCTCTTAAATACGAACCTGGGTTAAGCCATCGCTGTCAGAGGCCAACACAGCAGCGGCACTGCCGACTCAAACCTCGCGCTCAAACCCTGCATTCAGCTCACTACTGGCTGCGGCTTTTCTTGCCTACCCTTAAGGCTTGCACCCCTGCAGCCACCTGGGTCATCGGCGAGTCCCAGGTACACACACCAAGCCTTAAGCCCGTCTGCAGGGGCAGGACCGTGTACCAGTAGTGGGCACAGAGCAAGGGCTGGCTGGTGGCACAAACCTCTCGTTGGCCTAGTTTTGATTTTGTAGGGATGGTTCGGGTCAGTTCCCACTTGTCTGAGCTTCACTTCAAATCTAGGATGTGGATAAAAAGATTCAAAAGTTTTTAGCCCATTTCTAAGTTTGTTTGGTTTTTGTTTTGTTTTGTTTTTTTTTAAAAAAAAGTTAATCAACAATAATAATAAATAACATATCTGCTGGAGAAGTAGTAACTAATACTGGTCCAACTCAGCAATAGCGAGGCAACAACCAAGACGAGGAGCATCTAGTTGCAAGGTTAAAGCTGTGGAGGTTTTGTTTGTTTCGTGTTTTTTCCTTTTTCTTAAAGTGACACATTTGAAAAAAAAAAAAAAAAAGAGAGAGAACAAATCTTCACAGCCAAGATGCATCAAACAACCAATTGCTATACACAGGCTACTCAAAAAGGACTTGTTCAAACTTCTTCCCTTATGATATTATATTGATATTTAATAGGAAAATAAAATACATAGACTTTTTGTCATTTGTATGCATTCATTTGCAAATTTTCTTACAAAAAAGGACCAAGCACAGAAGATGGCATTCACAAAGTCTATGCCATTTTTTTGTGTGTGTTAAAATTGGTATCATCTATACATTATCTTACAGTATTAACAACATCTATTTGTTTTTGTATGTTCGTTTGTTCTACCCATTGGGTAGGATATGTGCATAATATATTCAAGTTATACACAGCACCATACAAAGAAAAAAAACCAACCCAAAAAAAGACAGACAACTGAAAAAGCACCATTTTAAGTGAGGCACAACAAAGGTGGGAGCATAAGGCCTGATCCAAAGCCCCCTGAAGTCGGCAAGAGTCTTCCTACCAACTTCACTGGGCTTTGGATCAGGCCCTCTCGAGTGCAAGGGGATTCCTATCTGCTCAGACTTGAACATGAGGCACCTTAGTTGCTTACAAACTACCAACATGCAAACCTCCTCAAAATTATATCTAATACGGACTTATATAATTCATTAATAAACCTACCATGGCAGACAGACAAGCACAAACCCAAGGAGAGAAAGGAAGAAGAAAAGAGACGGCTTTGTCACCCACGAGATCCTACACGCACCACGTTGTTTCAGAAAGCTCACGCACCAAACCATTTAAACCAGCAGCAGCAGCAATATAGCAAAGAAATAACAGAGTAATCTCTGGCAGTAAATCACGTGGCTGTCGGAGGAAAGGGGGAAGTATCTAGGTTACCAGTTTGTTTCTTTATTGTTAACCAACACAAAAAGGTAAGCTCTTTTATAGCAGGAAAGCGGTGCTAGCAATACCCGGGTTGCTTGTGTTCAGTCTAAAAATGGAAGAGACAACAGCAAGGCAGAAGTAAGAGCCAGGAGAGTTTGCAACGCTTTAAGACAAAATCATGCTTGGTTTTTCCCTTTCGAAAGCAGGAGAAATGTAGTGAATGGTACAAAAACAGCATTAGTGCCCCTGAAATATATTTAATGCAAATAGTCGCGATTTCAAGGAAAACACCAGTAGACTCCTCCTCCATTGCTTGTCTGTGGTACTTACTAGCGTGGTAAAGCACTTCATCGAAACTGAGCCACTCACACTTGAGTTTGCTGGGAAGAGGCAGTGCAGGGCTGATGTTGGTTTTGGAGGCTGAACTTAGTGGTGCGGCTTCTGCTAATTCCCCAAATGGAGCCGTACCAAGAAAATGACTCTTTTTTGCTGGTGCAAGTGTGCCCAGTGGGGCTTTTGCCAGCATAGCAATGGCAATCGGAGGTGGGTCAAAAGGTAATTTACACCTCTAATTAATGTGCACAGACTGGTAAACAATATATGAAGTATTAAAAACAACAACAACAACAACAAAAAAACAAACAAAGAAAAAAAAAACCCAAAACAAACAAAAAAATCTTACCAACCAACATTTTCAGCTGGGCCACTCTCAAAACTTTACACTTCCGTTTCCTAACGAAACATACGGAACAGAGTCTTCAGACAGGAAATCTCTGTAAGTTCAACATGTCCTCCTCAAAAGGAACTCTTCCGTGCCCTAAAAGGCCTCAACAGGTCTCAGACAATTCAGTAAGAGTGCCTCTTTCCAGGAATTTAAATAATTTGACACATCTGGGGCTAGTTTAAGAGAAAAGAAATTGCACCAGTTGACAAGCAGGCAACACAGTGCGGGTAAAGACCAGATATGTGTAATTAAATTACTTGCAACAGCCTTTATCTAAAAAGCAAAGATGTAATCAAAAGCCAGCCTTCACCTGAACCCACTGTACAAATGGATCACTTGGTTCTCAGCATCAGCTAGGTTTTAAAAAGCATGCTTCTGAGATTTAGAGCACAGGAAGTACGTTTCCTTCCTGTACATCAATACGCAAGGTCTACATTAGGGTTGTCCCAAAAGCACGAGGATTTTTCAAAGCTCACCCAAAAGGAGAGAGCTGATAGATGGTTGATGCACTAGTGCACCAGGTCACAGGCAAGAATTTGCGTAGCAAGGAACTCCCCTACTGATAAAAACAAGGGCCATGACATTTACAGGACTGAAAAGCAAATATTCCTCATGCCTCCAGCTGTTTGACAAATGACCTGTCATTATTCCTGAGAGCCCAATATATAGCCATTTAGCACTTCTGGAAGGTGATTATGGAATAGTAACTAATTGGTAGATAATCAAGGGGTAGGATACAGGCACAAGTTTGCATGCAGGTATGTATACACATACACGTGCATGGACATGACTTAATGGTAATGACCAGAGAGAACTTGTGAATAATCCTAAATACCTTCAAATGTACCAGCAAGCCTACTGTTTATCCTTGGGGGAAGGAAAAAAAAAAAGGAATTAAAAAAGCAAAGAACAATTTTGGAGCATATCTGCTTTCACCAGCATACTGTTTTCTTCTTCCTTTGCCTATGAAATCAGGTTACCTTAGTTACCATGAGCATTCAGGGCTCAGAGTCACAGAAAGGTTAGTAATCAATCTTCTCCAAACCATTCAAACATTCCTTAGAGATCAGCGTCAGTTTTAAGGTCCACTGTCTTACTACCTGGCAGGGTTAGAGACGACCACTTCAGACAGTGCTGTTCCAGACAGCCTACGCACAAGACTCTCCAGCAGGACAAGGCTTTCTGCCCTATTGCAAAGAAAGTGCATTCTTTCAGAAACAATGTCATTTCACTCCTTGCCCTTCCCTGAACCACATTCACAGGAAGAAAAAAAAATTAAAAAAAAAATCTCAGCAACACTTTGTTTTTTTATATTTCTGCAACACAAAAATTCAGAGATTTGGGATAACAGAAGAAGCTTCCAGCTGGGGCAAATTGGTGGGAGAAGTGGCCAGGCAATAATAAAAAGCCAGATGAAGGGCAACTTGACCCATGGTTCCTGCAGATTCCATGACTACAGAAACATAAATGCCTTCCTCACTAGCCATTAAGAACTTGTACAGGGGGCATACACCCGAGTTTTCATACTTAAAAGGAAAAAGCATACTGTAATAAAGTCACATCAGACCGAGACTGGGTCAAGTGCAGAGTTCATCAGTGACAAGACCAGGAGCAGCTTAAGTAGGTCCTCCCTGACAAAAACAACCTATTACGCAAAGTACCGTGAACTCTGCACGTGCCACATGCTACAGGAAAGGGACCTCAACACTGCTCCGTTGACTAGGTACTAGTCTTCATATTCCTCACTCACATCTTTCAGGCAGCGTCACATACACAGAGCCTGCTCGTACAGCACTGAGACGAACACAACCACAATCAGACTAAATGGGCATCCAGAATTAGAGCTGAGTGCTCCATCAGGAAATTGGGAGAGAAACCTCTTTGCTGTTGCTAAATCCCCTGCCTTTTCTAGCCCTGCAAGATCATAGGAAAACACCAAAGATGGGGCATATCTAGCACCAAAAAGGGACCCATGCCAAGCCACACAAGGGAAAAACTAACCTTTCTGGTAGGGCAGAGGTCATAATGCTTTCTTTCTTAAAGGTACACTTAAAAAAAAAAAAGTTTTAACTTAAAAATTTCTAAAGTGGGGACATCATAGGACTGAATTTTAGGAAGATGGGTCACTAGGCAAAGGTCAGGAGATACAACCAGAATTCAGGCTAATATGATCCATCACATAGAAAACTCCACATACACATTATGTGGGTTTTGTGCATGTTACACATAAAACAAAACACCACTATGGAGGTATAATCTACATGATTGACGCTACAGTGTTTGCAGAAATCTTTTATAATTTACAAAGCTTCATTTGAGTAGCTCTGGAATACAGTTTATTAATTCCGGGTATTTTCAAAGGCAGTTTTCCATAAATGCTTCATAGAATTACTTATCTTCAGAGACTGCCAATTTCCAAGCCTGTAAAGATTGATCGTGCTATCTAACTCTGATATTCCTTCTTTTACCATTCCGTTCTGTTAGCAAGGGCATATTCTTTCTCACTGCAACAAAAGAAAAAACAGAAAAACACACACTGTTGCAACATTATACTATTGATGGCATTCCCATCAGAGATCACCAATATTCATCAGAAAATACCATATTTACTCCTGTAAGAGGCCCCAAAACAAAAGTAGCAGATTGCAAGCTCATCTATAGCAAGCAACAGGTGACTACACTTTCAGACCTTGCAGGTACACTGGCTGCACATTAGCTTTGGACAGCAGAATACAATGAGAAGGTGAAGATGCAAGAGGAAATGCAAACACCAGGTGAGCAAATACTAAGTTCTTTTTAAACCTTTTCTACAGAACTGGAATAGGTTACATCTTCCACGCAAAGAAAAATTTCCTCAGTCAAGAAAAATTGAGAGACAAGAGCGCACACACATCATACTGGACGATGTTAATGGGAAGTGCATAAATCCACTGGCAAAAGATGGCAAAGGGCTGTCTTCAAAGAAAGCATGTTCCCAAGAGGTGACTTTGAAGGCAACTTCAAGACTCACTTCACTGAGATCTGTGCATGGGGAAAGGTTGGTACTCAACTGGTCCAAGCCCAGGGCCCAGTCTAGGTGTGCTCTGCCATGACAAATGAGTTCCAGCTGTTCTTGCCAGAAGGCTTCTTGGCTAAATAATCCTCATCTAGGCAACAGCACAGTATCTGTGTAGGCACACATGTTCTCTGGCTTAAAAACTCACTTCTGAAGGACAACAAAAGTCACTGAAGACCAAAACCAACATTTGCTGGGTTTGTCTTCTGTTTGTTTTGTTTTGCTTTTTAACTAAGAATTATGTTCACAGGTTGTTTGCAAAAATCTAATTTCACAGCTTTTATTCCCAGGAACCAGACAAGATGAGAGCCTTAGCTGACTGACAGCCATCTTGTCATCTCCGAAACACCTGTCCTGTGGGTCTGAGGGCAGGGGGGAAAGTGAATCCCATCATACAATCTTTCTCTCTCTCTCCCTTCAAATAATACATAAATTAAAAGGCAGCTTTAGTCTGCGTTACCAGTGTGACCAAGACCAAAAAACAATTACAGAGACAGATGAGGCTGCATATTCAGACTAACAGTTACACAAACATTTTCTAAACTAGAATAAAACCGAATTACCTTATGAAGAAAATAATCTACACTGAGGCCCATAAAACACACACACAGACACACACACACTGTTTTGGCATTAAAACTCTGCATAGATCAAAGATGCACTTCAGTTATCAGAGCCCCCAGTGTACAGAAGTCCTGCAGAAATCCAGCCTCCAGCCATGGGACCAGGCGCCAGGGCACAGCACTCCTCCACTGCGCCCTCAGGGCACTCAGCGGCTGCTGCCCGAAACCAAGCACAAGGCTTAAGAACATAGAAAGTGAAAGATCTTAAAGTGAAAAGGTCTATGACACACTCATACACATATGTATTAGAAACTATTCAAGCTAAGACTCTAAAGGTTCTTACTTTAAGTCCATTTCCGAAATGCATTTTAAGTGCAAGTTGTGCTTTTTCATGTGCTTGTGATGCCACTATCACCATTTGTTAACTGCCTTCCAGTGCTGCACGTGCTTCCACGCAGAGACAGCCAGGGAAGAAATACCCCACATGCCACTTTACAGGCAGGTAACATTTTCCAACTACTCTTAAGACCAGCATGGCAAAACTAGGGCTTACAGACACTTAGTTAATATGCGAGTCATCTTTACCCATGAGTGTAGTCCTGCTGGCGTCAGCTAGATGACATACATGGAGGAGGGTTTCTGCAACAGGGCCCAGAGCAAAATGGTTTGCAGTGAGAATAACTGGTGCTCCCACGTCACTGCTAGGGATGCCGCAGAAGCCAGCACCACCGTCATGAGCGCTCTCGGTACTGCTGCAGAAACTGCACGGGGCGGTTATAGCTACAAAGGCCCCTTCACTTCAACAGGATGGATCTCCAGGACTGAACTTCAGTATCTAAAGGATGAAATGGAGAGTGAAAAGCACAACAGTGTCTCACGTATTTTAACAGCATTGCAGGGGAAAAAAACCCACCTTGCATTTTTAAACAATTTATTGCATAATGTCATGATATGTGACTAAATACATTTCAGGCTACAGTGAGGACAAAAATCTCTAGAACTGTAAGTACTGGCAATACTGTATTATGAAAAGCAAAAGAATGGCAGCACTTAGTTAGAGTCAATACAAATTAACACATCTGGGATTTTGTTTTGCCGTTTACAAAACAAATAGTCTACGCTGCAAAATAGCTAAACCCTAAGTGATGGAAAATGCTGGGATTTCCTATTTGCCTTCTTCCACCCAAAAGTCTCCAAGACACTTCACTGATGCACTGTTATTTGAATGCAAGTTATTGCAAAGACAAGTGTCCCTGTATTTCTTGATTTGTAGAAGTCAAGAGATGTTAGGCTAAGTCCTGTCCCCTTTTTCTAGCAAACCCAGGGGAAGGGGGGCAAACTCCTCCAGATTACTTCTGGGGCTCTATCATTATTCCACAGGTGAAAAGACAACATATAGAAGAACTTCACATAAAACAGTTCCCTCATATATATTTTTTTAAAACATTAAGATAGTGCAACTTTTTAAAACACATTTATCACAACACAAATTAACTCCTTGCATTCATCTAAGTTCTCAACTTTATACCTTGGCACACAAAACAGGAATTTTGTTTCATATTAAAAAAAAAAATCCACACCCTGGGAGAAAAAAAAAAAAAGCAAACTGGCCAATTCTTCCCCCGTTTATGTAGCAAAACCACCTTCTTCCTTCTGCCATTCAGTGAGTACAAAACAGGCTGTACAAGCCTCATTTCTGTGCTAAATTCACTTTTAGAATTAAATAATTGAAATAGTTTATTAAAAAAAAATAATATATCCCCCCCCCTTTCCTGAAACACTGCTCGTAGACAAACTGAATGGAAGTTTGTATTTCTTTCAATCTGCTTTGCATGCAGTTCCCCTGAAAGGAATCAGAAACAAAGAACTGGTTTGCACGTTTGGTTTTACTAAGTTGTAGAACGTGAAACGTAACAGCATTGTGCACCAGAGCATGGGGGTCCTCCTCCACCGCCCTGCTTGATTCTCTTGTCTTCAGTTCAAATGCGCCTGGGAGAGTAACTTAGACCAGGTTTCCCGGTTTCCGGTCTTGGCCTTTGCTGGGGACTATTGTGCTCTCTGCATTGTTCTGCTGAAACTGAAGTCTGCTCCCCCTCTGCGAGGAAGGAGGCACGTTGCTGTGCTGGTGGTGGAAAAAAGAGGAGCCTGGGTAATGCCCCATGACCTCACTGTACGTCGGGGGCGGCCCTTCCATCCTTCCGTTACTGCTATAGTTGGTTGCACTTATGCCCGAATTGCTGCTTGGTGGGCAGGGGCCCCCATTGTACATCGAGATGTCTATCAAGTCGCTATCGAAAATGGTTCGGTTGGGCGGTGCCCTGACGGATTCCCGGTTGAGCTCCATCTGCTGTTCTGGGTCCCGGAGCTGCAGGGTGCACGGGCCTTGGTACGGCGGTGGCTCTTCCCCGTCAGAGAGGGAGATGGTCGGAGGAAGGTCAATCTCATGCTGCATGTAAGGGTAAGTGGGCTGGAAGCGACTGAAACGGTCCCGCTGCATAAAAGATGGGGCGGTAAACCTGTCCCTGGACCTTGGAGCATACATGATCTGAAACGGGAAGAGACACACACGTGACTCCACATCTGAGCAAAGCACTGTGGGTGCTCCGTATTTAGGAAGAACTGATAAAAGGCAAAATGCTTCTCTTTGCCACCTATCTTTGGGATTAAACCCAGCAGATATTGTGCACATGTGTTCTCACACACGTGCATATGGAAAGAAGAGGTAGGAGTTGCAGGGAGGATCTAACACAAGACACTTGAGAACAGCTTCTCGAAGGAAGACCAAGACCCCACACAGCTCCTTCTGACATTAAAACATGCACAGCCAGGAGAAAATGATGCTGTTTCTGAACATAGGAAATGCATTCTCTCTAGTCTTGACAATTGAGTAGTTCTACGAAAATGTCCCAATACTGACTTTCAGCTGCAGTCTGAGCCTCCCCCTCCTACTCAGGGTTCATGTAACACCCTGCATCACCGAAGAATTCAGATGGTCATTTTAGTACATTTTGTAAAGGCCTGGCATATCTCACGCCTTCACTACCAGAGTGTATCAGGTGTCCTCCTCCCCCTCAGTTCTCCACCAGAACTCAGCCTCTGGGGAGGACCTGCAAGGCTTCTACACTGTGAGTGGAAAAAATGTCCCTGGTGTATTAAGCCCTGGAGAAGGTCAGGCTTTACAAAAGGAAGACTTCAAGATACTCTGTGAGGAGCTATTTCTCCTCACTTGGTCTATCCCAGATCTAGACAGACACTTCAGCTCCTCAGATCTAGATTTAACAAACTGCTCTTCTCATTTTTGGGTCCATGCAGGGTCTTTAGCCCCTAATCCTCATAGATGCAGGACCAACCACCAGGAAGGTTTGCTGTTTGTCACAGAAAAGCTGAACCACTCAGAGCAATACACTCACAAATTATCACATAGACCGGGGATCTGTGCTAGCTGGAAGATGAGAGACACTCGTGATAGGATATGTTTTGTAAATCCAAGAAAAACTTGGACAAGAACAACTGGTCTCCCAGCTTACACTGAATACTCAAATTACTGAGCCACTGCATGAGTGAGACACACCTCCACCACTTACCTGTGAATGCCTACTACCATACAGGGAGCTGCTGATGGAGATGAGGTGTCAGGTAGGCAGAATTTCCTTCTTTTAATGAAAAAGCCTTAGGCATTTATGGAATGAGAGTTAAGGCAGGCTCAGATGTCCACATGAAACTGGCTCTTGGTCTACACCGGAAAAGCTTTATTTACTAAATAGATGCATGTTTTTGAAAAGAGCCAAATACACATTACAGGGAAGAGGAAAGCACATTGGTGAAGATAATAAAAAATCTGTACCTCTGAAGCACCCTGGCGCGAAACCGAGCTTTCTGAAGGCCACAAGCACCCTTCCTGGAATGTAGAAGAAAACAACAAAAGAGGAAAAATTAATAGATCACATTGCCCTCGTGCCTCAATACCACAACTCTTACAAGCAGTCAGCTTCTAAGGACTGGCTGTCTCCACCTAAGGAGAGGTGATAAACAAGTAACATTCCACCTCTTTCTTTCCAAAACCAGAGCAAACAGCAGCTCTGCACACAAGCAAGTCAAGCTTGGTCTGTTTTGCAAGTCCATTTGGAGACGCCATCCATAGCACCCAGCCTCACAGGGCCTGAGGACCCAGCGAGCCGGTCGCAGCTGCAAGCACGTGGCAACATGCAGAGATGATAGGAGACACCAGCACTTGCATGCTGAACGAGGTAACGTCAGCAGGTCCGATGAAGCTGACCTGCCAGCCAGGATCCCAATTACACACCAGAGCCAAAACAGTTTGCCACGAAACCTGGCATCTGTAATCTCAGTGAAGTAGCAGTCACTCTAAACCCAGGTAATATTCTGGTCAAAACTGTCAGTTGCCCAATTCCCACCATAAACAGTAATTAAGCAGCTGAGGTTTCAGCCACCAGTTCCCCCCTTCAACCACTTCCCCAGCCACCTTCTCAGGCCAAAATATTTTCTCTCTCATGCCTTGAAGGGCTGTTCTGATACTGTACCAGCACTCAGGGCAGAATAAAAGGGTGAAGAACAACACATCAATAAGGGAAAACAGCTCAAGATGTATCATTATTTTTCTTCTCAATTAATCATTTAGAGTAGCAGTAACTACCACAATGGATTTATTTTACTGGAAAATTTTGAAGCTGACAAGGACACATCAGGGCAGCTATAAAGCACAGAATTTCAGTCTTGGTGCAAAAAAAGAAAATCAAAACATTGTATGGTCATGACTATTTTCTTGGTGCTAATTCAAGCTTCATGATTTTATAGACATAAGAAATCTCAGGAACAGGAAGAAAAACGCATCCTGTCCCCAAAAGCATTACCCTGTATAGACTACTTTCAAATCTTACTGTACTGCTTCTTCTCACCATAGCATCTTTCAACATATTTCAGATGTAAAAATAGACCTAACTAGATGTTCATCATGACACTCAGAGACCAAAAGCCGTCTGTGATCTTGTCAGGAGAGTCCACCGCAGAGGAAAGCTGCTCTAAGAGGAATCTCCCACAGGATTCAGCTGTTAAGGGAAATGCTTTGAGTAACAAAGCTGGTCAATCACTTCTCTTCTGTAGCTTTATAGAGCTGAGATAGAGGGAGGCTGACAATTGCCATTATTCACAACTTCCCTTTGCAAGTATCCCCATTTGCAAAGGCCTGATATCAAAGACAAATATTACCTAGATTCATGTATTTCAGTGCCTATATGACGTTTTGTCAATAGAATAAATTGTACCTGTATACTTACATGTATATGCATACTTGTACCCACCTTCGTTTCCACCCCTCCATCACCCAGATGCCCTCGTTTTGAAATATCTGAGGGTATATTTGCACAATTAAATATAATCAGATTATCAGCAGCTGACCCAGCAGGCTCCAAGCCTGTTGCAATTGTTAAGTAAAACATATTAGTCAGAACTAAAGGGCTCAATTAACTGCTCATGAACTACAGGCCATACACAGCCCAACAGCAGATTCCCAAGTGATGGTTTCAATAATACGATAGTGGGTAGCTTTATATTTAGTGCAACTGTCTCAGTCTCACCTTTAATGAGTTCAGGCTCAGAAGAGAGGAAAAAAGGCAAAACCAATAACCTAACCCAGAAAGGAATTCAATCTACCACCACCACTCATGTTACTTAAAACTCCCTTATGAAAGAGAGTTTTTGATGTGGAAGTGGAAACGACAATTCCCATCCTAGGGTTCATCTCCCCTAGGGCAGCAGAGTAAGAAGAGCCGAGGGAGATAATGCAGCATGTGGAGAAAAACTCCTTGTGCCGAGATGGAGCAGGACCTGCATGCTGAGCCTCGGCACACAGACCTGGTACCAGCGATGCCTAACAAACAACTTGCTAGAAGAGTGGAGCTGCCCGTTACTTCTACTGCTGATGCCTGAATCCCAGTACAGTAGAAGATCCTCCCTGGAGGCACTGCAGCTGCTACAGCGACCCCACAGAATGCCACCAGGGTGCTGGGATAGTCGGACCAAGACAATGAGACCAAGGGAGCTCAAGGCTCTCCTCACTCCGGGCTAACTACTCAAGGAGGTAGACAGCTTGGGACATATGACAGCTTGGGATGTAGCTGAACTCCAAAGCTGCGAGATCCTTACGATGCAAGGATGTGCAACAACATGGCCTCTGTGACAGTGTGTCCTACAGCCCACCTGTAGCTACTCCCTTCCCTACGGTTTCTTCTGGAGAGAGCAGCAGGCTGAATAAATCCTTTGGCAGCAGCCAACCCCCAGTAAGAGCTCTATCCCAGGAGCCAGAGGAACTCCCCAAGCAGATGGCTGGGTAGCATGTGCGCAGCACGCCCACGCTTGGAAAATACCAGGCTCACACACCACATGCAGACCAACCTCACCACACATACGTGGTTGGTCCAGTGCCACAGTACAGTACAGGATTGTCTCACCACCACTAGAAAAAGCCCAGACTAACTGGCCCAATGTAGGAAAAGGCACTGCACTCTTACTTATTGTACGGATAAGTCTTAAAATGGACAGCGAGAGAGGCAAGGAGAAAGGGAAGGAGCTAGCATGCAACTGGCTTTCCTGCACTCAGCTATTGCAGAATCCCTGAATCCTTCTAGGACATGAACTTATTGTACAGTGACCTGCAATGACAAAAACAAACATGTAGAGGGGCTTCCTAAACTTTAAGCGGAGAGCAGTATGACAATATGGGAAGAAGAATACAGAGAGGAGGAAAAGAAAGAGAGGAAGAGACAATGGACAGCATGCCAGTGCTTAATTATGAATGGCTCTATGGGGTTTATATTTATACATATTTGAGGAATACAACAGAACAGGAAAATAATTTACGCTTAATATCACACACTATACACCTCTTACCCTTTTACATAGCATGTATTTCATTGGGTGCCTCTGAGCCAGACTCTAGCTCACCACTGAGCTGTGCAGCTCCCACTTCAGGGCTGACCTGGGAACTGCCAGCTTGGAGCAAAGGCAGACTCTGCTCAGGTCTGTCTGCAACCAGTTACTTAGACGTGCCCTTCTGCTAACACTCCAAGGCTAAGAGAAAAGTTAGGAGATTAATAAAAAATTAACACACCGAAGTGCTTTGCTGAATCTTGCCCTGAAATGCCATAAGGGTTTTCTGCACTTTGCCTTCTACAGATAAACCCCATCTCCTCTACAGAAGGTGGCATCTGTCTGGAACAAAAGAACTGCAGGTGCCTGCCCCATCTTCCCAATTTTGGCCTTTTCAGTCATTCCGCCTTCCTGAAATCACTGCATCCACCACAGGAGACTTACTATCTACCTTTCTCAAGTCTTCATATCAGGAAAATCCTCCCCTCCCCTGCACTGGGTAGATACAAGCTAACCACGTGTTGGTGCCCACCTACCCCACTGTTGTTGGGGTGATGGCAAAGGGTTGAGAGAAGAAAAAAAGGAAAAACCTCAGTGTTGCAGAAGGAAAATATCCCCATGACTTTTTTTTACGCCCCAAGCTGTAGATGTAAGAAATAACGCGCCGGGACTGCCGTGAACAATCTGGGGTGACTTACACTGAGGGAAAGTTATTTCTTGCTCTCTCCTTGTCCCTCTACTACAGACCTTCATCTGACAGCTAAAATGTTTCCCTGTGCTCAGATCAGTAACAATCAGGTAAGAAGCGACAGCATTTGTATGTATATTCCCTCATATTGTTTCTCTCTTTATCATTCAAAATACCAAGGTAGAACGGCCTAATGACAAACTACTTTTGACTTCTTTTCACTCAGTGACTTCTCATCCTGTGAGCAAGACAAAATCAGGCACAGGCAATACGGCTCGGCACGACGGCTAACCAGCCGCCAGGCCTGGCGTGAGCTCGCAGCCCCAGCACCGCGCTGCCTGGCACTGTGCCGACAGGCACTTCCCAGCTAGCGAATCCGGCGCTGGCAGTCCCGCTCGATGCCCCCTCACACTGAATGCCCGTGGATTTGTACAAGTAGTTCTCTGGTATGTGCAATCAAGGCTAAACCTGAGCAAATGCAATCTACCCATTTTTTTTCTGTGGGCAGTGTACCATTTACCTGCTTCTTATAGGTTCTCAATAGCTAGCCACCTCAACTTGTTCCTTCTTAAAGAGACTAAAGGTCTTCAGGCGTGAGCTTCAATAATTAAAAGTAACAGGGAGAGAAAGCTTATGCATTCATTCCCTACAGTGTATTCATTTTTAACTCTGTTAGGGTTTGGAATGAAAAAGGATGAGCCTCCACGGTAAATCCTAGCTCCTACAAATAACACCAAAGCAAGAAAAATCTTGGGGATCCTGCTATGTCTTTTGCTGACCTTTGCCATTCCTGAGTTTCACAATAATTGACAGAAATGAAATTTGCGATTAGGTTTTGGAATAACAGCATCATTTAATAAATCCAGCTGGGTGACTACTTAATTATCTTACAGTGATGATTATTTAACTCAATATTTAGAGCTTAGGAGACTGGATAAGCCTAAGATAATTTGCCTAATTTGTATTTTACAAAGGTTTACAGACTCTAGAATTAAACAGTTTAGGAAAATGACTTTTTGAGGCCATTTTTAAACACTGTGCTTCCTGGAGCATGCAGTGTCATCCAGCTACCTCAGCTGAACATCAGCACATTGACAGACAGCAGGAAAGAATTTACTGGAAGAAGAATTTTTAACTCAGAATAAATTGCAGGTAAAAATTTATGCTCAGTAAGAAAAATTCCTCAAACTGTCATGAAGCAAAAGCATCCCTGTGCTGGTTTTCGCTGGGACAGAGTTAATTTTCTTCACAGTAGTTAGTATGGGACTATGTTTTGGATTTGTGCTGAAAACAGTGTTGATAACACAGGGCTGGTTTTGTTACTGCTGAGCAGTGCTTGCACAGAGCCGAGGCTTTTTCTGCTTCTCACCCCACCCCACCAGTGAGGAGGCTGGGGGGGCACAAGGAGTTGGGAGGGGACACAGCCGGGACAGCTGACCCCCACTGACCCAAGGGATATCCCAGACCATACGATGTCATGCTCAGCGTATAAAGCTGGGGGAAGAAGGAGGAAGGAGGGGACATTTGGAGCGATGGCGTTTGTCTTCCCAAGTCACCGTTAGGCGTGATGGAGCCCTGCTTTCCTGGAGATGGCTGAACATCTGCCTGCCCATGGGAAGTGGAGAATAGATTCCTTGCTTTGCTTTGCTTGCGCACACGGCTTTTGCTTTACCTGTCTTTAAACTGTCTTTATCTCAACCCACAAGTTTTCTCACTTTTACTCTTCCAATTCTCTCCCCCATCCCACTGGGAGCAAGCAGCTGTGCAGTGCTTATTTGCCAGCTGGGGTTAAACCACAACAGCCCCATATAATCCAAACTTTTCTTTTTTGCCAACTCTTATGGAGACTTTCAGTTTTTCTCCATTTTTAAGTCTCTGAGAATTGGAACTCTGCCTGAAATTGCATTTCCTGAGAAATAAAAGTCAGTTTTTCCACTTTCTGAAACGCATTACAATTAAGAAGGTCCCTCTTTTCCCTCGATTAAACTCAGATTTTTGTCTTATTTTTGTGTGTATATGTACACACAAAACCATACACAGCTTTTTTGCAAGTGAACTGTTTCAGATAGTGTAGTTTCTGATTTTGGCCCTAGGTGGCAGCGATAGATTACACCACATTAAAGCACTGGCTTGCTCAATATGCTGCGAGAAGGCGCAGGGGCTCGTTCCTCCCTGCCTCTTCCAGGGCGATACAGACCATCGCAAGCTCTGAAAACAGCAACATTTTCCCGGCCGAACACAAGCAAAGCAAACTATTGCATTGTTCCCAACAGAATGACAACTATTCCTGCAGGACTGCTCTTTCCTTTAAAAGCTGTGTTTCCTCAAGGGCAGGAAATGTTACTGTGCCTGGCAGAGTAGTGCATGGTACCAAGGAGAAGTACTAGAAAGAGAATTATGGAGAGCACTAAACCTCTCGCATGCAGTCTGCCTCCCTACACTTACATCAATTATTTCTGTTACTTAATGCTTTAAAACTCCCCCCCAACTTCGCAGCACTTTACCAATTTAAG
This sequence comes from Haliaeetus albicilla, assembly GCF_947461875.1. Classification (NCBI taxonomy): domain Eukaryota; kingdom Metazoa; phylum Chordata; class Aves; order Accipitriformes; family Accipitridae; genus Haliaeetus; species Haliaeetus albicilla. Next base: position 18,316,325 of record NC_091485.1, read on the forward strand.
TAATCTTCATTTCATCCAAGTGAAGGAAGTAAGTACTATTATCCTTCCTCCTCTATTTGGAGATGAAGAAAGTTGCCCAAGGTGACACACTGAGTCAGAAGCCACCCAAAGCTGGTGCTCCTCGGTTCTAGTCCTACCTGCAGATTTCCTAGACAATCCTGCCCTTATTAAAGATGTTCCGACTTTATTGTGGTAGACTTCAAAGAGCAGCAGCCAGCGCACGCTGTCCCTCCTGGCAGCACTCCCCGAGGAAGAGGCAAGCCAATGTCCCTCATGCAGATGGCAGGAGAACACAGTGCACGTCCAGCTCCTGCCAGCTGATGCCTGGTGCAAAGGAAAAGGTTTGGCAAAGGAGGGTGGTCTACAGCACTCACACTCTCTCCCAGCTATAGACTGGCTTCTTGTTCCCACTGGGATTTTCTTTCTTTTGCACATGTCGGTAAGAAAATGAGAACGAGTGACCCAGGGATGCCAGCAGGGAACAGAAGGAATAACGCTAACACCAGTAGGGAATAATTTAAAAGGTCAAGGGGCAAGGCTAACATTTGAAATCACCGACAAATCCCTGGAGTTGTCAATATTACTGAGTATTTTCTGTCACCCTCCTGATATTCCCCCTTTATTCTGAAATAGCTGTTCCAGGAAAGAGGACAGTATTTTTGTAGCTGTGCTTCTGCAGCTTGGCATTCGAGACGGGCATTATCAATGCAGGTCCTAATGCAAGCTGACTAGCCCTAGCAGCAATGCTGCCCTTGGTGCTGGGAGGTGGGGGCTGGTCAGGGTGAGCATCTTGTGTGATGGATCCCAGGACTTGGCTGCCAGGAGTGGGCCTGGGGCAGTCCAAGTGTTCAGTACTCCACCAAGATCCACTTTGTAAGAGAAAAAGACACCAAGACAGAAGCCACCAGGATGGGGAGAAGGAATCAATTTAGGAACATCAGAAGCTCATTAAGTGCCTCCCTGTAAGTCACTTAGTTAATCTCTTTTCCCTCAATGTCCCCCTGGAAATCACTAGTGATGACACTAAAAGTTAATCATCAGAAAGCAAGATTTATCTTTGTTTTGTCCCAGCAAACAGCAGTGCCACAGCAGCAGCTCAGCCACAGCTACCTACATTCCAGCAGGGTGGTTTTGGTTACCAGCAACGCTACCCTCCCTATACAATGTGAGTCCTTCCAAGGCACAGGCAGCAATGCTGCAACACATACCTCCCCCAGGATATCAGACACACATACCCTGTGCATGGATGTGCCTTTCCAAGGCTGCCACGTGGCTCTGCCCCAAAACCCCCAGCACTGCCAGTAGCGTCAGTCATTCCCACAGAAGAGGTTGTGTCGTCCTAGAGAATCGCCCCGGGCATGCTCCTGGTATACTCCACACCCGACAGTTTCCACATCCCCCTCAGATGCTCTGCAAACCTTGGCTCGCTCCCAGCTGCAAAGCCAAACCCTGCTGATGGATCGGGGGAAACGTTCAATATTTTATCCATTGTGATATGGGTACCATTCAGTACTGTGCACGGTCATGTCAGGTTGCTGCTCATGCCGTCACAGTTGTCACTCTGCATCGTTCCACCTCCCACAGTTACGACCCCAAAATTCATATTTCTGCTAATGTTAAAACAGGGTTTGAGTGTTTTAATAGCCACGCTAGAGAGGGCAGGGCTCACCCTGGGAGGGTGGACAGCATCCTCAGCAGCACTGCTGCAGAAGCATCCAGTATTCCTGGGTGCTCAAAGGTTGTCCTGCCCCGATGTAATCTGTTTAAGGCCTCAGCACACTAGCCAAGTTAGTAAGACAAAGACCAGGTGAAAGACTGGAAGATGAGACTTGAGAGGGGATGAAAAGGAGGAAAAAAGAAAAGAAGAAAGATGAACTGGTGGTCACACAGGAAAGCATATTTACAGAACAGGAATGTAACAAGTACTTTTCAGCACGTACTTGTCAAAGAGCAACTTTTTTTGATTGCTCCCTTTTCTGCCCTTCGAGTGTTATTATCACTTGTGATTCCAGTGATATTTCATCTTTTTAATATTCTAATTTCTGGATTTGGAAGACAATAAGAATTTCAACTTCCAGGCCTTTTTTTTTTTTCCTTTAAACATGAAGGAAGTTCAATCAGACAAAGAAGAAACCCACAAACACCTTTTATTTTGTTATTTGGAGGCCTGACCCATGAGTTTCATAGGTGTGAGGTTGGCAATAAAGGCAGTAGATAAATTATCAGTTCATTTCTATTACAATCTCTAGAAGACCCAGAATAAGAGAGATCATCTGTTCGATAGCTGGTCTTTACAGGGCCAGAAATCTGTGCAATTCAGCCACAGCTCAGCTGTTGGAATGCATGATTATCTAGAAATAGGACAGGCTCGAAGAAAAGGAAAATGGAAGGTAACAAAAGGACAAAAAAAAAAAGCCCATCTGAATAGGAAAGGCAGGATTCTGCCTCTTGATACACATCTGCTACCTCAGTTACGTGAGGTGGAGGTTCACTTCATAGTTTGCTACAGGAACTAACCAACAGTCAATTAATTTGCTTTACCATTTTCTTTTAAGAAATACTGCTGAACTACTTCTATTTCCATTCACTATTTCTCCACCAACAGAAGGCCTGAGTCAGAATGATATTTTCTTCAGACACTAGTAGTTAATAAACATTTAAATCTGTTTTCAGAGTTTATATACCATTTAAAAAAAAAATTCCCTTGGAAGAGAATCCACTTATCCACAGCATTTGCACACAGAACAAGGCCTGCCTGGTTAAAAAATAAATATATTTTAAAAGTGTATAATCTAACCTGCATCTTACTGCTCACGCTATTTAGCTTGTGCAACTCGCTCCGCTGTGGACAACGAGAACAGACGGGTCATTTCCATTTCCACATCAGAGCAAATGCTTTAGTTTCCCGACTCTTGTGCACTGCACACCACTTTCAAGATTTGCGCTACAAGCAGCGCACAACCAGTTTCTATCAGAATTTCCTTCTAACACCTGAGACAAAGGAAAATTCAAACTTATTTGACATCTGACCTCAGAGACCTCCAAAGTCTCATTCTCCACAAGTATGACGTTCTTTTAAGAACAGCTTCAGCTTATCAGAAATCCAGATGAGCAATAGTGATGACAAACCTATACCAGAGAGTTTTCAGACAAATTAGTAACTGGTTCTTGCCAACCAATCATCAATTCCCATGAAATGCTCACTTGGCTATGATTATCATTACTTACAAGGGTGCCATCAAACTGAAACTGAGTCAGTGTTTTAAAAGTGATTTAAGAGCAGTTCTGGATACTAAAGCGGCTCCCAAGTCCCCACTGCCAAACTGCATGTTCTTCTTTACAAGAAGATTATGTTTCCTCCCTTGCTTCCAAGAGAAAAGGCACCACTCACTCTGGTAACAGACAATACTAACGAACCATACAAAGGAAATAATGGGTTACTTCACGCATTTGACAGCTTACTGCAGTTTTAAAAGATCTGTGTAGATGAAAATGCATTTCCTCTCTCTCAAATTATTTCATTTTAGGTAATTATAGCTAACATTTTCCAGACAGAAGTGTGGTTCTTGAATTACGGCATCCATTTCAAAGCACCACTCAAATTAATCTCTCCAATTTTTCTAGCCCTGAAGTCCACAAGGTTAAGGTTTGACAAGTTCCAGTTTCATCCGTAACCAAATTAGAGCTAAATATTCCTGTGCTACCAAAGCGCTAGAGAATGAGACAACCTCCCCTTGAGGAGGCAGCTCCTTTCCTCCCCGTGCAGCTTCCAAGGTAAGAGCTATTCAGCACAACAGAAGGATGCAGGTGATGTGCTAAGCCAGAGCTTCAGGGACCCCGTGTTCATCACATTTTACAGCTGTCTTTCAGGAGGGAGCTGCCAATTGCCAGGCTGGACTGTGGCATCCCTGCCTCCTCCCCTGGCTGGGCACTTCGCTCACTGATCTGGTTGAAATCTAACCATGGAAAAAAAAAAAAAAACAATTACTATTCAGCCAGATCAGCTCCCTGATACTTCTCGCTACAACCCTGGCAGCTCCCTAAGAAGCAAAAAGAACGAGGAAACACAGGATCGGGATGGAAAGAAAAGGGGAGACTGTGGACGTACGACTGGTGTAAACCATTACAGGATCGTGCCTTCCAGTTACAGTCAGATAATTTTTTTGACAGCAAAATTAAATGAAGCTGTGAACCCAATGTTGTTGCCAGGAATTCAGTACCTCAGAAGGCTACCCTCACAAATGGCCCCTTGGCCATGGCAGTCAGCAAAGAGGCCCAGGGCACCACTCTGAGGACATCCAAAAGCACAGCAGGAGAAGGATCTCCCTGCAGCATCATAAGATACTGCTGGCACTGCAGGCTTGCGGGGATATCCCAAGGCCAGGGACACCCTGTGGTTAACCCTCAGAAGGGAACAGTGCATCCCACCCAGCAAACTCGTGGCTCACAAGGCAAGTTAAATGCTCATTTACTGCTGGGTTGACCAGGGACAGCCTTTACAAGTCTCGACCGAGATTTGGTCTCAAGCCTTTAGCTCCGTAACAACACATCTTAACCACTCCAGGTCCTTGGAGGGATCATTTTCCTAACATTTTCTTGCTGTTTCAGTGAAACAAACATTACATTTTCCTGGGCCATTACTGGACCAGGGTTTTGGATCCAGCAAAAAGTTATTGCAGCTTCACAAAACAGTAACAGTGATGCAACTCCAGGATATTAGTAAATATATGGAAAGTCACAACAATGTGTATTTCAAATCTTCAAACCCCAGGTGATCTCCATTCATTCCCTCTCCACTCCCCTTCAAATTACAGCAGTAGCAAACAGGACATCACATCTGAACCTCCAAATGCAAAATGAAAATATGCTACATAAAACATAGCAGGGTCTAAAAATAATCAGACAGTGTATCTTGAATTTATGTTCTGATTTTTTTTCTACTGACAAATACAACCTCAGCAAAAGACCTAACTATAGGGAGTAGTAAAAGTGACATCAGAAGTTTTTCCAAGAGTTGTCTGTACTCCTCAGGAGGCTTTGCTGCAGACCCGTACAGCACAAGAAGGAATTGGGTGCAAAGAGCTCATACTCACCGTCTGCAAAGTTTCTTCCTGTCTTCTGCTTTGGCTCTGTCGGTTGATAAAGGAGCGTGTCGAGAGTTTGTAATGGTTTAACAAGCAGATGATCACTACCACCATAACAGTTATAACCACAATTATAATGATGATTTGAACAAACTCCAGTTCAGCTAAAACAAAGAAAAAAAGAGGAAAATATGTCAATCACACACAGAATGTTATCCATCAAAGCAATAATCTGAAAAAAACTCAGCAGTTCATCTAGACTGATCTGGATTAAGATGTTCACTGCTATCTGTTTTGCAAAGTTTTGCAAAGAAAATGTGTGTTCTAAAAAGTATGAAAATTATTCGGTTTTTGGCAGTGCCAATCAATTGGTATAAGTGGCTGCAGGTCAAAGCTAAGAAATTTCTCGGTGACCCTTCTCTGCAGCCTTCACAGGTAATAAATTCTTCAGCATAAACACCACAGACAAGCCTTTTGGATAATACAACAATTTCACTGGGGGAAAAAAAAAAAACAACAAAAACCCCACACACATCCCACCCTATTTTAATAGCCATCTGCAATGCCAACAGAGTCCAGAGGGCTCCATAAGCTCCAAAGCAGAGGCCATGGAGACAGGAATCTGGACACTATCTAGTTAACTATCCTTAACTTTTTTTCATCAGCTAAATAGCACAAAAGCTACCTACATCAAGTGGAACACAAACTTTTTTCGTATTAAGTCTACACACATTGTCTTTTTCATTCATTACTTCTCTCCAACTAAAGTAAAATTAACTTTACTAGGACATTCCCATTCAGGTAAAAATCTAAAAAGAGATCTGGTACTCTAAAACAAGATATGTTCCACTACAGTTAAAAATGAAACCAGGGCCTTGGCTGTTGCAAGAGATACAATTACAATGAACTCCATCAGAGCACATCATCTTATCTGAAGTCCTGCCTATACCACAAATATTAAGTATATTTAGAAATGAGTCATTCTTGCACCCTTTTGGCTATACTGGAGTAGCAAGGATGAGCAACATAAGGGGAGAAATTGCCCTTTGGAGTTACACAGTTGCTAATATTTCTATGGAAACTGCATTGCTCACAGGGGATGCTCTCATCTTGAAAGACAACTGCAGTTAACGGGAGGAGGTCTTTAGTTGCTAGGCTGGTAGAAAAAGCCAAGAAGCAGTGCGAGTTGCTCAGTTTCAGCACTTTCCAAAAATGGCACTACTTTGGGGCGCCAAAATATGAATTTTGGGGAACCAATATTAAATTTCTGTTTTGAAGAGCCAACGAGGAAAGACAGATAACAAAATATAAAAATAAAAAGACAAAGCAAACATCAGAGAAAACAAGCTTCTCCCCCTTTCATTTGTAGTCATCCTCAGCCTCCTGTGTAACAGCAGCATGCTTATGCAAACACAACATGACTATGAAGCCGAGCTAGAAAAACGCTGTTCCCACATAAAATCCAAAACGACCTGTGGTGGAACTAAAGGAAACCCAAGGCTGTTTCACTATTCTAAGCTCTCTTGCGAACAAAACCTCAGACTACAAGAGCTGCAGTGTCCTGTGGAGGCTAGTGCTGAGGTCCAGCTGTTTGTCACATGTTACCAGTGGGCATAGGCACACCACTGTCCAAGTGTGAGGTTCTGCGATCATCTCAGTAGGAGTAACTAAACCTATTTAAGGCTAAGAAAAGAGTAAAGGGCAGCAATACATCTATCATTTAATTTCTCTTTGCTGTTAAGTACCATCCACTTGTCACCAAGACCACCAACCTTTTCAAAAAAATGATCAGTCAGTGCTTTGCTCTGCTTCTGCTATCAATCCCATATGCAGTGCAGCAATGTCTGGGGGTTTTTTGGACCAACCCCCCCCCGCCCCCCCGAGTCACTGGAAGCTAACGATGTCAGCACCAAAAGATCAAAAAGCAGGAAGCACAGAATTAATTAAAAAACAAACCCACCAAAGCCATGTTTAAGTAAAGTCATTTTTTTCTTGGCTCAGAAGCACAGAATACAGACTGGACACAGCTGACAACTGCTGCAATTCACATTCTGCGGCTATCAAGTACTAAAGGGTTTCTTTACCCAAAACTTTTTTTTTTGGTCCATGTAATACTTCAGACTGGAAATTGAGAGACTGTTGCTAAAGGGCAACATGCAAAACAAGCAATGTTGATTTAGGCTTTGCTAGAACGCAAAGATCACTGGAATGACATGTTACTTCTCTATCTGCCAAGGGCAGAGTCTTCTAAATTTATCAAGGCCACACCATTTCAGTGGCAGGGGACAGTTCCTCTCCTTTAGGAATAAAGGATTGGGTCTGTGAGCATTTCCCTTAAGTGGGAATCGTTTGGAAATGCTTGAATAAAACATGGCCATACCATAAAGAAAATGAAAACCACAGCACACAGGTGTGAGCACACGGGATTTTCCAGCTCCAGCTTTACATTGCAAACACGAGAACGCAACAAAGCGCCCAAGTGACGTTCAAGAGGGTTTCCTCACTGGAAAGTGGAAGGAAAGGAAAGGGGAAGGTAATTTTTAATCTCTTCTCCTCCTGACTGGCCCTCCTGCTACCCATTAGGTTATTAACAGGAAAAAGCAGAGAGACAAGAGCAGGAGCAATCTCTATTCACTGGCACTGCACAAGACAATCTGCACAGTTTCTGGCACCTGCCGACACGCACGGGGTCCCTCCGGCCCCCGTCTTGCCTCCTGCCCCACAGGCGTGGGGCATGAAGGGCCCTCGCTGCTGCAGCACTGCCTTCCAGAGGGGCATCTCCTCCTGCCCACTTCTCCTCTAAATTAACTGGGAAAGAGACTGGGGCGGGGGAGCTTCGGGAAGAGAAATGATAGGTTTTTAGCTCCCCAAGTCACTCTGTCATGCTCACATAGACCCGTTTCTTCACAGCCAGGAAATAGCAAGTACAATACATTTTTTTCCCAGGGGAACATTTTTTTTTTTTCACGAAAAAGGCCACTACAGATGCAGGACACCTCCACAGAAGAGCATGAAAAAAAGAGAACTAATTTATAACCCTATCAACCGTCACCCCCAAATCCCCCTCGGCAGCCAGGCCCACCCCCCCCGGCCAGAAGACCTCCCCTCCGCCCCAGGGCTCTCGGCAAGCCAGCGCTCCCCGCCCGGGCCGGGCCGGGTTTTGCTCCGGTAAGGCGGAGACCCAGCTCCGGCGGCCCAACCGGCGCGGGCACCCCGGACGAACGAAGGGGTACCTCGTTCCAACAACAGGTCTTTTAACCGCGCATCCTTCACCGCTGTCCTGTTGAGCTGCTCACTGGACATGCTCGCCTCCTCCGGCGGACGAGGGGCTCAAGCCGCTCCGCCAGCCCCCGCGGCGGGCACCGCATCGCCGGCAGCCCCGGCCTCCATCCAGCGAGGGGACACCGTCCTCGGGCTGCCCGCTCAGCCCTACGCGGGGACTGACGGACGGACTGACTGACTGACTGGCTGACTGACTGACAGCCGTCTGTCCGTCCCTCCCTCCCTCTCCCCAGCGCACCGGCAGGGCCCAGCCCCAGCGCTCAGACCGCAGCTACCGGGGGGGTGGCGATGATGATGGTGGTGGTGGTGGTGGTGGTGATGGTGATGATGATGATGGGGGGGGAAGGTGCGTAGCTTACCCGCGCCGCCGCCCCGCCGCTCTTTAAGCCCGGCCCGGCCCGGCGGGCGCTCGGGGCGCCCCGGCTCTTCCGCCTGCCCCGGCCCGCTGCGCCTGCGCCGCCGCCGGCTCCGCCCCCTCGCACGTGCCCCCGCCCCAGCGAGTGAGCGGGGAAGGGGAGGGGGGGGTGGGAAGGGAAACACCGTCCCGAGTTATGAGCGGTCCCGGCGCCCAGTCCCACCCGTTCCCCTTCACTTGAAAAAGGCACCGGCAAGGAAATATCACCCCCGGTCTGCATCTCGCCCCGCCGGTACACAACCGGCAAAAGCGGCCGCGGAAACCTTAGCGAGCTGCGCGGCTGCGGTTTTATTATGCGGCGGTTTAGGGGGAGTCGGGGGGGGGGGAGCTGTGAAATACTAGGGAGACGCAGCCTGGTGCAATACTGGAAACCAGTAACCACCAGCAGAAATAATGCCTGTAACCTCAAGCAGTCCACACAGGCACAAGTTAAAAAGAAAAATAGATGAGGCGGGGAAAGGAAAACACTGGCGATACTGAGAGTTGGGCTGCAGTCGCACGTCTGTCTCTTCAGCAAAACGCCGGGCTCCAGCAGCCTCTGCCGTCCCTAGAGCCCCTCTGCCGCCCCAGCCCTGCCCCCGAGCCAGCCTTTCTGGCTTGGCTGTTTCTCAGGCAGACCGGTTCCCCATCCCAATCCCAACCCGCATTCCCGCCCAGAGCACGGCGACGGAGGAGGAGGAGGCCGGCAGCAGGGACCTGAAGGCTGCCCCCGCCGCTGCTGCTCAGAGCCCCCCGGGAACCCCTGTCACGCCAGGAGGCCCCGTTAGCACCACGTCCCTCATTAGCGCTACGTCCCTCAAGTCCCGGGACCTTCCTCCTACACCTGCTCCGCCAGCGTGGCCCAGCTCTCCTCCCGTTCCTGGTTACTCCTCCGGGTTATGGTAGCATTCCAAAGCACCGGGTAAGATCGGTGGGCGTCTGTGCGGGCAGGAGAAGAGAGCTCACCCTCTGCTCTGCACTTGGCCAGGTCTCGGGAGCTGCTGAAGGCAAAGGAGCTGGGCCGCAGTGCTGGCGAGGCTCCGCGTCCTGCTTCCAGCAGGCTGGCTGGCTCGGTACGGCCCCACGCCAGCACTGCTCCCCTGCACAGCACGGCCGCAAGGGTCCGAGCCCCCGGGACACGCGCTGGGGCTGACCATGGAGAGGGACCCGATGCTCCCCACGCCTTTCAGATCTGCCAACCCCATGGGCCAGTCTCAAAAAATCCCCAAGGATCCCTTGACTCAAAGTCAAGGAGCAAAAGAAGCCAGGAGAGGGGAAGGAGGCTGAGAGGAGTGGGCCTGCTTGCGGTCATCCATCAAGCTAGCACTAGGAAGAGTAAGGGTGTTCAAAGTATTAGGGGGACACATCCTGATATCTATCTATCTATATATATATCTCCACTGCACAGAGCAGGGCCCTCTCGTTTGGCTACAGGCTATCCCTACTGTCCGGATTTGTTAAACCGTCGTTGACATTTAGCTCGATACTACAAGGTCTAAGGCCCGAATCCAAACAGTACAGTCAAGCTGGGGGACAGTGATTGTGGACTGTAAAAAAATATCCTTTGAGAGTTCCTAGAAGAGCAGAATGAGTTTAAATTATATGTTGATGGAATGCTTTTGTGCAAGCAGAGTATTAACTGACTACAGCACCGTTACCAGCAGAGGGAAATAATTCAGTACAGATAGCAGATGTGGAGCACCTTCAAAACTACCATCTTATCACCCCTAGACTACTGTGAAAACAATTCATTCAACAGACCGGCCTTTTAAGCATGGCTATTGTATGGGCATGACCCACTTTGTACATACAGAGTCGCTGCTGAGGCTGATTATCTTCCTGTTGCAAATTCTCTGTTGTCAAGACTGAAGTGTAGAACAAAGTTTCTGAGCCAAAGATTGAACCACATATATCATTCCCGAACCTCACGTTTAAAATGAGAAGTTAGTTTCAAATAAGCGTAGTTTAAAGACTATAAGCAGAAAACAAAATAAAATTAATATATTAGTACTAATGCCGCTCCTTTACTTTGGTCTCTTACAGTTGAAGCCTGGATGTTTAGAGTCTTTTCACTTCCTGAAGGCCATTAACCTACAGCATAAAACAATTGCTTTGGCAAGACTGGGGATTCGGTGCATGGACTGATACTTTACACACTTTGCTCGCTCTCTAGCCCACTACTTCCCTACCCGCCAAAATTTGTATAATATTATTGTACAAGTGCAGGCACAATGACTGCAAAATGGTTACAGACTGCTGTACCCATAAGCAACGCACCCGATAAGCATCCTCAAGAACACCCTCAGAACAGCATTTGCCTCATTACCTATTTATTAAGAATTTAACATCAAGTTTTTAATGTGAATCAAGACCTTTAGGGGCTGAAAAACTGCACAGCAAGTGCCAGATAGCCCATAAAAGCTGCTCTGTCAACAAGGATGGGGGACCAGCTTCCTTCTAAAATTCCCCTCACAGTAGCCCATTCCACCATGACCTCTGAGCAGGATGGCTGCTCTGGTGACAGAGTTGAAGCTCCCTAAGCAGGCTTTGGCACACCAAGTCGTAATGCTCCTCCACAAGCCATTACAAGTCTGGCATATTAATGATACAGCCAAGGGCTAGTTAAACTTGGTAACATGTAGGTGAAGTTTTATAAAGGACGTGTTTGCTCATTTGTCTCCTCAGTCTTAACTGGGAAAACAAAAATCTCATTCTGGAACCTGCAAGGACAAAACCTGATTTTTTGTTTTACTAATAGTAAGGATGTTAATCTTTTAAGTGTAAGAAAACACAGTCATGCTTTGGGGACCAAAACTGGACAAATGCTGCTTTTTCAATATGAGTTTCATATTTCCGCTACTTACCCTTTTTTTCTCTGCTTCTCTAAAGACATTACTGACTGTGGGCAGGCTCTTGGCCAGCCCTTACTCTGAAGAGTAAGAGAAAAACCACAGTCTTGAAACTGGAAAATAAGGGGGTGTTTCTTCCTGCCTGCAGTCAGCCCCTTAGGGTCACCCACCTGGGGAACCTGGACTGGGGGGTGGGTGCGGAGGTGCTTCCCCCTCCCTTCTTGGAGCCACATGCCTAACTTCAGCCCAGAAAACCAGCTGAGAAGGGCACAAATCTACAACCATTAACACTTCACGCAGGGCCGTGCGTCCTTACGTGCTTCTTCCAGGCGGCACCAGGATGATGCTTCACAGTCAAAGCCACATTGGGGTGACCGTGTGTCCGTTGTGGGGGAGCCATGCTTTCAGCACCCCCCCCCCAGCCAGCCAGGCTGAGGGGCCCACACAGCAGCCCTGTGGGTCTTCGGGACTCCCCGGATAATCGCTGCCTGCTGCAATCCCAGCCCCGAGTCAAGCTAGCAGCCGTGGGAGCACGGCCCCGGCTCCTTCCTGCCGCCCATCTTGTGCCAGCCCCGGCACACAGGCAGACGACAACACAGCTGAGGCACAGACGAGCCAGAGCGGGTCTCTGCTTACAGGGGAAAAAGTCGAATTGCTTGCTGGGTGAACGCTGATGCCAACACAGAAAACAGGAGGCAGGAAATGGTCAGTGACGGACTAAGCAGGAGACTGGGACCATCCCCTTTTGGTTAAGGGTCTGCACCTGGATGGGCTTCAAGCAACTGCAGACGCACCCACCGAATGCCCCACAGCCCCGCCTCTCAAACTGCCACCTCCTGGGGTAAATTTTCACCTTTTCAGTTACATCTGGAGTTTATAGGTTAAGTTTGTCAGAAAAAGATAGTGAGGAATGGTACCACCCCAGGGAAAGGAAAAGTGCTTTTTGCATTGGCAGTGAATTCAGGTAACTTATTTACCAGCAGGTGCATATCTAGATGTATATTGTGTCGTTGTGTTTAATGTGATCAGGTGCAAGGAACAAGCAGACAGGAGCAGTGTGGACAGTGACACAACCCAAAAGAAGCAAGTTTGGTGGAGGGATTCAGCACAGAAGAGGACAGTGTCTAAGGCCTCTAAATTAACTCCCTGTTAAAGCTGTTCTTTACTCTGCATTAACAGGAAGGATTGTGAAATTGATTTCTCTCCTTTTTTTTTAAATCACCCTTTGCAATCCTCAGTTAAAGAGCTCCTTCCAAGTCTTGTTTCCTCGAAAAACAAAGCAGTCTTTCACGTGCATAGTTAGTTGCACAGCCTGCGTGGTCCATGTGCTGGCCATGTGCATGGTGATTTGTTTTCCTGTGCTGGGAAGAGGGTTCAATCTGGGACACTGAATTCTAACACGCTGTTTTAAAAGTAATCACGGTTTCAGACCTGACTAGCCCTAGCTCTGTTTACACTGGCGAGTGAGAAAATCTACTCATGAATTATCCCCACTGCAGTTCTATTAGTCCTCACACGCTGGCTCGACACAGGCAATTTACAGTCGTCTCTTCCAGCAGGGTTAAATGGTACAGTGAGTGTAATACGCTGGCCCTGTTTACCCTGGAGATTACGCTGCTGGTAACTTTGATGCTCCCCTGCCACTGCTGAAAAACAGGTACAGAACTCCCTAGTGCTGATGCATAAGGAATGAGAAACTCTGGGCAGGGAAAGGCAGCTGTGAATCTGAGGGTGATAATCAGCCCAGGCTACTCAGACCATGAAAATATCCCTAAAGGGAGGAAGCAACCGGGTGGCTGAGAACCAAAATGTCACGCAGGTACCCATTATGCTGAACACTCTTATACAGTGGCTTCCACTTTCTTTAATCATTGACTAATTCAATCCTCCTTTTAGTTCTACTAAAAACTCATGAACAAAATCAGCTGCATTGAAAACACTGCAACCCGTTCCATCCATTTTGATCATATTCCATGGCTTTTGGCTTATTTTGAGCTCACATCTAATCAATAGTTGTAAAAATGAGGCATTTAAGTAAAAGAAAAGGCAAGAAAGGATCTCAATGTATTTTTTTTAAATTCCGTTGTTATTCAGAGCTCTCCCAGCAGTAATTGCAATTAGTACCTGGTATTGGACTCTGTGGAGTCTCAGCGGTTGCAGCATGACTACCCTGCCTAAGCTCCCTGTGGTTTCCAGGCAATTCCCAGCAAGTACAGGGAAGAATCATCCCTCATTATTAATTTTTTTTTTTAGCCCATTCAAACAGGAGCTGGAAGAGATGCACTGAGGATCACATTAAAAAGCTGAGAGATCACATCATGCATTATCCTACCACAGGAAGAGATGAAAGTTAAATGAGAGACAGAATTAGCATGGGTGCTAGAATCTATGCATATGCAAGAATCCACCTCCAACACAAAACTGAAAGCCCTGTTGTAGAAATATAGGTTGCTAAATAAGCTATTAGCGGTATTTTACACACAAAAAGAAACGCTCATTCTTCCACTAAAGAACACTCTTCGGAGTTACAGAGAGTCTCTTGCCAGGTGGATTATTCACTCCGTAAATCTCAATTGCCAACAAACTCCCTGGCAGCCAGGAAAAGAAAACAATGGGCATTTGACTGCAGATTAACAGACTATCAAAGTATTTTAGTACTTTCTGACTAAGGTGTATGGAAAGACTTCAAAAAGCTGGACAGTGCAGAAACCTTTCAAGATCACAAGAAAACCCTGGTCTAAAAAAGAAACCTAAGGGCAAGACAGAGAACAGAGATAAGAAGGGAAAGCAGAACCAGGATTACAATAAGATACTAAAAATACAAGTAGAATGTGAAGAGCTGTATTTTTTTTTCTGACATTAATATAATCAGCTGGTTTAGAGATGCGAAGCTCTGCCTCATTGATGATGCTGTCTAGTACCTGAAAGTAAAGGATGAAGAGAGGAACCTGGAAAAAGTATCCAAAGAGACATGGGGGAGAAAGGGAATCAACATAATGCAAAATTTGAGGTGATGACAGAAGAATAATGCTTTTGAAGAACTGCAATGCCAGTATAAGCTAGTATTAACATTTAAAAGTGAATAAGGGAAATACATCGATACTGAAAAATGGATCTACAAGCAAAACAAAGGCATTTTCTTCGTTTTCTTTTATCCTACAGTTTTCTTATCATTTGTCTTGCAGCATTTACATACATGCTGTCTGGATGTGTAATCGTAAGGGAAATTAACCCTGGATAACCCCATGCTGCAGCACGTTTACAAAAATTGCTCTAGAGAAAACTACTCGAGGAATAAAATGGGGGATGTTCAAACCATCGGAAATCAAGTGAGTCACAGACATGATAGGTCTGAAGGATGGGAAAATCTCTTTATGAGAACATGCCATTAAACATTACAATCAAGCATAAAATTGCTCTGCCACAGTATTTTGTTTTATTTGCATTGTTAAATTTCTTCTCCTAACAATAATGGATAGTTTATAGCAGTAATGATTTATACAAAAGGAGCTGCGTAAATGCATCCCAAATGGGCGGCTTCTTTCTTAAGAATTGTAGACTCAGTTTCCTTCAGCTTGATCGCAAATCAGTGACTCACACAAATTTCACATCTGCCTCAGGATACAATGGCGCAGCTTCTAAAGAGGTTTCATGATGGATTAAGTTCCTGTGGTGCAAGAGAGGTGTAAAAACTTATGCTAATTTAAAAAAGCACACTGCATTTCTACAAATTGCCATGGTGCAAAAACTATAGATGCTTTGCCATTAACAACTGTTATCACTGAATCCTGTATGGCTATTTTACTAAGTTCATTACTTCTGGCTTCTGCAGCCCCGCTAAAAATAAATGACATTGTATACCATTTGTGTATATCCAGGCACACAAACACAAATTTTCCCCAATAAATCAATGTAATTGATCTGGAGAAGGGGGCCACAGTTTAAGAGTATTTAAACTGGTCTGCAAAACACATTCACCTCGATTGCAGTGCACCCCCAAAAGAGATGGGGACTGAGATTTTTGACATTGTCGTGGTTTAACCCCAGCCAGCAACTAAGCACCACGCAGCTGCTCACTCACTCCCCCCCATCCAGTGGGACGGGGGAGAAAATCAGGAAAAGAAGTAAAACTCCTGGGTTGAGATAAGAATGGTTTAATAGAACAGAAAAGAAGAAACTAATAATGATAATGATAACACTAATAAAATGACAACAGTAGTAATAAAAGGATTGAAATGTACAAATGATGCGCAGGGCAATTGCTCCCCACCCACTGACCGACACCCAGCCAGTCCCCGAGCGGCGAATCCCTGCCCCCCACTTCCCAGTTCCTAAACTAGATGGGACGTCCCATGGTATGGAATACACTGTTGGCCAGTTTGGGTCAGGTGCCCTGGCTGGGCATGAGAAGCTGAAAAATCCTTGACTCTAGTCTAAACACTACTGAGCAACAACTGAAAACATCAGTGTTATCAACATTCTTCACATACTGAACTCAAAACATAGCACTGTACCAGCTACTAGGAAGACAGTTAACTCTATCCCAGCTGAAACCAGGACAGACATGCAAAATGATTTGGATTTGCTACAGTTTATAACCTACTTTATGACATAACAGAGTATTTTATTCCAAATCCCCAGCATTCCAAAACTTAAGTCAGGCTCCCTCAAATCAGAAATCAGAAGAGTGGCATAAAACAACACTTTGGGATACACTTTGATCACATCTTTCTAATGTTTCTTTGACCTTTATGTCAAAATGAAGGTATTCATCAACTCCTTTGATTCCAGGTAAAATCTTGAGAACTGACAACACTGGGAATAAGAATCAGAATCTAGCCAAGACTTCTTAGGCCAGCAAGAATGAGAATAACTGCAGATACAATGTACTCAGCTCATGGGGAAGCATCAGGAAGCTTCTAATGCACTTTTTTTCTGACTAATGGCCTAAGTGAGTGTGTCGACAATAATCCTCATGTAGGAGATGTGAGGAGGAGATGGGAGAGAAAGTCCACAGAGAATGTCAGTCGCCAGATGCTTCCTGCAGTTTTTCCATAACCACTTACTGGGAGCCAGTTTTAACGCATCATCACAGGCATTCCTCGGCAAGCAGCAGCGTTTCTGCTGCTTCCTTCAGATTGGCAAAGGAGTAAGACTTCCCAAAAATATATCCTCTAGAGAAGAGGGAATTAGGCGAGCGAGCTCAGTGCTCAATGGGAATCGGATACCTCACTGTTGCTTGTGAAAAGCAGACCTCTGAGTAAACCACCAGCAAAATGACAACCATGTTGCAGAAGCTACCAGGCTATTTTTACCAAAGCAGAATATGTTATCTTTTCATTTTGTATAAAGGCAATAAAAATTCATAAGATTCATGCTCTGCATTTAAAGAGAGAAGCTTGGTAATACAGCATTCAGACCACATGGTTTTTAACATTACCATGAATGGTCTACGTTCTTCAGTCTTTTGACATGTTCACAGGGATGGTGTTTACACTGACTTGTTCATAGTACATTATATCACATTTTAATGGTTCAGTTCAGCTCTGACAAAAGGAAACATCTGCCATAATTTTTTCGTTCGTGAACTTTATCACAATTAAAAATCTGACGTTTCACCAGCCTGTGTGCCAACCGAGAAGCACGCCAAGTTCGGCACTTCCCGATACATACAAATGCGTGCAGCATGAACAGCTAGTACCAACAGCACCAAGCCATCACTGACTTGTCAGTTCCCACCACAAAAGAGAAAAAAGATCACAGTTTGTGGGCAATAATTTCATCATCTTGATCTGGTTTCCATATGACAGAGTGCAAGAGAGAGAAAGCAAAAAAAAAAAAAAGAACGCTTCACAGCTCTGTGTGATGACAACATAAGATTTCTATGTCTTGCCCTATTGCAGCCAGAAAAATATTAAGGCAGCATGTCAAAACTGGCATAGCTTCTAAAAAACGATTTCCAAACATCATTTGATGGACAGCACCCTAGCAACTCAATACGAAGCTTAAATCCGCAGCTACTTTACATGAAATGAGGCCAATCCCACCCAATGCAATGACAGTATTCTTGTTTTCAGCAGAATTAATGGTATCTACAAACTCAAGCCACTTCTGAGACATTGCACAAATGATAGGAAGGCAGCTTAACCATTTACCACGAAGACTACCAACCTCTTGTTACACCGCGTAAGGCCAGGGTAACTCTTGTACCTCAAGGCAGTTCCACTGATGCTGTCATTTCAGGGTGGAAGCCAAGAGCCAGAAACAAACCCAGCAGCCTAATGATACAAGCAACGCAGTGCTGCTTCGTACATGGAGTAGCAGGGTCCCAGTGCTCAGTGGGCTGTGATGTTACTGAGCCCAAGCAGTCGGGAGGGATGGATGTTTCTGAACAGACTCGGGACAGAGCTGGGATCTCAGTGAGGGTTGAGGCATGCTTTCTAACACTGCTCCTCCATCCATGTTTTTTCTTGTACTACCAGCATAATACTGGATCGGGTAGGGTACAATTAAACTCAAAGTGTCTCACAGGAGGAGTTCAGGGACTGAGAAAGAAAAGGAAACATGACCCTGCACGCAGAACATACAAGACTGCCCCAAACGTATGCCACAAGAGATGTTTAAGGAAATGCATGGCCTGCTAGCTCCGAGAGCAGAATGAGATTCAGCTTCTCTCCCCAGCTCTATCACAGACCTAAGGGAAGTCCCTTCTGCTCTCCCTGTCCCTCCCACTCTTCTCTCTTGTGGTACAACAGCAGCACCTATGCAGCATTTCCACAGAGCACAGCCTCCCTCACTTCAGTCTTCACGCACTGCCTGATACCAGTACTGTATCAAATTTAGGCTGCTAAGCCACTCTTGAAGATGATGTGCGAGCACGTACATCACAAAGATGCACGTTCAAAACCTGCCTGGTGGCAAATGGATGGGTGCCCTTTCCCAATGAGCAAAAGGCCGGCACCAAGCAGCCGCAATGGCATTTTCCTGTGTGCGACAGCAAAAAACAGAATTTGCTTGGAATCTCACCAGACGTGCTGGGAACTGACAGCTAATGTAACTTACAGTTGGTTGGCTGGTATTTTTGGACAGGAGGCTGCATTTCAAACTACTTCATCCTGTGTTCCCACTCTGTACGACTGTACATCCAACACTGTACTGACTCACCAGTAGCATTTTTGTGTAGCCCACTAAAGACACACCATTACAGCCCATTTGGGTGGGGCGAGACTTTCTGGGTGAATCTCCTTGTTGGAGAGGAAGTTTTGAGAGTAAGATGCTTGTTTTCATAATTACGGAGAAACTGCGCTCTCCCATGTGTGCATGCACACACACAGCAGGAAAAGCACGTTCACTCCCTCTCACTTCTCCACGTTACCCCACTGGCTTAGCAAAACTACTGATGCTTCAAATTTGGCGTGGTCCTAATTTGTAATAAAACCCATGGCTTTCATTAGAATTAAGTTAAAGGGTTAAAACCAAATAAAACCAAGTTGTTATGCAGCCTCCAGGGAGAAGGCTGTGCTTTCTGCCCGGCCTAGGAGGGGACGCTGCCCGCATAGCACACCTTCCAGACTGCCTCCAGGCATGTGCAGGGCAGATGCAGCCTTCTGGAGAAGCAAAGGGCAGAGAGATCTCTCCATCATCCCTTTCGGCCTGAGATCAGGAGTCTCTGCCATACTTCTGATCCGCTGAGTTTTAAGCCAAAGCTGCAGAGAATCAGCCTGAGCCAGGCAAGCACTTTGCAATGCAGCTTCGTGATCCCCTGCCACCGGGACCACTTCATGCATTCGTGCAATGATTCAAGAAACAGCCTTGACTGCTCACCCATTAACTGTGGGGCGTGAGTCAGGTTTGCAATGCTGGGAGACAGGCTATTTTTACCACACTTGGGATGTGCTGTCACAACGGTAAATCCCAGTTGCAGATTTACCAAAAGCACTAAGGGGATTTGTCCGGGATTTCAGGACGCCTGGCATCCTGATCTGCATAGCAGCTCAGACCAGGCTTTTTGCCATTCAGAAGTCTCAGACAAACGACTCGTAAGAGCATGCAGTTTGCCAGCGCAGTGCATATTCAGCGCATGTGCGGGGTCTGGGATGTGTCTGACATGGGAGGCATGTGTTGCCCACCTCTACATGGTATCTCAGCCACCCCCACGTGCTGCATGCTGGACTTCATTGAACACCTACGTGCACACGCGCACCCCCTCGCCCATCCACGATGCCTGGCCACACCAGACCACGAGGACCACGCATACAAACTCCCTGTGGCACGTGGCAAAGACCTGGCCGCAGAGCCCCTGCCCTCAGGCAGGGCAGTATATACTCCCCATACATCCCATGCCACTCCTATTTCTTTAGTCTCAACCAAGTGCAGTGCAAACTTGCAATTACTTCCCTCACAAAGTTTACACCCTACAGCACGAGCTTCCCAGCCCACCTCTGTTCTCAGGGATCCAATCCCCTGGCTGCGGTAAGTACCCAAAAGGGTCTCATGGGAGAAATCTCAGTGCACCCATCACTGATAGCTCATGGATGAAGTCTGAGAAATGTTGCTGTACGACACTAAGGACGGCGAGGCTGAGTTGCTGCTTATCTGCCGTATTTCCTACCTCAGAAGCTGCATGTCATCGTATTAGCACAGTGTTGCTGAATTAATTAGAAAAGGCACACCCTTTCCAGCCCTCATCTTGGTTTTTTTAGACACATCGAAAACTTACCTTGCTGTCAATGTATCTGGTTTCTGTTTTACACACAGAAGATGGGAAGAAGGGAATTGCTCAAGCCAAGGTTGTGCATATAAGGAACATGAATCTGTCATACAACCCAGACTGGGTCTCAGCTTGAATCTATCCTTTTTTGGGCAGACAGCTTAGACACATTTTGAATTTAAAAGGACTCTGGCATTTTTCCTTCATGTCCTCTCATACTTCTTGCTCTGAAAGCTCAGACTAGGACTTTTTGTTCATTGTAGGTGTCTTCCTCAAAGCCAGCTTAAGCCTGAACACCTCAAAAAATTTTCAGGAAGGTGGTGGGTTTTTTTTTTTTGTTTTTTACTTTTAGAGGTAAGAGTTGTGGTTCCCGGTGTTAAATTGCAAAATTTTGAGGGTCTGTTTTTCTGCTAAAAAAAAAAAAAAGTTGCTCTTTTTTTTTAGCACACTGTGAATTTCTGTCACATAGAGAACTGTCTTGAGTCCCAGTTTCCAAAATGTTTGTATTTTATCTTTTCTGCTATATTTCTTCAGTTAATACTTTACAATTCTGCCTGAAACTGAAGTAGTTTTAGTTCCTCTGTTGTCTACACATTTTGTCATTTCTAACACGACAGTACTGTAACCCGTTTGTTTTCTCAGTGCATCTTTCAGCATCACTTGTACTTCACAGTGCAGATGTCTAATGCAGATCAAGGCGGGTGCTGCAGTATATTCTGTTCCAAAAGATATCCCCACCTCCTTATTTGTTTTGCAACATGGCTATCAAAGCATTAAATAAATAACATAATAGTTAGCATATATCCATTGTTTTACATATTCTGAATGGTTTCTAGATGTTACTTAATTTCTTCACGTGCTGCTCCTGTGAAATAGATACAGAGGTGATCATTTTATACGATTGCAGCTACAAAGCAAGTCAATAGCTAAATTAAATACTCAGATCAACAGCTCTTTCTCAATTTCCAAGGCCAGAATAAATCCCATTTATAAGGAAGAAACAACAAAAAAATTGCAGGCAAACAAATGAAATGTAGGCCAAACTTTGATCACAGCTTTTTCTCCGTGAGCCTCTAGCCCAAATCCAAAGCCTGAGTTCTCTTCCTTAAAGCTCACACCCAGAGGCATGGCTCACTGGTCAATGCAATCTTCAAAGTTTCCCATCTTGAACAATTTACTTTCAGGAACAAAGCCTGGAAAAGGTCCAAAAACCCCGTGTGGGTTGGCAGCAGCTCAGGATGCTGTCTAGGTGTGCCTGGCTTGCCCAACTAACAACTCTTTCCACTTCCTCCGTTCAGAGCACATTTGTGTTTCTCTGTACTGCAGCAAGCCACCCATTAACTTCTATTCTTTCATTTCTAAAAAGGCTACAGGTTTCTCCCACTAGATCCTCAGCTTTATGGGCTGTCCGACACTTTGGGTTTTAGCTGGTGGCTGAGAATTTGATAGCGAATGTACAGTTTAGGATTTACAGCTGGGAAAACAATTTCCCAAAATATCTGTATGAATGCAATGCAGAAATATGCCACATTGTAACAGTGAGTATTCTTTCTCAAAATGGACCTGTTAAACTTCAAGCACAGCTCTACGCCTGCGATGAGCCAAGAAACTTCTGAAATGAGTAACAGGCCTTGCTCAGCACCCTGTGGGCAAAGCAGCCGCCTCCTTCCCACTCTTCTTCCCCCCCCCAGGTATCCCCAGCACAGTAAAGACTGGTTTCTCAACTATGCTTTTAAGCCAAACTCCCCTCAATGCTGATACCAGGACAAGTGTTTCCCAACTGCTACCCTCAAATTGTTAAATCCGGAAATGGGTCCCTCTGAAGGTTATTAGAATCATAGAACCATTTTGGTTGGAAAAGACCTTTAAGATCATCGAGTCCAAACTTAAACTAATTTTTCATGTGCAGAAACACAGTGGGAAATAAACACTAATATTAACCTGTTCAAACAGCAAGAAATCCCCCCCCTTTCCCCCTTCCCCCTGCTTAAAGCCACAAAAATTAAATCCATAAAGGCATTTATAGAGAACGTCTTATTTAGGGAAGAAAACAAAAATGACTGACACAGTTATTTGTCGCTGCTGGTAAATAAATTTGCATGGCTTACAATGTTTACCCTGGAGTACGGCTGAAAGATCCATTCGTGCCGCATTAGAAACCCGCCTCAATGACAAACTTCAGCTCCCCACTCTAGCAAAGCTGATGTATTGACTAGACAGGTAGATATTAGGTGCTCCGACTGTCTGGATGCTATGGAAATCATGCCGCACGCATCTGACCGTTGTCAGCAGCAGAAGACAAGCGCCGGCCTCATTCTTATTCTAGCCAGGAAAAAGGCCTCGTCTGCATTAGCCTTTTTACTGAAAGGCTGCCATATTTGTCAGTTCAGACGCATGTAAGATAAGCTCTTTCCCCGTTATCTAATATTTCACCAGGCAGTGGAAACGAAGGATAAGCAGAACTTAATAGTCTATGTGGGCAGGAGATCTTGAATGCTGTCAAGCTCAGCGCGAGGCCCGGATGCCCTAGACAAGGGGAAGTTTACAGCAGAAGTTAATCACTTCATTTTGAAGAAAAACTCACAGGGATTTGGAGAAACAGTTGCGACTTATCCTGGCTATGCAGCAAGCAAGGAGACAAGTGTAAAACCCTTAGTGTGGCATTATACTCAGTGCCTCTCCCTCCCTATAATGTAGGTACTGCTCGGCTAAAATTGCAGTCCAGTCAAAGGGGATTAAAGGTGGCAGCTCTAAAACCACTGCTTTCCCTAAGCAGCCAGAGGAAACAGAAGGACAGGCAGGGAGAAGCAAAGTGCAAAACCAAATTCTGCATTCTTGAAATGTCCTGGGTCACTAGCACGGTAGCTAGCAGAGAAGCCAAAAGTATCATTGCAGCCTGGTTTACCTGTACTCCTCCCCTCCAAAACTGCCCAAGTCTCATACAGAGTTGGTAGCAAGCTGGCAAACAGATCAGAAAGGATCTTGCTCAGTTGCAGGTCTCCCAGGCGAGCATGTATCTAACAGGCTTTTATGCTGCATAATGTGGATACAACAGTGCTAAGTGAATTCTGAATAAAATTAAGATAGCCTGTTTCAGAGCTCACAGAGTAAGTCTGATTTAACAGCATGTCTGCTTAACAGATACACTGTCTTAAACAGTAGTGACTATACGGTCACACTACTCCATTTTAATGTGCTGACATGAGAATCAAACCATATTTGCACATAAGTGCAGCCCCAAGTATAAGCTTTCAACGTTGTTTTCGTCCACCCAGAATGGCCAAGCTATGCCCAAAAGTATTATTTTTTTTCATCTGGCAAAAGTGGATTTTCTGGGCACAACTGTTAATAGGTGCCCCACCAAAAAGTAAGCGACAGCCTCCGAGGGAAGGGTTACAACACGCACATGGGATGTGGTATCCAGCATCCCTCTGCCGCCTGTTCCTGATCCACTGCCCGCATTTTAAAGTGCTAAGTGATACGGTGAATTGTGTCGTGCGCGTGGACTCCTAACGTCAACTCTGCACTTAATACCTCATCTGGTCACCAATCATAATTTTGATCCTCCCCGCTGTCAACAATGCTTTGGCCATCAACAGCAACGGTCCCAGGATCGCTGCTGTCAGCAGCGCCGCACCACACGTGACGGCGGCTCTGCCGTGTCGCCCGCCTGCTCCCATCATGTGATGATGGGGAGCATAGAAAGGCACAAGAAACCTATTCCCAGGGAGTCAAGTGCTCCTCAGTGTCAGCACTCGCTGTCCTCGCAGAGTAGGCCAACTGGGGGAAGACGTGCAGCATGCGAGCCTGCAAGGAAAACAAAGCCTAGCCTGCATCTAATTTTAGGCTTGGCAGCCTTAAGGATTTTCTGGGCCATCTTTATCTTTGGCTTTTCCAACTCCTCTACCTTGAAGGTCATACCCTTAAAAGCAGTTGTGCTACCTCTTGACCCAGGTTTCTTCCCTTCCCCACAGGAGCCCGGTCAGAGGGTCCAGCAGTGTGAAAGCCCTCACCTCCCTGGAAAGCCTTGCTTTCAGGGAGCCGGCAGGACACTGCGCCCAGCAAAGACCTCCCAACCTGCCCGCATAGGTGGGACAGAGAAGAGACGATCCTTCGCACTTTATCTCATCACCAGCTGGCTGCACGGCTTTCTGAATAGCTCTTGTCCTCGGGTCAGTCAAGAGCTTCTCTGCCTTTTCTCACATCAACCTTGCAGTGTATTTTTTCTTTTTTTTTTAATCGTGTACATTAAGCACTTCATTTAAGATGATCAGTTTCACATTACTGGGAGAGAAGAAGGAAGGGGAAGGTGGCAGGAGCTGATGCCACATGGAGTCTTCTAGCTGGCCAAGCTCCATTTCCCCTTATAGACCCCCCCAGACTCCAAAGCCTGTCCAACGGGACCTAGATACCCATTCCTCACGCAGGAGCAAGATGCCAGAGGCTAGCTGCTTTGCAGAAATTGCCCGGAGGTATAGGCAGGATAACGCCAAGTATCCTCTTGCCCTCTGTAAGCCGCAAGCTCCCTGCTGTGGCATGCCAGGGGAGAGGAGCAGACGTCAGACCACCGTGTCCCCACTGGCATGGGGAAGCTGGTCCCACCATGTTGGCACGGGCCTTCTCCAAATCGCAGCTGCAAGGAGCAAGCACGCGGCAGCAACGCTGCCAAGCCTGTGCTCCCAGCCCTGATGTCCAGCAAAGCGGTGCCCCGTGTTTAGGGAGTGTAGAAATGCAAAACCAAGAGAAAGGCTACAGTGGCTTTCTGAAATGTTTTCGTTTCGCTGTTCATTTCCTAAAATGCAGCAGGGTTCTATTTAAAAACTGGAAGAAAAATACAATAATGTAATGGTGCCCCTTTACCCTTTACAGTATTCCACCTCTGCCAGTGTTTTCTACACCCACGCCTGGAGAATGCAGCAGGTTACCCATCATGACACCACCGTCGGGTCCCAGCCCCAGGGGTACCATACAGCCACCTGCCCACCTGCGGTAGGGCTGAACAAAAATACCAGCTTTGGGAGGAAAGTGTCTTTTGTGCAGCCATACAACACGACCTCCTCCCTTTACTTCACATTCCAGCTGCCACTCCGAAGCTTGCACAGAAATGAATAAACTTATTTTCTCTGCTTTTTAAAATTCTTCTTTTATTTTTTTCAGGGGGAAGAGGGAAACCTTGATTAGACAGACATGGCTACTTAAAAGCAGTCTCTAGCAAGTCCATTCTCCAATGAAACAATTGGGGCAGAATGGTTCTCTGTTAATGTTACATTTAGTCATTAAAAATGTGCATTTGTGATTCTAAAAACTGCTAGAGGCAAACACAACAGGGAGATACATACTCAGATTTACATTCAGTTTCCAGCCTGGTAGACTCAGTGAAACTAAAATTAACATCTCTACCTTTCATATGCACTTACGGACAAACATACATTGAGTAATAACCACCACTGCTGTACACATTTGAATCCTCTTTCACTAGAGGACTAAATGCCTTTTGAAAAACCTAAATAATTTAGCATCATAATAGTGTGAAGTGTGTAAAGACACTTTTACATAGTACTGCATCTAGCTCTGGGGTACAGCACAGGGGATGTCACCATCTTAAAGCAACAACATTTGGGCAGGAACTACACATAGCTAATAGATAAAAGGAACAAAAATACTTGAACTGGACTGGAAATCATCACTCAATAGTAGTAATAGCTAATAGAAATAAAAATAATAACAAAAAATAATACAAACTATACAGTGGGATCTTTAATTATGAGGATCTACAAAGACCTTGGTTTCGTATTTCATCCACGCTTTTTAAACAACATCTTGGTAAAATTAGTTCATTCTCACCATTTACTTGTATTACAGGAACACAAAGGTCCTTCAATCAAGAATCACAAGTGCAGTGGCCTGAACACTGCGTAATTAAAAAAAGACAGTCCTTACCTCTACGATGTTGAGGTCTGGAACTACGACAAAAAAGATGAATTGCTTTATGAAACAGGAGGTGAGATTAAGGAGTAAAATGCTCACATCCACTGTACGAAATTCTAGGTATTCTTAGCTCAACAGCTGCCTAGCCAAAAAAAACCCCAAACAACCCCAAAAAAGCTCACCCCAAAAGAAGGCTTTTTAGGATTCTGACAGCAAATATTATTTCCCATATATCCAGGGATCATCTACTGAATCACCAAGAGAGTTTTCTGCTGCACTAGGACAATCTCCCACCAAGCCACACGCAGGAAACGCGCAGCCAGACTAAGATGAGTAGCAGGAGAAATTAGCACCCATTGTATTTTCTGTATTCCAAATGTTTTCTGCTCTCCTTTTTTCCTGAGCCATAAAAGAAACTGTGAAAACAAGGTCCAGATACTAACAGAAATAAAGCTGTTTCCTATCTTCCTATTACCTATCTTTTAGTATTTTTGGTGTCTCAAAAACCAACGCACACTGGGAAATAATTAAAGGTGTAAAAAAACAAAAACGCAATCTGAAAGGTTCAACTTAATTAAAAGTGAATGAACTAGACGGACATGCAGTTCAAATGCTGTGGCCATACTAACCAAGACTCTCCTTCACCACCAACAGACAGAAAAAAACAAATCTCAAAGCTGTTTAATTTTTGTTCTATCACCCAAACTTTGCTTTGCTTCCAGACTATAGAGACCAGGAACAGAAAACTATACCTGGTTTTCATGTAACAGTTTACAAATTTCACAGCCCACTTCCAATAACTTCTGGCAGATTTTTGTTTCTTCCAGAGCTCCCTGAATCAGGGAACCTTTAATAATTTGCTCCTGCAGTGCCAAGTAGAATGCCAAAATGGGAGGAAAAAACAAAACAAAACAAAACAAAACAAAAAAAACAAAAAAAGGAAAAGACATAGAGGTATGTAGAAATGAATCAATGACAAACGAAGGTTCAATGTAAAAAGGGGGGAAAAAACCCTAAACTAAGGTGAGGAACTATATGAAAGTAAGTGGGTGAGATGAAACAGGCACCCACGCAGGTGCTCAGAAGTGATGATCTAACGGTCTCTTCTGATTTCACTGTTCAGGAGCTCCTGGCACACCACTGCCCTATCTGCAGCATCTCTGTACTGGAAAGAAAAGTCTCCATTTACAACTCATTTGTTAAAAAGCAGCTCTTTAGGCTATCATAAGACAATAATTTACAATGCCTAGATTCACTCTGTGCTTTGTTGCTGAGGAGAGCAGAAATAAACTTACTGTTCCTCTTCTACAGTGGTTTAAAAGCATAGCACAATTTCAAGGGCAGATCAAAGTTAGACTAATTATTTCCTTTCTGCATATCCTATAACTAAATGTAACAGGTCACTAGGGAAGGGTGAAACAAAAGATGAATGTATTTGCACACACTAACAACAAACACCAAGAAACAAGGACATTATTTATATAATAAAAAGATGCATAAGGGAAAACATCAAAGCCTGTATTAAATATACAAACCCACAAATATATCACCAATGGTGCCTAAATAACTAGGGAAATAAACTGGCTGCTCTCTTTCTCCACACTTCAAATTAAACATAACTGCTGAGGTGGTTAAATCCTTCAAGAGCCTTTAGCACTACTGATCATGAAGGTTTGATAATTCTAGTATTGCCCACTTGAAGTTAATCCCAAGACTAAAAAAATATGTTTCCATTGTTTTCTGTTGTTAGAAACATTTGAGTTTACTAAGGCCATACCTTAAAGATTTAGGTGGCAGTCAGAAAGACTAGAAACATGCTTTACTATAATTTTTTAATGAAACTTGACATTCTTATTTATACAGTTCCAGGAAACAGAGCTTTAAAATACTCCAACTATCACGAGAATTAAAAAGTGGTGAAGAATATAACTTGCCTGTAGAAACTTGCAGAAGCAAATAGCTCCTGTTCTGCATTAATTCCTCTACAGGAAACCTCAACAGGAGTATTTTGCTTATGTTACTGTTCCTTTGTCCTTTTCCCAGGTTACTTCATCTGCTAGTCAAGAAATTGCAAGCTTTTGGGGGAAAAAACAGTGTGTAACTCCAGTGTTTTGTCCATCTGTCAGCAACTGCAAAAGCGGTCCCCGTGGCATATCCTTAAGCATTCCTACTTCAACCACTGCTTCAAAGTACCTACACAGGGTATGATGACCCCAGCATACAGGGACTCCTCCGGACAGCACACATACACAGCAGCATCTGTCAAGGCTCAGGCAACTGTCCAACTTCTGTTAAGACCCATTAAACTTCCCATGATTCAAGAGAGCTTTTGGTATAGGAGCAGTAATGCTTCTTGTTTTGAGACCTTCCCCTGAAAACCATGTTCTTGGACAATATGCTTTTTTCCCTTCAAGGGGCAAAAGAGGTTCACTGGAACAGGAGGAGAAAAGGGAACAGGCCTTTTCAAGGCAGAGAACTGGAGGTCTTCAGCGAAAACCCTCTTGAACAGAAATGTGGCATACAGGCAGGACAGAGGGATGACCACGGCTCCACGGAGCACAGGGCCACCACTGTCAACTGGGCCTCCAGAAGCAGCAAAGCGTGCGGTCCTGCAGGAATAATACTTTGCATATTTACTGTTGTTTTCTTTCATTCCTGAAGCCTTAGGGAAGGCCGTTGCCTGGCTCACATCCAGGAAAGATTGCATGGATCAGGCCGAACGCAGACAGAGGACTATAGCCTGGCACGCAGAGGTCTGAACGACACACCTAAGTTTCTACAGTAAAGCCAGGAGCAACCCCAAATTCCTTCTCCATTTCTACACACAAATAAAGGGCCTTTTATTTGCTTGACAGTGCTCTTTATTTTTTTAATGTGTGCCCTTTTACTGTTCCTTGACTAAGAGTACAGATACAGGCATTTCTCACCCACACAGTACTCAAATGACTTTCAAACCTTTGTGTTAGCTTGTCATTTTTGGTAGCTTTCACACCCCTATTGAAACAAAGCTTAGACAAACCCTGAAAACTAAGGATCTCTCCAGACATGTCTAGACTCTCAGTTCAACAAGGCACAATATTTTTGAACTCTCTAACCTTTATGGGAGGTGACCAAAGCCAGCTCAGACAGACTAAACTGACACACCGCCAGCTAATACCCTGAACACCTTAAAATGCAAATACCTCTAATCTTATTAAAAATGATGCAATTCGCCCTACCGCAACAGCAAGAGGGGGAAGGGAAGCAAAAAATACCGTTGATGGCATAGGCTACCGTTCTCATCAGACAAACAAAACTCTAACATTTATGAATTATTTCCATTTGCAGTTAAAAAGCTGAAGAATTAGGATTGTGGTTTTTTTAAATCCATATTGAGCCCAGTAAAAGACTGTATCTAGGCTATGCGTGGGAGGTGAAGAACTGCCACCATCTCCCAAAGACATGACTAATACAAGATTTGGTAAGTCAGGAAGACAATGCCAAGTCTTTCCTCATACTGTACAACTTGGATGAAAGCAACTATGTAGGAAGGTAGCTAGAGCATGCCAGTGTAAGCTCATGCTGTACCCGCCACTATAGAACAGGTACCTCACTAACTTAGATGGAGCAAACAATGTAGAAATATAGCAAAAAAGTGGTTCTTTGCAAGCCAGAGCTGTCACGCTATCCTGCCTCCTACCTCCATTCATTGTGGGACCCCGTATAATGGAGGAGCTCGGCAGCTGTGGGTCAGTTCTACTTGGAAGAGGGATTGTGCCACCGATGCAGTCAGCCTCTCACACCACCTGATTCAAATTGCCTAAAACCTGCTCATTTCCAACCTGTTAAAAGTATGGTCTGGATTTCCAGACCTACAGGGCGTGTGCTCTGAATGTAAGGTAAATGAGGATTGGTGCCAAGTTCCTTATTCTGATGGGCTACTTGGATCCAGTATCCTGAAAAAATAATGCTGCCTTGGACTTCCACATGTCCTTCCAGCGAAGGATTTCCAGATTCCTCCCAAAGACTTCCCAGTTCTGAGCATGGCCCTCAGTGGAAATGCCTCAAGTGAGACTGCCCAACTCCAAGCTTGTGATTGCTCATATTTCCAGATACCCAATTCACTCCTTTTCCAGGAGCAGAAACGTATGACCAGCCAGGGCTATCAAAGGATCAAAAAGGACGCTGATAATAAACTGGTTTCTATCATGCAGCATCAGCGGATGAGCTGATGCCTTTCGGCCATGCTAACAAGCAAAGGCATATGGGAGAAAGGACTGCTGGAGTTTTGGAAGCTATTTACTGTGGTAATCTGCAACTGGTGTAGAGCAGCATGTACAGAAGGAACATGGCAAGTTGACAGAAAGCAAGTAGCAAGCTGCTTCTCTTTTATTGAGGCTTTGCTCAGCTGGCTTGCCTTATGCAACCACCATGGGAGCAAATTCACCATGGGAGGCAAGAGGAAAAAGAGACTTGATTTATCTTAAACCCTGTAGAGCTTCTTCATTCTCAGTTTTGCAAAGAGTGCAGCCCCAAAGCACAGATCCTATCACATGAAAGACCTGTCAAAAAAGAAAAAATTAATCATTCTACAAAGACTACATCATCATCAAACATCCATTTGCCTCCAGATCATGGATTAGTGTTAAATCAGGACAAATGTCTTTTCAAGTGACATCTCAAAGTAAAACAAAGCCAACCATAGCACCCAAAACCAAATGAACCAAAAGCTCTACAGCCTACTATCCCAACCAGATGCACATAGACCCATGTTTCTCTGTTTTGGATCATAAGAGCATAACTATGAACCTAGTCTCAGACAAGCATTCCCATGCTATTAAAAAATTGCTAGCCAATCTTCAATACTGACAACCCTGGTTTAAGTCAAGTCACAAAAGAAAGGATGGAACAGTCCCTGTAAGTGACCTGGGTTTTGCTACTCCTCTGATGGATTTGAGATGAGGTATCTGGTGACAATCTACCAGTAATCAGACAAAGGGCCAGCAAGAATGTCAGCAGTTAAGGGAGACCTGTGGGGAACAGGCAGGATCTGGAAAAAAACTCCAGGATGAGAGTTGGAAACAGGGCAGTCTGCCTGTGCCATGCTAGCTGGAAAGCAGCTCCCTGTAGTGGCTTGTGACCTTGCAAAGGGAGTTTCGAAAACAGGGCAGCACAACTAGCTCCCTCTCTCAAGTTGCACTGGATCACAAAACCGATCAATCCCATTAACAAAAAATGAAATCCTGCCGCTGTGAGGCACTTTGAGCAATACCTACACCATGGTTTGTTTTTCCAGCTTACACAAGGGTCTGGCTGACCAGAACTGCAACTCTGCAGAGAACCTTGTGTGGCTACTGCTAGTTCAGTGCTATCAGTTCCAGACTTTCATAGTCTCCAAATTACTGCTGAGTGTCTTTGAAGTCCAAAAATAAGCTGTCGTTCCTGTT
The DNA here is from genome assembly GCF_947461875.1 of Haliaeetus albicilla. NCBI lineage: Eukaryota > Metazoa > Chordata > Aves > Accipitriformes > Accipitridae > Haliaeetus > Haliaeetus albicilla. The sequence goes on from NC_091485.1 coordinate 18,347,998, forward strand.
ATCGTTCAGATTTCTTTGCAGATTTTTTTTCCTGCAGGATCTGAGTGTTCACACGGAACATGCTGGGTCTTTACATTGGTTTTAGTCTCAGAATGAGTTGGCAAACAAAATGGGAAATCTGAGTGCACAGTGGAGCACTGGGACAGCAAAACAGGAGTTCCAGGATTTTCTTCACAGCCCTGCAGGCTCCACAGCGTTTAAACCCAGCTCAAATGGCAACACTGTTGGAATAGGATAGTGTAAAAAAGAGGGGACAGGAGGGCTTCCAGTTACAAGCCCCACCTTCAAATTGCTAGAAAGACTTGGGTCAGTCATTCCAAGTCAATAACCTAAGACCCTTAGTGCAGAGCTTCACCCAAGGAAAGAATTTTGCTCACGTCTTTTGCTCCTCTTCTTTGGCTCCAGCCCCAGCACAGTGCTGCTGACTGTCTAGCTCCCATGATCTGGCATGTAGAGACAGGAAATTGGAGAGGCACTGCACTATTGGGAACATAAGTGGTGCCAGCAGAGTGACAAAGAAGCAGGAGATGAGAGATCTCCATAACCCTCCATGAGCACACTCATCAAATCCGTGTGGATGATCACCTCTGTGCCACAGAGAAGATCCTAAAAAAAAAAAAAAAAATCTTCTGTACCCTAAAAAAAATAAATATCTTCTGAACACTAAAAGAGGAATTGGGAAATTTTGTGCCATTTTCCTTCACACTGCTAGCTCATTGAGGTTACTGAGTGCAGGGGAAGGATGGCAGATGGACCACAGCTGTTCTACATGGCATGCACCGCTGCATGTCAAAGATACAACACCAGAAAAACAACAGGAACTGTAACTACATTTAGAGTTTAACAGTGCTGTTACTGCTAGCCCTGCACCTTTGAAACCTGCCAGGGATGGCAAAGTGCGGAGGAACCGTAGTGATCACCAGATGAAGCAGAAGAGAGATCCAGGTACTCAGAAAGCATCTATGATACAAAAGATCTTTTTTTTAGTCCATTCAGGCAGTTTTCTTAGATCACCTTGCCAGCACCTATGAAGGCTGCATAAGTCATTCTTACATATACAGCACATGCTGCACTATTGCCCAGGAACTGGTATAGCTCTGCCTAGAACCACTGAATCCTTCAGGCTGGAGGGGCCCTGAGAGGTGCCTCATCCAACGCTGTGCCCAAAGCCAGGTCAGCACCGAATCCAGATCAGGCTGCAATTTATATTCTGCTGATCAGGTTGACTGTAAGAAATGCCCTTTAACTCATCAGGACAGGGAGGGAACTCCACTAACTTAAATTAATTCACTTCTAAAAAGACATTAAATCAGTATTGCTTGGGTCTAAGTAAGACTGGCAAGGGTTTCTGAAAACAGGCCATCTTGGCGACAGGAAATATTTCTCCTAGCATGAGAGGACTTAACGGAGTTCGTAGAGTTACGCAGGTAACTTTCTCTTACCCCTACACAGCCTATACGAGCAAAGAACCTCTCAGGATAGTACAGTTTAAACCTGTCTCTTGGAAGGAATAAGCTACACCAGCAAAATAATTTTTTTTTTCTTTTTAAATAATTTCATCTACCTTCCAGTTTCTGCTGGCACAGCTGAATATGTTAGGAGAGTGATTTACGCACAACCCTCGCTGACGTACCATTTTCTAATGCAGACTAAGCTGCAGTCATTAACTAAGAGAATTTCAGAGTACAACGAGTTTAAAGGAGCTCCCCAACCAGTTCAGAAATACATGTCAAGCAATTTTTAGAAGTATAACAAACAAGTAACTGATAAGCTTTCCTTTACGAATGAGACTTGTCTTTCCAAATGTTCAAAGCAATCATTGTGGTCAATTTTGCAAAAGCACCTTGTGACATTTAAGATTACCCAAAACCAACAGTGGTGGATGAAGATGACAAAATTTTAGCAGTAAAACATACAGCTTTGTAGTCTGAGGAATGCCAAATACATAGGTTTTACCCTTGAGTTTGCTTTAACACCGTGTGGATATTATCACTATGAGCTAATTTGATATCTGAAAAACTCTCCAGGTAATATAAAAGCATTTTTTCAGATGTGCCAGCACTGTAACAGCTCTGCTTATGGCCCACAAGCTGACAATGACAAAACAGTGAAGAGGAAAACTTATTTATTTAATTTAAACAAAAAAGTTCTCCAGTCAGTCAATGAGTTAATGCTTGTGCTACCAAGGCAAGCAATTTTCGAAACACACTAGATTCAAAGCTGCAACTGTCCTACATGCAGGATTCCTGAAACCTCACTGGAGTGCTACATTTTTTAGGAAATAATTACATGTGCTTTTGTTATTTTCCTTACTCTGCTCTCACTTCGGATTCCAGAGGGTTTGTTTTCCCTTGCCCCAAATGACCCATTGCTGCTACCACAAGCTAAAATTACACATAGCTGGCACATACACTGAGAAATATGAAGAATCATTTTTAACGTGATTTGCTTTTAAAGGCAAACAAGCAGTTACTAATCAGTTGACCTATTTCTACTCTAATTTACCACACTTAAACACACAACCCCAAAAAACCTTTTCAGAAATGAAAAACCACCTTGAAAACTTAACTGGGGTAGAGAAAGAGGTAAAGATGCCATTGCCTACTGAATTCCTTGGGGGAAAGAAAAGTCCTATTTAGAAGTAAGATTAACTATAATAAAAGAAAGGAAAATCTTAGGGAAAAGATCAAGGTCATGAAGATGGTACTTCCAAATTTTTTACAGCTGCAACGCAACATTCCCAAGCTGAGAAAAACGTGTTCCCTGCCCTCACGGCAACCCCGCCACAGAGATGCCAGCGACCGCCTATCTCCTCTTCCAGTTCTTCGTGCCCCACACTTCCAAACCCAGAGACTGACTCCTCCAACCAGGTGCCAAGCTTCCCGCATGTCTGAAGGAAGACTGGCAGAACTAAAGACTTTGCTTACAAAACATGTCCCTATGGGTATTAGCTAAAGCGTCTATTTTAACAGTATCATTTATTTCATTTATTTTCACCTATTTGTGCCTTCTTTTTTTTTTTTTTTTTTAATACTTTCTCCTTGACCAGGCCATAGAAAGAGCCTTATCGGTTTCCCTTTTCTTTGCTGACACAGATCCTGGTCCCAGTGCTGGGGCTGGCGAGATGCCTATTGATTTCAGTGGGAAGAGGATCAGGCCCAGTCCTGCAGATGTTACTCATGCAAGTACTCAGCTCCACCCTTCGTTTCTCACATAGTTCCATGCTCTACTACTTAAAAAACAGGGACAAACTGGAATGACAGAGCCTGGCGTGCAGTGCTTGGCCTCTCATGCCTTCTCACCATTATTACGTGCTGTCCCTCAAAGCTCTTTGTCACCGCTCGGCCAGGGACTGATAGCACGCAGCATTTCGCACCGACAACTGCCAACATCAGGCCATTTGCAAGCGGATCTTAGTGGGAGCAATGCACCATCGTCTTTGTTTGTCAAGGACCATGGCTCTTCTGGCCTGTGGGAAAGTCAAAAGTCAACAAAGTGATCTCAAATACTGTGGCATTTGCTCTTTTTCTTAAAGTCCCAGTTCCTGGAGTCGTGTTTCTTCTTGAGAAACTTGGCTTTCATTTAAAAACTAATCTTTCCGGGTTCCCATAATTGCAGAGTATAGCCTGAAAATCTGGCTTCAGAGTTTCCCAAGAGGAAATAAAAAGCCCGTAAACAAATAAAAAGAACTGGAAGTTTTTCTTGGTTTGATGTCATTTGTTGATTTTTCTTAACAACGCTATTTTAAGCAATTCTGTTTTTTTTAATGTCTTGGCAAATTATTTTTGAATGCTTCAGAATGGCAATTTGCTCTGAGCTAAATCCTGATTCAGACTGCCATGACTGAAGATAAAAAAAAATGTTTCTTCACTTGTTTGTCAGCATTATCCAATATTCATTAATTATATTCTTATATCTATTCTTTTATAGTAACACTTTAAACCTCTTTATTGGATTAGAGACAAACTTGGGAAACAGAGTCCGTTTCCAATCTAGAAAACCCTCAAGGCAACTAAGAGACTTGGATCTCATTTTATGCTTATGAAGCTGGTGTAGGAATTGTAAATATATACCTATGAGACACCCTAGATTGGGCAAGAAAAGCTGACTGCTGCCCCTTTGCAATTGGACAATTTACAAATAAGTATGTAATTGGGCTTTAGTTGCTGACCTGTGTAATGTGCACTATTTCAGTATTTCCAACTCAAATAAAATGATGCTCATTAGAAAAATGTTCAGCTTGCATTATTTCAGTACTCAAACTGCTCTTCCCTAAGCAGAACTGAAATAGATATATTTTATATCTCTCTCTCTCTCTCTCTACACATACAAGCACACTTTTTTTTTTTTTATAAACCACACTTTCTGCCTTTAGGAGAACAAGATACGCAGCTTGGACAACTGCAGATGTTTAAGAAGAAACCCTTACAATGCTTAAAGAAAAGGAAAGAAAGAGAATTGTGTTTATTTAATGTCTACGTATCTTATGCACGTGGGTGCAAGAGCGTATTAGCTGTAACCCTCACTTTGCATTGTTGATTTAAAAAAATGACAGAAAATAATGAGACTTTCAGTGCAGCTGGGTCGGCTCGTACCACGGGACTCGTATCTGGCACTGGGATGGCCCAGCTGCACCAAGTATCTCATGCCAATGTCACGACCCAGCTACTACAAATGGGGGCTATTGCACAGTGGTAGCAATCTCTAGCAACAGGCTGTTGGGGCTGTAAATACGCGGCCCTGTCTTGTCCCCGGCCACCTGGAACCATGCCTGACTGAGAAAAGTTCCTGCTCGTGGACTGGCACCGACTAAGACATCGATGCATCCGAGAATTTATGACCCTCTACACTTTGGCTGCTCACAATAACTTTCCTCATAAAGCGGCATGAGATGGGCTGGGCTGTCGGTGCCGGGCTCAACAGGGTGGAAATGCTTCCCCCACCCCCAGAAAGAAACCCCATGCATTTCCCCCTGCGTACCCAGCCCCGACAGCCATCCTTCTCCATGACCCGCTGTCATAAAACAAGCTGCCTACAGAGAAATACTCACAAGGAGCTATTTCACATGATTTTTTTTACAGGAATTTGAGCCTGGGCTCCCCAAAACACACCCATGAAGGTCTCTGGATTGGCCTCTAACGAATTAAATCACCATACCAAAACAAAAATGCCATTTATTTAAGTTTTTTGATGCCAGAAGTGAGGGGCAGGAGGTTGCAGAAGAGATTTCCAGCAGCAAGGAATTAAACAAACTAACAAACCCCCCCACAACAGTGCAGCAAGCTTTGAGACAACTGAAAGAGAATACACTTGACTCCAGGTCTAGTCCTGCCAGGCAAATAGGAAAACTACAAGTTATGTTGGGGAAGTCAGGCTTGGAAACCTAGACTGGACTGTTCTGCCCACCTTTCCCAGCCTTCTGGGTTCTTGCTGAAGTTTTATGACTTCTAGGGAAAAAATTAGCAAGTCAGTATCCTGGACCTTTATGAGAAAGGTAGCGATGACTGACGAAAACGTGCTTTGGTTTTGGTGCACAAAGTGAGCGAGACTCAAGGATGTATTTCTGAGAAAAATAATAGCAATATACATGTGCTAGCCCATCAGGTGACGGAGGAACCAGCAAGAGAGCTTAAAGAACTGCCGCTGCCATGAAAATAACAGGATGTTTCAGACAGGGTGCCTCAGGCTGAGGAAAAGATGGGACAAGATAAAAGTACCAGGAGAACACAGTGCTATCAGGACTGACTCCAAGTTTCTACTCCTGCAAAACATTCTCTTGCATTAACAGCAAAGCATGGACTTTTACTTAGGATTTTAATACAGACCAAACAAACGCAAGAATAAGTTATGTAGGAATTTAAAATTACCAAGTCCTTTCCTTCTCAACTCTTCCCCAAGGACTTCAGGTCTAATTTAAGCATAAAAGACATTTGAGGCATTGAGACTATTTCTCAATGGTGAAACTATAATTTGGGGGCAAACCAAAGACAACTGATTCTTCTGGAAAATACCTGTTCCCTTTTAAAATGGTAGCAAAAAGTACCTGTTTGGGGTATGCACACATCAGAAAACTGATGTGTTTACAACACAAAAAAATAACGTATCAGTCCATGCTGAGAAGTCAGGAACTGTCAATTGATCTCACCATGACTGCACAAGGAGCATTTTTCCCAAAGGCAAACTTCAAAGAATTTTCAGATACTGAATGCGAGTCTGGTTTTTTGTTTTGTTTTTTGTTTTGGTATGATAATTTACTATGATGCAGGAAGACCCAAATAATTTTCTGGTTTGTTCTTGACTTTTAAACTTAATGAGATCAGAAAAATATCAAATCGGTAATTTTTTCCATTCCCACAGAGGACTTTTTTCATGAGTTCCCTGGAAAATGCTTACATTTAACCAAGTGTAGCCTTTCAACCAAATGTTCCCTAGGATTAAGTTAGTATTCACAACATCACAGAGCAAATTTTGCAATGAGTACAAATCCTTCCTCCTCTGAACTGCTCAGCCTTTGGTAGGTTCAAGTAGTAATAGTCTTGAGAACTTGAGGAACTGCAGGACTGTGCAGTTTTGCAAAAAACAGCAAAAGCACCAACCAAACCCATGATAAAACCTTTCAAACCCTCCCCCCATTCTCTTTTTCTCCTTTTACATGTGTATGTTCCATGTTATCCTGATTTTTCTGTGCAGAGAAATTTGAGAGTATGTTCTCCCACACTTCCACATCTTCTTTCAGAATTTTTTTTCTGCTCTATATGTTTTTTCTGGGAATGTGGACATAACTAAGGAGAGGAGGACTCTTTATGTCCACAAGGAAAACTGGACTCCAGTTCTGATTTCTCCCACAGTGGTTGGAGTCAATGAAAATCTCAATGAAAACAACTGAGTTATTCTGATGGAAACTTCAGAGAAAAAAAGAAAAAAGAATTAGGCTATTGCCTCACTATAGAAATAGATCAGTGATGTATGTTTAGGCAGTGGTATTTTTCAACCATACACTAATAAGAATATTCAGCTTGAATATTCCACAAATTCCATAAGATCCTGATGCCTCTTCCTGGGACTAGCTCTTCGTTAAATTTAATGACTCCTTAAAACAGAGAAGAGAAAATGTCAATACCACCTGCTAGTATGACTGAAAGCTATCTAGGTAAACTTGGTCAAAAAAATTATACTGGAAACTTCCATGACATTTAATGGGATAGTGAATATTTTCTTGCACACACTCACGCACACACAAAAGGAAAAAAAACCCAACCTGTTTAAAGACAAATTCCTGTCTTCCCCTTACAGTCCTCTCCATTCCCCCAACCCGAAAATGTGATTTACCAGAAGGAGCTCACAATGCTGCTCTGGCTGAGAAAGTACACTGAGAACTTCACAGCGAGCCCAAAATAGCCTGAAAAGAGGAAATGGGTGGGGGTGAGGTTCTTTCTTCTGCTCACAAAGGACTTCACCAGCCGATACAGATCAAGTAAAAACAGTCCTGACATGCGGAGCGGCACTTGGTGACAGTCCTCCCCTCTTTTCCCAGTCTGGTCTATTTTAAGATCGCATCACAGGAAACTTGGCAGCTACATGTTTCCGAAAGTTGCCCCTGCCACTTCCACAAGTTCAAATCGTTTGTAAGGGCACAGCTAACAGCACAGAAAATTATGAGGGGCAGAAAAGGTACTGTCGGGCTACCAAAGGCAAGTAATTCAAAGAATAAAGACAATTATTGATAATTAAATGAAGCTGAAAACACGTTCACTTTTCAGTACTGTATTACTGTTTTTCAAAGAAACGCAACATTTACATGAGCTCTCCCAGTGCTGATAGTACTTGTGATGGACCCTGGGTGTCTGCTCAAAGAAAGAAGCCCTCTGCATCAAGACATTCAGTTGTGTGGGCTGTACCCTCATCATTTTGTCACGGACTGTCTCTCACGTTCTTAACATTTCTCCAGAAAAATTTAGCACTGTTAATTACAAATTAAAAAAGGATGTGTGTGTGAGTTACACAGGCAGACACAGAACCAGGAACAAAGAACAATATGGTTGTTGCAGGTGAAACCTTAACTCTGATTTCCATTAAGCATGGAATAGGAGAAATGCTAATGGCATGGTCTGATTAGAGAAACAGATGATTATTAAAATATTAACAAAAAATGCGAAAGCACATAAACATTGCTAATGCCTTCACCCTGCATTATAAAATCACCCATATGTACAAAAGCAGTAATGGGAGGGAGATGAAGCAGGAGTTTTCTGAAACCAGAAAAATGAACAGCAATTATAACTGAGTAAAATTCTTTTAAAACCCCATGTTTTTATTATTTCATAACTGTATCTTTTACAAATGCCAAAGCTTCATGGTCCCCCTTGTTCAGAGAACTAAGTTTCTGAGTAACGTGAGCTCAAAAAAATCATAGAAAAAAAATATTCTGCAGGGGAAAGACATACTATTTAAGCTCAGTGGATTAAAAAAGTGATATAGATGTTTATGTCCCTTTCCAGAAGTAATTTATTTCTGGATATGGGAAAAGCATTCTCATCCCCAAAAGTCGATTTTGAGATACCTGTAAATAACTTACAATACAGGTCCTCAAGTTCAGTCTGTACACTAATGTGATTAGTGGAACACCATAAATCTTGAGCAGCAATCTAAAGCTATTAAAAAAAGAAAAGATTAATATTGTCCACAAAGAAAGAGAAGAGGTGCAACCCTTGCCTCTCTATAATGTGTAATACTACGCAAAAGCTTTCAGGGAATTTCATGTGGTTGGTGTTGTGTATTTTAGTGACATCTGCTTCAGAAGGAAGGCCACCAGAGGAAAGGCATATTAGATCTCTTCTTGCAGAGCTCACCCACTGCTCCCATGCTGAATATCACTGCCCCCTCATGCAAGGGCTCTCTCTTCAGCTTCCACACACAGTTAGACAGATTATCTTAAATTGCTGTAAATAACTCCTACTTGCTATTCTTGAGCCCTTTATTCCAGGCTGCTCTATATTCTTAAACTGTACCTGAGTCACCTTCATGTGTTATCCTCGGCGCTCTGGGAAACTCAGGGTTTAGTAAACAGGTTAAGCAAATGAAAAGATTAGTCAGTATTGTGCTTCAGATGGATGCCAGATGAGATTACACTGAAAACATGTATATTAACAAAATTAAGAACAAAAGATTTCCACAATCTTTGCACTAATCTAAATAGCATGTACTGCACAAAAAGAAACCACCCCCAAGTTTTCTGCTTGAGTCTTTTTGACCCTGGTATTGAAGCCCGTTACCGATACTACCAGCTTATTGGGCAAACTGGGTTTTTTGGTTGCCATACAGGCTAGATGACATAGACAATACAAGTTCCCTATACTTGAAAGTAAAGAAATTGGAAGGAACAGAGATTAAGGGGGCAAGAAGATGGTAATATGAGTTATGGAAGACAGAACAGCACAGTATACTTACATTTGCTCCTTGCCGTGTGTTAATGTGTATCTCTACAGCAAACAGCATGAAATTCAATATACTTAAATACTCTCTTTGCCACACAGAAGAAGAACTGAGGCAAGTTAAAGCAAGCTCAATTGAGAATGAATACTGACATCTAAGAAGGGCTCAAGATAACATTTCTTCATCCATTTTTGTGGGTTCCCTCCGCTCAAACAAACATGCTAGTGACACTAGGGCATGACAAGCCATCACCAGTTTGAACTCAAAGCTTACCAGGGACAAAAACATTAGGTGGGAAGCAACATGATCCAACCAGTATGGCAATGGATAGAAAATCTACAGAGGCTTGGAAGCAATCGAGTCTCTTCCACTCTTCCCTGTACTTCTGTCGCAAATCAGTCCAACCCTCGTACCTCCATTTTCCACTGGCCATGAGATAGGCCATGATAGTTATCTCTCTGTAAAAGCACTTTATAGACAGTTGGAGAAAAATTCTGTACAAGAACTTCTTATGTCCTAAGTATAATTCCTCACATGAGCTGGCTTTACAGTCTTAGTTTCTCCATGTTATATGGTCCCTCAGCATGAACACATTCAGGTTCTGGTAAGTATGCCATCATCTCAGTATTAGAGGCATCGTCCATCATCTTGGATCATTAACAAATCAGCATCCTTAGAAATGAGAAGGCGAAAGGAAAGGATAGAATGATTTCTCCCCTGAAAATTACGTCTAAATAACAGTGAAAAAATCTTGGACGTAAATCTGATCAAGCAGAACAGAAACTGGCTAGGTTTTCAGACTGAAGAACTGCAAACCGACAGAAAATGTCTGGTGCCACTATCCCCAATAACCCAGCCCTCTAACAGTTTTCTGATGCAGTCCTTCAGCTGTGAGATAAGATGATTATTACAATAATTCTTTACATATAGAGAACCCTCATAGCCAAACGCAGAGCTGAAAAACTTTTTGCAATTCAGTGGCATCAAAGTAAGGAAACCCCCACACCGGTGCTGGTGCATGTAGCAGCACAGCAACTACAAGTCCCCGCGGTGCCACATGCAGCCTACACGCATCATGCGACTGTAACTAATTAAAGTTTTGGTGGATGTAAAAGGCAAAGGCTAAGCAGAGAAATAGGCATAGCAAGATGAAACCACTGTCCTGAGCATCAGCTGAAGGCAAGTGGCAAAGCCAAGAAGAAAACCCAAGGCCGTGTCTACATGGTTGTAAAAGCCTGACTTCTGGAGAAGCCATAGCACGATGCATTCCTTGCCTTCAATATACAAAACTCACTCCTTGTCTGGCCGTTCTCCCAAGCCATGCAGAATGCCGTAGTATCTTCTCAACTACCTGGACTGCCATCTCTTTTTTCTTTTTTTTTTTTTTAAATGACGCACAATAATTTCATACAGTGGTTCACATTTTCAGAAGTTCTCAGCATCCAGAAATGTTAAGCCTTAAAGAGCTCGGCACTTCACATTTCCTGAATATGTAATGACGTATCTAAAGATCTGTTGTGTTCAAAAATCTAACCTCAGTAACCTCTCTGGAGGTTACATCAATGCACACAATATGAAGAGTTGTTGAAACCCTCCCCCTCCTGTTAAAAAAGAAAAAAGAGGCTTAAAATACTGTTCTAGTTTTTAATAACAACTAAAAGTTAAAAAACCAAAACCTAAATCTGTCCTGGAACTCAAACAAATGCCCCTTCACAGTAAGGGCCAGTGAAATTCTCACAGGGATGCCACCGACTCTGTATAACTAACTTCTACGGTGTCTCTAACCTTTCAAGCCTCTCGGCTAGCTCAAGACACGCTCAGAGCCATGTACCCTATCAGTCTAGCATTCACAAATGTACATGTCTTTTTTTTTTTAAATAACTATTTTTCTATGGTACGAGGCTGCTTTTCAAAGATGCTCATCACTCTGTTTCCTGTTGACTACTCAGGAAACAGTGGATCATCATCTCTGAAAACTAGGCCATAGATGACTTTAGAGCTGAGCTGACGCTCACATCTTCTGCACAGTTACAAAAGTCAAAGTCTTCTAAAACCAAACAATGGATCAGGGAAAGAACAGCTCCCAACGTTAAAATGCAAGATACTCTGTCTACACAAAAACATTACAAGAAAAAAATCCCCCAAATCTGGCTAATTTTAATATGTTAGCAGTCACAGGTTAAAACACAGCCTACTTTCCTAGCGGAGATCTGTCTCGATGAGGTGAGGGATCTGTTTGGCAGCTGGAAGGGCTTATCAAGAAGAAGATAGCCACTGCGATAAAAGACAAGGAACGTAGCACTCATCCCGCCAGCTCAGCCCCAGCGTAGGTTGGCAGGCACTGCAGAGGTGGTTGTTAGCTGAGGAGGAGTAGCTGGGGCACCACCAAGAGAAGGGGGAAGGCAGGTCCCGGAGGATGCCTGCGTGAGGAGGCTCAGCTCTTGGAAGGGATGAGAAGGTGCCATGGGCAACCTGGTGAGCAGGAACATGCCTCGCTGAGCGGGGACTGAAATGGTGAAACACAGCACCAGCAGACAAGGACCGAAGAAGAAAATCTGGCAAGCTAGGATAGATACCATCAGCATTTTGCATAGGCGATGTCCCTCCACTCCTCTTCAGCCTCCTCTGTTTAGATTACAGGGTGTTGGTCTCCTGCTCACGGAAGATGGTGGGTGAAATTGGGTCCTCACCACAGGCCAACTGCTGGGGACTTTCTCTACTTTTCCCCCCTCAAGTTACAGGGGCGGGAGGGAAGCACGTAGGTTTAGGCAGCTTTGAAGAGCTTGTCGTAAGGCTTCAATATTGGGGGTGGTGGGTGTTAGAAAAAGGGTCTAATCAATATGAAATACCTAAGTTTTAATTGAATTATTAATTTCTTTATTAAACCACTAGGGGAGTTTGATTTATGTTTATTTATCACCGAGGTGGTGGTTCAGCCCCCACCCTCTTTCCCCGAACCCAGAAGCAACTTTTATTTCTTGCTGGCTTAATCAGGCAGCCCTTGCCAACAGCAGCCAGTGGGAGGGAGGCCTCAGGGGCAACCCAACGGCGGCCAGGGAGGGCCCCGTGGCCCCGGCCTGGCCCCCGCCAGGGCTGGCTTTTTCTGGAAACATGACAGCCGGCCTCGGGGAGCCTGGAGGGGGGGACGGGGACGGGGAGTGGGGATGACGGGGGGCGGGGGGCCCGGCAGGACGCGAAGGCGCGATGTGGCGACGGTTGTTAAGGGAGTGACAACAGTGCGATCAACAGAGGGGCTGGTGCGCGGGGAGGTGTGATGCCCCGGGGTTTTTATAGCCGCCTCATGATGTCAGCGAGCCGCGCTGGCCGCCGCGCACGGAAATAGCTGGGCCCTGCAAACGGGTGGCCATAAATCCGTTGGCAGGCCTAGAGTGAACGGTTATTTTTGAACGGCCTGAGCAAGATAAAACTTGAATCAGGGAAGAGTAGCTGATTTACAGCTGCTTTAAGGTCAATTTGCTTTGCTACGGGAGGGTAAAAAGGCTTTTTAGCGTGCATGGCAACATTTCAAATTAGGGAGTCTGGCCCCGCTACCAGCGTGCCTCTCCAGCACTGCCCTGCCACCTGGCCTGCCAGTCCCAACCCACCTCTGCAGCTTTTGAGCAGGAACAAGAGGCAGAGTGGGGGACCTGGCTCCCCACCCGTGCCATCCCGGCCACCAAGCAGCCCCTGCCATCCCCTGAGTCAGCGCGTTTTGCCCCACAGGGCCACGCTCCTTCCCACGGGAGGCATGGCATGGCTTGCCAGCTCTCTTGTGAGAGGAAGAGGTGGGCAATGTGGGCCACAAAACTGGCTTTGGGCTTTCCAGCCTCACTCCAGAAATTCAGTACTGCATCTGCTCCGAAAGCTGCGTCAACCCATTCAAATAGGGCCTCCTGGCCAAAGCCTCTGTACCTGGATGGTGAGGATGCACGAGAAAGCCCAGCATGCTTAAGCTCACGCTGCCACACTGTGCCTTGGTAAACAAGGAAGATGTGGAGTTCCTCAATCCCTGAAATTAATGTGCTGAACTACAGCAAAAGCCTCCACAATCAAACTCCTGTTCCAGCAAAGCAATAACAGTAATCTCCTGCGCTGCTGTGGCAAGGCCCTGAGTCGTGTTATTTGTACTCTTTTTTTTTCTATTGTTAAAAAGGAAGAAGAAAAGAATTAGGAACATTTACTAAGCTTTCAGAAGAGCAAAAGATTGGGTACCTTTAAAAAATAACAGTATATCAATGCAAATATAAACTTATCATAAGCTTCCTGAAGCACACACAGCATAAAGGCAGTACCGCTGCAGAGAAGGTATCTGCTTTCAAGGGGATTTGCATTCTCATCGAATGCTGGACCAGGTCCAGACCAGCCAGAGGATAACCACCCTCTAACCTCCCTGCAGAGACTTACAGAGATGAGACTGAAGCAGTATCATTTCTGACAGAAATCAAATCCTGGCTACTGCACTGCTGGGAACACTACAGACAAGAAGGGAAAAAAATAGGGAGGAATTGGAATTAAAACAATTCTGTGGAGCTCATTTAGATAATACCTTGTCAAAGGACCTGATGGGGGAGCACATTACATATTTACTAAATGCATGCAAAAGTTAAGTATCTGCTAGCATAAAATATAACTTTAACAACAGGAACACAAATGTTAAAGCTGGTCAGTTAGAAAACCAGCTCTGTTACATGCCCAGGTTAATCAAGCTAAATAATATGTCTAGTCAAATCGTACATAAAACCATGGAGAGCATTCAAAAAATACAATTTGTTCAAATTTCCATCAGTTCATATTTCAGGACTAGCATCTCAGAGGATAGGATAATGCCTAGCAATATGACTCCAAAGATTCAAAACCAAGTGACCTTAATGGAAGCTTATGAGTATCAGGATATTGCATTACAGGTGCTGGGTACATATTCAGTACTTCCTTCTTGATGTAATGCATTGAGGGACGTATATAAGAAAATCCCAGGACAGACTGATGAACATCTTCTAGGTATTCCCTATCTTGTTGTACCCATTCTGCTGTAGTGGTAGAAACCTTTGAGCAGCCACACAGCAAACTGGATCAGAAAAATGATAAGCAATTCTTGAATGCCAGCAAAGCACAGGAGGCAGCACAGGAATGGGAGCAAAGTCACTGTACAGGCAGCAACTGTTCAAACAGTTTTGCCAATATGGCCAATAAATGAGTAATCTTCATATATTGTTTTCGGGGCCAGCAAGCTCTAAGATTCTCCCCAAAGTAGCAGCATCTGAATTGTGTTGGACCTATAGAGACCCTTAGCCATGGCTGGACCGCTTGTGAAAATACGTCTAGACTACAAGAAAACGTAATGTTTGAAAACGTCCTAGTTGGCCTGTTTTAGCTGTAAAATGGGCAGCCCAAATTATGGATGTGCCAAACCCAAATGACAGTCATATAAAATCACATCATTACAAAAATGTTAGATACTATTTATTTTTCAATTGATACCTTAATTTGTACTTCAAGTCACAGTTTAAAATACTTCCTGTTAGAATCTTGGTTTTGCTGTTTTGCAGCATTTGCAGCAGAAATACTAAGATTGGTCAGAAGAACATATGAACAGAGATGTCTACTGGCAAAAGCACTGGGAAAGGCAACAGAGCAAAGCTATGAAAAAAATCGAAAACATTTTGATAACCATGGACATGACTGACAGCAATCAAACAGGTAAGCACTGAGGAATGTGGTGTTTGCAGCGGGAGCAGAAGGCCTGGCCCTAGGAAGCCCACAGTGCAGACTGGAAGAAGACCTGTGCTGTGACAGAAGGAGGGTGGCAGCGAGGCTGCACGATGCTGTATGTGCCATTCCTCTTCCTGTTCTCCCAACAGGAAAGCTGACTGTGCCCATAAAGACACCCACAGTGGGGAAACCCGGGAAACAGGCAGCAAACTAAGATTCACCTAGGCTGAGATAAGCAAGATTCGGAAGCAAAAGGACCCACCATAATAATGTGCTTGACTCCCAACAGATAGAGAAGATCTACCCCCAAAATAGGGCATCGCAGATGCAGAAGTCAAACAACGTGGTGAGAACTTGGTGGGTGATGTCCCTTGTCCTCCAGGTGCATGCAACTGATCCTGGCCAGATCACTTCTCGGGCACGCATCTCTGAGAGCTTAAGAGCGTGGGGGTTGTGAGAGCAGGCATGGAATTGATAAGAGAATGAATGTGGGAGGAATCAGTTTTGTTTAAAACAGGTATAACCTTCCCTTTCCATAATGTCTGACTGAAGGGTTTTTTTCACATTAATTTCCTTGTCGCTATGCGTTATGATTAAAGCTGAGATTCTCAGATAATCACTAGAACCTCAGAGTTGAAACTTGCAGAAAACTGTGGAATGTGCAATAAAATCACAAGAACTAGCAGGCAATACTGCAAATAAAACATTTTAACATGCCAGCACATAAAAAAGGGCAAGCCAGTTATGGGGAACCCCACTGCTGTTCATTTGAACTAGTTAACAATTTTTAAAGTACAATTTGCTCTATGAGAGTGTTTTAAGAGTCTTTTCTAAAAACCCCTCTTTCCTGTTTTTACATGCCCTCCTGGTGATCCAGGAGAAGCTCCATCAGCAGTGCAAGTTAGACTAGATTTGGGGTCTGAATGTATTTTAATATTTGCATAGAGACAAACTTTGTTGAAGGGAGAGTGGAAGGAATACACAATAATTGTGGCCTGGCTCTAAAAATGGGACAGATTTACCAGAGGGGACAGTACTTATAACATCAAGACACTTGCAGTGTTAGTGCTTTGCCATCACACGTCTGTGTGTGTTCTTACTCTAGCACCACATCCACACAAATCTAAGGATCTTTGCCTAGGGAAGGCAACTCTTCATCCAATACAGAATTCAGGAGGTAATGTAGTTTTGTAGAAGTATTTGAGTCAAATGTTAGGAAAGGCAAAAAAAGGAAAAATTGAAAGGATCAGGGCAATCTTGTAGGAGAGATGATCTGAAGCTATTCTAGATGTGCAATTTCCTCCCAGAATGAAAGCAAATACTTATTTGTAAATAAATTGACCTTTATGCTGAAATGAACTGCTCTCACAGATTTGGGTGGGAGGGTGGGGTGAGGGCGGGAAGTGTCACATAAATACAGCTACAGCTGGGTAACCGCTCTGATAACACTATACTGGGAATCTTCCCAGTACAGACCAGCTCTAAAATTTGATCTGTTTTTTCTGTGCAAGTACACTCGATGCAGTTGTAAGTGTGATTCTTACCTAAATAGTTTATACCAGCACAGCCTGTAATACAGACACATCTATACCGGTACAGAAGTTTCTGTGATGCTGCTACAGCTATTGCCACATCAGAATACTCTGATACTGGACAGAGTACACCCATACTGAAATCAAACTATTTCCACATTGTTTTCAAAAGAGTTTGTTGCTGCAGTGCTGCGGAGTGACTGCTTCTGAATGCTGGTTGCTCTTCAAGCACCAGTTGCTGTTTTCTGGGATTTATGACTGAAAGGATTAAAAACAAAGAAAACTAAAATAGATCTCCAAAGGATATTAATAGCTCCTTCAAGCTCTGTCACATTCCAGATCTTATTATTACAGAAAAATATTCTTAAGGCAATAGATACAGCTTCCTCAAGTTAAATGTTTTTTTTCCAAAAAGTAAATTTTAATTCATTATACAAATATCCAGTATCCCAAGCACAAACACCCATGCAAATGATAACTGGGTGATCATTTGCCCCATTTGCACGTATATTTAAAGAGCAGCTGTAAATTTGGGCTGTTGTAAATGTATGTGCATGCCACTGTTTTGCAAACATAGGGCTAATGCCCTGGAAACATTCAAATGCCCAACGGCATCAGTGGGAATTGAGGGCTCTCAGCATTTGGCAGAACTGAGCCCTTCTTATGTGTGGATATAAACACATTCGCTCACACATAGGTTTTGAATAAAACGCAGCTGGTGGACAATAATTTCCTGTTTATCTGGACATTGTGGGAGATGACATTCCTGACTATAGTTTTAACATAAATTAAGATTTGGTAGTTCATTTAAACATAGTTCATTTATTTTCTAAAGATTCTGGTTCTCAGCAAAAGAAAACACATTCCCAGCCAGCAGACCAACCATAATATTAACTCTCTCACACTTGCAGATAACCTTTAAGGAAGCTTTACCTATTTATATCACAGCCATGAAAACATCCAAGAAGCATATTAATTAATAGTGATAATAAAAAATAAAGCCTTCAGTCATGTGTTCCATTCAATCACTTACACCATATATTTTTAAAATGAACAAAATACATTTGCAGTTTGCCTGGGAATTATTTTAAGGTCCTGGTGTCCCTTAGAATCTCTTCTCACGTCTTTAGATGTCTGCCTTTCGCTCGCGCGGACTGAAATGTCTAGACATCCAAATTAAGGAGTGACCAATCACCGACAAACTGATCTCTCTGCGTACAAGGTCAGTGCTACAGAGGCACATGCGCACGCGCGCGCGCACACACACACATACTTGCAGAAGGCACTGTGCAGGAGACCTTTATTTGTGCACAAAAATATTGATGTTGCTAAGTGATACAGAGGCGGTCACTAGCCCTAAGTCTTTGTGTTTGTTTATTACTGTGTCTTCTTCCCCAAGTAAACAATGCAACGGTGATGCAGAGATAGAAGAACCCGTCTAAATTAAAACAGCTATGGAACCTAATTTATTATGTCTCTATGATATCAACTATTACTTTTTTTCCTGATTTTGTTCTGTTAAGTCAGAAGGAAAAAATTTGGGAGGAACTTGAAAACACACATGTCCTGAACGGTCCCAATCATCCTACTTTCCTTCAGTTAAATAACAGAAACAATTCATTTGCAAAGGTCCCTCTGCATCTTAAGCTTGCCGGCACCAGATTTAAGGAAATTTTTTTGAAGTTAAAATAATGGTCCTGTATTAAATTCCTATGTCTGGTCAATTCGATAAGGGGCAACCTGAAAATAGTATCTCATGCCACCACATAATAAGTGTGGATACACTTTCCTTATCTAAAAAATCAGTCCAGTTCCATTCAGTTGCAGAATCCAAGTTTCTATTTTAAAAAAATCCCCCCAAAATAAACACCACCACCACCACCCCCCCTTTTTTTTGTCATCTCAAATTTTAAAATCTGTATCTTTGGTGGTACTAGGAGTAGGTTTCTGGAAACACAAGTGTTCATGACAGGGGTCCCATTTGGAGTTTTCAAAATAAATTGGCTTTCTTGACGTCAGGGAAGGCAGAGCATGGAGAAGCCAGGTCTCCATAATCACCTCCCTTAGTTAGCCTTTGAGGCTTCTGGGGCGCCCCAGAAATGCCGCAGCCCCCCAGGCTTGTGAGCCCTCTTGCTCCAACTCAGCCCCCCAGGTGAGATGCCCGGGTAAGATCCTGGGGAGCCCTGTAAATGCAGGTCCCCAGAGGTCACCGCGCAGTCTGCAAGTATGCTGGGAGGAAATCAGCCCAGACTCCCCCTGGAAGCTTCCAGATTTCCAGAAACTTTTACAGTCAACATGGCAGACCATTAGATTGCAAATCCTTTTTTCCACAAAAAAGTATCTCGTAGAGCTTTGCCATGTCGTAACTGAGATGCCACTGGAGCGAGGTCACTCTCCAGCTCACCTACACGTACCACTACGGACACCTGGAACTACTACTTACACAGAACATATTATTAGGAAAATAGTGAGTGTATTTTGACTTTATTTCATTTTATTTTAGCAGCGAGATACAAAGATGATTACTAGTGGCAAATGGCTGTGGCAAGCACAGCTTGAGGAACATTTCAGCACCTTTTACACCCTACCAGAACAGCAAAAGCCTGGTCAGCAATATAAAGATGAAAATGAACTGGGAACTAATGTAGAACAGTAATTCAGGTGACTTGTTTTTGGTTTTGCTCTAAGTTACTACAAGTCCTGTAATAAATCACAAGAGAGGTGTGAACTTCTGATTTTAATTGTCATTACTTACAGGTTCCTCCCAAACTCTATTGCTTTCTCTCCCACTGAAACAACACCCAGTATTCTGCCAAGTGACTCCATTTTGGAAGTCTTGATACATAACCATACCCAAAGCAGCGCTGGCTGCTCCAAACCGTCTTCCATTCAGTCAGCCGAATCAGACATGGCAGCCGTCGGTCCAGCAGGGAACTGAAGGGACACGACAGCGCGGTCCTTCCTCCCTACATCAGTAATTTTCTGGATGAGACACTGGCCCTCTCTGTCTCAGTTTGTCCATCTGTGGAATGTTAATAGTAACAATACCTTCCCAGCAAAAAACACTGCTTTGAATTCCAGAGACCAAAGACCAGAAGTGTTCCCGTTCTGGACAAAAGCAATACTTTGCCTTACTCTCAAGCTGCTTGCACGGCCAGCACTGGGAGCAGACCATTCCTCCAGTAATCATGAGGTAAATGTATTAACCCTTATGCACCAAATCAATACTTTCCATTAAAGCATTATTTCTGCAGACGTACTCTGGACAAATACTTTAGTTGTGGGGTGGGGAAAGAAGAGGGAAACAAGGAGTTATATAGAACATGTTTTTCCCAGAAAAGCTATATGTTAATTAAAAATATTCTTTTCCAACAGACTTCTATTTGTAGGAAGAATGAGACACTGCAGACAACAGGCCTTAATGGCAATGGCACTGCTTCGAAGGACGTGACTTGCCTTCAACTACAATGTGACATCTCACGCAATCAACACACCCTGTGATGAGCATATAGGTTAATCACACGTGAACTTATTTACCTCTTCTTCCTCTTTTCTTAAAAAGCGTTTTACATCTCACTAAAATTCTAATTGTCCTACTGAAAGTTCATGTTTCTGATTTCGCCTGTCTAGAGGAGAAAGCTTATTCACAAATAAACCTTGCAGGATGGAAAAATGACGAGGAAGAAAATATCAAGTCAGACAAGTATGACTGGAAACTCAGATGTAAAGAATTCAAGTAGTTCAAAAGATGTCTTGATAGGTATATTCCCACCTCCTTCCAAGCAAATAAGATTAGCCTGTATTACTGAGAATTTTATGCCTCAGTAGAAGGCCCTAATTATATTTCACACTGCTCTGAAGATTCCTGTAATATACACAGATCTTTAATGTGGAATTTTATACCCTATTTATAGTGTATAGGCTCTTTTTGATATTATTACTTTTCTACAAAAGTTCCTTTGAAGTCAGGTAATTACCTTAAGCGAAATATTTAGCCTGTTGTGAGAATTGAACTATGAGATTTGTGTAGAACAAGTAAGTCATCATGTAGCCCAGTATAAAGGTTTCTGAGCCACAAGTGGGAATGGAAACATTAATTAGGAAGACAAAGCCACGAATACATTTTAAAAGTCGTTTAAAGCGAGAGCTGATAAATCTGTATAGTACTACATCTCCCTTCATACATGCCCCTAAAAACTATTTGAGCTAAGCACTAAAGAGCATACAATTATTTCATTACTAGTTACTATCCTTAGTAAAGCCACAGCTTTAGGTTACCACAGACCTGGCCAGAGTCATGCTGTAACTGGGAAGAGGTCAGGATGAATTACTGAAATGGCTAATAACAATCTCCAGTAACTTCTCCCCAACCAGAAATGTCACATCATTAAAGACTTGTAAATCTGGATGCTTCCCGTGCTCTAGCATACAGAGTGTGTCTCTTTCTCTGCAAAGCTATGAATCTCTTTAGTGGGACAAATGATGTATGGCTACCACATATCAATATACAAAGTTATGTCATTTCTACGTTGCATTCTGATTTAGGACTGAACCAAGACCATTTTGTGTCTGACGGTAGCATTTTCAAGCAAAGTCACTTGTAGTGAGAACTCATCAGTAGATCCCCTCTTCACCTCCTCAGACACAGTTCCTTGAAAATACCTAGAAGTACAGGATGTCAAAACACCATGCCATATGGATCTGCAATTTGTCACGCAAATGCTATCCCTCATATGCAATGCATAATGAAACACATGAAACCAAAACTTCCAAGATGTAACAGAGCCACACATACACACGCTCGTGCACACACACGCACACACAAAAGGCGAGTCAGCCAATGCAGGACTGCAAAACCAATTTATTATCATTTTTCACAGATGGAACAAATTCACCTAGTTTACTGCATCCGGACAGGTTTCCCCAACTGCATGCACTTCAATAATCTGAGAATTTAAACTGCTGTTTCTATTATATTTTTTGCCCAAGCAGAAGTCTAGTTTCTTATTAAGAATGCTTAATAAAACCAATACACATCAAAAACAGTCAGCAGGGAGTGTTGCAATTAGATGCTTGCACAGTGCTTCCCTCTATGTGTACATGCAAATATTTTTCATCTTATACAGACTTTCAGAAACGTCACCATGTTGGTGCAGTAAGAGAGACCTCCTCCCTTTTTCTTCATGTGAGATGTTAGGCCATCAATTGCATATCACCATTACTTTATAGAATAAAACAAAATTACCTGTAAAGTGCCTAGAAGTCTGAAGTTCCCCACCCGTGTGTGGGACCACATTACAGCCTAACTGAAGACACTGATACTGCAGTTTCAGCTCTCCCAAATTAGGGGCGGAGGAGAGACTAGAACTAAAAAGGTGGAAGAGATACGGGTCAGTAAAGAGGTAAAAAGCTCAAAGAACCACATCTAGAGATGACTGAAGTATCTACATCGATTCTATGAAACATTTTCCTTTACAGAATATAGAAATGCTGTTGAATATGTTTTCTGGGGGGGAAAAAATGTTTGGACTTGTAAGGGCAATCACAGGGAAGACAGGCTTACAATTCATCTCTGTCGAGTTAGTCAGATGCAAAATTCACTCTGATTGCTGTGGGATTCTCTATATAAAGCCAGATTCTATAGCGTGCTGCACGCTCTCAGTGTAATTCCTTCCGAGTGAACAACACTCAGCGGTTTAGAGGAGGCACTCTAACTTTGTACGTAACTTCACAACGTCTGCAATTCTCTGTCTTCATGTTCTTCCTTCCCAGAGTAAACTAGTGAAGGGACTGACTACAGCATATACAGGAAAGAAACCAAACCAGAGGAGGAAGCTTTAGGAGGGAATAGGAGGAACAGGAGGAAGGCTCTGAATCACAGTCTCACAGAAGGGCTGAGGTAGGAAGGGACCTCTGGAGGTCACCTCGTCCAGTCCCCCTGCTCAAGCAGGGCCACCCACAGCAGGCTGCTCAGGACCATGTCTGGCTCCTTCCAGCCTTGCTCTGGCGAGTGAGAGGCTGTGTTCGAGGGGAGTCAGTGCAGCTGTCTCACCTCACCCCAGGGATGCTACAGGACATAGACCTTTTCTAAGCCAATTCCACAGCCTGTCTTCTACGAAACGTTCAACCTTTCTGTAAAGGCTTCCAGTTCGGAGCCTGGTGGCATTTGACATCAGCTTTTCTGATGCCACAGTCTGACAAAGGAGGCTCCCATTTTGTCAGAGCTTTGTTGCCACTGCTGTATTCTAGCCTGCAAGCACAGCAAAATGTCTCTACCAGCAGCGAGTATGCAAACAAACAAAAAAATGTTGCAAAAATATTCAGCATGAAGGAAAGCCACACCCATCATCTAGGTCTGACCAAGTCTATCTTTTTGCTGTATTTATATCCTAATGTTCCAGGTTTGCTGGGTTTATTAATTGCAGATTTGTCTGTGCGACTCTCTTGCACATTCGGTATGGTCTTTATAAAGATATTCCTTGCAAATGCCTTGAGGTCACACTTAAAACCATGGTGTGAACTATGCCAGACATCAAGTTTGTGAAAGAGCTTCTTCCAGGACCGTGCATGATGTCTGTGTCTCTGTGCAGAGCAATTCAGAAATGACGTACAACTACAGCGGGCCTTTCCCCGGCGCCTACCAGCCGCCACGTCTCCTCTCGGTCACGGCCAATTCCCACAAGATGGCATGGCACAATTTAATCTGAGCTTAATCTGAGATTTTAAATGATGAGTCCTTTACTGACGCAAAAGTCTGCCAGCACAGTGCCTCGCTACACATCTCTCACAATCCACTTCTCTCACGGAGTATCTTTGCAATTTTCCCTGAATCAAAACACTGCCCATCTCTCCCCGCTGACAGCAGAGTACTGTTTCTTTACAGCTCTTCTGCAAAACAAAGTTGCAGTAACTTGGAAGTAAAGGTAGTTGTAGGTTGTGTGATCTACCTGAAACACCATTCAGGCAGTGAAACATCGGAAGTGGGAAGGAGTTGAAAATAAAAGAAAAATAAGACATGAATGAAGAGTGTGTTTTGGTTTTGGTTTAAGATTTTTCAGCTCTGATGGTTTGTCAGTGCTACTAGGGTTTTGGTTTAAATCAGTCTTAAAACAGACTCTGCCTAAATCTTTAAGAAGAAATTTAAACTGAAATGGAAAATTAATGCCGGTCCAATCAGTACAACCCCTCAATTACACAAAATCTCCATTATCAAGTTGGAAAAAGAAGGAAGAAAATTACATTTCTGGTAGCCATGCATGAAGTCGGAGAAAAAACCAACATTTTGCCAAATGCTGAGTAAAGGCTTCCCCTTCTTTTCACTATTTTTATGGTTTCTACCACTTTGTCTGCCCGAGCCGATATTTCAGCTCACTACCTGGGCACATTCTGCACAGAAGCTCCCATGCTACTGGATGTGTCCCTGCCTGTCCACAGCTGGGGAGAAAACAGTTAAGTTGAACAGCAAAGTGACAAGAGAGGCAGCAGCCTCCGGCAGCCATGGGAAAACAATTTCTACAGACTAGAGGCTGAAATTTCAGAGGGAAATAATCCTGACTGCCATAGCCAGGTCAGAGAGGGGGGCCCCAATGGCACTGGCTTGAGTTTTAAGGCAAAACGTTACTGTGGACGTGCATGGACCTGACTTTACTATCCTCTAAAGGGCCATAATAATGACAGCCACATACCTGCAAGAGGTAATAAAGCAAAGCAGGAATTTTGCCTGCACAAAATGTAAACATCAAAACAGATGGCGCAGTTATGTTAATCGGTTAATGTTTGCAGAGTGCTTTGAAGATGCAAAGCACTGTAAAGGTACTAAATACTTACAGTCTTGTCTAGACATCATCAAGCTCATTTTTAGATTGCAGCCTTTTCAGGCCAAACAGTGCCTCTCTGTATATGTTTGCACTGTGCCTTCTGTAACGGGCTCCAAGCTCAGGATGTATTTATAATGGAGGAATAGCAGAGGAGAGCTCCTGGAGGTGAAAAGCACAAGCCAACAGCTCCTGCTAAAGCAGCATGAAGTAGCACAGCAGAGAATCAGACTGAATATCATCAGGGAATTAGATGGAAGGCAAAATGTACTACACCAGAATCAAAATAAACACATCACTTTTGTGCAGTGCAATACCTAGAATATGCATTCACATACAAAGACTATTTTTTGGATGTTTCACCAGAGAAACATGTAAAGATTGAGGCTGTCACAACAGATAACCCTTTACAAAAGAGTTTGCCGTAACGGTGAAAACTGTTTACTGCACTAACAAGCCAGGATGAGAAAAAACATCTTTGACAGAATAAACTATGTATGTAGACTTAACAGAGCTGTGAGAAGTGCAGTGGCAATCATCGTCATGCATAGTCCAAGTATGGAACTTAACAAAGCGAGTTATGAACAATGAGATCACAGATTTTGTTAAAGTTTGGGAAAGATCCATCTAAACCATTTCAAAACTTGCACTTTTTATTTGTTCTAATGAATGTGGCATGCAAATAAAATTAACTCCAGAGACATATTCTGCAATAAGTGATCGTTCTGTGTCAGGTTGCCTTGCAACCTAAACCAAACCTTACTATTCTGATGTTAAGAAACCACAGATTTCAGAAACCTTTTCCACTCATGTTTCCCAGTCAGCTCAGCCTGTAAGTGGGGAAAGAAGTCTGGTGTTACACAAAAGGTGTAGACAGCTGAAACACGTAATCCTTATTCATACCCTAAAATAGACCCAAACCGACCACCCAGCGCATAACCAGTGCTACTGAGGGTGGAACTGGAGTTTGTGATTTCAGCTGAGCCCCTGGGTCCCAGCTGGGAGCAGTACCGAGTCCGTGTGTGAAGGCCTGACAGTGAAGCAGCTTCCAGTTCCTCTGACCCCTCCGCGGCAACACCAACCAGACTCCGGGGGGAATGGCATCCCTCTCCCTTTTCCTTGAACAGAAGCTTGGCTTTGGTCTGGGGGCTTGTAGTCAGGATAGAAAAGACTGAAGGAAGAAAGGGGCGGTTGTGTTTAGAAAATTGATCCCTTTCACCCTAAAAATGAAACACCATTTTTTTTCAGATAAGAAATGTACATCCTGAAATGTGAGGGAAAAGATGGTTTTATTCCTGTCTGTGCTTTCAGAGCATCCCCCAAAATCTACCTTCCCACTCCCCTGGTGGAGTGTGCCAGGGGTCTGCTACTAACTCACTACTCCCATAAACAGCTGTATGACAAAGGTCCTATGCTGTAGATTGGCTTGAATACTAATGAGAAGTAAGGTTATTTTCTTGCTTTTGAGGTTTTGTTTTACTTATTTTCCAGCCTCTTTACTTCAGCTGTTAAACTTTAATTTCTAAGAAGAAGAAAAGCCTTAATATCATTACAGCTCTTATTTCTCAATTTGTTCTCAAATAATTTGTCACTGTCCCAAAAAGAAAACTTTAACTGGAAAAGTATTAAAATAATAATAATAAAAAGTAATCCTTTGTACTGGCAAAGCACATTAAAGAGCAATGCCAACACCATACTGACTTCTTTCGTTCCTTCCAGGGAAGTGCTGCCTCTCCCTCTCTGTTTCAAAAAGCATGTATATATAATAAGCCCAATTTTCAGTCTCATCTTAACTGGGTTACCCTTTCCTTGCCCGTAATTTTGCATATGCTCACATAATTATGGCCCGAAATTTGCAAATACAATTACTTGCTGACACACTTTGTTATTTGAATGATAAAGTATTTGATTGTATCCAATGAAAACAAGATTAAGATGTGGAAGCAAATGTGTTTTAGCAAACCTAATGTACTAACTTAAGCTTCTGTTTCATGGAAACATGATCCTCTAACAGCATGTCTACACCCTATAGTGAAGTATTGTCTAGAGACCTTGCATTAAAAGCATGATAGCCATATTGCTGCATTACCACATTTGCACTTGCCTGGTAAGAAATACAGCTATGTAGGAACAATCACCTTTTTTTTTTTTAATTCCCTTTAAAAAAAAACCAGGGAAGTTTGCTTGCATAAAAATCATCAAGTTAACAATGGCATGTTAATGGAGTCACAAAATAACTAAGTGCTGCTAAATTAAACTAATTTAGAATTCATATTGCATCTTGATGTTTCGAAGTTCATGATGTAATAAAACTTGCTGATTTCTCTCCCAGAGACAAAATTTCCAAAAAGGGTTAAATCAGAACTCCTGATAAGAAGAGCAGCTGTCAAGATACTGAACTACAGTTTAGCAGAAGTAAGAGGTTTTTGACTGAGTTTAGTTAGGTTTGTCAATGACTATTGAAGCTACATTTATTTCTCATTAGTTCGAAGTTAGCAAACCTTTAATTAAGAAAATTCCATAGGAAATCCTAAAAACTGCACATTGGGTCTATCTGGGGGCTGGCCCTCTCTCACTGCAGTCTTGCAGAGTTCTTGCTGGATTTCCCAATGCTCACCATAAATGCAAACAACTAACCGGAAAATCTAGATGGGGTTCAACTATATTTCAAGAAAAGTTACAACGTAAGACACTCGACACTGAGCACAAATGTGAAGCTAGGGAGATTACACTAATGACTCATTTTGGTTAGCATCTTTCAAGAGAGAATGTGAAGTAGGGGTAAGCAGCCTACTAACTACATTTAAAGATATTATTCAGAAAATCTAAGGACAGCAAAAAAAGTTACCAATATACTTAGAGGCATTATCAATAAGATCAGGAAGAAAAAAAGCTTTTCGCTATTAATATTTTTGTCTGTGTTTGAATATAATATACTGTCACGAATGGAAAAAAATATCCAGAGCCTGGAGTCATTCATTTCAGATCTTGAGGCTGGCACTGAATAAAACCACAGCCAAACACACAGAGAGAGATTTAACAAATGAATGTTATGTGGAATCAATCAACATGACATGAGTTACCACTTTAAACTATTCAGAAATTATGGCAGCGCTTATATCAGGAAAGCTTAAAGATTCCTACATATTTTTCCTTTAATTTTATCCAGTTTCAAAGCCTTCAGGGATCATGTGTTTAAGCTTTTCTTTGCAACTGAGAGAGCTGGAAATTAACCTTTTTTACAGTAAGACCAAAATTCTTAAGTATTTCTATAATCAGTAGCCTTGGAGGGCAGGTTTTAAAGAAAATGCAAATCAATGCATGACTATAGAGGAAGACTACAAGAGCTGGTAACTATAATCCAGCAATGACAGCGCACCATAAATTGGATATTAACTTCAGGAAGAATCAAACAGTGAAATTGCAGTGAAGTCTTGAGCGGCATCAGCTTCAAGTTATAACACAGGATGTCTGCACCATGCTGGCAAAACCATAGATAAAGCATGGCACAAGTATATCGTTAGAGGACAGGTAGCCACTGAGAGCAGCTCAGTATTTACTGCTGCATTCAACACAAATGTTTATATATGAGGGTCAACCTGCCTTCTTTGTGTTTCAAAACCCCGAGGTGACCATACTCAATCATCCATATATAAATACTCTGGCAGTCCAGGAGGAAGCCTACACTTTACCAGACGTATTTACAGGACACAACCTACTAGCACGCAGTCCATCACCACCACAGAGAAGCACAACACTTTTCCGCATGGGCTGTCAAGTGTTGCTCTTAAAACCAACCTGAACTTGTGTTTGTATTCCAGACTTTTATTCCCATTGGAGCTACACAGGATCAAAAGCTGTTTACTCCTTTGGCTTAGTAGGTTATACACCAACCAGGTTTCAGGAAAATGTGCCAAAACCGCCAATCAGGGCTTTCATGTTGTTGCTAGAGCCTAAGGAGGGATGACACACTGTGTTTACAGCTCATGCAGCTCTGAACTCTCCAGTTCTCTGGGGAGGAGGAAGACGGCATGATTGCAGTCCCCTCATTATGGCTTGCATTTTTTAAATGTTCAAATCTTTGCAGCCTTTCTGTAGTATTCAATGCATTTTGACCATAAACTGCTCAAGAGTGCAGGCAAAAACAGTTGGGAAAATATTAATCCTCTCCTTATACAGTGAGAATAAAAATGAGAAAATACAGGCTGCATTCAATATGATAAATGTCTAAGAAATTCCTATTTGAGTGGATTCCCTGACTCTAGTTTCTACATTCACAGGAGACAAATTATTTTGGCATATAGAGATAAGGAATTGTGTCAGCTCAAGTTAATTTAGTACCACAATTATCAGAAAATGCTGGTTTGACCTTTAAAAGAAAAAACCCCAGTATTTTCAGATTTTCACCCACTCTTAAAACTTAATTCTAAGAGCTGTACAACAGTTCTTGCAAGTCAGACAAGTATTTTCATATTGCAGACGAGGAAACAAGATAAAATTGTTGACTTCCCCAAGTCATTATTAGATCTGGAGAAAATTTCAGAAAACTTGATCCTGTATCCTGCGTTGTCTATTAATCAACATTCCTGATAGAGTACGTAAGTATAAGCTATGACCACTATATATGTTTGCATTATATCTACGAAATGGCTACATGAGTTGAATAAGTTACATTAAGTTAATCTCTCTTACTGTGTTGCTTTCCTGTTGGGTCAGCATTACAGTCCAGGTCACCCCACAGCTGTAGGAGAACTGTCACAAGGAAGTGGGCAAGAACATGTGGCCGGAGGTAGAGCAAGACCAAGTGCAGACAGAGATAAAATTAGACACGGAAAGCAGACAGTGATCTAACGAAGTCCTCCGTTTTAGCCACAGGGTGCTCTGTTTTTTTTATTCATGCATAAAATCATAGAAATATGAAGAATTCAGAGATTAACTAGTCCAACCACCTACTCTAAGGTAGGATCAAGCGCAGGCAGATTGCCTATGACTGATTATCATCTAAGCTGTTCTTGCCTCTAGTGAGGACGCTGCATTGAGTAACCCTCAGG
Organism: Haliaeetus albicilla; assembly: GCF_947461875.1. Classification (NCBI taxonomy): domain Eukaryota; kingdom Metazoa; phylum Chordata; class Aves; order Accipitriformes; family Accipitridae; genus Haliaeetus; species Haliaeetus albicilla. The sequence continues at coordinate 18,377,536 of NC_091485.1, forward strand.
TAGCCACTGACAATGTTTTACCATCTCAGCAATGGAAAGGTCTTAAAGAGTTTTAGCCTAAATCACCTCTGTGGCACACTAGATTGATTTATTTGCCTTCGTCTGGAAATTAGGGCAAGCCATTGATCACTGTCACTTAAATACTGACATTTTGCGTATCAAAAACTTATGTCCCTTCTAGTCTCCTTCTCCATAGACTAAGCAATCCAATTTTTTCAGTCTTTTCTCTGTGGTCACCTATGTGAAATCTCTTATCATTTGGAACTTCCTCTACTTGAGTTTTTTCTCTCTCAAAGTGAGGGAACTCAAACCAAACACAGTATCCCACTGATGAGAAGCAGTACCAAACAGCAGAAAAATTGCTTCCACTATCCAACTGTTAATCTATGCTTACACGCAATGGAAAACTAAAATATCACTGAAGATGCTGAGTGAAGTCCAACAATATATTTTTATATGGAGAATAAAATTAAATATGATGCAAGGAAAGTCCCTGCCCTACAGAGCTAGCTCATCTTTTGAAACAACATAATTACACACACATTCTCACACACATTATAATCTGGCCAGCTGCCTGTATTATCTACAAATTCTACTTGTTGTTATGTACGTTTATTTATTCAACAATCTCTGTTTTTCAGAAATGCTGTGCGCCATGACCTTGGCACTACAGTCACCAGACCAAGTAGGAACATCCTGGATGTGACAATAGTTGCACCTATCAATAACAGCAAGGACTGTCTTTTCAGATGGACATACCCACAGGAAAGAGTTGCTGGAAAACTACTCTTTCTAGTTTGGACACAAAGTCTATGCTGGGCAAGTAACCAGTCACCTGAAGGTGCTTTTTGCCTCTCTGGCCACTTCAGAGGAGAGAAATCAAAAAGCAGAGAGCAAGGCTCCCAGCGGCAAGGCTCCCAGCGAACAGAAAAGATGTGGATAAAGTGCCAAAGGATCACTGCTGTGGTGAGGGAACATAAGCAGGCTTTTGGGAGCACGTCTTCCTATTTTCATAGGGCTTCCCATATTGCATACTGCCTGCAGTCAGAGGGTCTTGCATACAAATCTTTTTTTGCCAACTTCATCTCTTTCTTTCAAAGATGAACCTGAAAGAATTGACTGAGAACTGTAAGCTGCCAGAAGAACAGGAATCTGGGGAAGTGTCTATTTCAACTACTGGCTACATGGATTGATCAGTACTAGGTCTGATGCTCTTTTTGCTTTTTTTTCCAAATTATTTTTCTGCCAGATAAGTTCCCAGAAATAGTTCACAGTAGTAGAGAACACTTCTGTTTGCACAGCTCAGGGCAGGAACGAGTGGCTGGAAGGCACCAGCTGAAACTCACCAACATCAATATGAAACCAGAGTCTTCAGTCCCGTTGGCCGGGTCTAAGAAATCACAACTGACATTGAGAAATCAGTTCAAACAAGACTACTTTTACATCTTAAGAACCTGTAGATCCTTCATATTGATTATCTGAATATTGCAAACTGCATGTTTTTTCCTGATGTACTACAGCTACCAACACATGTTGGGCTTCACTCAAATTGCCTCTTATAACTCACCGTAACACAAGCAATCTATAATGTTTTTGCAAATCATGGCAATAGATTTTCTTTAATTTCAACCAGCAGCTGTTGAAGCAGACCAGTAAATAACCACAGCACATTTCCCACTGAGCTCCCCAAACAGGCTGTAAATACATTTAACAACATGCAGCATAAAACACATCTTCTGCTTTCAACTGGCACTGAATACCTTTCAGAAACTGTTTTTGTTATGAGTGTGTTTGAAGAGAAGAAAAGCTTTAAAGGACACAACTGAAATGCTTCTTTTTCCAAGGGATGTATCCACGCTCCCTCCTGCACCGCATCTCCCAGATGAATCAGCAATCCACAAATACCAGCAGCTCACCATCTTTCTGAAAATAACTGCAGTAATCAGTCTGATTAATTTAACATTTACTTGTTTTAACATGAAAACTTTAACTTGGGGAATATGTGACAACTGATGGAAGTCACAGAAGCCTGTAACTGTGCCTTGGTTGGCTTACGGTATTTCCATAATACACTCCCACCATTAGTGCTTAAACTAACTCAGATGTCTGAGTAGCAGGCATGTGGCATTTGACAAATTGCTGGCTATGGCACTGAGCTGAGGTTTAAAGGGTCTCGCTCACCTGGACTCACACCCCAGCTAGCCACCACAACTTTTTGTGCCACCGTCCTACAAAATACATTGTTGAATTGATCCAGTAGAGTTGTTTTTCCACACAGATATTTTCAGTGATGGCTCAGCAGTTCGGCCCTGCCAACAGTCGTACTGCCAAAACCTCAGCGGTGGCAGGCAGATGCACAGAGCCAGAAGGCTCTTGCACTGACTTCGCCAACAAAGCCACTGTCTTACTGAGTTAACACTCTCAGGAGGCAGCAACCTCTAAAACTTCCCTTGAGCTTAGCTAAGAAATGCCACTACAGTAGCATATATAACATGCTGAGGCAGCTTCCAACATAAAAACTAAACAAATAAAAAAGATACAGAAAAATCAACCTGAAATATTAAAAAAAAAAGTTCTTGAATGAAAATTGAATTAAAAATTAAATTATGTTTCTTTACAGCATCAGGGTACCTGATGCTTCATCAAATTTGCAGTTCAGCAGAGTCGCACTGAATTTGTATGAAATGAAACCAATTAGTCTCCCCCATCTTTACTAAAAGTGAGAATCTTCGGTAAACATATAACCTGGTGCTCAGAAGAACAGTCCTTAAGGGGACATCTCTAGGAGAGATTTGATACAACCCCAGAGAGCTGGTGATGCAAGCCCCACTGCTCCCTTGCCCCTGAGACCAGTCTGCTGTAGTCTCTGGTTATATTAGACCACAGCCAGGCCTTTACTGTTGCTGGTGCTGCATGTCTCACATTCATCCCAAGTGTCAACTGTGCCTTCAACTGAATTTCTGAAAAACCAGAATATACAGGGGAAGAGCTAGCATACATCTGCCTGCCATTTCAACTCCACCTCCAGCTGGCGTAAGCAGGAGTCACTGGGAAGGTATTAACACTGTATTTCAGCCAGAACCATCCCATGAAGGATACATAAGAAATGACTAACAAAGGAGATCAGTTTATGTGGTGTGCTGTGTCACTGGGAAAATCATGGGTTTGGCTGTGTACGAATATACTTTTCAGGTTAAATATACGGCTCTTGGGTATGGTGCAGGACTTAGGGCAGGGTTAAAGTCAGGGTGGTTGGATCAGGCAGGGAGGTTCTGGCATTAACGCTGAGGTAGTTTGTGAGAAAGTCACTTCACTTTCTATCTCTGTGTCCCTCCCTTGCTCCATTCCTCCCTTTTCGTTTTGTTGTGGTTTTTTTTTTCATTTCAACACTTTGAGGCAAAGACTGAAGGCTGCTGTGCAGCTGTACAGCATGCAGGTTGCCTAGCCTTTTTATGACTTCTTGTCTGTTCTACCTTGCTTTGTTTCACAGTTTCTACTATTGCACAGCACTGGTTTCTAGACAGTTTCTGTTCCTATTTCTAATTGCAGAGCATGTAAAAGGCACTAAGTTTTCAAAAACAACAATAAATCACTATCAAAAGCTAACAAGAACTCCTTCCAAAACAGAGAGCACTTACCTAGAGTATGGAAAACTACCTCTGCCGGCTTTGAAGAAAATACTTGACCTTGGGCCTCCCTGAGATATCTGTTAGGCTACAGAAGCAGTCTCTGCTCACCTCTGCTGACACAAGTACCTGCTCAAAGTGGAAACTCCACCAAGCAAGCACGAGACACGCACTTTGGGGCAGGCAGCAGCAACCCACGTGAGGCTCTGGTGGGGGATGCAGGAGATCCAACGAACTGCGAATAACCTGATTCATCTCCAGTTTCACCTCCGTCTAGGAGAAGTCTTCTGGTAGGCATTTCACTGCAACTCTTACGTTTTCCTCGGTTTTCGTAACAGTTTTCTGTAGGCTCCACTACTCTTGACTGAAACCCAAGACTCCTAAAGGACATTATTATGAACTACAGTAGAATACCTTGTACTACTGTAAATGTTTAACATAGTCTGAAATGCCATGCAAAGAGTGATGAATCTTGCCATCATTATTGCTACATTGTAACTGAGGAAAAAATACCTGTAAAGAAAGGATTTTATTACAGTTTGAGAAGGGGGGTAAAAAAGTGCCTCAAAAGAGAGAAGCATTATTTTAAACAGCATTTGCCTAGTAACTAACACTATTGTCAATGCAAGTGAGTGGAAACACAACCACGCTCAGCTGCAAAAAACGTAACGCACTTTGCTACTGTCAGAAAACCTTCAAGCAAATTCTTTGTACGCTGGTGAGGAACTCCTTTGGTTCTGCTTCAGTCAAAGGACTCTTTACACTGTGAAACAGTCCCAATTAATGCCCCTAAAGCAGTGACAGAAGGAAACCTGAAAAAAAAAAAAAGAGTTTGCGACAAAGTTTCTTGATTTTCCTAGCTCAGACATTCGGCTTTTGGAAAAGATGTACAAATAACTATCCACAGTGACATTACCTCAGCTACACATTAGTTCAAGAAGCTGAGCAGCAGAGTCTGGGAAAAGTGCAAACTATTTCTCCAAGTAACCTCTTGTCTGTCTGGCACATTTCAGGGGACAGAACGTCTGGGTCACATAGGAAAGAAGCTGGAGTCTCTGTGAACCTTGACAGAGCCATGTTGCAAGCTGTGTGAACTGCTTCAAATGAGGCAGCTAAGGCGGGGTGGGGGGTGGGAAGTGCCACTGTAAATGTCTCGCAAAAGCACTTAAAATACTGTAAAGCTTATAGCGTAAGAGGCTCAGTGTTGCCAACCCTTGCAATTTGATTGCAAGTCTCATGATGCTCTATTTAAAGTCACAGCTTTTGAAAACAACTGATTACCTTGGAATCAGCTTCCATTAAAGAAGGCCTCCAGCAGCGGTTACGCAGAAAAGCCTGAAGAGCCCAAGTAGGCTACAAAGCGTCAAGAAAACAACCTGTTTATTAAAGGATCGTGATCTTTAAGCTAATCATGATTTTGACAGACTGGCTTACGACTTTGTTTAACAGTTGGTGTTAGCCATATCAGAGAGGTGAAAAAACCCCAACAGATCCTGCCTCGAAACTAAGCCTAAATGAATTCCTCAACAGCATGAGAAAACTGGCAGCAAGAATGGGAAGCTATCTCCCCATTGCCTTGCCTTTGAAAGTCTCTCAACAAAACAAACCAAAACAAATCTCATACTTCTCTAAATCAAAGAGTAATAATCAAAACCAGCAGAACGCCAGAAATACATTGGGCTTATGGAGCCATTCCTGGAATGAAAGGTAATAAAAAGTGCAAGAGAATCTCCGGGTTGTTGATTCCAGCACGATAGCTGGAGCCTGGCAGTCAGCTGCAAAATAGGTGCCGCAACTTCAGAAACAGGAGATGTGGGAGCTGGTGGAAAACAGATGGATGGTTTGTCTGCTATGCCAGGGAAGGTTATTTTTTGCTGCTTCTACTTCCATCCACATGAATTATAATATACATCCTGTGGATGTTGACTGTGAGGGAAGTGGGGCGAGAGGATCGGGCCACGGCCACAGCAGTGGGAGAGAACTATCAACACGCATCAAAGGAGCTCAGATGGAGAAAAAACAGTCTTCAAGTAGGCCAGATCAAGATAACAGAGATGTAACGCCATGAATAAACTATCACTTCCACCTTTGCTACATTTATCTCTTCCTTCATCATTATTTCTCCACTCCCCCCCCCCCTCCTTCAGATTTCCATTTCCAAGTAAGACAGAAGATCGAGATGTGTGCTTTAATTTAAACGGGAAGGCACAGAGGAAGACACAAAGAGATTAAAGCAATCAGACTTATTTCTCTCTTGGAAGTTTCGTTTTTACAGGGAGGAGGCAGGTCTGATCTGAGTCAACACTGTTTTGTCAGGGTATCATTGCCACGAGCAGCAGAGCATCTCCAGCCAAGAGAGCAGCTGAGCCTGCTGGCGAAAGCCCCACCAGAGACGGGAGTGAAGAACAGGGCAGGGAAGTTCTTCCCATCCAGCCCATTTGGCAAATCACCGCAGGAGAATGCAAACAGTGTTCTTCCTGCAGGAAGGGGGTCTGTTTACCTCTGTCAGACACAGATAGGTATATTCTTTTCACAGTCCCCTTTTCTCCAAAGCAGCTTCTTTTTAAAGCTGCTATCATGCCAATTGCTGTTAACAATAAAAAGCATATTTTTTCTATCTAAGATGGAAATTAAAAATAGTTACAATCATACAAAGAATTCCTGGAGACTCCCAACCAATGCCTGTTGGGTCTATCCCTGCTAAACTTGCTGCATGGAAATAATTTAGAGGTGGAAAGCCAGCCAGGCAACTCACAGGAGACTTGTAGTCCATATTTTTCTAGACTTTGGTCAAAGTCTTGTTTCCCATTTGTTTTTAATATACCCAGGATTCCTCCCAGACCTGCTAAGCTCTGCACTGCTTTTGTTCGTTCAGTTTAAAATCCGTTCCACAGACACTAGAAACAAACAAACAGAAAAAAAGCCTCAGGGAATGGAGCACAGCTGCCATTAAAACTACATTAAGCTTTCCAAAAGCCAGCTTCACTGGCGTAACACACCTCTAGACAATGACCACAAAGCAGAAGGTTAGCAAGCCCAGTCTTCCTCATCAAAGTGACCATACTTTTAAACGGTTAGAGGGAAACACGGATGTTTTCCTTAAAATGAGGCCATAGACCCATGTGGATGTCAGCCCGGCGCCCAACAGCAGGGCCCGACTTCGGCAGGGAGAAGAGAGCAGGAAGGAGCAGTGGAATTTATTCCGACCTTTCATCCGCCTGTCCTGCGGTGAGCACAGCAGAGCAGCTCAGTTAAGAAGAGCTCGTGCCCCTACAAAACCTGTGTGAGGCAGCTACTGCCTTGTACTGGTGTTGCTAACTATTTCTGAAGCTTTGGTGGATGCTTTTACTTTGGGCAGTCCTTGTCACAGGTCATACCCTGTCATCCTCCAAAAGCTGAGCTGGTCAGGGCTGGAGGGAAGGTTGCAGATGCAGCGGTTTGCAGCAGCTTCTGCAGACTTGACAGTTGGTTCACCCAGGCTGCAGAGATGTGTCTGCTGTTCGAGCGCAGCTTAGTAAGGCTTTTGAAAGATGTTTTTGCTTCACTAGCAACTGATCGAGTCAGTGGCTGACCAAGGACGGAGGACTTTCCATTGTGGAGACACCAGATAAATTGTTAGTTTACTGGACTCTGTAGCCATTTGGAAGAACTGAGATGGTGCCATGCTTAAGTTCTGAAGTCAGGCTGACGTGTTACTTGTATAGTATACACTTATGCAATAACACTGTATAGACTGATAAATCACTAGATGGAATGTATTTATATGTGTCTGCTGAGATATATACTACCACAGTGGAGCCTTGCATAGAAATCTAAATATTTAACAGCACAATAGGGGTAAGTCTATGTGTGTATCAAAATATTTTTCACTCAAGGACTTTATTTAAAACTTACTTGTAACACACCAAGTAAATATTACTCGCTGTTTTACAGAATCTGCAGTTTGTTGGTGATTAATATTTGTTTACTAAAAGACTGTATGTACTATTTGAAGCTGACAGTTACCAACATCTCTATATAGACAACAGTCCTCAGAGGGATGTGCTACCCTCTTTAGTATTTCCTGAAGAGCCATAGCTCTGCCCTGTGCTACAGAACAGTGCAGACAAGGTGGAGGAAGGACAGAACACAGTGCAGTAACACACAGTACATGCAGACATGTCATGCCCTACCAAGAACAGATAAGGCTGAAAACAATTTTCAGGTAAATAGCTCAATACTACAGATAAAATTATACAAACGCATGTGTTGCATAAAATTTTTCAAAGACTGTGTGTAGCTAGATATGAAATCAAATTAATGGCCAACATGATATTGTGTAAGCATAATTATCAAGATGATGGGATGTCTTAAGTTAATTTAAGGAATATTAACAGGTTCATAAATCTTGTCAGATAAATTTATCAGATTGGAATATTTTGAAAACCTCACCAAACAAGCTCTGACTTTAGAAAGAGGAAGATTAGACTCTGCTGTTCCACATCTACAAAAACAAAACAGAAAGGTCAAAGCAGTGTGCCTGACGTAAATTGCACTTGGAAATTTCATTACAGATTGGCACGCACTCTATTCACAGCATCATCTAAAGTTACCTTCAGCCAGGAAGCAAAAGATTAAAGGTTCCTCAACATTCAATAGAATATCAAAAAAGGAAAACTGTATCTCAAGTGCAAAGCCCTCCAAAATGCTCAGTAAAACGTATTCCACCTATGAAAATTAGGCTCAAGTCAAAGGAATATTTAAGGACTATTCTGCTTCCTAGCCTTCCCACAGGACCCAGCCATGCTTCCCAGGCACGGGTCATGTCCTAACTCAGCACGTAGCTTCAGCTCCCATAACACATCTCCAACTCCTTTTAGGCTGAGCTACACAGACAAAATTAAGCATGCCATAACTTAAGAGATAATGGTATCAAATTATTGCTTCAGCATAATTGTAACTGTAGTTGATATAAGATTCCATTTTGTCAGTAAAGTATCAAAGGAATTTTAGCATATCCTAGACAATGACATAAGAGACCTTAGGTCATATATAGTTTAGGTTAACATCCACACATACTATACTAGGACCTCCCTGATGCAACAGATTTTACTCTATTCCATGTTATGCTGTCAACAAAAATGTTTCAAGCCTTACTATTTACAACATTTTAAACCAAAAATAAATAATAAGTGTGTCATAGTTGCTACAGAATCATGGAAGTCAGGAGGAACATCTACATCATTGCTTTTCTTCTGTAACAAAGCTGCATGTGCCTTCTGCATTGATTGATTTGAAACAACAGCACATCCTTAACATCTTAGGCGAAACTTCTGCAGTCAGCGTAAGGGACTTCTTCTTGATTTAACTCTTTCAGTCAATTTTACTTCCAACTGTATACCTTTGTTCATCTAAGATATTCAGTAGGTCATTAATAATTAGAAACAATCCTCTGTGAAATAGCTTGAGTCAGGGGTTTTGCATGGTTTTATAGAGTCCTCTGATTTCAAATCTGGCCACATCATTTAACAGACCAACAACCCTAGCTGAAAGGTGGAACTTTCTTCCAGGTTCTGCTAATTCCCCCCACCCTTCCTCAGCTTCACAGATTCAAAACAGAGGAGTCTCCTGCCTTTCCATTTGTTGTGAGGATTTGTTGTTAGTATTTGTTCACTATGTTAGGCATGAAAGATACCATATAAGCATGTGTCTTTATTCTAGGTGCACAGAGCCATGCTATTCTCTGCAAATCCTGACACTGAGCAATTTACAACTTGATCAAATCTAAACCTTGGCTTACCAGGCCTTGAGAAATAGTGTTGACTACTTTCATAAAAGGAAACACTTTTCCCTGCAATATGCATATGACAGTAGAATTGGCTGTTATAGGCTGCTGGGGGTAAGAATTTCACAAAGTGTATGATGACATCTGTACAGATCAGAAGGCTGTCCAGAGTTACAACAGTTAAAGATTCAGCAAGAATATTAAGCATCTGACTTCTGGGTTTAAGCCAATCATGATGAGAAATCAAGCTGAAGCTTAATATGGAGCACTTAATTCCCCCCCCCGCCTTAAACATTCCTCTAAAACAAGAATGGTTCACTTATGGACAATTAGGGGGCATTTTCCCTCTCATCCAGCTGTTTGGCTGGGCCAAGGATATTCCAGGAAGAGTATTCATCTCTGTAAGACCAACACAGGACCAGTCCCAGCCGCACTGAATGAAAGCGCAACAAGTGCTCGTCACCTCTCCAGTGATGGGACGGGCTCACAGCGGGAGAACTACACCCCCCGGCCCTGGCACCCACTAAAGAGGGTCCCACAGTAGGAAGGTGGAGCACACCTCATGGAGCATGCTGGGCTATCAGGGCTTATCAGCTCCTGCCCAGTTGCCGTGGTTTAACCCCAGCCAACAACTAAGCACCACGCAGCCGCTCACTCACTCCTCCCCATCCAGTGGGATGGGGGAGAAAATCGGGAAAAGAAGTAAAACTCGTGGGTTGAGATAAGAACGGTTTAATAGAACGGAAAATAAGAAACTAATAACGATGATGATAACACTAATAAAATGACAACAGCAATAATAAAAGGATTGGAATGTACAAATGATGCGCAGGGCAATTGCTCACCACCCGCTGATCGACACCCAGTTAGTCCCCGAGCGGCCACCCCCCCCACCCCTACTCCCCCCAGTTTATACACTAGATAGGATGTCATATGGTATGGAATACCCTTCAGGACATTACAGTGCAAACTGAGGGAGAGGGTGGCTCAGTTCAGGCACAGAGGCCAGGCCTGAGCTGAGCTACTGTCCCTTCGAGGTACCAGAGCTGGAGGAGTTCAGTGCACTAACACCCATGTCCTTCTGCGTGCAGTCAGCCCAGTGGCCACCTGGGTGTACAAGCTAGCTCAGTGCTGATGACAAGTAATTGCACTGTTGAAATAATCTGGAAAAGAGTTCAGCTATTCCTATACGGTGGTGCCTGCAAGCTAAGAAAATCTTTTCAAGCCTGAAGTGGCTCTGCAGGGGGAGAAAGCTCTAGTATTCCTGATTTCTCTTAATGTGCCACACAGCTAGTTGAGATTAACTGTCTTTCTCTGGGTGCAGGTCTCTGGTATTCTTTATCCATAACCTATTCACACTGCCTCATTGCATACCTCTTCCTCCTGCACCCATGGACTCTACTGTGTACCGAAATCTCCATCTTTCGTCTTCCTTTATATGCTTATGAAAGAGCTGTACAACAAGCAGCATGCTAAATGATTTACATGACCCACTAGGGATGGAGAGGGATTTACAAGGAAAAAAGTATCATTGAGCTAGACAGATGGCTGTACTGCAGGGGTTACGGCTAAGGGAAAGACTGCAGAGACTAATCAGAAAAGGGAGGTCCAGACTTTACAACAAACTGCCAAGCAAAGGGTTGGTAGGGACTGCTGGACTGGGGCAAGATTTATTTAAGAGGCCATCCAGTTAATTTTAAGGCTGGGTCACTAGACAAACATGTAGACAAAGGATCGGAGGGGTTGCTTGTTAGATAGGGGTTAACAGTTCCAGTATGCAAAGTCTGATAAATAAGCCTTGTTGCAGAGAGGGCTGCTAGCAAAGGCTCCCTCCTCCAGCTGCATGAGCCTGTCAGTCTACAAGGCACAAGCAGATGAATATTGAAAGAGAGCAAGAGTGCAAGGAACCCATCGGGTGGTGTAAGTCAGAAGAATACCCTAACCTCATCACTGCCAAATTTCTGCAGTCACAACAGCAAGGGAGACTTCCGAGAATGATACTGTGAGTGCCCGGAGGATGTTTACAGGAGCTTTCAAGAAAGAGCATCAGTGTTGAAAGCACAAAGCTAAGGAAAGTTTGCTCATGTCACTCTTCTTCCAATCCTTTGACCAATTCCCCTTCCTCCATAACAAAATCTCTAGCACATAAATTGCTTGCCTTTGCTTTCAAGACCTGTTCATTTCCTACCTATCATATCTCATTTCTCACTGAAATATCAGCTCCTGTCTCTGATCAACCAGTGATGCCAACATTCATCACCAACTTCAGTGACAAGCTGGGACAACAATCTTTGCAGAAGCATTTGCCATGGATATGAGCAAGACTGCATTTGTCAGGGCAAGAGAAAAGTACACGGCAGTAGTTGAAACATGAAACTGAATTTTAGCTAGATGAGAAGGTGGATAGAAACAGAAGATGTTTTGCAAAAATTCTAATTTGTCTGAGACTCTTCTCAGACTCTTCTTGCAGCTGTAATTCCACATACTCTATCCCAAAACCAAAATAAGGTTTTGTTCTGAGGCTCTCATGATTTTCTGCAGCATTTCCTCGCTATTGGCTTCATGTGAAAAAATTCCATTGTTTTCTAAAGGAAAGCCCAGCTACCCAATTAATTATAATGAAAGGCAGCAAAACCATCATATAGACAAAACAGCTAATTCAAAAGCTTAATAGGAGCAGCTTTACTGCTCCTATTAAAGGAAGCTACTTATTGTAAATAAAGGGTTGTTTTGATTTAATTTCTACATTCCTTCACCTTTATTCAGACTCATATTATGTATTAACTTGACCATGTTATTTTAAGTGCAGTAGCTGCAAGAGCTACAGACACACTACATGGAAACAAAAAAAAGAAGACATTAGTACTTTAAGTTTGGACTTAAACTTCAGGTTTAAAATTTAAAACCGTGAGTTTGTGGGTAAATAAGTAATCATGATGTAATTATTGTGCATCCCAGTATGTCATATTCCATGGATCACAGACTCACAGAGTGGTTCAGGTTGGAAGGTACCTCTGCAGGTCATCTGCTCCAACCCCCCTGCTCAAGTAGGGACACCCAGAGCCGGTTGTCCAGGATTGTGTCTAGACGGTTTTTGAATATCTCCAAGGATGGAGACTCCACAGCCTCCCTGGGCAACCTGTGCCAGTGTTTGGTCACCCTCCCAGGGAAAAAGTGTTTCCTGATGTTCAGAGGGAACCTCCTGTGTTTCAGGGTGTGCCCATTGCCTCTGGTCCTGTCACTGGGCACCACTGGAAAGATTCTGGCTCCATCTTTACACCTTCCCTTTGGGTATTTGTATACATTGGTAAGATTACCACCCTGAGCCTTCTCTCCTCCAGGCTGAGCAGTCCCAGCTCTCTCAGCCTTTCCTCATAGGAGAGATGCTCCAGTCCTTCATCATCTTTGTGGGTCTTTGCTGGACTTGAGTCTCCAGTATGTCCATGTCTCTCTTGTGCTGGGGAGCCAAGAAGTGGACACAGCACTCCAGGTGTGGCCTTACCTGATAAAGTAGTCATAGATAAAATTTCCTTCATCTTTATCTATACATTCACATATACGGCATGCAAACCCTATTAAACACAAATATTAGGACACCTGTCCTTCAACTGTTCAGGCATTCAAAACTGAAGACATGCAAAGTCATTAGCCACATGTAAAAGCCGGGCTTCAGGGCCTGACTCAGATCTCAGTCTCTCTCACGCTAAGAGTTTTGTTGATTTGCACTGTCATACCCATTTCACATCAGTGGTGAGTCCAAAACAGACTTCAATTCCTCAATATTTTTTACTTTACCAGCTACCTCTCTCCACACACACCAATGATGGAGTGAAAATAGGGTATTTCTGAGAAATGTGTAGCCAAGTGACAGCACAGGGGCCATCTCCTGCTGCACGCATGCCCCGTGTGCACCCCATGGCTGAAACACCGTGGCAGCTCCTCTGAACAGCATTTCCCAACAGCCAGCCGAAGAGGAGAAAACAAGTGCCAGGAGGAAGGAGAAAGGCAGGTGATGAGCCTGTGTGCCAAAATGGATTGGACTTGGCTTGGTTGCTTCACATACATGTCAGGATCTGTGGGTTTGCCATGTTGTAGATTCCTAGTTTCAATCCAGGCTACATTTTGTGTACAGTGGCCTTTAAGTTCCACCTAGCTCCCACTGTACAGACTTCAACAAATTGTATATTCATAAGTGGGATACAATATTCACCTCAGACAGACAGCTCTAAGACTACTGAAGAGAGACTATTTGGGAGTTTGAAACATCCATAGAGCATTTAATGTTAAAAAAGAGAGACACCAACTACACTACCGTAGCACTCTGCAAGGACTAAGTATTAACTCAAGTCTATCATTTTACCAAAAAGTTCCAACATATACTAAGTAGAGCTGGTGTGAGGAGCAAGCAAGAAAATGCTTGTCGGCTCAGCACAAACCATGCTAGGCCAACAAAAGTATTTCACTTGCAGATGAGAAATCATTTGCTGAAACTCTTCATACAGTCAGCAGTTTACAGGGGTTTTTTGCCCCCCCAAATCATACACATCTGATGAGAATTACTCTAATCCGCCAGAATATCTGCCAGAATGGACCTGACAAAGCAGCTACAACCAATGAAGCACAAAGCCTTTTACAAGACGAAAACCAGCAAAGCTATCAAGTCCTTCAGGACTGGCAAGATGCCAGGTGATGATGGGTTGCCACCTAAGTTCTGTAAAGCCCACCAAGAGCAGGTAGGTCCAATCTAACAGGCAGCATTTCAGGGAATGGAGAAAACCAAATTTTTGCAATCCATCTCAGAAAACTATCAGTTCTTTGATAGACAGAGACTCCCAGAAGGGCAATGAGATGCCATGGATAATGGACACACTGTAAGAATTTAGGCAGACCAATCACTGCAAGAATGGTCGTCTAATTTTATAACCCAGTTTGCATTTAAGTGCTATGTTAAAGTATAGGAGAAGGCTTTAACACCATATTAACTGCAAGAAAGTGAATGTAAATGTAAAATCATGTCTTGTTTGACAGAGGAAGGGGGGGATCCATTGTACATCATGGAAGAGATGCTTGTTACCAAAAGGGCTTTTGACTGCATGGAGTGAAAGAACTTTTCAAAACTCCTGAAGGATATGCACTGTTATTTAACTGCAAATATGCTTTTCTTTCAGATACGCAAATGCAAAAAAAAAAAAATCATCAAAATCTTTTTGTGAAATAGTTTTATTTCTCTACCATTTGAAGCACTTGAAAATATTGCTCACTCTACTATTTCAACTTGAAATTTCTCCTGGGGACAAATGGGAAGAAATATACCAAAAAAGCATTGATACGAGCAATCAAATCTATAAATATTATACGATGCTGAAAGAATGCTGCAGCCACTCCAACATTCTGTTATGATATTTAAAGGTTGGTTTGCTGAATCTTGAGATCTTCAAATTAACCAAGTAGTTAATGTCACTACTCTGCATTCCTGGGTTAACCAAATCTGAATGATAATTTAAACTGAGCAAAATAAAGCATGACCTGATTAGGTAATGGATGATGAGGTACAATTAACATGACTTTTCAAAATAATGGGTCAGATTCTATTTGCTATAGAATTTCTGCTTGGTTCAGCGAGAAGGAGGGTCAGAAAAACAATTACAGCTCCCTACTTATTTGTCCAGCCTTGAAACACAGACAAGCCTCAAGTCTGCTTTAACATGCAGCAGAAGGAAAAACTCCCCAAAACGTACTCTGTCAGCTAAAGAGAGCTGGAGTACTTAAACCACAGCTTCTCCCTGTCTCTGCCACACTGCCTGAAGATATCCGTGTCCTAGGATATGGTGAGAATGGCATAAAGAATAACTGTCTTAGAAGAAGAAATCTCCACGATTTATCTGATCAGAGCCCCATGTAGGTAGATGTGAGGACAGGGAAGATGAACAAATAAGAAAAATCTAATGCATTAAGTAGACAGAAATTGTATTAACTGAAATAACTGGATTTTGTGGTGCTGCAACTATGTTGCAGTGCAATTTGGGTACTTAACAGAGTAGCACTGCAACAGCCTAAAAACTGAAAGAAACAAACCGAGATTAATTAGGAAATAAAAATCCAAGTTGTTTACATTCAACGTAAAGCAAGTAGCCTCACACACTCATCGCTACAGACTATACATTGCTGCACAACACATTGACCCTGGTTTTGCTTTTGATGATGCTTCTGTTTTTGCCTTGTGTCCTCTCTGACACTCGTGTCTGCCAATGTCTGAATGCCAGCAGGAGACCTAACCCCTGACCCACCCAGACACCAAGCACCTTGTCTCCAGCAGAAGTGCCATGGGGGTTTATGCTCTTACTAGCTCCAAAGAGTCTGCACTAAATAACACATCAGGTCTGGAACTTCCAGAACAGTCCTTGAAACCCATTTGGGAATGATGAGTTACCAGTACCAGGACTGCACACCTGCATATCCAGACAGAATTGTCTTACAGACACTGGGATCTACGTTGTAATGAAGTTGCTTTTTCTCTGTGAAAAAGCTGGATAATTTAAACCTGAATGGATGGATATAGTAAACATGGATATAGTACCTGTCAGGCTCAATAGCGTCTGGACCATTCACCTGCACCCACATACTAACATTTATGTATATCAGCATCATCGTCCAGTGATTTCAAAATTTCATTGTAATGGCTGTTTTTACTACCATCTTCTCAGCAAATAAATAATTAATCAATAGAAAAAAATAAATTGGGAACAGCCAGGCACATGTGAATAAACATTTTAACAAAGAAAATCTCAGAAGAAATGTTTAGACTTACCTGGTGTTTATAGACTCTCATCTTATCATCTCTCTCCTGTTTGACTAACCTACAGTCTACAAGCCACGCCTCTGGACATGTAGTAGCATGATCCTTATGATAATATGAAGGGAGGTGAGTTGTCCCTCAACCTCTCTGAAGTCCCATATCTTACTACAACTTGAAAACTAGACTTTGTCAGAACTACAAAATCTGGCATCAAAATCCCTCTCTGAAGCATGCTGTTCCCCTTCCTTCTGAGAAGGAAATATTTCCAGTTAGTTAACAATGAAAGTACCTGAAATCATCTTCACCATTCGTGATGCATCTAACCCTCCTGGATTGCTTTCAGTGCTAAGATGCTTTTTACCTGGCATGTAGTTATGACAAAGATTACATCATAGTGAGAGAAATGATGCATCACCTAGATTCTGTGGGCGACTGCAGACTAGTATGCATGATACTTTGCCTAGGTGACATAATTTTTGTGCAGTACTGCTTTGATGAGCAAATAAAAAGGAAAAGGCATGGGATATAAAGGTCTGCTATCACACACAACTTCCACCCTTCCCTGGAACTTCAGCAATAAGGATAACTCACCATTTTACTGCTTTAGTAATCAAATTTTATTACACTTTTGGTAGCATGAATGTTTTCTCTCCAACACTCCGGAACTTGGTGATTGTAAGGTCTCTTTGTTCAGCTTTGGAAAAAAAAGGTGCAAATTTTAATACCTGTTACAATCACTCCCCTCTGCTCCCTCTCCCCATGCCTGAAACTTTCAGAGCCTAAAATACATTTAACAAACTGAAGAAAAGTATTTGCAAGACACAGGTGCTCTGAACAGCCACACACTTATAATATCATGTACAAACACTTAGGGCTACAGCCCTGACACTTTGGCCTTAAAGTAATGGCACCAATTTTCTGTTTTCAGGAGCAGAATATTTGTCTTTGGTTTTTTTCCCCAGTCTGATGCTTCTTTTAATTGTACTTCTAGAGTGCACCTTTCAGATTTTTTTGCCAGGAGACTTTTTTCAGTTCCAAAGAGCATCAGAGGAGTCTTAAGATCTGGTATTCAAACCTGAAATTAGTGAAACGCAGGCAATGTGAACCCAACTGCATATCCAGCCACAGATTTTTAATTTCACATGCACAATCATGCACCATTGTCATTGTATAAAGAGAAGCACAGACATTTTGAGAGTAAATTTAAGATGCAGCCCTTCAATTAAGTAGATGTGCTAAGTCAAAAGTCAGGTTGGAAAGTAGCGTGCCAGTATGACGTGGCATTTCACCTTTCCCTCTGTGCTATCTTTCCCTATTCATGCACTAAAGCTTTATGTAACCTGATCTCAACATTACATAACACATACGAACACATAACAGTGTTCACAGCTGAATCAAGTAACTGCATGCATTAATAATGGTCTAATAATAATTTTCTAATGGTTTTGGAGTTAAAAGCTCTGGAGTCCAACTTTAACAATGATTACCTGCGGAACACAGGAAAACATGCACAACCTCTTTATGTCTCACTCCATCTGCCATTTAAAAAAAGGGGGGGGGGATATGATGTCAACCCCACTTTGACAGTGTTATCGTGGTACTTAAATTGCTATCTGTGAATTATATTAAGAGCTTCAAGATAAGATGATGTTTCAATTATACTTGTTAAACAGTCACATTCTACACATCATCATTTGTCTGTATATCTGCTGTTACTCATGCAAAGAGCAATGACTTGCACAAGGTCATGGTGCATAAAACCTCTTGGCCTGAGATCCACAAATCTCAGAAGGCTGGAAGTGACTCTTATTCACACAGATACACAGAGTCATAGGTGCGTATGACCATCGAAACACATGCACATACCTGTATCCACATGTGCTATTCTATTCACACCATTCCTAGCACCACACAAGCTCTCTTGCCTACTCTCAAACACTGCACAATCCACAAAAAAATATACTACAGGAAGCAGCTTCATCTTCCACTGATGCTAAACTGTATGACCCTGGTCTTTGGGGAATTCATTAAATCTTCTCATAAGCAAACAGTGTTTTATTTGAGCAAGGATAGTGATGGAGGGCATTCCACACACAGCTGTGTGTACATGGAGACAGATACACACTGCAAGTTGACAGAGAAATATGAACACTTTTAAGATTCTTCAAATTATTACTTATTCATTTTCCATAAATCAAAAGAGTTTATGAAAATTATGTTCTTCTCCTTACTTAAACTTGCACTCAACATCCACCTCTTAATGTAATTGAGATTACTTTTAAGCATCTCTCAAGGTACATTCAATAGCATCTTGCAAGAAGATCAGAAAATACAGCCCAAATATTCTCATGAATCACCAGACTTGAACCAACTCCGTGAGAAAAATAAAATCAACATTTTGAGGAGCCCTTTAGCAGAGTAAAGCTTCCTAAGGCTGATACCGCTTCTTTTATACTGCATTCCTACTACTACTTTTGAAAAATACTGCCCACCTTTGGTTACAGTCAAGACTAACACGTTTCAGTAACTAAACTGGGCTTTCAGAATTCTGTAATGTGGCAACTAAAAAGAAAAACAGTTCCTAAAAAAACATATAAATTCTTACATGTACTAACACCACCACCTTAATGGTGAGTAAAAGCTAAAGCATTTAGTACATACTTTTTCTTTCCTCTTCAGTGTATCTAAGCACACAGGACATTGCAAAACCACTTCAATAAAACTCTGTATTTAGTACCGTAATATAATTTATCTAGCCATCCTTTCTGCCAATTTCTAAGGCTTAAGAAGAAAACCTACTACTATAACCTTAACCTATTGTCCTTCAGTATTTGAGTTACTTAAAAATCCAATCTTTGTTTTTAACTACAAGATACAGAAATACAAACAAATGAAAAATCTACAATAGATCTTGTGAACTGAAAATCAGTTCACCAGAACTACATCTGAAATTCCTTAGTAAGAAAAAAGGACCCTTGGACTCTCACATCACTCCTCCTGCCCCCAAAACCAAAGTGGCCAGAATACACTCTTTTGCTACTAAATTGCCAATTCAAATCCAGCTTTAATAGGTAATAACTGAAATCAATTGTCACCTTGAAGGCTTTATGGCTTATGTTAAAGGAATCTGGGGTCCCAGTCTAGCTCCTGGAGCAAAGGTGACTACAGTATGGCCCATGACAACTGATTCAACTTGGGAAGCTCCTTTCCTGGCTGATTAGTGAAGACAAGAAGTAAATGGATATGAAAGGGGAAGCACCTTCAAGCTTTTGCAAGCAGCAGCAACTCTGCCTTGCTGAAGAGCTTTGATGAAATGTGCAGGCAAGCCTACATGGCTATTATGCAAACTACTTTGCTATTGGAGAGCATACAACTCTGAAGGTACCAACATGGCAGCATTCATTCACCCTACATGTTCTTCAGAAGAAATGTTAAAATCACATATGGGTCTGTGAACAGCAGAACTAATGACATCTGATTTCCCAGAGCTTTCTGGTTGAATTGCTAATGTTCAGTAAGATGCAAGCACTAAACAAAGGTTCTTCCAGTAGCTGAAGCACCCACACCATCCCTTTCTCACACAGACTCTGGTGTTGACTAGGCACTGGGCTCTTCCTGCAGCTTTTCATTCAACGGGCTCACTAATAAGGTCTTTCTCTTTCACCTGCTTCTCACTTTTGAAGAAACCATCCCAGCTCTAAGACCTGTTCCTCTTTTGGGGAACTCTTGGTTCCAAAGTTGCTGCGGAGGTGTGAGAAGCAGGCAAGCAAACAGGTAAATGAATGTCTACATGCATGTGCATGTGTGCGGGTGCGCACACACACAAAAAATGTTCACAGACAGTCACTGAAGCCTTACTTCTTTGGGAATTTTAAACAGGGAAGAAATGTTTTGCAGTGGTTTTAGTACATAGTAATTCCCATTTACTTCTAAGTGTCTCCAACATTAGTAGAGGAAAATATCCAGAGCTTAGCCGTATCTGGTAAACACTGCACTCTGCTAAAAAAGTACTTTGAGCTTCGTGGAGAATGAAAGTCAGCCAGAGCTCCTGGCTCAGTGGAGATGCATGCTCAGTAGCCCTGTCCCCCAGGAGAGCAGCCGAGCATCGCTCCCTGAAGCTGGAGGAGCCTTCTGACACTTGCTCCCCATCTGTGCTGGACCACAGACAACACTGCTGAGCACAGAGCGCATGGTGGGCAATGCTGCACCCTCCCACCCCACACACCACCACCTCAGCAGCTGTGAATCAGCTGAAAATTTAGGATGTTGAGGATCCTTCCTCTTCCCTTGCAGCCCCCCGAGAGATCTGGATGCCATTGGCAGAGCGTGGTAAGCAGAGACTCAGCAGTCTCTTCTCAGATCTGAGCTCTGCCTATTCCACTTCTGTCTACAAAACACAAGACCATACTTAATTTCATGCTATTCAACAACAAGCAAAACACTCTTCTCTTACAAAAGGCATACAGGAAACATTTTAGTTTTGTGTTCTAGTGTAATGGGCCAAGACACTTTGTTTATTTGGAGTTGCAATTTTATCACTAAAAGAATAAGGAACTGGCAAAATCAGATGACCAATATCCAAAGTAGTATATGATCTGAACTGCTGATAGGTGGATGACAACAGTAAGCTAAAGAATTGAAGTTACGTTGCCTATCCATTTGACAATTGCTAATGATACTGCCATTAAAAAAAAGGCAAGCTCTGCAGTTTATTTATTTTTCCTTATTTATTGACTGATCTGTATTTTACCTGTTTATGTAGGTAAAACAGGATAGCTGTTATGTTTTAATGACATCATATCCTAGGGTAAATATTATTACAGAGTAAGAACATAGCATTTGTAAGGAAGGGCTAAAATAAAAGAAAAAATCTAAGTCAAGAAAATTTAGAGAGATCACAGTTCAGGGAGGGGGTGAAGGCTCAGGAATTTATATAATCATCATGTGAAAGGATACATTTGCTTAATGCAGAGATCACACCATTCATGGATCTAGGAGTTCAAGGCCATTAAAAATACATATTAAAGAGGAAGTAACTTCATTTGCCACCAGGAATACAGTGCCAGCACTGTTTTGTCATGTTGACGCAGGCAGAGATTGCTGATAAGATAAAGTATTCTGGAATCTACCATACATCCCTGTTAGCAACCTGCTACATTTCCAATTTAGATGAAGATGTAAATTGTCAGGTCAAAAGACAAGCCACAGGACAACTTCTAGATACTTCTCTTTTTTGAGTAGAAGCAAAAATGCTTGCTAAAGAGGAGTGTTGTAACCAATGGCTTACACATTTTTTTGTCTGAGCCCTGGGATTTAAAAGGAAAATTTAATTGGGGACATACTGAAAAAAATTTTATTCACTCTTGCACAGTCACTGGCCGAAAAGCAGCACAGGTTGTGCTGGCACTGTACATGACTACTGAAACAACATCATATTTTCTATCATGTCTTAAGCAATGATGTTCTTGCTTTTGCCTTAAGTGAGGAAATACTCTGAAAAAAATGAAGACTATGTTCCACTTCTGTTTTCCCTTGAGAAAAATTTAGCGAGCAGTGTCATAACCCAATGTCCATTCTTCTCATCTGCAGATGACAGAATGGAAAATGCCACTTTATTTCAGAAATGAGCTACTTTTTTCTTCTTCCGTTAGTCATTCCTGCCTGCAGGCACAAGGGTTATGGAGACGACTCCTTCAAGCTCATGTTTAGAGTACTAGCGCTTCTCCTATCCAACAAGCTAATGCTTGTACACTTTGATAACTTAGGCAGCTCGATCTTCCACCACACTAGTTGGCCCAGACGCTATGAGAGATTTAATTCTTAAATCAAGAAGCCCAATGACTTTTATAATTTAGCTACAAATTAACATCCAGAAATATCTCAGTGGTCTACTTGTCCTTTCCTAAAGAGGACAATCTGACTTTGTGAATCTTTTACCACTTAAATAACCTGAAACGTGTTCAAGGTCTTCTGCCTACGTCAAACTAGGCCAAATCACTAGCAACAGTAGAGTGCCCTTTTTTGACTATGAAGTATTGGAAATACAGGAATGATGTAGAATTTTATTATCTTTTATATTGCTGAGGAAAAAAAAAACAATTAGGTCAGAGACCTCCCTCAGATATTTAGACGAAATGCAGAACTTTGACATAGTTTACCAAGATCAACCAAACATCCTTTTCCTTCTCTGCTCCAGCGGGCCATAAGCTCCTACTGTTCCCTTGAGGAATGCCAGGACACTGCTCCCCTTTTTGCTAATGGCATCTCTTTTATGCTACTGCCTCCTAAAGCCTCACTGTAAGACGGTGCTACTGTTTCAACAAATTTAATGAAAACAGTGACAAAATCCTCATAAACAAGGTTGAGCATCTGGATCCCTATTCCTTTGTGAGCTTTCTTTAACATTTCTGTCAGAAATATTAACTGCCACTTGACCAAAATGATGGCCTTACAAATTAAAACGTTGAGCTCTACCAGTAATTAGCTCTACCAGTAATTAGACAGTGGAGACTCAGTGTCCACTTCTGTGTTTTTATAGTGTCTTTATCACTGCCATTAAAAGATACATTTGGGTTTTTTTAAAAGATTTTCTCCTCCTTTAAGACACTCGGGAGACAGCAACTTGCTGCTTTTTACCAACAGAAAACTCCCCTCCTGGAAAATAACTCAGCCATTATGCAGGTCTACTGGTGCAGGACTCTACATCTCCAGTCCCCACACCATTTCCAGGAAAGCAACGCATGTTTCAGCAATACGCTTCCTCAGAATTGGGACCAGTAACTCTGAGGGAAAAAAAGCTACTTCCAGAGCTTGGCCGCCTCATAGAACAGGTCCAGTAGAAGCCACATGTGTTTTGGCAGAACAGAAGAAGGTGGAAGATGCCAATCAGTTCAGGCCTTTTCTCCATGAGGTAGTTCCTCATCATTTTCAACAGCTGAGCGGACTGCAGTTTAGAAGTACATCCACTGATCAAAATGGGTAAGAAATCTACTGTATAAATACTATCCTTGTGCGGAATGACTTCAGGTTTATGAACACCAAAAGAGAAGAACAAGAGGCTTCATTTCACTGTGACTTTTCTCCATGTCTTCCTGATAACCTAAGTGATGGAGCCAAATGAAGACAAAGCACAAAGGTGGCAGGGTGGCCAGCTTCATACGGGTTTGAAATGGAAACAGATGTATACATGGGAAAATACTGGCGTGCCAACACCAAGGCAGAGGGGTGACCTATAGACATCTGCAGCTCTTGAATGCACAAAGGTGAGGACTTCAACAAATCAGTAACAGCAATACTGTATCCTGGACTCCTTGAACCTTGCTATGGAAAAAAGAGTAGCGGTAGCCAAGAAGGTGGATAGTATGATGCTTTTTTTAAAGGTGCTGCAACAAAATCAACTGTTGTTGCTGAAGATTTTTTTTTCCCTCCACTTTGTTTTTTTCCTATGACTATTTTTATTACTACTTGTCAGACTACTTGTCTAAAATACATTATGAGGCTTAATTTTTTAAGGAATATACAGCATGCTGGGAGTCTGCGATAGAAGACACTCTACACAGGCCAACTATCATAATTATGCTATGATTTTATGCCCAGCAGGAAACTTATGATTTGCCACCCAGGAACAAAGCTGAAGAAATGATCTAAGGTAGCCAATTAAAGTTTTCATAAAGAAACCCTCATCTATTCTCAAAACCCAAAATCTCCTTTTATAGCACAATCCTCTTAGTACTTATCTCTCCCTTCCTCATTAATCCAGTTTCACCTAGCTGGTGCTGACACATGCAGAGACGGGGAGGGAGATACACATACATACATACACACTTTACTTCTTTCCTTCTGTTCTTCTTGACCTTTCTGATTTGGTTCAGCATTTATACTAGTCCACCTGTCTGGCCGATCTCCCCTGCAACGTGCCCTTCAAGATGAAAAACATAGTTTGATAACGCATGGTGACAAACCTTGCAGAGAGCAAGCGGGTGAGCAAAAGAGAGAGAAAGCGCTAAGGGAAATCGCTTCTAACCAGGATCTGCTGCTGCACAGCTAATCAGGCAGGTATTCAGTTGTTCACTCCTGCAGACTTGCTTAGCATAGAAATAGGCTGTCTGCCCAGGAAGATGAGGTAATGTCTAGGTTTAATGCCAATCTCTGTAACTGGCAGGACACATCGGTAAATATTTCTGCTGCAGGAGACCACATTAATTTGATTTTGCTACCAATTTTCATTATTGTTATTATTTCTATCACTATGAATATGCATGAGTTTGCCTGCTAACACTGAGGATGGAGAGGGCACAGGGCTCCAGGTGAGGCTGCCTCCATGCTGCAGCACTGCTCTCCCCCCTCACATTCCTCCCCACACTCATTGCTGCTTCCACTTTGTACTTTCATCTTCCTTACTGAATGACCGGGTATTTGTCTGCTCACTTATCTTCTCTACTCCATTTATGTAGTATTAGATTCCTTTTTCCACTCACTGCATATGTTTTTCCCTCCTTATTGTACCACAAAACCCACCTTCCATTCAGTACTGCAATACTGTGGTCATCCACAGGTGTTTCTTATGCAGGCAATGCTTTACCTGCATATTAATACAGCCATCTCTTCTATCAAACCACCAAAAATGAACAAAACCCCCAAAACATCAAATGAAACTTCTCACAAAACACTGCCAAGCAAATATGCAGAGGGGTCTTTTCACCCTCTTTGCTCTCTTCCCAAGCAGAAAAGATCTTGAAAGGTCAAAGTGAAAACATAAATGAGAAGCGTGAGTCTGTCTGTCCATTGCAGAGCTTCACAAATACAGCCAGAGCTCTAAAACTTAAGAGATGTTTAAAGTAAGTCAGGAGCATGAGGGCCTGTGAACAGCAGAAAGAGGAAAGTGGAACAGTCATGCGGGAACAAGAACATGAATGAATTCTCTGTGACATGGTGGCTCCAAAATGGGCAAAGAGCTGGGGGGGAAAGGTTTCATGACAAAGGAGGACGTGGACTTACGGTCTGAGAATAGGGTTGCAAACAAGGATTTCCCCAAAGCGACTCACGGTCTGAGAATAGGGTTGCAAACAAGGATTTCCCCAAAGCGACTCATTCTTGGCTTTAATCACTGTCTTATTTCTCTATCAGTTAGAACAAAACCAACTATCTGTGCCTTAAAAAAAATAAATTCCTCCAAACTTTGTCCAATATACTACATTTTCAGTTTCTGGATCATTTGCTTTTGAGCTCTACAATCTGCTTGAAAACAGTATCCTGAGGATACAACAGTGCTCGTTGTAGGCTCATATTTGCTTAGAAACAGACAAGGGCAAAAATTTGGTTTTGGCAAATATATAAAAATATTCGAAGTCTTAATGTTGCCTTTATTCAATTTTAAAAGCCTCAAATATAAATACAAACTGGTATTTTCCTCCTTTTTCATGAGGTTTCTCCAGAAGAGCAGATTCCAACCACCTAAATACTATCCATATTAATTTCTTTAAATCTTCAGGTTTCTCAGCATAATGGGTACAATTGCACTTTCAAAGCTACCACACTCCAAGACAGTTGCATGCAAACTTGCTCCAGTCTGGAAAGACTGTGACAGCAGGGAGCTCAGGCTGAACATCCCTCTCCTCTAAGGAGGCCTGTCAGCCCCAGCTGCAGAACAGGCTCACACCGCAACCAGTTCCCCGGTCAGAACCAGTCTGCAAGTCCCCAGTTCAGGTCCGACATGCAGATGTCTGCATCCCGCCCTTCAAAATACTCATTTATATTCGGTTGTTGTGCACAACTGTATGAATGTTGGGTAAAATCAAATATAGTAGTCTTCTTCTGTTCAAAAGTTTAACGTGCTAAAACAATCTTCTCAGTATTAAAACTGAACAAAATCTTTGAAAACGGTTAGCAAATCTCTTGCATTAAAACTACTTTTTTCCTTGTCTCACCTTTCATCTCTTGAATGTCAGCACATATTTTAAATCATATAGCATCAAAGAGGGTGAGCATATGTTTGAGTTCATTCTTTTCCCTTTGATACCAGTATATAGATGAGCATTTTGGTTTAAAATCTGTTACCCTTTGTGATCAGCATCCCCACACTGAAGACTGCACTCCAGCTCTTCATTTCTTTTCTTCGTGCTTCAGGACATGTTGCCTTTTCAAACTGTGCTGTTCCATTTGGTTCCACCATAACCACTCCTTGCATCAGATTTAATATTTAAAATACACAGTCTACCACATGAAAGTAGTATACTAGCTTCCTTGGGGTTCAACCAATTCAGGGCAGACATAATACAGACTTAGCCACTTTTACTACATACATGTATTTCAATCAAGTTCTTCGTAGTTCCTGCTGAAGAAACTGCTCAGGCATCACAACTGCATTACAAATTTGTTTCTGGATCATCACTACCAGCAATTCAAAAACATGAAAGGAACATTTTATGTAAAGAAAGACTAAAATCTGCATGAAGAGGAGAGGCAGAAGATGTCACAGTTTCTTCCAGACAGTTCTTTATGGCAAACAGCAAGGAGAATTGAAATTGAGGAAACTTATGTAAATCGTTCATCCAAAGTGAGGTGTGCCTTCTCTCCTCTCACGTGTGCTGGATACCAGTGATATCTGACAAACCTGAGAGAGAAAATGATCCAGAGACCTTTGTCAGAACTAGAAAGGAACGTGACTTTCTTTGGCAAGAACATGGTGACTATTCCCAAGCTGACTACAAGCTAGAGCATGAAGAAAGAAGCCCATTTTCAGTGTTAGGGATAGGCAGGCACAGAAATCCAACTTGGAAGGAAAAAAAAATCTCCCCTCACTACAAAGAAAAAAGCATAGCTAAAATGAAATCTGTAGGCTTGGTGTTACTGGGACCAAGAACAGAGACCCTTTGCCCAGCAAGCCTCAGCTACTTGGGTTGACAAGACAAAGGTGCTCTGCACACTGCTCTTCCTGATAGAAATATGTTCTCATATTGCATATTCAACTGAGGCCATGCCCTGGCAAAAAAAGACCAGCATGGATTTGACAGATGACACATTAAAATAATTTTT
Organism: Haliaeetus albicilla; assembly: GCF_947461875.1. Classification (NCBI taxonomy): domain Eukaryota; kingdom Metazoa; phylum Chordata; class Aves; order Accipitriformes; family Accipitridae; genus Haliaeetus; species Haliaeetus albicilla. The sequence continues at coordinate 18,404,756 of NC_091485.1, forward strand.
CAATATATTGTAGCAGAAAAATGTGTCTGTTGAGAGAAAGGCTGGATATGCCAAACAGTAATGGCATCCAAGTATTGGACATTACCAGATTGCACTGTATACCAAAGTGCTAACACATGTCCTCGTGTGCTTCCATTTGCTGCCAAAACCCCAACAAAACAGGTTCTCATATCTAGGTCCCTCAAGTTAGCATTTTTTACAAGGGACAATTTCACTTTAAAATACTGAAATTATTTTTAGCAAGTCCAATTTTAAGGCATGATGTCACCAATACACAGTAATCAAGGACAGCTGCTTTTGAGTGCCAGTACCCTGACGGGTTGATGATACCTCTGTTTTATGCCCTTGAGTCACTCATCCTCTCCTTCTGTATGAAAGCTCCCTCAAGAGGTTCTTAGCAGAGCTTTAGCCACGTTCAGTTTCTGCCCTGGAGACAAAGTCCAATGACAAGATAAAAAGAAGCCGCAATTGTGACGAGATTCCTGTTGCAACACTCTTCCTTCCCAAGGATGCCCAGGCTCTTCCAATAAATTTTCAGAATTATGTCAAGAAGACGAACATGTTTCTGATTTTGTTTTTTAATAGAACGATAGCAGCTTTGTACCACTTTAAAAAAACAGGGAGGAGATGGAAAAATTAATGTCCTAGCCACAAACCAGCTCTGCGGAGAGTTAACACTCTGCACTGAGACAGGCCAAGTCTGAGCCAAAACATTGCCCTCAGGGTGTCCTGCCAAGCGGAGAAAAGAGAGCAGGGCAGATTTGTGGGTATGCCAGATTATCCATGACAGGAAATATGTGGCATATTGTGGGTGCAAGCAGCCGGAGCAGGAAAGCCATGGTTAGGTCTCTGTGATGGCTGGAACAGCCATGACAATCAGATGAGGTGGCAGACTCGTGCCTTTAGGATGCAGGGAAAAAAAAGGTCTCTCTTCTTTGCCACTACATGGGAACTCACAGCAGCACTCCGCAGCTGGAGAAAGGGGATCGGGCCACTTTGTCACTACTGAGCAAAGGTTTTGATAACTGGAAAGGGAGGTCTGGTGGATACAATGAGGGCACGAGGAGAATTTCTTTTTAAAAAAAAAACAAATTCAAGAGGATTTTGACAACAGGGTGTAGGTACTAAGGGCATCTACCACAAAAGTCACTCAGCAAATCTCACACATACCTCTAGGCTGATGTGAACTTTTCACTCTTCCCTCCAATCTGCTGAAGAAATTCTCCCAAATCCCCTCAAGTGGTGACAAGTGCTCTTATTCCTGCTGGCTGCCAAACCTCCTTCCTCCCCCAACCTGTTACAGTGGCAATGCAGGAGGAAGATAAAAGGGGAGGAAATGAAAGAGTCTCTTAACATGGCTTTCCTGAATCCCAGTCACTGAAAACCAAGTTGATGGATCTTTTTCTGAGACCAAAAAAGCTTCTGTGTAATTGAAATTTTTCTTATTTGCCACATTCTAATTATGCATCTTAACCACAGAACTAAAAAGAATATTCGGCTCCTTCAAATCAAACAGAAATCAGACAGTTGAGGATAGTGATTAAGAGAATTAAGAGAATAACAAACAAAGCTTTTTCTTTTTCTTTTTTTTTTCCATTTAGTACTTAAATTTTATCCAACATAAGTTGTCTTGTAAAAAATATGTGAAATTTAAAAAAATTCTGAAATGAAAAGTTTTGACAACTTAAAAATTAAAATACCAATATACTTCCCTAAAAAAATTATTTACCAAGTTTGACAGAAATTTGTGACAGATTGCATTACCTGTAAACTGTGTTTCTCAGCAAGCTTACACCTCACGTGCTTTGTGGTTCACACTCCTGTACAGCTTAGCTTCTCACTCAATCTTCAACAGCAATTTTGCACCAGTAACTGCAGGTCAGACTACATCAAAGTCCAGAGATCCATGAGAAAACTTGTATTGAGATTGGCCTGTTGCTTTTCAAACCACCAAGACATTGTTCAATTCCCACTGATGTTAGCACAAAAAGTCCAAAACTCCAATTTTTTCTTAATTTGTTAGCTAACTTTGTGGCAATTTCAAATACCAAACACAAGATATTCCCTAATTACTTCCTTCACATAAAGCCACACATTTTGTTTAATGCTGAGGTTTTGTGAAAGCAAGCAAACTGATTTCCTACCCTTCTTAAAAATCATACTACCTATCTATCGCCACGTATCCCTGATGACAAACTAGTGAGTTGGTTTCTCTGGGATGCTCCTGAATCGGGAGCAAGATTCTGACTTTGAAAAGGCTTCTTCACCCTGCTTTACCACACAGATGTCCAGGACTTCTAGAATTACCATTTATTACTTCTTAAAGAAAATGCCTTGATTGTTTCCTTGCCATGTACTCCCAGCTCCTCTTTTGTTTTCCTCTCTTGTACCCTCTGGGTAGCAGACAAGCAAGAAAAAGCATTGCAGACATTTTCACATAGCTAATCTTTATGAACCAACAGTGTTTCTGACAAGCCATTACCTACAAACTATGGCTATTACTGGAGGAAAGACATTTTTTAACTACTTACAAGGATAGAGCAACAGCTTAAAAAAAACCTGACACGAACATTGTATGCATCACTTCAAAACTTTACGCTAGCCTACATCATTCCCCAGCAATCTTAACTCTCAAGGGAATAATTTTTCTTTTTTTCTGCTTAAAGTCTTGTAGTTTGCACGCATAGGCTGTAAAACCAGGCTCTCTCCAGAAGACGAACAAGTTAACTCATTGGAAGTAGCAAGCCTAAAGTTGTTTCTTAGGCTGGTGAATACAAGACATTTGTTTACTGAAACCAGTGAAACACCACATAGTATTTTGTCAACATGGAGCTCTAGTTTTCAAAAGGACTTTGACAGTAATGCCTTGAATTTCTTTTCCTTGTGCTAACCAATTAATTTAAAAGGTGTGATAGAAATTAATACTAGATTATTTTAGCCCTTTCTCCAATTCCACTCATCCTGCCACAGATCTGTGTGCTCCTCCTCGCTCACCGCCTGCAGGCAATGCAGGTAGCAAACAACGGCTGCAGTGAAAAGCTAGCACCAGGAAAATAATGGCTTCAGCAAAACCAGACTGACTGATTCGGCACCATTTCAGCTCAGTGAAGATCATATGAAGAAAAAATGTGAATTACGATTTCAACCACCCACCCGTGCCCACTCGTGACACTGTTTGCTCACACTACCCACGCTGCAATGCACGGATTGGTTCCAAATTACCACCTCTAAGAGAAAGAGCCGAGTGGAAAGTTCCCCAACCTTTCCAGAACAGTACAGTTTAACATCAAAATACCTCCGCATACAACACTACCTTCCTCAGTTCTAACCACATTTCTTTCCTATATGGCTATAGACTATTTATATTTTCAGTAACAGCTCATGATACCGTTCTTCCTCTAGAATCTTTAGTGGAACTCAGCATATGATATTAAGATCAAGGAGATCTGTTATACTAAGGTCTAACTTAGCCTTGTGAAGTCACAGCCGTTGAGTAGAGATGGCTAAAACAAAGTCAGGCTTTCATCTACAGGAAATGCACCAAAACTTACTCTTTAAATACAGCACATCGTAGGCTGTTGGTAAGTCTCAGGTCTTTCACTACAATGATACCTGTTTATTAAACCCATTTTTTAACACAGTGAGCTCATTAAAGTTTTCATTTAAAATAAAATGGTTTCCACTGAAGACAGTCTACCCTGTAATCTTGACACTCAAACTCCAGTAGCCCTTATGACCAGAACTGAAGTCCCTTCAGCCTCTCAGATTTGGAAGGCTACATCTGCAACATCCTCAAATAACAGATCACTGTTAGTTTCTTTTGGTTTTTTTTCTTCACTTTGGGATATCCACGAGAACACAGACAAGGGGTTTTATGTCCTATTTTCACTGAATATACGTTTTCATGTCAGCCAAAGTGAAAGCTAACACAGTTGGAATATAGTAAATGTCAATATTTAATCTGGCCTTTCCTTTCCAATTTTTTAAACCACAATGCATCATCTCAGCATGATTAATAACAACTCTTCTGTTGCTTTCCCTGAACCAACCTGAGGTATTTTTGTTGCTAGGTAATGTTTTGTTGTGAGCTGTCCTCCCAACATAGGAAAGATTAAGAGATCTCAGATGGAACCAGAGACTGCATGCCAGTAATCACAGCTGAAAGACGCTTGCACTTGACATCTTGAGATGGGAACAACATGTCTATTGTTTGCAGCCATCAGTCCTTTGCTATAATACATGACAGACAAAACCACCTACCTTGTCAAGAATTGGGAACCTTGTCAAGAAGTCATTTGTACTGATTGGATAAACAAAGGGGAATCTGGGGAAGCAGGTTCATAAAACAGACAAAATGTCCCAGAAATGGCCCATATTCACCATTACATTCCAGAGTAGAAAGGAGCTCTGAATCTACTTTAAGTGGTCACAGGAGGATCCAATACTCATAAAGAAATCTTGCATTGACCTCAAGCTTCCACAGCAGCTTTTATAAGAATGCAATGCGGCGCTGCCAAGGGAGCGGGTTTAGCCAGAGAAAAGAGAGTTTTGGCCAAGACATTCCTCCATCTGACTAATCCTTGGCTTTCCAAGAGCCTGTTGGAGCCACTGGCAGCCGATTCAAAAAACCTAACACCTTTTTAGTCCCAACCTATATGAGATAATATTTCAGCAGCCCCAAATCAGGCAAAAGTATAGTCACGTTGCACACTTCCTCCGGACTTTAAGTATTCTTTTGCCTGACCAAGGCATTTATTCTAAAACACTTTTTCTATGCAAGGATCAACATTCTTATTAGCGTATTTACATAAATACATAGCCATATCTCCGAGCTTCCCAGCAATACCGTTGGCAGAAATAAAGGAAGCCAGACTGACAGAAAAGTTATACTCCAAGATTACTGTGCTGTATTCCTTGCCAAAGGGTAATTTGTCAATGCACTTGACAAATTGAAAAAGGGGAACATTTTTAGTGCCAGCCCCAGAAAACAACAGAAGTGAAAAACAGTGCTTATTCCCTTACTGAAAACATCACCCTATAGCCTGTAAGATAAGGAAGGGAAATACAAGGGAAGAAAAAGAAGTCACTGCACTGAGGAACCTAACTCCTTAATCTTATATTCTTTAAGACTATCCGAGCAAACAGAAACGTGGTCTACTTTTGCCAGTTAACAAGCTATTTGCACATTCTGGTGGCACCTAGGCTCCCATCAGGAGTCAGAGATCCTTTTGTGCTAGGCACTGTAAAAACACTTACTAAGAGGACAGACAGCCCCAAAGGCTTTATTATCTAGAATAAATAAATTACCATGAATTAAGACTCAATTTTCTAGCAGTGTGGGTAATTAAACACTGGAACAGGTTGCCAGGTGGTAGACTCACCATCACATGGAGTCTTCAAGACTATATTTCTCTCTAAAAAATATGCTTCCAATTTATAGGAAAAACTAAATGGCTAACTCTAACGAGGAGGGTCAAGCTGAATAATTACAGTGATCAGTTCTGACCCTTGAACCCATGAATCTCCCCTATTCAATCTCTCATTGTGTTAAACCAAAGGCAGATAATTAATAGTACCACACTCAGCTGCTACTAATACTTACCATTCTGCACACGGCAACAATGACAACCACACTTCAGAGCTTCAGCCGCTGGGAGTAAGGTATTCCCCTGCTGTGCATCCCAGTTTTATTTTCTTCTGCAAACTGGAGCAGTCCTCCAAAGAGCTATGCCACAGCAACAGCCACTGGATAGGATGGAACAATATTCTATGGCAACACAGAGAATTTTGCTTATTCAATGCCTAAACTGGTGGGTGTTATTTGGCTGTACCTGGTTATGCTGGCAGCATCTCCCCAGATCTGGAACCCCAAAGGAATTTTCCCATGGTTGTCCAATGACACTTTTGCTTTCTTTTTTTAGCACAGTGTGTGAATCACAGGGTTCAAGTCCATATCTCAGCTTATCCAGATGGGCATCTTAAACATTTGGTGTGATGTCTGTTCTGATCTCTTTTCTGAATGTAGCATGCAACAAATTAATCCAAATAAAACCCCTGGGGTTAATATTATGGATGGCATATGAATGAAATTCCAAGGCCTTTTAGACCCTCAAATTAGACAATCTAATGAAGTCCTTCGGGCTCTAAATTCTGTGAAGCTGATATAATGGCTTGTCCGTGGGCAAAAAGCATCCAAAACATTCTTTTCTACCATATATAACTGTTACTTTCAGTTTAATTAATACTAAACAGCTTAATCTTCATTATGTATCTCACTGTGCCTATGCAACTGCCTTGGCTACTTGGAAGCATTAAACTACTTGTCCCCAATGACTTCTTAATGAACAGCATTCTTCTACTGCATGTCTGGGAGCTTCTCTTCCTTTATTAGCCATATTACAGACCACTGTGCACAGGTGGTCATAAACAGTGTGCTACATCTATACATTATTCATACGAGTTACCACATCAACCAAACTCAGAAATGCAGAGCAACATTAAAATAAAATGGATTTCTTGAAAACAGTCTTCTTCTCCTGGTTTAATACAAATCTCTGCAAGATGTTTTGCTCCCTTAGGCCCCCAAAACCTTCCTGGACTGCAGCAGAGGGAAGGCAGAACTAAGACCTTCAGGATTATGCTGGGGTATGTTATTGCAGCTTTAAGAAAGCTGGCAGACTGCTTGCCACATCCCACACCCTTCCCACATCCCTGCCAGCTGTCTTCAAGAGGGAAGACAAATTAACCTTAAAAACCTGAGGTAGTCGGCCAGCAGCTGTGGAAATGCTAAAAACAAGGAATGGTTGAGCCAGCCAAATCACTTCATCTCCTTAGGCAACAAGAAAGAGAAAAGGGAATGGGCAAAAACCTTTAGGACCCATGGAGCTTTGCGTGTGTGTACATATATATTTGTACGTGAGGGTAAAGTACTCCCTTCCTGAATCAGAGAAGGGAAATAGATAAGAGAAGTTGGTGTTTCAGGTTAAAAAAACCTCAAAAACCCAAGAAAATCCATCACACTCAAAATTCAGCAGTTTTTCCCTCTTTGCTTGAAAGTCATTGACCGAGTATGACTTCTATTATGTTCTCATACTAGTCTGAATTCCAGACACGATGCAAAGCACAGAGAAAACAAACCCACTCCTATCAAAGAAAAACAACCCCCAAACCCAACAACCCACATAACCACCACTTTTCAAAAAAGCTCTGCTTATAAAACATTAACAGAAGAATCATTTGCGTCCAAATACCATTCGAACTGGCATTGCTACCCAGAAACACTGCCCAGTATAATCAATAAGACAGATTCTAACCTTCGGGGATATCTTAATCATCACAACCATCCATGGTTATCAGCTCAGATTATGTGTCCACCCCTAAAACATTCTTCAAGGAGAGTTCACTGTACTGGCACTAGTTTTAGGGCATGTATTTTACAATATAACAAGTAGCTACAAGTCTAAGAGGACCACGACATTTCCAGAATGGCATAGGCATGCCGCCCTCCTATAAAACATAATAAAAAACTATGTCAGATCAGTGCAGGGACTCAAGTTTTATGCGGAGCAGACATCTGCCTGGCAATCACCATCAGCATAGGGCCTGGTTAAACACTGCAGCAGAAACGTCGTACGTGCTATTTGTCCAGCGGGGTTTATGCTGGTTTCAAGCCCCAGTAACCTCCATCAGTGCAAATAGCAGCTTTGCCTCAAAACCAAAAAATTCAACCCAAACCAACTCACCCTACATAACTACTCAGGATAGTTACTCCCGAGTTATGCAGCCTCTCTCTCCAGTCTAGAGAGAAGCAAGGAGCAAGACCAGAGAGCTCTGGAGAGGGAACCTTCAGGACAACCCAGGCAGTCTCCACAGGAGCACAGTTATCCAGACCTGACTCATTTCATGTCTGCAGCTGAGCCGCCTGCACTCCACTTTACTGTAACTGGCACCTTAAAAAAAAAACCCAAACCAAACCGAACTGAACCCCTTTCAGTCACAGATAGGCATCATCTGCTTAATATAACCGTATCACTCCTTCCCAAATTCAAGAGATGAAAGACTTCTCTTTCAAAAAGCTGTGAGACAGCACATTAAACATTGTGATAAAAGAAGTTTCTGATCAGCAGGTGCCTCCTGTGCTGGCAGCAGGCGAAGATACTCCTGTCTGTCAGCAAACACGACGGCCCCTGAACAATGAGGGCTCCCACATTGGGGGCTCTGCCAGAAACACTATCACCACCAATATCAAGTAGCTGGCAGCACACGGCATTATGTGCAGAGATCGCCCGAAGGTCACTGAACATTTACCTTATGGTTAAAAGCCAAAATGAGATTATCCCCACAGATGCCACCTAATAAACACACGCACCAGGCTGTAAGAGATGCCAACTTGTCTGGAGCGGTAACCACACGCAGTACTTGTGCTTGCTGGCAGGAGGGGAACGTAAACAAGAGCCCACCATGTCTGCGCAGCCCCCCTGGCAGGAGGAACTCTGGACATCCCCACTGCCCGCTTCACGGCCCACGCATTGCATTTTGTTCTTTAAAGCCTTGCCCTGCGCACAGCTCAAGCGGTGCCACCTGAACTGCCTCCGTGTACCCGAAGCAGCGCTGCTTCTTCTTGTCTGTTGGTGGGGATTTCCTTAGGTGGGTATTTCAGCCGAGGTCTGCAGATTGGCACAAGTGTTATTACACAGAAAAACTATGCAGCAGGCACCTAAAATGTGGCCAGTCCTCAGAAAAAGGACATTCCTGTCAGAGAGAGCTCTGCAGATCACTTTGCACAGACTCCAAAGGTATCATTTAAAAAAAAAAAGGCAAAAAAGGTCCCTCCATCTAAGAGGAAAGGCCTACAGAAACTATGGGGAAAGGGCTGAAATGAGATACTTTGGCATTTTTTTTATTTTTCGCTTGCAAACACCATTTCTACAATGGTGCACAAACATAAATAAATAACAAGTGGGTACCATGCCAGGCAGGGATATTACTGCATGGCAATTCAACAAGGTACAACAGAGTGAAAAATGACGCGCTGTGTAAAACTGTCATAGATAAAACCATCCGGCACTCTGGGAAGGACCAAATGCTCGAGAACTCCAGGGCACAAAACCAGCTGATTTCCGAATAAGGCACCATCTTGTCCTGAAACCTCCTCTGCCATCCCAGCGTGTTGACAACTGAAATTCACAGGTCGCAGTGGGGCGGTGACTCTGCTGCCGAGGAGGAGCAGGATTTGCCACTTGCTGTTACCTCCGCCAGCTCCTCTCACCGCCCCTTCCCATCCCCTCAGAAACGGCCGGTGCTGCCGCCCCCTCCTGCCACATCCCCGTCGGCCGCTTCGGTAGCTGGGACACCATGCCCACGTCCAGCCTTTAACATGGTCATGTGCTTGAACCAGGCCAACACACTGACCCACGTGCACTGTACTACCGATTAAGCATAGCTTTATTAAGAATAGTAAGGAAGATGGGGCGCTGTGATGCTCAATATTGGGCCATTTCTGCCTTTCTCCCCTCCTGCTTTTCCATCCCCAGCTCCTCCCCTCTTCAAGGGATGGTATAAGGCCTCTTCCTTCAGATGACTAGCTATAGAGCTTATGTTTACATAAAATCCAAAAGAAGCCTTTGATTGAAGAACATGTTATTTGTGGCTAATCTTATTTGTCCCTGACACGGACACCACTGATCACAGTTCTCCTACTGCTTGCGATGCCCCGACACAGCACCAGCAATGCACATCTCACATACATCTAACAACTTCTACAGCCAACCTGGGGAAACACCACAGAAAAATAAATAATCCTGCTCTGGCAGCTCAGAATCAGAACAGTTAAACATGTCTAACTGCTCCTGGGAAATCCTCTCTCTTTATGAATTACTGAGAGGTAGGTTCCAAGTTGTCTAAATAATTTTAGATGTAGCCTCTGGGGTTCTCAGTGGCAATCGAAGGCAGACAGCACTGGTCCAAAAGAAAAGGTTAACACCTTTTAACATCATGCCCATACTATTAGCAAATGTCCTTTTAAAACAACTGGCACTTTTGAGTTTGTTGCCTTCACAACATCAGGAAAACAAATGTCACACCTCACACCAACTAATAATGAGCTGACTTCACCTAGTCAGTGGACAGACATTTGCGTGGCCCCAAGAATATCCCACTGTTCACCCTACACCAGCAAAAGGCACCACATGGCCTACTATATTGGTGTCATATCTAATTTCTGAAATTATGTAGGGCACTCTTTCAGAGAAGTAGGTCGCTGTGATATTTTGGATGCAAAGGTCTTCCACTCTTGGAGACCTGAATCAAATGTTCATGTAAGCATAGTGCTTGTTGCTATGACATAATTGCAAGCTTGTTTATGTTATGAATACTGTGTAACGAAGTCTGCATGCAGTCTCCTCTATTCTGGGATTGAAAGTACTTTGACTTATGAGTTATGGCAAACATTTTCAGTCTGGGTATCTGCTGTCACAGGAACTATCTGGAAGGCAGTGGGGCAGAAAGGCGTGCACAAGGGGAAGGTGCTCAAGGATGTGATCAAAGGAACAAGAGTACTACTCAAAAAGCAAACCTACTGAAATGAAAAAGTGCACGAGGTAGTATGTTCCTTAGATTCCTCTCTGCTTAAGACAAGGCTATTCCTAGTAACCCCCCCCACCCCTCACCAAACTAAACTGCTAACTGTGCATGACAGTCACCGATCTGACTCAGTTCATACACCAGTCCCTGAATACACATCAATTTAATTTGAGAAAATACACTAAGTCATCACTATTCCTTCCCTTCCCCACAGCTGGCACAGCCACCTAGCCCTCCCAAAGAAGGGGGGTGTTACTGGAGTAGGAAGCAGTGGGATGACCTTTCACAGCTAATTTGATCTTAGACCCCAGTGCAAGAAAGAAATATTTGGGTACCTGGGCACGTACCATAACCATAATTTCCCCATCTGAGGTGGCAAAGGGAGCAGCTCTGCTCTACACAAATGCTCTGAAGCTTATAGATATAAGATGGGTTAACACATTCTGTTCTAACTTGCATACTCCCATTCCCAGAATATACATCTGAAAAAGCAGTAATTGTCCTTCTCCAGTTGATTCCATCACAAGGGCAGTGAATGTCCCAATGGGGTAGCTTCACCCAGAAGAGTCTTGGGAGAATCTTGGCACCATTATTGCCCTGCACTGCACCAATCCAAATTTTTTTACTCTTCACAGAGATGTCTGCAACTTTATTTTAAATAAGGCTTCAAAAATTGTGAAATATTTCAGGTGGGTAATGAAGAAAGACAGGAAAAAAAAGGAGTGAGAGAAAGAGAGAGACCAAGATAGAGTCTATCTAAATTTCATTCTCTAGTTTTAAGAGAGAATTCTTGAGGAGCTTGCAAAGAGCATCACTTGAGAGTGGAGTATTCAGCGCCACAACATTAATTGCTCTACCTGAAAGCATAACAATAATTCAGGCAGAGTTCTGCTTTCAGAGTGGAGCCAAAGAAATGAATTTCCTAAAACTGAGCCATGGTACAAAACTTCATTTCTCCTCACAAGCAAAAAGTACTGATAATTTTTTTTTCCTCCAGAGCTTCAGAAAGGATTTTTTTCTTGTATCTTCCTTGAGTTTGTAACAAAAGAGAGCGGAACTAAATATATACTCTATGTATGAAAAAAAGCTGGGTATCAGAAAGGCCATAAAATAGTCTGCAAAATGGAGGTTACAAAGGGATTAACTGCACGACATGCTCTAGTAGGGAGAAAGAAAGGAGGGACTAAACCTACATTCAAAAAGGAAAGAAAAGCAAAAGTCAGATTATCTAAGGGCAGACCATCACTCAGACTTACTTCAGGGTTTGGAAACCAGATCCAAACATTGCTGAATGACTCCCTCCCAGGTGCAGACAACACCACTGAAAAGCCAAACCCCAGTCATTACTGTCTCTCTAACATTACGCACAACGGCATATGTCCTAGCACCCCCTGTGACTCTGTAGGCTGAGTTTCCCAAAGATGCTTCTGTGGAACCAACTGCAGAAGAAATCTGTCTGCGCTTCTGGGCATTGAAGGTAGGGAGCCAAAATTGTGAGAAGGCTTTGAAGAACCGTTAACTCTCAAGTTTTTTAGCCTGTGCTCTCACTGCAAGGTGGCTGCGATGCAAGCCTTGGTGAACAGAAGGAGCCAGGCTCTTGACTTCTCAATCCTACCTCCAAGCAGATTAGCCTGTCTGAGAACAAAGCACTAACAAACTGCATTGAGAAAGTTTTACATCTAAGTAGGAGAAAAGCTAAGGGCAACACCTGAGAAACCAAGTTAAGACAGAACCTGGAGTGCTGAAGGGGTTGTATCCAAATAAAAGGAAAAAACACTTACTCTTGCTATTCACATTTTTATAGCAGAAATAAACACACACAGAGGGCCTTTGACAATAGCTCTAAAATCAAGAGAAAACTGTTATGAGAGGGTGAATAAAATAGAAAGCATTCACTGGCAGGTTTGCATTCAACCAGAGAAAAATCAAAACGAAACGTAGACGTGAGGCATGTTCAGAGCTAGAGGGGTGCCAGACGTCCCTGTAAGGTACTGAGGTACACCAACTGAAGTACATTTAAGAGAATACCAATACCTTAAAGCTACACTGCCATACTTTCAAAAAGTCAAACTAGGAAGCTACCTTACTACAGCATTTATCTTTATGAACAAGACTCTGTGCTGACTCTGGTGATTTGCATATTGTCTGCGTTGTCTGCCAAATGCCATCAACAACCTCTCAAGGCCATTTAAAATCCGTAACATGCTATATCTGTTTTAAATTAGCTGAGCAGGTGTATATGGGTTCTTAGGAAAAGTGGTTTGGCTTAAGCAGGAAGAGTGAAGCCTTTAGTAAAGTAATAATAACTGGAAGATAAACATGCATTTGAAAAACCACCTAGGCAAGAGAATGACCTCGAGTTGCAAGTCACAGCGAGCTAAGTAAAAAAAGCACAAAAGTGCATTTTGCTGTCAGCCTCTATGGGCCAAATCATGAGAGGTACTGAGTGTTTGTTTGCTAGGGACAGCAGTTACACAAGGCACCCTTCCTCTCCTGCTGCCTTACGTAAGCTTCCCCATCTAGACACAAGCTTGACTTTGACGGAACATGCTGGTCCCACGATTTTGTTGGGACTTTCCTCACCATCTGGAAGCTACAGGGGAACAACAATGCACTCGACAGTGACTCTGCCTCCCATCAGCTCCTTATATAAAAAGTCTGGGCTTTTAAAGTATTCAGTGGAGGATGAAGAAAGTAAAAATCCAACTGCTTGGATTAAATTTCTTACTTCAGTGATATTTCCAAGGGGTTGATCTGTCATGCCAACATAGACAAGAATCAATATTCCTTAGTTACTTCTGCAAATAGAAAACAGAATCTGGATCAGCCTAGAAAATAAACACACAGAAAGGGAAAAAAGGAAAAGAGAGGTAATAAAGGACAACGAAACTACACGTAAGCAGGCTATATATAAACTGTTTTATATAAAATACCTTCTATACCCCCCACACTTTTTCAAGGTTTCTTGGCAATAACAAATGGTATTTTGTTCTCTGGGAAATAACATAGTCTAAATCAATGACATGTTGAGCTCTAATACCAGAATGCACTGAAAGTAACATATGGGTTTGGTTCACATCATGATAATACCTTTGCTAGACAAGCTAAAATTGCATCTTTTACTGGAGTTCTGAGAAAATCTGGCATTTTAATAATTCTTAAGACAAACTTAGGGCAGAAGAGTCTCTATTAGATGTCAGGAATTGGTAGGAGTTCACGTACCAAGTTCTGTTTTCTTTTTACTAAAAATACAGATACACACAAAAGGAAAACAGCACAGCCAATATCACAGCCACTGAAAGTTTGTTTTCTGGTAGAAAACAAACAAGAACAAAAGATAACAAAGTTGATCTCCTAGTGGAACACATTTGGGCATCCCTTCAACTTTTGTCTGGCTATTGTTTGACCAATACTTGACCATCCTGATCCAGTGACCTGACATGAGCCAGCCTATGTACACACAGATGCAGCACAGGACTACAAATAGCAGATGCAATTTTGCATACCTTAACATATTTCCAAACGCTAAGCAAAAACTCAAAACCAAATAGGTTTCTGAAAATTATCCTCTGGAGCCTGTGCAAAGCAAGGCAAACATCATTTGAGATCAGCCACAAAATAAAAAAAAAAAAAGAGAAAAAAAAAGTATGCTGTAGTTATAAATGGCTTGTTAGTGGAGTTCAGCAGCAGGGCAGTCTGCGATTGATCAAGTTGGCTGTCACCAGTGGGAACCGCTATAAAGGTTTTTGGCAGAGGGACTAGGATGGGGTGATGAAGGTATTTGCTCAACTAAGGAAAAAAAAGGAAATAATCAGGCTTAATAAAATATATATTAAAAGATATTCACAAACATCGTTCATTGTAAACCTATAAACTTAAGAATTTTCTGCAGTGACACAGGAGGACTGAAGGAGCTGTTAAAAGGAGGAACAAAAAGTATTTTATTTTTATGTATATATAATAAAAAACACCCTTGGCTTTTGTAAGAAGCCAGTTAAAAACTGTTTGGCATCTCCCAAGATTCTTCCTCTTTGATCTCACCAACATGATCCATACTAAATGAAGAAGCAGAGCTTACACTATATATCTGTCAGTAAGAGTCAGGAGAGGCATTGGGAGAGGCATCAGGAAGGAACATCATGACATTCTCACACATGTCATTTTGCAAATCAAGGCACAGATTGCTATAAGAGGAAGAGGAGGACAAAAAGCCATCACCTCCCTGTGAAAGAGCTGTTAAGTAATGGGTGAATAATGCAGAACAATACAATTAAACAAAATGTTCACTACATATAGGGGTGTGTGTATATAAACACATGCACACACATGTGCAACTCTCCTGGTCACAAAGAAGAAGAAAAGGGTGTGAGTCCCTTGAATGCCAACGTGGACCTTCCATCATCCACCCCAAATTGCCAGCGTTTGTAACAGCTGTGATTCTGGGTCCTTAAAATCTCTCCATTATAGATTAAGTCATTCTCAGCATAGCAGTCTCAGGAGAATAAGGAAATTAAGGAAAGAAGAGTACAAGTGACCCTGTAACAGGAGTGTAAACCAGCCAACCATGGAGACACTGGGCCATTGATTTCCCATGGCAACTTTGCAGCTGCACAGTGGCCAGGGCACAGTCAGTACCTGCCACCATAAGTAAATGTGGAGAAACATATTTAAGGAACAATGAAACTGAAGTTAAATAAATGATGGACAGACCTTAATTATTCTGCATTTAGCCAAACAAAATGTCTGGCCGTATAGCTGGGGAAAAAAAAGTAATGAACCACTGAGATCTGAATGTTCATAAGAATTAAAAAAGAGAGATGAAAAGCTGAATATATCCTGTATCAGCATCAGTTTGAAAAGTGTTAAAATTGTTGCGAGTGGATAGCTTTTGAACAGCCTGTATGAGATCCCACCTCTATGTGTACTGTACAAGTGTCCACACCACAAAGCCATCAGCCCAGCTGGCACTCTTACTGTTAAAGTGAACAAGTCAATACTTGAACCTGACCTGAAGACCAAATACATAAAAGGTATTTTCTGCCAAGACACTAATGCTGGGCAAGCTTGTGGTAGCAGTGTCCATATGTTCTACTCATTACAGTAGTGCCAACACCAAGTACTCAAAAATATGAGTCAGGTACCATAAAATTCACATTTGGCAGAAAAGCAGGCATTTCTTTTAATAAATAATGGACTTTAGCATTTTATTTCCTTCTAATTTCTGAGCACTTACAGCTCCTAAGAATTTTTACAAATGTTAGGAAGGCACTCCTCAAACCCAAGAGTTGAAACCCTCACAAAATCCTGTGCATGCTAGTAGACAGGCTTTCCAGTAGGAAAGAATACTATGAGACAGGAACAAAATCAGGAAGTTCGCAATGCTTTTGCATCAGCCACTTGAAGACCATCATCCACAGAGAGGCAAGAGGACAGCATGCCCAAAGTCCAGAGTTCAAAGCCAAATAACCCTTTTTAAGTAAGGTATCTCAGCTCTTGTACGGTAAGTGAATTACTTGCACCTCTTGCACAATATGTGATTTGCACACTAGAATATCACATTGCTATTGAAGGTTTAGGATGAAGATTGCAGTTCTGCATGTAATCACACAACTGTGTTTCATTGCAGTTCTGCATGTAATCACACAACTCTGTTTCATTTACCTGCTCTCACAGAAAAAAAAAAAAAAAAAAGGTGTTTCTATTTTAAAAGGAACTGTACCTCAAACAGACTTTTAGTTTTGGAAACACATTTCTTGCTAAAGTACCAAACAACCAGAAAGCGATGCACCACACCTAGGTGAACACCACCGTCCTGGGGATCACCAGATCTCTGTCTGCCAGCCCCACAGCACAACACCAGCTTCCCTCAGCAGACCAAAAGCAGTTCCTTCTTCACTCTTTAACACTTCTTCAGTCTGACAACTCAAAACCTGTAAACCTCCATTAAATATCCTGCTATTGTAGAGAGCTGACATCTCTCCCCAGCTGAAGATGCGCTATGACTCAGCTACCTTAGATCTGTGACTCATCATTGGGAAATCTACAGTTTCACAGGGTAATGTCTCTTTAAAGAACTGTTTTTCTTGGTTTCATTAAGTTGTGTATTTACTTTAAGGAACATTTCTTCACTGCAGAGTCAAGGGACTACTGTGATTTACTCCTCAGTGACTTCTCATCGCACAGACAGAAGTACTTCCACGAAGAGGCAGGTGTGTGGGCAGCAACTCCATAACCCTCCGTGTGGGGAGCTCTGCTCCTCACCTGTTGATGCCACCGACTTAATTCACAAGGCGATTCGCTGAGACAAACCAATTTGGTTCTCCTCATCCTTGTCTGAGCACTGTTACCACTGTGCAGTGAACAAAAGCCAAACTATAAGATGTCTGACGAGCTATTGGGAAGCCCACCTCTCCCCCTACTCTCCTCAGCCAACACAAACTATTTCTTTCATCTATTATTCATTGCTCCTGTTCTCCGTGGTCAGGCTCAGAATGCACTAAAAATTATATGGGAGATGTAGAAGGGACAGAAGGAGAGAATAAATAGGCAAACCGGGGGAAAAAGCAATGGTGAGAGTGGCCACATGTGGATTATATCAAAGCCCGAGGGACCGGCAGGGTCCAGCTATCCTGTGCTCGCTGATTCCCACAGACTGCCTTGAGGGTGCTTCCCATGTGCCACCTTGCTTGGTTCCCCCATCCCTGAGTGCCGGCCACCTCTCTGGCCACCCACTGAAGGAGCACAGCCATCCCGAGGCTTCCCCAGCAGCCAGCAACCCCCAGCAGCTCAGTACCCACAGGGATTGGCTCCAGGTGTGACTGCAGGATCCCCCAGCACGTCCCAGAGAGCTGTAACCCCGTGGATTTGAGCTTTTAACATTACTGCAGCCACAGAAGCAGGTTTGATTCTGAGCTGGATTCACATCTTCAAGCAGCTGGGCTGAAGCCTGGCTTCTCCAAGCTCCGCTTCTACCAGTGACTCGGCCCACGCAGGTATCTCTGCGCCCGTCGCAATTAGATCTCCAAATCGCCGTTCAGGCATCGCGGTGACAAATCTCTCTTCATGCTTTTACACTCCCCGCAGCCTTTGCCAGATCCAGCAGAGCATGTGAGATGCAAATGCTTTCACACCTACGTGTTTTGTTTAATCAACCACAGATGCTCAGATTGATTGAGCAGTGATTTGCATAGATTAGCGTGATGTCAGTATTTATAATACAGCAGGAATATCATGCCAAAATCCACCCCTGAGGAGGTATCTACTCACAAACTAACAATAATCGGATAGATTTTATAGTAGAAAAAGAGACCAAAATTAAAAATTGGAGATCTTCAGGTCAGATCTATCAGACTTACTCAATCTTCTCCCCTCTTGCAAGGCTTCCTTCTTCTTGTCTATCTGGTGACATTGGAAATTTTCCTCCTCACCTTTCCTAGAACAATTACAACGGCTGTCAAGGCTGTCACTGTGACCAGATCTACCTGAAGTGAAGAAGATACACACTGCAAAGTAGGTATTTCTACACATTGTAATTAGTATCTTCCTTGGAGCTAGTTGGGGGTAAAGATCATGATTTTTCCTATGAAAATCTTCATGTTTTTACAAAAAAGTGAAAAATAAAGTGGAAATTATTTCAAAAGTTCCGTTCAAAAGTAGTAAGAGTTGTCCAAAAGAGGTCTGAAATCTGTAGGAGATTTTGTCAAGAAAAATTAAATTTTTAAAGAAGACTTAACTTCAGACAAATAGAAATTGTCAGCACTTTTAAACAGCACAAATCATTTTTCTTCTGGCCTAAATTACAGACAGCTACAAGATTCACTTTTGTATTTCAGTAATTTGCATAGTGACTACCTTTATTTAAAATGAATTTGAAAAAAGACCCAGAATACGCAACTCAAAAGGATAAGGAAGAGAATTAAATTAAGTGCTGCATGCTCTTCTGGAATTCAAGTTAAACATTTTGTTGAAATATAGTGAAACACACTGAATACAGATTACTTTAGACAGGCAACAATCCCCATTTTATCATATAAGAAATTAATATCTATTTTGCAGCCAGCCCTAGTAAACATCTATCAAAAGGCAGAGTAGAGAACTTCACTTGCAATGTGAGATGGTTACCACAACCAAAGGATGCAAGTATAGTCAGCTGTCATGAGATGCAAGTACTACAAACAGCAACACAAACCCCAGGTACTTCAAAGAGGAAATCAGATGGCTTTTTGCAGAATTTCAGAGAGACTGGCAACATTATCATGACTGTACCGACATACAAAATTACAGGGTTTTTTTCCCCTGAAGTTTCAAAATAAGATTAGGTAGACACTTTGGGATTGACTTCATCTATTTTACTGCCTGCTTCCAATGACCAATCTCCCTGCCCCCCCTTTCAAAACACGAGCCCAGGACCACATCCCAAACATCATACCACCAGTAGGCACCAAATTCCAGAACCACGCAATGCAGCTCAGGCATTACTGGCGTGGCACATCAGCTACAAGTTCTTTTCATCCTTGGTTTACCTCCTCAGAGGATGCCAAATGGTTTCCAGACCTCTGAAAACTAGCTTGGGGTTGAAAAACCCATTTAACTTGTTCTGAAGCCTAAATGTACTTGTAATTCTGGCAAGACTTAACAGAAGCCTCAATTCTGCATCAGAAGATTCTTAGAGAATTAAGACAAATACAGAGACATTTTGTTTTTTTAAATTGTTTTTTTGTTTTATGCATTTTAAATAGTAAACATAGAGAATCAAGAGTGAATTCAGAGAATATTTTAATCAATGCATATTTAAATTTTATTCTCTGAAGCTATCCAGTTCAGTGCCCTAACACTCGTCCAACATAACCATTCCTGGCAATCACAGATATTACTGATTGATTTTACCACCCTCTTGCAGATGTTTTGTTACCAAGATGTTTGTTTTTTCCTTGCTTTTACACAAAAGTTGGAATATTTCTAAGAGTAGCAAATTTCTAAATGTGGCTTTAGCTGGCCCTTAAAATGTACTTTTTGCTCCCATTTATTTTCATTGAACATCTGCATGCACTGATGTATCTCCCCATACTTCCACTAGAAAAAGCAAAGCTATTAAAAAATGGAAAGTGAAGAAAATATGAAAAAAAAAAGATTCAACAGACCAAAATCCCCAAATACACAATCCTGTCCTTGAGCATCAGGACAACATTTAGGAGGCACATGAATTCTTGAGGAAAATGCAGCCAGTCTGTAGGAAAGGACTCTGGGTACAGTGATGCCAGTGGAAAAGGCATGCATTCACTTACTGTTTCTGAAGTACATGAATATGCACTTTCCTCTCTATAAAATGACCAATTTACCGTTCAGAAACTGCAAAGTGATAATTAATGTACAAGGTTAAAGAGAAAGGAAAAGGGAAAAAAAAAATCTTTCAAGGATGCAGCAAGAGAATTTTCTGCCCGAGGCTACATTAGCCAAAATAAGAACGTCCACTGTACAATATCTAATTTCATGCATGAATGCTGCTCTGGGTCACAGCTCTACGCTCTCTCCCTCTGAAGCTTCCCCATTCACCCCTCTACCCCAGCCTAAAATACTGCTATTTATAAACCGCTTGGAAAAGTGGTATGCCAACAGCCTCATAGGTTTTACAAACAAATATGTCTGTCTAACCTGATATTGAATTTGTAACATTTTTCAACCAAGAGGAGTAAACAAGATGATACAGAAGGCCATTACTTCCAGATTCAGGCAGAATGGAGAGGAGTGTTATTGACAGATGAAAAATTGCTCCTATTTTTGCCAGTAGAATTAAGAACTCTGCTGGAACAAAATGAAAACTCCTTCCAATTCCGATTAAAACAATTCTTTTTCCTTAAATAACAGAACTCAGGTTCATTTTAGGGAAACCATCCTCAGGGCCAATTAAGATATGGTTTATCAGGACAAACACTGTCATTTTTTTCTATTTCAGTTTAGGAACAACAAAATTGTTCAAATATGACCTATATTACATCCTGGGGGACTGCACTCTATGCTGAAATAAAGTGAGGGCACATAACCAGGCTCCAGAAAAACAGCTTTAGGGCTGGCTTGCACAGGACAGTGTAGTAACATATATGAGCAATGTATTATCTTGGGACTTATTTATCCACATTAGCATGGCATTTTCCTGGAGTAATACAATCATGATTCTGATATTCAAAAAGTTAGCTGGGGCATCTCAGCGACTGTGACTGCATCCACATGGACACATCTTGTGATGTTCTGCTGTATAAACACACTGATTCACCAGTTCCAGCCATCAGTGGACAGTCTGCATAGGCAAATCAGGCACAAGCTAAGAGGGAAGGCAAAATAAATCCAGTACGAACTTGCTCTATGCACCTGTGGAATTGCCATGATTGTGAGTGAGATAAGCTGCAAATAACAGTTTTATCTGTCTAGACTAAAAGTTTAGATTGGCTTGCAATCAACTGCTTCAAATAAGCCAAATCTCCAGGACAGGAAGATGAAAAAGGAGAGAGGAAAATCAGTATATGAAAACTTCTTTAAAGATATTTTCATGGAGTCACAGGATGATAGAGGTTGGAAGGGACCTCTGAAGGTCATCTGCTCCAACCCCCTTCTCAGGCAGGGCCACCCAGAGCTGGTTGTCCAGGATTGTATCCAGACGGTTTTTTAATATCTCCAAGGATGGAGACTCCACAGCCTCCCTGGGCAACCTGTGCCAGTGCTCGGTCACCCTCTGTCATGGTTTAACCCCAGCCAGCAACTAAGCACCACGCAGCCGCTCACTCACTCCCCCCCAATCCAGTGGGATGGGGGAGAAAATCAGGAAAAGAAGTAAAACTCATGGGTTGAGATAAGAACGGTTTAATAGAACAGAAAAGAAGAAACTAATAATAATAATGATAACACTAATAAAATGACAACAGTAGTAATAAAAGGATTGGAATGTACAAATGATGCGCAGGGCAATTGCTCACCACCCGCCGACCGACACCCAGCCAGTCCCCCAGCGGCGATTCCCCGCCCCCACGTCCCAGTTCCTAAACTAGATGGGACGTCACATGGTATGGAATACACTGTTGGCCAGTTTGGGTCAGGTGCCCTGGTTGTGTCCTGTGCCAACTTCTTGTGCCCTGGCTGGGCATGAGAAGCTGAGAAATCCTTGACTCTAGTCTAAACACTACTGAGCAACAACTGAAAACATCAGTGTTATCAACATTCTTCGCATACTGAACTCAAAACATAGCACTGTACCAGCTACTAGGAAGACAGTTAACTCTATCCCAGCTGAAACCAGGACACCCTCCCAGGGAAAAAGTGTTTCCTGATGTTCAGAGGGAACCTCCTGTGTTTCAGGGTGTGTCCATTGCCTCTGGTCCTGTCACTGGGCACCACTGGAAAGATTCTGGCTCCATCTTCACACCTTCCCTTCGGGTATTTATATACATTGATGAGATCCCCCCCGAGCCTTCTTCTCCTCCAGGCTGAGCAGTCCCAGCTCTCCCAGCATTTCCTCATAGGAGGGATGCTCCAGCCCCTCATCATCTTCATGGTGGTTTGCTGGACTCTCTCCAGTAGCTCCAGATCTCTCTTGTACGGGGGAGCCCTAAAAGACACTTCCCAAAAGACACTTTTTCCAAAAGACACTTTTCTCAAAAGACACTTTCTCAGTCTGAAAGCAGTAGATTTCTCTGAATTCAAAACAGCAAAGAGTGAAGATTTACAGGAGATGGTTAATATAATCTACTTTCTCATCCAAAAATATTAAGCCTTTTTGTTTCAAGGGGTCAGTTTTAGGCCCACAAAAAACCCCACTGAAGTCTCTAAACAACAAAAATTTTGATGCATACCAGAGACAGAATTATACATATCTTTTTCACACAGTTTATAGCTGTCTTCTAGGAAAGGCTTGAAAATGACTAAAAAGGAAAGTTTATTAAATTGTTTACTGCTCAAATACATTCTGAAGCAAAAATAAATGCCTTGCCAGCTGGTGTTCCTGTGCTCTCTGCAAAGAAGCAGTGTTCGACACTTATCTCATAGGACCCAAAATTCTTCTTTCTGCCTTTTTTCCCCCTGTGCTGTCAGGTTTTTTCCTAACATTTCTTCTTTAAAAAAGCAAGATCAATAAATAAATCCTTGATATAGCTGTTTGCATAATGTCATGAACACTGTGGGAGAGCACAAAGTGATCCTTAACCTGGGGCAGCTTGGGCCAGGAGCAGTGCCACAAGAGGGAACAGACCTTCGCAGGGCGCTGCTTGCAGCCCCTGTCCTGTCCCAGACCTGAAGCCCCAGGCACACAACCTCTTTGAATGGGAAGCTTCCCTTACCCTTTAAAAGCTGTAGTTTCTGAAGCCTGAAAGAAGAAGGAGGGGGGGAAATAGGAGAAAAAAGCATATGCTAGAGTCCTCTATCTGGGAAGAAGTAACTTGATCAAGGATTGTTAAAACCAACATTTTAATGAAACCAAAGACAGGCTATCAACTTTTAAACTACTCCTCTGCACAGATTTTTCCAGTCTATGTTGGGGAAAAATAACAGCAAGAACATGTTCATCTTGTTCTGGCTTACTAGTAAGTTATTTATAACACATTTCAAATTTTGGAAGGTTATATTATGGAGTCTAAGTTGTATTGTCTATTGTTTTACAACCAGGTGCAGGAAACTCAAGTAGAGCCAACACGCTTACTGAAAAAAAACCCTCCAACAACAGAAAACCAACCAGAAACCTCTGGATTGCAGAACTTGCTTTTTGTACATTCCTCACATATTTTTATCAAATGTAGGTATCCCATAAATTAATATATACTAAGCATAAATGGAGACACCCTCCCATTTTCTTTATGTTTGTTCTTCTATAAATGCTAGTGTCTATCAGAGGCTCATCTTTGAAGGGAAACTCCAAACTTGCCTTAAAATTGTTCTCTCTTGCTAGCTAATTTCATATTAAAGACATATAATTTAAAAGAAGTTTTGATAGGGAAAGGCAAGCTTTTTGCAATAGTCTGGTCTCTCTACTTCAAAGCAAAGACAAGAAGTCTTCTTGCTTTTCTGAACAGACAGGTAACAGAAAATTATGTGGGCTATCCTTTTTTCTCACTCAGTTCTTGCTGTTCTTGCAGACCAGAAATAGAGTCACCTACTGAAGACATCTCATCTCACTAGGGAGGGCATTCCCCAGGTCTTAAAGAGCTGGAGAAATCCAAGTAGCAACAGTACAAACACTACGAACAAGAAAGGAGTCTACATTTTAATCTAGATGAAATAATATTGACTTCAACAAACAGATGCCAAATGTGATACCTTTTTCCAGCAGCAGACCATGTTGAACAACCACAATGTAATTATTAGACAGCTGCCAATTCTGAATGGGATGCTTTTCTGATCTTGTGCAGTAACAGCCGAAAATTTGCTTAATTTAACTTTAGGTCAGGTAGTCCAACACAAAGCCCGTGTCTGGGTAAGTTATATTTATGTACCACTTATCTGTTCTTCCTCTCAGAAAATTCATTACCCAGTTTTCCTTCCTGCTTAACCTTAACCTCGACTTCCAAAAAAGTATCAAATTCCGCTTACACAGTGTTCTTTATAATTAGGCACAAATTGTTCAAGACATTAAATTATAACATTTTCTGCTTTAGCATCTAAAAATGCTGGATATTAATAAAAGCTTTAATCATCCTGAAGAAATACTATGCTATCACAATTCTATTCCGTGTTTTAAATTCCTCTAGGCAGAAAGAAATATAAAGACTGATATATTAATTATTACTATGCACATAGCCATCATTCTGTGAATTTTAAAAGTTGGGTTACAACAGTCTTACAGTGTTTAGAATACACCTGTCAATTAAGTTTT
This sequence comes from Haliaeetus albicilla, assembly GCF_947461875.1. Lineage (NCBI taxonomy): Eukaryota > Metazoa > Chordata > Aves > Accipitriformes > Accipitridae > Haliaeetus > Haliaeetus albicilla. Next base: position 18,429,189 of record NC_091485.1, read on the forward strand.
CATCTATGGTTTTGGATACAGTAAGGCTTATTTTATAATGTAAGAGATTTATATTATCATATATTAATTAAAATTTTAAATACTCTGTATTATATTATTTTATGTTAATATGACTTTTATTGTACATATATATTACAAAATACTAACACAATATATTAAATATGTGCATATATGAGTTCACATACATATATGCACAGAAAACAGGCAAAAGAGGCGTTCAGACTCTTGGGAGTCTTTGATGGGCAACGTACACAATGTTACAGTGTAGATCCTTACGCTATCCAGTTTAAGTGTTTAAGTACTAGTCTAACAGAAACATATTGCAACACAAATATATCAAGTATCGCACAAAGCTAAAACAAGCTACCAAACCACTGGCTGTTGCTAACAGAGTTTATAAGACTTGCTGAGTGTCCAAAAACTATTTTGATGCTCCTGAAGCTTTTTCCATATTAATACACATTTTCAACCTAATATAGGCATTGAGGGAATTTGTGGTCTTTACGTTTTAAGTACACAGCGTCTTGTTTTTCTCTCTCAATTGTCTCAAACCTTCCTCCTTTAATTCTGCTGTCTGCTAGCAGGTCAGCCTCCCATTCTCATTTTCCACATTTTACATATTTCCTCCTTCGGTCATTCACTGGCACTTGTCAACAAAATTTACCCGCTAACCTGCTTGCTGATGTTGACATTTTCCAGGAATATGTGCGTCAGTGTACAAGGAACTTAAATAAAATGAAAAAAAAAAAAAAAAAAAAAAAGCAGGTTTCCTGGAAGATGCTAAATTAGAAGTCCCTTATGCAAAATCTCTTCAGTTATACGAAGACTGGGCACCCAGTGTAATGTCCTGCCCGATAAGCTTGAGCACTGCCCTTTGCTCTTTCACGTCAAGCGGCTTTTTCCATCATCAGCTTCTGCTTCCATAGACCCAGGTTTGGGAGTTTTCTATGGCGCTGCTGGTATTTGGGAGCATGTTTTGGTTTGGTAAGCAGTTATGATGGATAAATACAGTAATGGATCACTGTATGCTGGAGAGCCCTCTTGTTAATAGGGAACTCTTGCTCCCTGGATGTATAAATTTGCTTCAGGAGTTGCTGAGCTTTTTCCCCTTTTATTTCCCTTCTGTATAGCTTTATGTATTTCTGGCTCTGATCATTAACAAAAGTGGACAACAGCAACTCTTCAAGAGCCAGCTACGTTTTCTTGCTTTTCAACATGCATCTCTAATTTTCCTCCAACCTATGTATTTTAGGTTGGAGAAAACTGTTTGCACGATGGCTTCCCCAAAGAGACCCTTCCAAATCTAAACCACAAAGTTTCTTATTTAGTATTTCTCTTTGTTTCCCTTCTGAGAGAAAAAGGTGTTAGATCTTGTACAACTAGACAGGCATTGGTGGAAGACGGGTAGGTGGTCACAGATCCAGAAGACTGAAGGCCACTTTCCCAGGCACCAAGAACACAACACCCAATCTGAAGATGTTCAGTACTTTTGAAAACAGCTGGAATACACACATGATCCCAATGAAAATGAGGGAGGCAATGACATAACTAGATTATTAACTAGACAGATTTCTATTTCCAGCAAAGAACTTTACATCCCAACAAGCACTGTTGCACTCACTCTATAGATCATAATCACACCTCCGATATGAAAAAGTTTTCATTGCTATGTGATGAACATGTCACAACTTACCAATTTAGGTCATTTGAATACTATTACGTCAATACAGGCTTCAAAATCCTAATCAGAAAGTTTTTAGCCTTCCTGCTTAGCTCAGAAAACATACAGCCTTAGAAACCAACCTTTTTTTCCAAGGTCGTATCATAGGTCACATTTTCCTTTAACAAATGCTTACCTGACCAGAATACATATATATTTTTTAAACAATAAAGAATTAGGATGTAAGTACAAACCTGAGGACTCAACAAAGCAATAAAACGTGAAGACTCAGACAAGCTAGATCCAGCAACAATTTTGGGGCACTTCACATGGAAGGCTCTTGGGGAGAAGATTAGTTTCACTACAACCATTCTTTTTTGCAAAGCATACATTGGGTTTTTTCCAGTACACTTGTCCAAAAGTAAAGTTTCTTTCTAATATAAGTGTAAATTTGGCCTTGTTACAGTCAGTAATGAAAAAAAAAAACCACAGAAGAAAATGTAACCTGTAAATACTGAAGTACAGTTACACTAGCAAGAGGTGAAAGATGACGCTTTTCTCGGGCAGCAAAACTAGTCTGTGCTAGGTTGACTTAGAAAAATAATACCACACCGTATCTCCTTGTAATCAGCTGAAGGAGGCAGATCTAAAGAGAGAAATGAAATCCAAACAACACAGATGCAATGGAGTTTTCCAAGAAAAGAACAAAGGAAGAAATCGATCGTGCTCATTTTCTTGAAAATTGTCAAGAATAATTCAAAGAAACCAATTCCCAGTTTTTTTTTTTCTTAACTGAATGACTAAAACCTACTGAACTGGAACACTCTGACAGAGGTATGGTATAGGAAGTACAAATCCAGTTCTTCATGAGCAACAAAGAGGACGTAAATCCAATTGCATATAAAAGCAAAAAAAAGTACATCAAAAAATTAGTTTTATGAGAAACTAATATTAGTTTTATGAGAAACTTTGGGAGACCAACATCTATTATTTCAGCAGAATTAGGAAAACAAGTCCAAAACCTGCTTTTGAAGATCCATGTGGCTTCATTCAACAGTGGCTTTTAATAATTAATAGTTTGACATTAATAAATATTGATATTATTATATCACATATAATAGATGCTAGCATTAAGTATTAATGTTAATAATTACTGACTTAAATTAAAATTAGTTTATTAGTTTGTTTATAGTAGTATTTAGTTTATCTTGATTGTGTTGTCCTTTTGCATAAATGAACTTCATCTCACACTCTCTAAAATTATTTGTAGGTTTTTTCCCCCTCTTTTCCTCTCATGCCCTTTTCAAATTAGCAGTTTAATTAATATCTATTTCTAAGAATAAGTGCCATCCTGGAGAATTTCACTAAACGTGCTGAATGAACCCCGTTTCTGAGAATACCTATAACAACACACCAAGCTTCAGTCGAGCTTCATTTCCTGGAGTACAAATCCCTCCTTCGGCTCGCTGTAACATTTGACTTATCACTGGGAATGTACAAAGTGTGTATTATGTTTTGTGGAAAAAGTCTGTAGAACTCGGCTCAAGTTAATACAGACCCAAATGACCTTCTCCAAAAAAAACCTTTTTAAGCTTCCAGAAAATAGTTCTTCATGATAAACCGAGTATTTTTTAAGCAGAGTTCTAGCTCTATAGAGCTCTTCAGTAAACACAGGCCCTTCCAGCACACTGTGGAGACTACCTCTTACTGGGGAGATACCATAAATAAGTTTAAATAATATAAATACATTTATAAAGAAGATATAAATCTTTTAAAGCTGGAACTGCTCATTAGACAGTGGTGCATTCATGCAAAGCAACCCTGTGATCTGACATGGGTCTGTAAAATCTAGACTTTGACCCTGATCTGGTTCCTGAAAACTCCTCCTACAGCAGCCGGGGGGGATGATTTCAAAGAACAGGAGAGTGGGAAGGGAAGGGAGAAGGGAGCTGAACTGACAGGTCATTTTTTTCATTAATCTTCTTATGGATCAAAACCTGGCATATAACACAGGGCAGGATAAAAATCCAGCAGATACAGCAGTGAATACTTCTTTGTTCCTTTTATTCTAATATATTTTGCCACAAAGAACAGAAGCAATACTGTTAGACTAGAATATGTCACCAAACTTGATTCTTTTATCTGAAACCGAAGTCTAAATGACTCCTTTTATCTGCCTTGCTGGTTTGTTGTCCCTCTCCAAGTGCCTGACTGAAAGTGAGGAAGCTCAAAGCTGTCGGATTTCCAGATGTCAGTGGACATCGCAACACCCGTACTTTGAACAGAAGAAAGTGGATTGATTTGGCTGAAAGGATTTTAGGAGGCAAAACATCAAAAGATGGCAGGAAGCAAGAAGGAGGAGACACTGCTGGCTAGTTCCAGCCTTGGCACCGACTGAAACACAGGGAGATGAAGCCGGATCTAACAAGCCAGTTTCACTGGTTTCCTCAGCAATGCGCAGCTGAAACTGTAGGTTTGACGCAGTGAGAGGAAGGCAATTTACTGAGTTTAGTACTTCTACTTTCAAGCATGAATTCAACTCCTCACAACTGGTACCACCGTACTATTTGTTTACAACATGTTTATTTTCAGCATCAGTTCGAGTTGTCAGTGTATCTGTTCCCTAAGAGTATCATTATCGTACAATCAGCAATTCCTTACATCCTTCTCTCCCAACTTGGAATTTACTGAAGCTTATCCAATAGATAAGATTTGCTGTGACACATATTAACTACATCAAGAAACATTTTAAAAGAGCTACCAGGTATCAATTTTGCTACTCTGAATGTCCACACTAAAAAGGCCTCCCTAGATGTGTCCTGTGCATTTAGTTCTCAACTTCTGAAATCAAAATGAAAAGTAGTAACCCCTTGTACTATATTTGCCGAAGTAACTGAAGACATGAAGCAACTTATACTACAAATACAAATACTATTAAAGCACAGCCTCCTGCACATTCATGCTATTTAACCCTCCCCACCACCAGTGGTGGCAATGCCTTCTCCTCTTCCTCTTCCTCAGGCCCATCAGCATGGCCAACAGAGCTGCAGCTAAACCGGAGCCGTGCACATGCTGCCAGGTCCCTGATGTTTAATTTGCCAGTCAACCATAGGTCTGAAATACACTCAATTCTTGAAACACTTCCTTTTTTTTTTTTTTTTTTTCCCCTTCCCTTTCTTATTTATGAATATTCTCTGTATTTAGTACTTCTGAAAGTAACAGACAAGATGAATGATTAGATATCCAGCAGGGCTAAATCAGTGAAGCTCCCTTGGACTCGGTTCATAATGCATATAATTTCAGTGCAAGGTTCTTCCCATCCAGCCCTATCAAAGGGCCCTAAACAAGTCCAGTTATAGATCTTTCTAATCACTGCCTAATTTAGGAGTGAAAGGAATGATGCCATGTAAGAAAGAATGAGGTCTGTTTTCACCACTAACCTGAGCTGAGACACTACATATGAGCAATTAGGACCCTAATCCTGTACCACTTAATTTCCCAATTGCTTTTACTGGTTTTTAAAACAACGGATTATTGCTTCTTGTTTTCTTCATGAAAATACAGCAGGTACAATCAGGTACTCTAAATCCCCTGCATCTGAATAGACGAGAATCTGTGGTGCTCCACCTGCAGCAACCTCCTTGCTCCTAACACGCACATGCAGAGTGGCTGATTGCAAACCCAGCGCCATGAACCTCACGGCTGACTGTTAGGTTTTACCTACACGATTCCTGCAGAAATAGCAGGAACCCAAAGTCCCAGGGAGTTATAATAAGCTGACTTCAAGACAACCAACAGGAAGGGCGGCTGGGAACACGTGCACACGCAGTGAGTTTCGGACGGCGATAACTATGCAAGGCAGGGCGATGTCTTTGGGAAATCCAGCAACTTTTTCTTCCCACAACCTGCCACACCTCCTGCTTTCTTCGCAGCGACTGACTTGTCAGGCAGCCTCACTCTTGCGCCTAGCACAAGTTATCCATCTTCCAGTCTCTCTACCAAATCTCACCCAATCTGTCTGCTCGCAGACTAGTAGTATCCCTGTTTCTCCATGTCCTTTGGCGACACACCTAAAAGGCCCAGCTGCTTTTTCTAAGAATTGTCACTGTTTTAATATGTAACATATGAAAAGCTCTGTCAGTACACAGTTACTCCTATAAGCAGTGGAAATACTGTGTAAAACTGCAGTGCAAGGTGAGGGCTTCACATCCATGAAATACAACAGATTTTATCCATGCCTGCTTTCAATATGCTATGGCTGCCAAGGGCCGGCAGGCTCAGCAAACAGCCTGGACGAAATCTAATGGAGGCTACAAAGTCAAGATGTTGTTTGATTCCTGTTTTAAAAAAATATTGGCAAGATTCATAGGCCAGTGGCAGGATTCAGAGACCAGGGCTGATGCCTTCAGGGGGCCAAGTGATTCAACCACACAGAAAAGAAATACCTCTGCAACTGAAAGGATTAGATTCTCGCTCCTATTTATATCCAAGTACCTTTGAAAGACCATCTTCTATCCCAGCCCTCTACCAAAGAAGGAGAAAAAAACCCCAACACTATGCCACAATCTTCAAACACTTGTGTATTTATAGCTGTTCTCATTTCAGTCAAATTTCACAGTGTTTATGGTCAGCAAGCTCTCCCTCACAATACTGTACTTCACCACAGAGTGATGCATGATTGGTCTGGAAATATTATGCCATGTGGAATATAAGGTTTTTTTTAAAGATCCACAGTTTAGGAATGCAAGTTATGTGGGGTCATCACCTATACCTGTCCACTTGTAACACTTAAACCCCTGGTTTCTAACACACAGTGCCTGTGCCTTCCCCTTGTTTCCCCCAGAGTAATGTTTTATCACTAGGAATCATGCATAGATGCAGCTTCATGCACAACATGAGGCAGAAAACCCAAAGTATTTTTCTGATCTTTTATTTTTGCACAGGATAAGCTGATCATTAAGAAAATCCCACTCTAACTGCATTTCTTTTTCAGATTCATGTGATGAACACAGATTTTTAAAGCTCAAAAAGCTGTTTCACATCTGCAGATTTCTAGTGGTTGGTTGTCGCACTCTGTAATCAGATTTTCTCTGGAAAATCACCTCTGGAGTTGGTTTTTTACCTCAGTGGTCGACGACTATAATTAATTAGAACAGAAGTGGCTGTCTGTCTGTCTGAATAATGGAATGAGACACAGCTGGTAAAACTAACAAAGCATAAATGTAATGTCTTGACCACTTGTCGCTATTACAAAATCCTACAGGATTTTTCCCTTGTGTATTAGTGTTGCGTGGGGATAATTACATTCTGTCTACTTAAACCTTTAGTTTAAATAGCTACTGTGGTCACATATAGATAGATATTTGTGTATCTAGCTCCTACTTAAGAGATATAACTGCTGTTGAAATCAGGAACAAACATACCTTTTGAACATGGTTTATATATGACATAATTAAAGACAAGAATTTCTATAAAGAGCCTATGCAGTCTGCAGTTTAGTAAGGTAAATTTTCTATTTAGCTAAAAAAACATACATTTCCTACAATAACCAGTTATCCACTTAGGTAGAATATGCTATAAAGTCTATTATTGCTCTTTTTAAGTCAGAGACCATCACTGTCATGAAAAACACACTCTGCAAGCAAGGTCTCAACAGTGAAGTAATACTTCAGCTTCCTCACTAGAGAGGCCAAAAATTAGAAATATTAAAAAAAACAACCCAAAACCTAACTGATGCAGTTCAAACAAGTAGTTAAGTTGTTAGCCCTGCAGAATGGAGGAAGGGATCCTAATTATTATTATTATTATTATTACCATCATCATCATAATCATAATCTAATCCAGCTCAGTATATTGCAAAGTACTGCAAAATTTTGTATCTGTGGGTGCAATTTGAAGATCTGTGAAATCCATTTTTATTGTGCATAAACATTTTTGTACACAGTTATTAGCTTGACAAACGATGTCTTTATAGTATCCATAATAGAACATGTGGCCAAATATGTAACTGAAGTGTTCCAGGCAATATGGAGAAACAGTTGTGCTCATGTAGAAATTAGGCTTTCCAACAGAGATCTCTAAAGCCCCATTTGTACTTGAAAGACATGTCTCTTGTTTCGCTTTATTTTTTGCTAGCCAACAAATACCTCATCTGTATTCTGCAAAACACACCTTTCAACTGTGGGAGGAAAAACAATGTTTTAGCATTCTGTGAGGAGGGAAGATAAGGAGGGGGAGAAGGGGAGGGGGCAAAGACGGATTATTTCCCCAGTTACCTGGAAGATCAGAAGTGCTCTTCTAATTCACAAGCTTTTTCATACGGATAAAGAAGGAAGTTGTTTCAGGGAAGTGTGAGAAAGATTTTACAAATGCAGAAACTGGATCAGAGAAAAGTCATCTCTGCATTTATGTTCCGGCGGCAAATTTGGAGTTGCTCTTTCTGATCTACAAAAGTGCCTTTTACCTGGAATACAGCACAGTATAGAGTAGTAGATAACTTACAACCCCAGTGTGGCAACACTAATTGTGCAGTCTGTTACTGCCTGTTCCTACAACGATGGGCAGGGGTGAAATATATCATGGATCTGGACCTCACAAAAGGAAAAGGACTGTTCTAGAATATATGTACACGTGTGTGCATGCATGTATTTTTAGAACATATAGCAATTGGAAATACTAATACTTTGTATCGAAATTCTTAGACAGAATACAGTAAAACATGAGCTTTAGATAAATTGCAATAGTTTTCCTAAGGAGCCATTCATCATATGGGCAATATTACCATGTACTTCCCCCAGCTATGGCAGTTCAGAAATTGGCTGCTCTTTGCTGACTCTTCACTGAGAGAGGTATAGTGAGAATCATCAAGGGGGTAGTTTAAAGTTGAGATGGCACACACTGGGTTCATTAGCATGACAGGATGCAAAACGGATGAGTCAGGTTTCCACTCCAGTGTTAACCCAATGCTGTCCCTTCAAGGGTACAAAAAGCTGATGGCCCTATACTTACAGTAATCAACACCAAGAAATTAATCTTTTGTAACAAGGAAGTTCTAGAGACCTCACTTTCAAAACAATTTTAATTGAAGCATGTTACTTACAGTACTGTGTAGAGATTAAGAGAAGTGTGAAAACCAGATGCAGGACTGCACTCAAGCAATCACACAAACACCGATGTTATTCAACATTCCAGCTGCTAATTAGCAGATGGATGGTATCTGAGTAATAGCTGGCTGGTGCATATATGACCACACATCTGTTTCTTACCTCCCTGCATCACTCTGCATGTTCACAGCCTACACACAACTCTCTCTGAAAGTCCTAATTAATGCATAGCTTGTGTTGCAATAAGCAAAGAAACTGTTTTCACCTCCTGCAGGAAGAGATCATCTACAAATGTCGTCCACTACTGTTGAACATTTACATATGGAGTTTAGTACATTACGTTTAAGGAGCAGACATTTCTGAAGGCCTGGTTTATTAACTACGAGCCTAATAGACAGAAGGGCTGTAGGAAGCTTCCAAGAATCAAATACCAATCTGTATCACAACACATTTCATTCTAAACTTCACTTGCTTAAACCGGCTTCCTCTGCAATTCCTAGTACGCATTTCCCGTTGGCGTGCTCTCCTGCGCTGGGGTTGTGCTCAGCACCCCTCCCAGGGCTGTGTGCAATAGGTAATCCAGCACAGGCTGGCAGGGATACCACAGTTTTCACTTGTTGAGCAACTCAATGTGCCAGCCTCACTAGTTAATCACCTTCTGTGAAAAACAGATACACAAGACAGTCCGGATTTCTGCCTTATGACAGAAGGCTGTTACAGGCAGTATCAGTAATTACTTAAGTCAGGGAAACTGCACCTAAGAACTTTGATCATAGCTGCACACAAACACTATTCCAAGCCACTTACTATGGACTTAAGTGTCACACATGGGAACCTATGCGCTGTCCTCCTGGGTGCGGGTGTTCAGCTCTCCAAAAGACTGAGGAAACGTCCTCTCAAGCTCTCAACCTGATCTTATAGTTAAAAGTAAGTTTAACGCCTGAAAGCTCAGCCTTATACATTTCCTAGCTACTCTCTGGATAGATTACACACAAGTGGACTCAGTGTTCAGAGGCTTCCTTTCTTTAAATATTGCTAAGCTCTTGCCTCAGTGACATCACACAGTAAAGAGGTATACAGTCTAAAGACGGGATGTATGAAAAAATTTCTTTTTTATCAGCTTTGAATTGCACTGAGGAATCTTCTAATCTTACGACACAGCCTAACCCACCTTCTGTTCAACACCCATAGTTCTGTGTACCTTTTTATTTCCCCACTCTTTACCTAGACTCAAAAGTAAACAATTCCAAACTTTTTGGTCTCTATTTATATCAAAGTCTGTTCACAGCTTTCTGCTGTTTTCCTGTTTTCTACATCCGCAGTGTGTTTCTGTGCTGCAGCAACACTTGAACGCAGCATTCTAGACAAAGGTGAAATGTTGATTTATGTAACAGCAGCGTAACATTTCACATCCTATTTTTATTGATTCAAAATATTTTATCTGGCTGCAACTATATTCTCTAAAGTATTCAGCCCTTCATAGTGATGCTTTGGTCCTTTTCCTTAAATTACACAATTAATTAGGATCCAATTAACTGTATTAATAGCACATACTTTGCTCTCCACTATGAATTACTTTGCATGAATCAACATTGAATTTCATCCATCATTCTGTTGACTGCTGACCTCATTTGATTAAATCCTAATATTCCTCTTCAGACTTCACTAATACACAACCAAATATCATTACACTGTATTACATTCACCATTTTTTAAGATATTCTGCTCCAATTGTGGAATTATAGTTGACTGATGAAACTCACTCCTATTCTTCTGTCTCTAGTCACATTTTAATGCAAATTGACTTTTTATGTACCTACTTAGAAACTATTTAGTATGTCCATGTCCTTGCTCTTAGATGTTGACATACAAGTGAAAAATTAAAGATAAATTTATTAATATTGGACAGTATGTGCTAATGTTAATATACAACATAAAGCACATACTTTCTAAACTTTTTTTTTAATTCTGTCAGCTTATTTTTCCAGTATAATACCCATTTTTCTGAGGTTATTACAGCTTAACATCTCTTTGCCTGTTTTTCAACGACATAAAAATTTAATCTTCTTTTATTACTTCTGCAAAGTAGATGAATATCATTATCTCCATTTTATAAATAAAGAAATTAAGGAGGAAAAACAATAATGATTTCATCAGGATTGCACAGGAAGTCTGTGGCAGAGGTGCCAAGCAAACTTGAAATTGTTGGTGAGGCCTATTCACTGATGACCAAGTCTTCCATTCCTCATACCATTTCAGCCCTTCCTTTAGTTTTCTAACATCAAGGGAATTTATTTTCCCCATACACTACCTAATAGGCTTGTCAAAAGGGGATGTGGTTTGAAACCTGTGTTACATAGCACAGCAACAAATGTATTTGCTGGAGGAGCACCCCCAGCCCCAAATACTCATGGCCAGTTGACTGATCATCTACATTGTAATAGCCTATCAAAAGTGACAGGTATTCACCGTGAGAGCTGCAGCTTATTACCAACAAAAGCAACATGCACCTTTCATCCTGGTAATTAAAACAAACAAGCCAGTACCTTTATCAGGGAGGAAAAAAAAAGACCAGGTTTGCAACACAATGATTCCCGACAATGTCTAGCAAATCTTTTACTGGTATGAACGGTAATTTCTTCAGGAATATCTGAATCTGCTGGAAAGAAGTCAAGATCGTTTCCTATTGAAACAGCTGACAGGTTCTGCAAGACAGCATTATCATTCTTGGTATCAGCTGCAAAGCATTGAACATGAAGGAAGAGACCGAATAGATGAAAAACCATGAAATGGGTGGCCAAGCTGAGGTACTGGAGTGGAATACTGGAATGGACGACCGACTCTCCTCTGGAAAACACACGGAGATGACCCTTACATCAGCCTATGGCTCTACAGTTTCTCAAAGCAGATGGTTTATTCTGGTCAGATGAGCTAGGTTTTGAAACCAACAACAATAGAACTATCTGAAATTCAGTAGGAGATGTACAGCATGAGCTGTCCAAGAACTAAGATACTGATCCCCACCACCACATAGAGGGGTTCACCCCATCTTACAGACCCCCGTGTCTGATTGAAAACAATCCTAGCCCAACCAGCCTTAGTCATACTGATTTGTGTATACACACTTTGTTATCTTAGACCACAAAAAAGAACATTCTAAATCTTGGTAAAATATCAAAGAAAGAAAGATTGTTTTGGAGGACTGTGCTGCCAAGAACACAATAATATCACCATCAGCCCCCATACATTTGTTATTGCATTCAGCACAAGTGCCGGATGAACATCTGCACTGTAAAAATTCAGCCCATTAGCTCCTTCAGCTTGTTAGCATATTTTAATACTGTGATCACAGCTTTCTATTTCTATCAAGGTGCTACTAGGTGCCAGACTCAGTATTCACATAGTGCGTCATTATTATCTCTACACCCCCCAGGTCCTTAATCTGTCTTCTATGAAGCTATTACACAGCAAGACTGAAACAGAAGGAAAGAAGAAGGAGAAATCTGAGAAGGAAAGAGGAAGCTACCAGTGTAGCAATACCACTGGGAAGAGAAGTACAGCTGTGATCTTATCATGTATGGTTGGACTAACGCTGTGTTACATACATCTCTCTCTACCCTCTTAGACTGTTATTGTTAAGTTAGAGAAAAGTCATCTATCACATACAAAATGCAATTAATTTAACAACTCGCTCTTCTGATCTGTTTTCCTTTAGCTCCTAACAGTGGCTTAGTATAAACAGTTGATCAACTGTCTCATTTATGGTCTAAACAGAATGTCAAAAAATATTTTAGCCTTGATTTTAACCCTAAACCTATAATTAGAAGAGTAGGTATTTTTAAACAGAGATCCCAATTTATGTTTTCATAGGAGCTGAGGTACAGATCTATGTTGCTGGTATTTTTCTTAATGCTAACCAGTCTGTATTCACTCCTTACGTTTGCATACAACATGCATGTAAATAAAACAAAAATGAGAGCAAGCCTACTGTAATATACACACATGTACTCCCACAGTATCTGATGCCTGTGTATTACAGTCACAGGTGACAAATGTGTTTTCTACATGCAGTAGGCTTTGTGTGTGCGTTTGTTTTTTTACACATCCAAGCCAAATTTAAGCCTACTTTCGTCACAAGATGAACTTGGTTCACTATTAAATATAAAGCTGTCACACAGTCCACAAATCCTGACCAAAAGAACCCCAACACCACTCAGAAAAAACAATAAGCTTAGAGAAATTAAAAATACCTGTTCCTCACAAAATAAGTGAAAAGACCCAGTCAAGTAGTCTTCCAGGTTCACATGAAGTCAGCACTTTCAAGCTTGCGTCCTACGTTCAAAATGCCTTAACATGAAAAGTATGGGCCGAATATAGAAGAAACCAATGTGCCCACACATCTACTGGTTAGCGATGGGTTGATGGGTCTTCACTTGTTCTTACACTTATGAAATGAGACATTTTCTCTTTACCTCAGTTCCTGCCCTTTCTAAATGCCAAATTCTCTCAGGAGGACAGAAATCCCATGCTCCTCTTGCAGAGCAGCACAGCATTCCGTCAAGGAACCAGATTTACAGGGAAAAGCACAACTGTTTATCTGATTTGCTTATAGTCTTTCACTTAGCATCTGCAACTGGCCAGTGCCAGATTCAGTATAGGGCTAGCTGGGCCTTTGATCTGACCCAGGACAGCTGTTCCTATGATCTCATGTAACTAGCTAACATTATTCCAGTAAAGTCTCATGTCTTAAGCCAAACTGGACTCTGTTATTGAAATGCTGTATTACATTCTACTAGCATGGGTTCATTCCAAATGAAGCCAAGCCCATGAAGGGTCATGAGAGACCCCTTCTGATGCTACATTCTTCTGTTTCATTTCTCTGTAAGAAAAAGTGACAAATGATGAGATTTCCAGAATGGGGGAGAAGGGCAAAAGCAACAATTAGCTCTTAATTCCCAAACTCTCCTGTATTCGGGGAAAGGTCTTTAAGCATATGATTTAGTGAGGCAAGGACTAAGGCATTTAATAACAGTACTGTTTCATGGAAACCTTAAACCAGTCAAGGATAAACCACCACTGAATGGAGCCACTTGTACTGCCCTCTGCTTTGTGCCAGCACAAGAGTTTGCACAGTTTAGCTGAGAACAGATCCAAAGACATGACAACAGCCAAAACAAAGTAGAAGTTTCTCAGAGTTCATCAGAACCAGACCAGGTCTCCAACCCAATTCCTGTGTGGCTGCACGAGCACTTGCGCAGGGACAAGTGAGGGAGCAACTACAAGGGGCAACACTGGCTTATGCTGGTTTCAAGCACCTGCAAAACTGTGGAAAAAATAGCGTTTCTCAGACTTCCCAGTCTGAGAAAAACAACTGCATGCTAATGGCCAAAGCAACATGCTTTGGTTAAACACTACACAATACGGGAAAACATCATTTCACATGCAATGCAGACCATAGAGATCACTGAAAAGCAAGGATTTCTTTGTGCACCAACATGATGCTGTATGTTATGCTACACAGAAACTTCAGACAGCTATTTTTCAGTGTGCCTTTATTTATACCAGAACATACAAGCAAGCTTCCAATGCATCTTCATCTCAGTTGTTACTTTAAAATAGAAGAGGATGAGCCTGCTTAAGAAAAATTAAGGTGGCTCATTTCAACAGGGAGATGAAGAGTTTCTTGAGATAAAGGGTCAGATATGCATCTGCAGAATGAACAGCAATCAAGCATCACAGTCTGCAGCACTCCTAGGGAAGGAAGGTCATCTAGTTTGACTCTATGTCCCTTTTTTGTAAGGGTTTTTTAAAAATTATTTTGTATTTTTAAAAAAGCTGCCTCAAAGCATGTTCTCTGCAACACTTTAAACCATATGAAAATATAGGTAATCTTCATGCTACCTAAGCACCTGAACAACTTCCAATGCTGTACAGACAAAATAGTTTGTGACTGCTCCTCTAGGCTGATATTAGCCAAGTGCAAACACAGCACAAATGCAGTGCTCCTAATGACCATTTACCAGCAATAACCAATCTCAATGAATGACAAGGAAAGTGGTGGCTTTAAAATCCACACAGAAGGATTTCAGAACTGCATCTAAAACTTACAGAGATTTAGCCAGGCTGCCCCTAGTGCACTGTACAGTGTGACTCCTGCAAATGAAAATGGAGAGAGGAAGGACAGCAATGAGCAATACTTACTAATGTGGACTGAAAATAAAAATCAACAAAAGTTGCTCAGTTCCACTCCATTTCTGATGCCATGTTCGAGCACTTACTAGTTGTATGTGAAATAATGTCTGAAAATAATTGTCCTACAGTTTATTCTCTTCCTCTCTCCAGGGGGAGAATTGTGCCTATGGTAGGATACTTTGCTGTGGTTTTTGTACTTCAGTTTTAGGCCTGCATTTATGAAACATTTTTGCTACCATGCACTTCTGGTGAAGAAAACAGTTTGAAAAAGAGTGCTTTTAGAGTCTGTGGGAGGCCATTTCCCTGCTTCATACTGGTCTGCCTCTTGCAGAGCCAAGCATACCTGTAAGATAGAAAGTCACATCATGCCTGGCACTACTACTACTGAGAGTTCTACCCTGAAGTTTAGGCACTCAGATACATAAAAATCAGCCTTTGAATGAAGATTTTAATACACTGTACATTTTGAGCACTTCAAATTCTCTTCCGCATCTGTAAGAAATCAGTAGCAGAAAAAGGAAACAGGAGAAAGCAAAAGCATTACCAGGCATAATTGTACTAAACTGTAATGTTTAGTACTAGATGAAGTTTCTGAAAAGCTAATAGGAATTGAAGGAGGGGTGAATGAAATGTGTATGAAGAACAAACACAAACAGTTCTAACAATTGTTGCTTCCAGATCTTGATTAAAGGTGATACAACTGACTGACATACTTTACGAATGAATAATATAGCATTTCAGAGCTATTGAAATTCCCATGTTTTCATCTGCAGGGCACTGTGAGCTTTTATTTCTTTTCTCATTAACTGTAAAAATATGATTAACATTCAGCTGGAAACTTTGTGAAATAGAAATTCCTTACCAGGAGCCGAGTTCAGCCCTGTTTGTAAGCAGATGCAAATACCTGACATTGTACTAGCATATTTCACGGTTGTTATTGGCCACATATGTGTGTCTGGCTTGTCCGAGTTGCTAATACTGTAAGGCTCCGGATGAAGAAGGGGCAAACTCTAGCATTAGTGAATTCCACTGCAGTTTTATTACAGAATTCACGGGACCAGCATTCTACTTCCTTTACTAAGCACCAGGAAATACAGTATTTTTTAAAATACATACGAAATATTAAAGGAAAACACAAGATTCACCTTAATGTTTTGCTTTTTTTTTTTCCAAATTTTCAAGCTCATATTAATTACTAACGTTCCATGATGTGCTTCAAAAATATGCAAAGATGAAATGATTTCAAAACAAAGTGCAGAATCTGCTCATAGCACTTTAAGAAACAAGACTGCACTATAGGCTGAAAACTGACTGGATTTTCTAAATAAAAGTATCTATCTAGTGTTTAGTTATATATACACAGAACTAAAATCCAGAACGCTATGGCTTGTTCTGTAACACAAAACCCAGAGAACCTCTTGCTTTTTAAATAAGTTAGCGTATGTATCAAATTAAGTTTTTGTTATTACTCCACCAGTCAAAAAATATCTATTGCTCCGTCTACATCAGAAATTTTTATTTCCTTATCATTAATTGTGCTTAGTGACAGAGAAAGGACAAGTAACAGCATGAGAGATCACTAAATAGCACAAGATCTGCCCTAGGCTACAGGTCTCACCTGGTTAACACAGCTTCTCCTTTCCAAACTGTAGGCAGCCTCATGTAACCTCATCTTAACAGCCGGGGACACACGGAGCCCCAAGGTAGGGAGAAGAGATGAATCCTTCCGAGCAAGTGGGCCAAATCGAGAAAAAGTAAGCAAGTAAATAAGCATTTTTGAAGCATATACTGTGACTAAACCAATCAATAAATACAGGTGACCGCGCAGTTTTATGCACGTGCTTTACGGCCAGATGATGGCTCTCCCAATCCACCCCCTCCCGAGATCTATACTCCCAGCTAAATCACCCCGCAGTCCCTGGACAGATGCGGCTGAAATCAATAGCATTGTCACACCATCCCTCTCCTTCCCCCCCGAAGCCCCGTAATAGCCAAGTTTCAGCTGAGATCAGTATTGACCGGCCCCCAGCACCAGCGGGGCCTCTCCTCCCGCCCAGCGGGGCAGGATCAGGCCGGATCGCTATCTGATTAGAGAGGAGCACGTCCTGACTTTCCCCAGTCACTTAAGCCGGCGTCTCATTGCTTGTCCTTAGAGACCACAGCTCCACTCAGGCAGAGAGCGTCTAGACAGTATTCATGATCCATCTGTCTGGCACAGCCAGGCTGATGACAAACTCTATTAGACCCGAAACAATTTTTTTTTTTTTTTTCTGCTCTTCCCTCCTCCCATCTCCCTTTTCCTCCGAGAAGCAGTAATCTGACACTGAAAATTACTATCATTGTTGCAATGCTCAAAATAGCAGTGCCAGACTTTCATTAACATCAACGCTAGACTGCTAAATATTTAAAGAAATGGATAAATTTCACCTGAAGTGGGACAGCCCGGCACACATGAAAGCAGAAGCACAATCAAAATGTAAATCTAAGCGGTTGTTTTTATCTGCGCAAATTCAGTGTCACAGTCAGAGGGGGATGCCGAAGGTCTCTTTAAACAAAATATTTTCCTTTGATTGAGCTTTTTGTTTTTAAAACAGAATCATTCTCCAACCCCCTGCAGATCCCTACAAGGCTCAGAGCTGACAGAAGTAGGTGGGGGTGGTGAAAGGGAGAGCTATATATTTGATTTGTTTGGGTTTTTTTTACCTTGCAGAGGAAAATGAACTCCTACAGCAAACTCTTCTGTGCCAAAACAGCCATGACACATCACCTCCATCAATGCTGACAACTTGAAATTTGATGTAGACATAATTTTCACGACAAGAAGGATTTGTTCTCCCTTATTTTAGTCATCTTTGAATTCTCATGCATGTCAATATTTGTGTTTCATATGGCCACACATACATACATATCACAGCACAGATAACTACCTGTACTGTTTTCCACCAAACAACTAAAGAACTAAAATCTCCACCATTGCAACCCTTCTCAATTAGACATGACTTGGATACTGCAGTCTGCAGACAACAGACTACACTTCCCATTTCAAAATCTAATTTACTTTTAGCAGGACAAGGGAGGCTGATCGTTTGTTGTGAAACAAAGGGAAATGCTCGAACAAATGAACTGTGTCCTGCTAGAAGCAGGCACATTGTTTCAATTCCTCAGAGTCCAAATTTGCAGGTCACATGGAGTGGCAAGCTGCTGCCAAGGCCAAGTCTGCGATGTTGAAAATCTTACTCTTCATCTCATTTTTCCTATCGTGGCTTTGTGCCATTAAATACACCCTTGACCTCCAAGTAATGTTAAAAGAACAGTTGTCTCCATTATCTCAATCAATAAGTCTTTATAGTTGACGAAAATAAAAACAGCAAGTAGACCTACCAAAAGTTGACACAGGCTACTTTGCAGAAGGCTACCTGTACGGAACTGCACAGGAACACTGGAGCGTCCTCACTGAGCAGGGGGAGGTAGGCTTCCACATGCATCACCAAACCCACGTTAACAATCCCAGTGTAAACCAAGCAAGCTGCTACCTTAACATGTTTGGCTTAAATGCCTTAGCATACACGTTGACCAACTTGCTGGATTGCAGCTTGTGCTGCCTAAAATCAGACTCTAACACACCTTGGAGCTGATGCAGATCTTCCCCGGCTGCCCTCTGATTTCTCTGTGCTATACAGACTAAATTGCCCATGCAGCTGCATTAAGGAAACCGTACCTATAAGTCAGCAGAGGAAAATTAATAAAACCAAAGGGCTGCAGAAATACACATTTTGTTTAACTTTGCACACATGAGACATCTTATTGAGTTCAGTAGCAACATTCAAAAGACTGAATTAACAGCCTTCACACTGGAGCCAGGTAAGAATAGCAAGGAGAGAGGAACACCATGTCTAGGAGATTTAAACTCCTCTAACACAAATGAGAGAGCGTCTGCTATAATCACGAGATCCAGGGAGCAGGTCACCCACAAAAAATATCTTTCTATACCACTGCTCATGCAACTTAACCAAACTAAACAATAAGCTCCAATGAGACATTCTGGATTTGGCTGCTGGCAAGAGCACAAATGAGAAATGCTTCAGCAGCCGGGAAATATGGGCTACTGCTAACATGGCACATACTGCTTAAATAAACTAAAGCAGAATTTCCATATGAAAATTTATTTATTTAGACATCGTTTGCGGGCAGTTTATGTCGACATTATTGGCGGGCAGTTTATGTCGACATCATTTGCGGGCAGTCTATGTCTTACTGTGAAATCAGATGAACATTGTTTCTACCATGGGAGGATAGAAGGTTTGAATACCGTTTGAGAAAGGGATTCTTTGAAGAAACAGCAGAGGGGAAGGCATACCACAGTAGTGCCAACATGCTCTACATAAAAACAAGAGCAGTCCCAGGGAGGAACAGGCCACCCTGCTGGGATGTAGACTGGCGCACACTTACACATGGCTCCTTTCAACTGTTTCCTCCCCATTCAAGAGCTGTGCACAAGCAAGAAGATGCAAGAGCAGAGCTGATATGTAACACTGACCAGAAAGAAATTCCTGCTTTAAAATTCCTGATGTGATTTTTCTTTTTTTAAACACTCATTTTCTTCTTATTGAGCTGTATTACTGACTTGTCACTAATTAGAGGCCAATGAATGTATGTACGGACGTTTCAAGTGCATATACTCTGGTGTACTCTGGTAGGGACCCCCATTAAAATCATTGAGGAAAAGCATGCACAAGTTTCTTAATTCAACATGTCATCCCTCTAAGGCCTGGGGACCTCACTTCAACAAGTATTCTAGAAACATTTTTTCAAGGCTCTAACAAGCCAACACAACCAACTGCCACGTCCATAATAATGCTCTTTCCTGTTACTAGTTGGCACTGATTTCTACCATGTAGCAGTCTGTTTAATAGCCAAAACATGATAAATAGCACTAATCCTCATTTGTTTTAAATGCTGTTTATGGTTGTATTATTTTTCCATCTGGCTTCCAACTTTTTTGTCTTTGTTTCACCATTAGGACCCTGTTTCACTGGGTTTTGGTTTTTTATTTAAAACAGAAGTCCCATTATTTACCAGCCCTTGTCACACAGTTCCTATTGCAATGAAAAAGTACAGTCACTATTGATATCCCCAAATGCAACAAGTAATGAACTGCTCACTCTGCCACAAGGTAAGCAAAAAGTTAAACACCTCCGAATGCTCCTAGCAATAAATCAAATCTTTCCTCTGCAAATTCCTCATTTGCAGTGTTGTTACAAAACCAGCAAATGCAGTTCTTGAAGGACTTAATGAGACCTAATTATTCCTCTTCACTCAGCACTGGGGAGGTCTGAAGTAGCAGGATTATTGGACACCATATTTTAGAAGGAATCAGAGAAAATGAACAAATATAACAGATTTAAGGAAACATAATTCATGTGAACAAACTGGGGTTTATTATTTTTTTTAAACCCTCCCAGAGGGTAATTGACAGATGGGTGGTAACAGTCCTTATGTCTGTAAAAGGCTGATATAAGAAGGAGTCACTCCCCTATCCCCATAGGTGGGACGTGACAGAAGGACGCAAACTATTTTTCTCCAAGTCCACTGAAAAGTAAGAGAAATGCTGCCACCCTGACCTGCACGACTTTCCAGAGACAGGATCATGAAACACGCCAGCCAAAGTTCCTGTGCAAGCAGTAGGAAACCTGCCGCTGAAGGTTTTTTAGAGATACATTTTGTTGGGTTTGGTCCGGATAAACTTTACACTTCTGGAAGTGAAGGGGATGACGAGCCAGCTGACAGGCACCATTCCCTTTCAGGCATGCCTGTCTTCCTGTTCGTGACCTACCGTAATGCCTGAGGGGACAGATGTGACTTAGGGGAAGCCCAGGAAGTCTGCAGATCCTGGATCAAGCAAGTAACGATATTTCTACAGTCCAAAGGCCTTTTGAGGAGAAGGCCAGCACACGGTGCCAACACACTGCTGTGATAACTGCATGATTGCCACCACCAGCACAGAGGGGTACTGAAAAATCACCAGCGCCCTGGCTATCAGACCTCAAGCTGAAGGAGGCTTTGGGAGTTCCACCTAGGAGCTCCTCCTAGGAACTTGCAGGGTGCCACTGTCGCACTGCAGTCACACAGGGCCACCACCTGCGATGCCCCAACTGCTGCTTGTCACCAAAGTCCTTCCCTCCATTTGCTACCACAGTGGTTTTAATGGCTCCTTTTAGACAAATGGTTGTGCTGGCTTTGTTTAAGAGAATAGCTGTACCGTATCCCAGTCAAAAAAATTCCTCCATTTGAACTTTAAAGATATGCTTACAAGTTTTGCATGCACAAATAATAAGGCATAACTTTCTTACAACTCAAAAGCCAAAGTCAACCGAAGTTCATGGGCATGTGACATTTTGATCTGGACCCACTACCAAAGCCTGTGGCTAGTCCTGGGGCTTTGGAAAGAGTTCAACTCCAAAAAACAACAAAAAAAATGAAGTAACATAAAAGCGTATGTAGGCCATTATCATTTCAAAACTTCTGAAATCACTGCGGAGGTACCAAAGTACTGCAAAGTACAAGATTTAGAAACATTTACAGTACAACATTTAGAAACATGTTCATTTGGAGGTTAGGTGGCAGAGGAGGAAAGGTGTATATCCAATGCCTGACTTCATCTTCTATTATGAATCCACTCCAGTGATTCTATCCTGCTTAATGGCATATGCATTCGTTTACCAAAATTACAGATACATGGTACTTGCAATTCCTATTATTAAACATAAAACCACAGATATTCCTAAGCCATAGTCACAACCAGAGGTGAAACAGCATGCTGAGGGATGCCAGTATTGGCATCCATTTGGGAAGCGGTAAGTAATGTTACAGCACTTCTATTGTACTTGTAGACCAGAAGCATTATTGGAAAATTTCTGCCCCATCCAGAAAGCTGAATTGTGGTTTAAAAATAAATTATTGCAGAACATACAAAAACAAAAATCAAAGTTTAATTTTAGTGTATATCACCGAGGGCAAAGCTCTAAGAGGGCAATTCTGGTGATAAGCCCTGGCATTCTCTGCAAGATATTTATACACCAAAGAATAGCAACAAAAGCTATTTTAAATATATACCTATAAAAGCTCAGTGACCTACCAAATGATGCTGATCTCAGCACTAATAAAATATATTTGATTAATAAGAATGAATGATGACTTTCTTAATAGTATTAATAGCATATAAAGACTGTCACACAAACAAAGCATAAAATGTTTTCTAGAACCTTGGAAAACAAATTAAGTAATCATTTATATATTACACTTTCTTTCTCAGAAGCTACATATGATCCATGTGATTATAACCTCAATGTCTGCAGCACAAACTCCCTTTGCATAACTACAACTGCCCAGGTTTGGAAACCTAGAGAAGGCGTGTCACAGGCCACTGCTTGTTCAGAGAAAACCAGTATTTACTTCCTCTGTCTCATCCCCCCCAGATATCATACTGCAGACCAAGCTTCCAAACAGCCTGATTTCTGAGGTAAACAGACATATTCAAAATACATACATACACGGATGCACACAAAGAGCCACTACTTACAGCTAAAGATGCCTGGAGGTGGATGCTCTGTTACAAGCAGACAGTTCTCTTCATCACTGTTATCCCCACAGTCATTCTGTTGGTTACAAATCAATGAACCAAGATACAAGCATTTACCACTGGCGCAGGTGAATTTGCACTCTGAAAGGCAAAAAAGAAACCAGAACAAAAATTTGTGAGGAAATTGATGCTTACCTTCTTCACTGCTAGAATGACTGATATTAAAGGTAGTATTTTTCAAGTAGATGCTATCACGGTAGACGGGTCTTTGGCACTTCAACACCAAAATAAATAATAAAGTATTTGTAGCATTGCACGTATAAATATATATGTGACACATTCTGGATCACCAGAATCAATCCACTAGTAAACCAAATTTGCCATTTGGGGAAATTCAACTACTTCTTAAAAAACAGATAGTATTTTTTTGTAGTTCATGTTGATTACAGTTCACTTCAGACAAAGACCGTGTTTTCATACATGTCTGTGTGGCACCTTGCATATTTGGGGCAAGACAGCACTATGAATAAAAATAATAATTGTTCCACATTAAAAGAAATCTTGCACAATGTAAAACAGCATCAGCTGTAAGGCAACAGTATAGTTTGTAACCAGGAACAATCCTGTCCAGACACAAGACAATTATTCCTTAACTACCTTCCCAAAGCCAATTTGCCAGTCTCCCAACTAATTACAATCAAGCACTCAGTGTCTGCACATTGAACTCCCACATGCCAGTTTGCTTTACAAAGTCAGTAAGCTTCTAAAACCTCTATGAAGTATCTGAATGCTATACACAGGTATGCTGTATTTTTCACATTTTATTCATTAGAAAAAAATGAATGGTTTCCCCTAAATACAGTTCTGTCATGAGAAAATTCCTGTGAGACCAAGTATTTAAACAAAAACTTTGTTACCTCAAGTTCCTTCTTACCTTTCTCCCTTTCTCTGCAAAAGGATGCAGGCTGGCTAACTAATCCTGTGTAAGATACCTCACTAGACTAATCTCTAGCTCTTAAAAAGAAAAGTCAAGGAAGAACTCCTTACCTCATCTCCCACTCAAAGTTTACACCGACAGGAGAGCTATGCAGTTACCCCTTCAGACAGGGATGACATTACCTCTGTCCTTGGCCTTTTGTTTACCGGTAAAGATTCAGTAAGTGCCAACCAGTGGTAGCTTATTTGTAGGCATTATAGTCCAGTGCCTTGTCATCTTGCATGCTTTTTCTTTAATTTTCAGAGCCCAGTCAGACAGGGCTTCAGTCTGACTGACTTGCCTTCTGTCTGAAGCTGTAATACCTCAGTATTTAAATAAGACGTTTTATACTAAGGATGTCTACTATGGTTGATAATTAAAATTCCATTGCCCTTCTGCTAAACTGATCATTTAAATGTTACTTCCAGAAACAAAGCTTTATAGTAAATATTTGAGATGTAATTAAGAAATGTTCACAAAAATATACATGCAATTATAAAAAGCTTTCTCACTAGGCTTGTTCCAAAGTCAAATACACTACACATATAGAACAGAGGACATATTATAGCTAGACAAATGATAATTTAATCATTACAATTCCAGCATGTTGACGAAATCTGGCGATTGTCATTCACAAGCAGAGGAAAAGTAGATGGAATTAGAAACACTCACAAGTCGTTTATTAAAGTAGTGCCATACCCTGAACCCTGGCCTTCCCCAAGACTGCAGTTTGGGTTGGCCGATTCTGCTTCCGAGAGATGATCTCTGGTCCTTCCCAGCAAAGAGATAACGTTTGTCCATCTTCAACACTATCAACGAGAGACTTTCCTTTAATCTTAACGGCACTTGGACTTAACTCTGAACTGAGACAACAGAACCTCTAATTCTAAAAAAACCCTAAAACAGTTACTGAGGTGTCATATTTACCCACACATATCTGATGTGTAACATAAGCACAGTAATAGCAAAGAAGAGGAAAAATACATTGGGAAAGGGAACGAAATAATTTTTCTTAGAAAATTTGTAGGTAAAAGTGATTTTAGACTTCACTCTCAGCACTTTTCGTCAAGTATTAATGACATTTTAGTACACATACCAGCAAGAATCTGCTGCTGCAAAAATATACGCATAAACATGTGTAACATATAAAATGCTACTTAGGAATATAAATAAAAGCCATAAAACGCTACGCAAGAAAAACAAGCATTTCCTGTGGAAAAAAAAATCTATCTATTTCACTTGGTCAAACTGCACTTAAGAATCAGTGAGTATTTGCGTAAATAAGGTCCTCAAGATTTAAGCTTTTTCAGTCCAACCTTGTAGTACTTGAACTACTCAAATTGTACAATAAAATACTGTACAAACAGAATATTTTTCCCTGTTCCTTTCTCACCCTGCCTTTCCCTGTTACAACAAAGAACTGAAGAGGCATTTAAGGGCTTAGGTTTTCTGTTTTGAGTATAGACTATAAAAAAATTCATATCCAAACAGAGTAAGCCTTTGAAACCCAAGGAACTAAGAAGGTCATTAACAGTTACTTTTGGAAAGGAGACTTAAAAGATCGGTCTCAATATTAACAATCTGATAATTACAACACTTTAGGACTCATTTCTGCAACTTTATGAAGTAAAAAAGAGGAACAAGAAAAGAACAAAGCTGCCTTGGAAGATTAGAAAAGCTGGCTTGAAAGGGTTCAAACTTTCCAGGTATCTTAAATGAGTAATATAACACAGGGTGAAATTAAGAGTGGTAAAGGACACACTGCTTCTATTTGAAAGACAAATATCAAACACCATATTGCCTGAAGTTAGAACATTTGGCATGTTACTTTGGCCACAATATTTAATTCTTTCCTGTGTCTTTGCGTTGAGTCCTAATGTAAAGCTTTCCACGCTTCTCCCATGGCTGACACAAAATGCTCCAGCAAGATGTCAACTCAAAAGCAATTAAAGCTAAGAACTTTGGGTTTCTGTTTGCTACCAGATTACATGGTCTTCAGACAAAAGACCAAATGAAGCATTAAATTTTTAGTAGCTCTATTAAAGTCTTAAAGTTCTGGTTTTTAACTAACATTACCATAAGAGGACTAAACAGAGGAAAGAATTTGTGCTTTAAGAGGGTTTTTTTTCATCCTAGATAACAGACCACGTCAAAATTTGGATTAAAAAAAACAGACTCAATCATCTTTTCTTGTAAAATTTTATGGCTACTTCCTCCTTCCCTCAGACACATGAACATTGCCATTGTCGAGGTGCATAAAAAATAAGAGTCATGAGGCCTCCTGTCCCCTGTTGATGTGCCCACATTGACTGGAAGGTTGCTCACAATACCACAGGAATTCTGTCTTGATTTTAAAATGGATTGTGTTGTGAAAATCAGCTTGCCTTGTGATCTCCCACCAACTCTATTTGCCAAGAAAGCAGTCATCCCATACTGCGCCTGGCTGGGATGGAGTTAACTTTCTTCGTAACAGCCCCTACGGTGCTGTTTTGGATTTGTGACCAGAACAGTGTTGATAGCACACCAGTGGTTTGGCTACTTCTGAGCAGTGCCTGCACAGCATTGAGGAGCCTTTTTTTCCCACTCCGCTGCTCCCAGGAAGTAGGCAGGAGGTGGGCAAGAAGCTGGGAGGGGACACAGCCAGGACAGCTGACCCCAACTGACCAAAGGGATCCTCCATGCCAAACAGCATCATGCTCAGCAATAAGAAACAGGGAGTTTGTCTTCCCGTGGCTTGCAGACTTGCCTGGGCATCAGTCTACTTGTGGGAGGTGGTGAGTGACTGCCTTTGCATAACTTGTTTTCTTCCCCTCTTTCCTTTACTTATTAAAATTCTCTTTTTGCTGTTACTCTTCCTATTCTCTCCCCTGTCCTGAGGGGCGGGAGGGGGTGGTGAGCAAGCGGCTGTGCAGGTGCTTAGCTGCTGGCCAGGATCAACCCACAACACATGCACGTGCAAAAGTAACTTCTAAACCTAACAAAATTTAGTATCTAATGGAGGACACAAAAGTGCAAAACTTAGCCTGCGTAATCATGTTCTGGTGAAGACTGAAGGAAATACTCAAAGGAAAAAAGCATTGTAAGAAAGGGACAAATTAATTACATTATTCAATGAAAATACAGATACTTCTAAACACAGAACATAGTTAGCATCAGGTATTTGCGACTTGTAAATGAAAAGTCAGTACCTTAAAGTAGTTTGCATAGTAAATGCATTTAAACAGTGCGTGCTTTTACTAAAATCAGAAGAGAAGCCTTCCATGTAAAGCAAGGTGGATCAAAGTCAGGTTGATGGATATAGTGGAGAGCAAATATTTAAGAGTATTGTCAAACTGAAAGGCAGTAAATAAACCTGCAGAGGTCTGTACCAAAATATTAGCAGTGACCTCAAAGCACTCTGAGAGGGAAATCCAGACCAGTCCAGACTAGACCAATGTGCCTAATGACACACCAGAGAGCCCTTTTTAGTACAAAGTCCTCTATTTGGCCTGTCTAGACTAGAAGAGGGGGAAATGCTCCCGTTCTGAAAACAAGCCAGCACGATCCTTCTTTCATGAATAATGTTTCAAAGCCAGGCAGTTTTCTTTTCATTTTCAAGTGGCAATTAGTGAAACATCAGTAGGTTGGTCAGCAAGGCTCTGACTAGAGCTAAACCTGAAGCAAGATGACAGCTACTGGAGGTTGAAAAAATCATCCCTTCTTATAATTATGTCTTACTATGTTCATAATTATGTCTGCAGCATAATTTTAAAATTTATCTTGACAATATACTGATTCTTCAACATAAAGTTTTAATAAACATACTTCTAGGTAGAACTAGACTACCTTGAAAAAAAGGAATACTAATAATACTATTATGAACATTTCCTATTTTTATCAACTGTATGCAAGTACAGTTAGCAAGTATATTGCTCACATGTTCAAGGGAGATGCTTGTATGTATAAACTCTCTACATACAAATACCCATTAATATAATATATGACTGCATTTCAAATAATTGAAGGTTATGTTTCAGCTGCAACAGCTAAAGATGAATTTGCCTCATGATACAAAAAACTCCTCTGATCAGTTTTTTTATTGTGAAATACAAGATCTGCTGTATTGGGTATGCTTATTTTACACTTTCTGTGCCTACCCAACAAGATAATTCTATCCCTGCATTCAACTTAATTCTTTTAGACTTCGTTTACACTTGACTTCATCCATATGAACAGCATTCCCATTGTTTTGTCATCCCACTTACTGTAGGGCATTTTTAATTATAGCTAAGTGCTGTTTGTTTTTGTAATTTAAGTCCAACCATAGGCCAAGGGAAAAAAAAAGCAACAAAGTGTCATATTGAAAAAATATGGTGGTTTAGGTCACTGTTACGATGGATGTCACAGCTACTTATTTAGCGGATCTGAAACGATTATTTGACCCGGGGCAGAATTCTATTCCATCCATCTGAATAAAAAATAAAAAACTATATACGCAGCCAGTGATCTCAAATTGTTCTGGCTAAACTGTAGCAACACAGTTCAAATGCACAAAATGAAATCCTAAGTGATGTCTGGGACTTAAGCAGAGTGTAAGGCACTCTCCCAAAATCCAGCAAACTGGTAGCAGCTCTGGCAGCACAGCCAGCAGAGGGTGATCAAATACCCTGCTGGCATGAGGTATGTAGACAGTGAATATCTCTTTGCCTCCAGGTGGATCTGCATCTCTAGAATAAAGGCTTAATTTCTAATTTCTTACATAAATGCTCCATTTTCAGTATGTCATCATACTTCTTCACACTCCTGTTCACACTGCAACATGTAAGAGCCTGAAAGAAAATATGTTTAAAGGGCATCATCACCTGTTATAAGGATAATAAGAGGCAAAAGTAGTAAATTGGGGAGGGTGGGAGGAAACATGCTTTGCTAGAGATTAAAGAAATATAAACCACGAACACCACAGTCAGTACAATAAAAACCTGTTCAACCTCTGATAAACATCTATCTGTGTATTATTTTTAATATTGTAGATTGTAGCTTTATAATGGAAGTAAATCATAAATAGGAGGCAGTGTACACAAGGAACATGTTTATTTGGGAAAAAGCTTGGTTAATAAGGAAGATGGCAGGCTGCCACGCGATCTAATAAACCTCCACTGGTGCAGGAAAGGGAGGGATAAATAGCTCTTTACAAAACAAAAAAACACTTCATAAAAAGAATGCCAAGCAGAATACCAGCAAAAATAAAAGTGGATCAGCTTATGCAGAGTAAGAAGCAGAGCTGTAAGCCACAGTCAAAGGCCTGTCCTCACTGCCCACAGCCTCGCGCAGGACAGGGGAGTCGGTTCTCAGAGCCACACAACATGGAGACTGAGAGACCTCCTCTGCCCAGGGGAGATTACAGCCTTAAAACCGGGCTGATTGAAAGAAGATTGTTACTCGTTAAAACCACTCTCATTTGCTGAGCTGCTACCCTCTTGCAGTCCCCCATGCTCGCTTGCTTATCCAGCAATTATCTTTTCATCTTCTTCTTAAGGCAAAGCCTGAAGCTATGCCCTTTAACTAGTTACTATTTATGCCAGTAGCTGAAGGAAGCAAACACAATATTCTTACACACAGGTAGTGAAATCCACTGTTCAGTTCACCAGTTCAGGGCATTAGACATTTCACTAAGCTTACCTTAATTAATAGCCTGAATGAAATCACACTAGACGTCGTGAGGACAACTGAAAGACCTCCTTTATTTTGAGATTTGTCAGTGAGGTTAGTTTTTGTCTGTGATCTTTCTTCCCCATATATGCCTGTCTCTGGTGTGAAAAGAAACAGAAAGGTCTCTTCCTGGAGTCCACTGGGGCATTATGAGAAGAGTTTTCATCAACACTGGAAACTTTTTTGCATCTACATGAAACTCGGGACACTGGCTGTCGTCCAGCCACCACCCTGCCCGTGCAGTGAGCCTCCACAGCCTTGCAGCGGGGACCAGCAGCTCCCCTGAGCAGGTCTCTTCAAGAACGAGGAGACAACAGTTCCCACCACAGCACTCATCTCAGACAGACAAGCCTCTCCAAGGTGATCTCGAAGACCATCAGGCTCACCCAAATGGCCAGGTTTGCCACCATAGGGAAAGGCCAATAAAGGAAAGCTTCTTTTACTGCCACCTTCACAGGTAATCTTTTCTATTTATCAACTATCTTTCCATAAAACAGCAAGGTAGTATCAGAGTACGGATTTCTGTTTTCCACCCTTTTACCCACTTGCTTTTCCTGACCTGGCAATGATCTGCCTGTTTATGCCCACAGAACACTGAGACACGAGAACTTCTCAACAAAACTCAAGCATTGTGTCCCCTGCTCCGCACTTGTGTAAAGCCTCCTTTGCACCCCCACCAAAGCAGCCTCACACCTTCTCTGGCCACAAAGCTTCTGCAGAAACATCCTCCCAGCACCACATGCCCTGCGCTCCCCCGCTCGGGGACTCCTGTCAGTGCCAACAACTCAACTGAGTCACCATCTCGACTTTGACCCGTGCAGTGCTTGGGTCTGAGCCCACAGAAAGAAGGACACCGAGCGCCACAGCAGACAGATGCCTGCAGCTGCCAAGGTGGTGGACAAGGAACACCTTCACCCCAGCTCCTGAGAAGGAACGACCTCCACGGGATGGGTTTCCACGAGCAGGCCTCTCATTTTTCCCAGTTCCATGCAGTGGCAAAGCGGTGTCCGCTATGGCATGCCAGGCCCACCCGTGGGCCCACGTCCCGGCCCATCACCTCATCCCCAGGGAGATGCCCACTGCCCGGGGCTGGGGCTGCCCCGGTGCCCCCCCCAGCCGCCCTGCTTCTGGCTGGGGCGGTGGGACAGGCCCTGGCTGCGGCGGTGGGACGGGCCCTGGCTGCCAGGCCCTGCCCTGAGGGAGCCCTGGGGAGCTCCCACCTCCCCCTGACATTTCTATACATACCAGCACAGTCTTCCTCATCAAGTATGGGGAAGGCGCATTGGTGACTCAGCTAATGACACTCTCATTTTCAGTTGTGAAATTACATGAGGAGATGATTAACAATACATTAAATATGTACCTTATAATTTTTGTCAAGCACAATGTCATTATCATGGGCAAGTGCAGATGAGAAGTAAGGGGTATGTGCAAATGAGATTTTCTTAATGTCTACTTCTCCTTAATCCTAATTCAAAGAATTCCTGAATTATGGTACATATTTTAAAACGATCTTAGTTGGTTTTCATCTTAAGAACTCTTTAATAATCACAAGCAGTGTCACTTACCAGGTTTGTAGAGTGCTGCATACGTAGAAGAATATAAAATAAAAAAATCATGTTACTGCAGCAGCTTCTTGTTTTTTTCCTTTGGAATATTGTTTGCATGGCAAATAGCTCAAGACTAGACCATTTTATCAGGTAACATCACAACCTTTGAATCCAGAGAAATATAGACTAAACCATGTCACTTCACAGATGCATTGCTAAGTTTTGATTGCAGTCCTAAAAATGGGCCCAGATGAGGACATAGCAGCTACTGCAACACCCAGGGACTAGCTGGGGACTGGGGGAAATGGGATGATTGGTGGGAAGAAGCGCTGTCTTTATTTTCTCTGTTATTAAATTAGGTCAGATTACTTACGACTGTGACCCCTGTAAGGCAGGAACTGTTTTCAGTTAGCTCTCCCAGGAGGTACTGAAATACAGAATAAATACCATTCTCATCTGCAATCATGTAATGTTACTGAAGCAAGGAGGGGTCTGAGAATACACCCAAGAACTTGACTCTCCATACAAGTAATGTACAATGAAGGAAAGAGTATACCATGTTTCAGGTGGCTGTTCAGAAGATGTCAACCTAATGCTGATGACAGTATTTTTTTACACATCTTCCAATGCTTACTGTGCAGAAAATGTAAGAGGAATGAGAATATATTTACTACATGACGATGCAGGACAGTTACGGAGCTGTAACATGAATTCCAGATTTTAATGGACAAGAGTGTTCTCCTTTCATTTCTCAATGGCATTTGAATTGTGCAATGCACGCTAATGTGAGTAATAACAAGTTTTTTATCATCTGTAACATGCTCTCCAATCCACATCTGCAGAGATTTGCATGTTCCTGTAGTAAATACCTTGTCACTGTTAGGTTTTGTACTTTAAAAGTCATTTCCCTTTAAGTCCAATTACCCAAAAAGTGTCTAACTCAGGTCACTGTGCCTCAGTGTTCACGTAACAAAAAATATAAACAAATAATACATAGAATACAGCCAAATGGATTGCTCTCAATGGCTTGCATCGTACAGCATAGACAATGTTTTTTAAAACTAGTACTGTCTTACATCAATTCTTATTTAATTCTTCAGTCCTTATTCAGCTCTATCTAAAAAATGAGTCACACATTTTATTCACCTTAGTACCTTTCCCAGAATGCTGGGGTTTTATGGCTAAAATTTTTTAAAAATAAACAAAAGAATGTTCTTCCTATTACAAAATTCCTTTTATCTATCCCTTGCCTTCTCCTCCAGTCAATCTCCACGAACACTCCCTCCTTAATACATATTGCTTTGCAAACGTATACAGACTCCCACCTATATGCATTTCCATATAGCAGAGCTGGTAGTCATTTGGCTTGCCTACCATTTTCCGCTATAAATGCCTTGGAGAATCCCTCCCATGTTTGCTGCATGCAGCAGGTCTGTGATGCTGAGCAGGAAGAACACCCCTGGGCTACAGAAGTGCCTTTTCTTTGTCCCAGGAAATTCCCTTCTGCTTTCATGGAAATAAAAGCTGTTAGAAAAAATTGCAGTTATCTTTCCATTGTCTGTGTCAGGAGAGCCTCTGGCAACTCTCCAAAATAACTAAAAGGCGCAGACACTGTAAGGCTCCAGCGATACCACTGCTGGAGCAACAGCCCAAACCGTACTGGGACAGTAGTGGAGGAGGCACATTAACTGTGGTGGGGAAAGGGAGTGAGCTCTGCTCCCCTACACTTCCACATGATTTCCGTCTCACTTCCAGGTACCTGTGCTGCCAAGTACAGCCACTACTACAACCACCAGATGCTCCTCTTCTGTCCACGAGTGCTCCCAATGCTCAGGGGACAGGACAGACAGACAAGAGGGAAGAAATGTGAACGCACAGCAAAGAGTAAAGTCAGTACTTATGGGATGAAGAGTGTCTCATTTAGCAACCTAAGCAGCATAGCTTCCATAAAGATTCTTTCATGCTACAATTACGCAATTTTGTTTAAGCATCAGCAACACATTTGACCACATAGCAGCTATTTAACCAAGATTACTTCATAATTTCCATGGCCGAAGTGCTTACAAAGTAGACTGTGCAGAAAACACTGATACAGGCATCCCAAAGAAATCTCTACCATCTAAATCTTTCTGTTGTTGAAATGGTATCACTTAAAAAGTAACAGTGCATTTAGGACAGTACATTTCTGGTAGTTCTGAACATGAACATACAATTAACATGATGTTGGACGGTGCTGAGTCTATCCATGCACCATGCAGTATCTTGGGAAACTTTACAGCACAGCAAAACCATAGCAAGCAGCTTTCCTTCCCCAAACCGCATTCAGCTTTGCAAATACACTGTGTGTTTAAGTGAAAAAGTACCTAATAAATAGGCACAAGCCTGACATGATGCAAAACTTATATTTGAACAGAGCCTCTAGTTCACAAGCTCAGGCCATGACTACACTGCATGTGAGAACCAACATGAATGAGCTGGAGTGCTGCATCCCCATAACCAAACACTTTGGGCTGGCACTGCTGCCCACCGGGGGGGGGGGCACAGCCTTCCTCAGCCGTTGGCTGCAGTTCCCACTTACTATGCGGCCGCTTCTCCAGGAGGAGACAGAAAAACTAAGGAGGTTTTCAGTGGGTCCGTTTGAATCAAGCAGTCCCCCCCCAGCCCGAGCACCACCTTGCTAACTAAGCAGTGGGCTGGCGAGGAGGCAGAGATGGGAGTGGGGTGCTGAGGGAGGAAGGATGGTGCCAGAGCACCCAGGTGTGATGGTAAGGGCTTGTCTTCACAGCTGACATCTGCACATCTGGCTTGGGTGGAGCTGCACAGCGTAGCGCCCTCCTGGCACAGCTGGCTTTGAGAAGTTAACCAACTTTGCCTCTTCCTAAACACAATTTTGCAAAAGGAGCATGGTCTAGTTAACACTGGAGGCCTGGTGCCCGCTGTACCAGCACACCTGAGGAATGCCCACCTGCCATACACGTGTACACATGTGACCTGGGCTTGGGGGACCACTGATGGATGGAGCTGACTTTACTGGCAAAATGTGCATCACATTTGAGAGCCACACAGCATTTGATCTCCAAACCACACCCCAAAATCCTGACACATTACCTCAAGCCTACGGCTCTTCTGGACATTATTACTGTCTGTGGTTTATCTTAATATGCTGGACAGGAAACTACCGTGGTTGACGTGCAGATCAGCCATGCCAGCCTTGAGACAGCAACGTCTGTCAGAGACGCAGGGTAGGTGGCTGATAGCGCTAACCATTTCAGCCATCTAATTTTAATCTGCCACTGCATATCTGTCAGAAGCCTTACAGAATTTTTTGGGTGGGGACAAGAGATGGGGCTAGGACAAATCTCTGGTTACAGCTCAAGTTATCAGTGTATCGACGACAAGTTAAAGTATGTTAAAAATTATACAAGTGATGTGCTGAACACAGAGAACCACCCAAAACCATACCAGCCATCAAAGAGGATAAACAGCCAGAGCATCAGAAACTCAAGAGCAGCTAATTGTGTTTTAACTGTGGGAGAGGTAGTTTGTCATAGTGTACCAGCTCATTACTACTAATCTGTTGAGAGATGGTAATAATTTTCTGTGTTTTTATAAGCCAACATAATTAAACCAAGGTCAGTTTCATAGCACTGGTCTCTCCTCAGAAGACTTCAAATAGGGAGCTCATAGTAAAGCGAAAAGACCAGCTAATACAGCACGCTGCTAATTTTCAAGCAAAAACAAAGGAAAAAATATTTGTTAGAGCTTCCTTGTGTTCCATCACATCCCTCTAACTTAGGGTCTGTCAGCTTAAAAAATTACGTTGAGACACTAAGAAACACCATCTAAACAGATTAATTTTCCTTGTCATTAGGAAATATTTCTTTAAAATATAAAACGTGTTAGTATTGAATGTTATACTAACATACAAAAAAATACTTCTCCCAAGAGGTGATCATTCCAAAATCCCATCTGCAGATTAAAAACATTTTATGATTTGCAGGTACTGAGTTCAGATAGATGAATATAGAAAGAATGATCACACATCCTCAAGAAAGAAAAAGGAAGTTCAGCTGCTACCAAGATAAGGTAAAGAGCAATCTAGCACACAAATATTTGGGGATCAAATTCTGAGGTGAGTGGAACTCTACAGCAGTGTAACATAGGGCTCCCTGATTTCTTCTTAGCCCAATTAAGCTCTCAGCTATTTACTGATACATAACGCAGGCTACAGTTAAATGAACACTGGGAACATGTTAGTACATTTTAATAAGTTTGTGCATCAAACCTGTTGTTTGTAAGGTCTGAGCTGAGATGCGGCTTCCAGTGTGCAAACACCGCCCTTTTTTGCAATATTAAACAAAAAGCGTTCACCTAAAGTACTTCAGCAACGGCTTACACAAACCCTTTGTACTTTGTGTTGTGGTAGATTAGGAACAAACTAGCTAGACAATTTGTAATTAATAACAGTGGGGAAATAATATTGAAATATGTCTTTTTACACTTCATGCAGTAACTCTGTTTTGAGTTGACAGCACACTATTTAATGTGCTCTACTACCTAAGAGACAGAAGACAGAAGCAGTGATGGCAGGACAATACACCCTGATAAAAGATCATTTGAAACGGTAAGAAGCCCCTTTCATAATAGAGTAGGGTTATATGAAATGTAAGAAAAATTTCTGTAAAAGACCTACATGTAAGGGTTTTTGAGGAGGTTACCTGTTTTAAACAATAAACACACTCTCTAATACTTACTGGTACATGGTATGCGGTCATAAAAGGCTTCAAAATGGGACTAACCAGTTAAAAGAGATGAGCATGTTTATATTGAAATATAAACAAATATGCATGTATAACAGTAATCACTTGCAGTCTTCAGAATATATTGCAGTTGCTAAATGCATAGCTTAAATGGTAGCACTTTCGAAAGAGAAGAATACAGTTTTGGTTTAAACATGTTTTCTAGATTTCCAAATGTGACCTCGCATACTCAGTTTTATTTTTGTCAAAGCTTAAAATACAGAATGAAAAAACCTTATTCTACAAGCACACATTAAGCATACCATTTATAAAAGAAACCCCATATTGTCTTGTGACTAAAACATCAACATTCATGTGACATGACACAGCAAAGTATCTGCTTAATCTTCTTGAAAGGTAAAGTTGTGGCAGAGCTGCTATTGTCAGACTGGATGGATGCAGTTTTGGTCTGTTCCTCAGCTTTATTTCTCAGGACACTAAATCATCCCTTTTTGATTTCTGTGGTGACTTCTAGGGAATAGAGCTATAGGATGCTGTTCTTTCCAATACTTAAATTACTAAGTTAGGGCAAACATTTAAAATGCCGGGTATTAGAGAGACAGTCACAAAGGAATTACTGAAAAAAAGAATTAATTCTATTTCTGATTTCCAAACAGCACACTAAGGCCCTTCAGAGAATTGCCATCCTGCAGCTTTTTAGAAGTGTAATTACAACAGACAAACTTGGGTAAAAAAAAATTTCTATGTGATGACATCAAAGATGGGAGGAATTCACATACTTAGACTGTCTACAAAACCAGCATTAAAATTATAAGCATCAAAGAAACAGGCAATGGATATGGCAGGCTAGGCACCTTTCTAATAATACACTGATGTTCAGTGTGTCTGTCTCATTTTCGACATTTTAGGGGCTAATGACACGAATTTTAATGACAGCTCTGCTTCACTGAATTCAACTCCTAAACACATATTTTAAATATCTTGCTGACTCTTTTCTTTGACACAAAAGGTGATCTATATAGACTAAGATAGTGGAGAGATACTATGCATATATAGAGAGATAAGAAGATATAAAAGGAACATTAAAAAAAGACAGGTATGTTTGGGCCCTTCTTATTTTTTAAACATTAAGTATTTGATTCTCTCCCTCTTATCTTGTGGAGAGAAAAAGTAAAGAAAGATTACAAGTACCTACACGGTGAAAACTAAGCAACTGACATGAAAGAGGGCTACTTCTTAAATCACTTTAACACTCTCTTGATCAGATCTTCAACTTTAATGGGGCTTCACATATTTATTTCACTTAAAGCTTATTTATATCAAATGCCTAGCAATCAGCAGCCTACATCTTGCCTTTTGCATAAAGATTTCTTCAAGTATCTTCTTATTTTTTTTTCTCTTAAGCCACATATCAACGGCAAAACAAGGAAAGCGCAACCTGATTAATAAAAGAATCACATCTGTGTTCTTTTCTTTTATAATAGTTTCTTTCTTTACAACATATAGGCAAATACATCAAGTATTTGTATATATCTAACAGCAAACTTTAAGCATAGGCATTGTAGGCTAAGGTTTGAAGCAAAGTCTGGCCTAAGATGTAGAGTATTGACCCTGAGATTCCTTCACAAAGTACTCAGCCTGTGAATTATTTCATACTCCTTAAATACAAGGGCAACGTAGAGTTCAAAATCTCAATGCAGAACCACCAAAAAAGTATTGGCTTATTTTTATATGGAAATTCCCACAGGTCAATAGGAAACACATGTTTTATTTTAAACAGAGCATCTTCTGATTTTGAATCCATATATCAACAATATATTATATGATGTATGATGTGCATTAGGCAATGCAGGGCAAAAAAGCACATTCCAAGCACACATGGAATACTCCTGCCAGACTGTACTACAATTTTCCAGCTTCCATTTTAATACTTGATGTCTGCATACAAAATCAGCAGGCCAAACAAGAAGACTGGCCTCAATTATTTTCATATAATGTTCAGGAGAAAAGAGATTTGCTGGCTCTACTGGTTGCTGTTAAGAGGGAGAAGCCTGCAGTACTGCACTATTACATTTGTAAAGTATACAAGACTTAAGTCTTGTAAAGTACGGATGCTCTCCCAACATGGAACAGCATGAAGGGAACACATACGGTTGTGTACTAAAAGATCCAAGGGGAAAAACTATTATGCTGTCTTAACTAATAGTTCTAGAAATTTTTATTTCATAAAAGTCACAGAATGTTTTCCAAGATCTTGAAACAAAAAGATTACAATTATTTTCTTAGCTGCAGTTCTCCCCGAGCCTATATGATGCTGGGCAAGCTATTAGGCTTTTCTCAGCATATCTAGAGCTGGGATAATAATAACAACAACAACAACAATAATGCCGCTACTGCCACTGTGAAATGATCCAGGTATTTAAGCTTGTGACGACTGTAACAAGG
Organism: Haliaeetus albicilla; assembly: GCF_947461875.1. Lineage (NCBI taxonomy): Eukaryota > Metazoa > Chordata > Aves > Accipitriformes > Accipitridae > Haliaeetus > Haliaeetus albicilla. Next base: position 18,467,142 of record NC_091485.1, read on the forward strand.
AAGGTACCAGCAAACTGAGTAACATTATCATGTGTCTCAGTGTTGAGGAGAATCTCTACTGATTAATAATTTTCTAGGTCCATTAGTTTTTTTTAAATCTCATCAACTATTAATTCATTTCTGTTATCTGTACAGATCTTCTCAATGGAAACTGGCCAGTGTTACAACTGTGCCACCCAGACAGCTATCAGATGAGATCTAATGCTCTTGCTGACTTCCATTTAGTCCAAATATTTATCGCTACCAAAGAAAAAGTAAAAATAAACACTTCCATGTCTCATCTTGCATGAAAAGCCACTTTTTTTTGTTCGGATGTGGTTCCAAGTGTCTCTTTTCAATGATCTATGAAGATCAATTATGTCAGTATATAACTAGCACTGCTGCAGTGGCTAGTGAAGCTTTACCTTGTTTATCTTTCATTTCCTGACGCAGATACAGCACCTCAAGAAGAAACCCTGAGCAATATTCTCTTAGAAGACTAATCCATATTCCTCCTATATCCTTCACTTCATTCAGGATCTAATCTCTGTAGTCAGTGAAGTCAAGACTGCAAGGATCAGGATTTCAATGAGGAAGGAAAAATGATTATAAATTTCTTGCACCAATATACCAGGATGTCTTTGTCCGTGATGACGTCTTCCCCAACTATTTCAAATTAAAGTAGTCAGATAAATGAAAGTGCCTTATCTCTGCATGAAGGAAAAGAGTACTACCAGGGTATGCGAGGCATCATAAGGATGGAAAGCTGCCATGAGCTCTGCCTAAAATACTGTGCGTCACAGCCTATGTCAATTGTCCACGACCCTGCCACCTCTCCACCCTGGAGGCCGTGAAATTGGGCCTGTCCAAGACAGCCGTCATTTCATGATTGCTCTAGGATAGTTCAGAATGAAAAAAAAAAAATTGCACTGTTAAATTACTAACTTATGAGAAAGGTGTGAAGGTTTGAAAGAACTGCTCTGAGACTTCTGCTGCAGCCATCATGATGAGTATGCTGAGCCCCCCGCACCCTGAGAAAGGTTTTGAAGAGGAATGAAAATAAAAGCACAATTAGCAGGCAACTGAATGTAGCTACAGATGGCCTTTGGTTTATTATTCTATTCCCCAGTATGTCAGGGAAGGATAATTTTAAGAAGACCTACAAGTGGAGAGACCAGTAACTCTTGGCTTAAATTGCTCTTAAAACCTGAACAGCCATTTTATTTTATTGCCAGTTCAGCCACTACTATCAATGGGTCAAGGGCTCAAATTCACTTTCATTTGACATTGTGTCTTCAGTCCTCAACACGCTGGTGGTAACATGTCTCTCAACAGCCCAATTTCAATAGGACTGTAACAGGACCATAACAGGACTTTCAATAGGATGTAGGACTACACCTCAAACCAGGGACCATGCGGTTCTGCGACTGCCTGCCAGCCCTACACCAGCTGATGCTCCCCAACTCCAAGCCAGCAAGCAGCAGCCAATGCTGATGGAAAGGAGTCTTCTCTGCAGTAATGATCATAAATTGTGCAGAAGTATTTGCAGCACATGACGGATCCAGGTGCCTTTCCCAGTTCCTCTATTCCAGAAAAATGAACAGGATAATTAAGCATGTCTGGGATTTACTGAGTTGGCAGATTTAGTACTGAAGGAGAACACCTTGTGCAGTAAGCAAAGTCCTGATGCATGCAACATTACCTGCAGAGGCAAAAGGAGACAGCCTTATTTGCACGTCAGCTTCCCCTCCATCTTGCATCCAGTGATTTCCCTACTTTCTCTCACCATGCAGAAAACACCCTTTTGCTACACAAGTTTTCAGACTAAACTAATATTGATAAAGTCATAATTTTGCTGGCAATACCAGTTAGCTTCTGAAAATTAGCTTCATATATATGTTTTTCCTTCCTTTTTACTACAGACAGCCAACAGACAGTGGTCTTCTAGGACTAAAACTAATTCAAGCTTAAAAATATTCACAACTATTTTTTAAGGAATTACACACACAAAAAAATTATTACTAACCATAATGAAAAGGGAAAAGTCAGAAGATTTTGTGCCTGAGCTGCTGAATTGCCATAGCTGCTTTTTGGATGCCATGATAAAAATGAAATAATGAAATAATGCCATGAAATAATGCATATTATATGAAAATGTCATACAGAAACTGGCTCCACTGCACTCAGCATGAAAACCAAACACTGTAATAACTGATGAAAGGTCTATCATTGATATCAGCAACATTATTTGGCTATGTAATAAATCATTAGATGGAAAGTTACACTGAAACATAAACTTTAAGTTTCTTAGAGGTCTGTAGAACTTCTCAGCCTATCTGCACTTCGCACCTTAGACGCATCTTCCTTATAATTGGTATTTCTAGGTTTTCATAGGTATTTCTTTCCTCATGAAATGTGAAATTTACCATGTGTTTTCTTAAAACTCTTGTTTCAGAAAATTTTGCAAGCTTCCAGGTTACTAGTTTAATAATAAAAGAAAAAATTGACTACAGGAACAACAACAAAAAGCTATTTTAGTATTAAAACTTCCTTTCTGAGGAAAAGTTACAGTTTTATGGAGCAGTAGTGGGAGAATTTTAAGTGCAAAATTTGCTTAAGTAGGTGCAAAATTTGCTTAAGTAGTTGCAAAAAAACCCCAACCAACCAAAAGAAACCCCCTTACATGATGGCTCTTGCAAGTTCTCCATGTATTCTTTATAAAAATAGAATAAATGAGAGAATAACACATGATTTAAAGCCCAGGAAATCCAGGATTTCAAGATCCCCAACCCATTTCTGCTCCTAACTGGTATTGATAAATTTCCTGCCACATTTCTGTTCATCACTTTACACACATTTGAATCACAAATAATTGCATACACTGCCACCACACAAGGGAAAGTGTTAAATGGCATAAGTAGAGCCCCTTTAGACAGCCTGATGACAGAAAGCTTCTAACTAAGGCTAACAAATCCCGATTTTGTAATAAGGCTCCTTACACATGATTACCTCTCCTGTGGGATGAGAAACAGTGGTCTTTAAAAAAAAAAAACAAACCATCATCATCATCTTCTTCACGTGTTGTAACTCAAAACACACACACTGGTCCATACACTGGTAGAAGGGATCTTCCAACCACTTACTCCTTAGGATAGCTCTTCAACAGAAACTGCTACAGTTAGCTTGGTCAAGTCTTGGTAGGAGCATTGGAGCTAGCAGAAGCCAGTCTCTCAGGCTGTTAGCTGGAGCAAGAAAGGACATTACAGTTTCCAGTAAAGCCTCCTGTTTGACCACTGCTCCCCTATCCATGGGGAAGAGGCAGAAAGCCTTACAGACAGGTTCTCAGGCTACCAGCTGGACCATAGCACCGGAGTGGAGGTGGTGAGTCTTACCCAAAGGCTCTTCTCTTTTAGATCGGTCATCGGAAAGAGGTGAGAAAGGTGGCATATGCATAGGGCAGCTGTGAGGGGACCAGTACTTCTCCTCTGTGTACTGCATCCCTTGTGTGCTCTGCCATTGGTCCCAAAAAGGTTCCCATAGCAGTCACTACTGAAGTGTAGGCAAAGCTCTGAGAGGAGCAGGGGATCAAGAGGAAGGAGGTACATTCAAACTGACAGAAAACTGCAAATGCTACAAAGAGACTACCTGCTCTAGGAAAATTCCCCTCACAAGGATGCAAAGATGTATGGTGTGTCCCTGAAGCCAAGGTGATTTGACTGAGGAGCATGAAACCAAGCTTTAAATCAGATTGTTTGAACCACATATGACAGGCCACAAAATGAATACTTTGGCCACCAATAAGGTCTGTAGTGAAGTCTCAGGGGATGGGAACAACATAAACTGAGAAGCAAATCACAGGCTCAACTGCTCCATCGGGTTTCTAGCACAACTTGATTTGAGCTTAGGTAGAAGAGTCAGCACCTCCTGGCTATACCCAGAGTGAGAAAATGTGAAGGGAGAACTTGGCACAAAGCAGAATGCCTGAAAGTTAACTTGAACTCAGGCAGTTCAAAGAAAATAAAGGTATGTGTCCCGAATGGCAAAAGTTGAAATTACAAAGTTGTGGTTTACTGTAGATGTGGCAGTTTAATCAAGGCAAGCTTTATAAAGAGACGTGTTATCTTTTAATTGATCAACAGATACAAGTGGAAAAAACAGGCAATGTTTGGAGCATGCAGACCTGTCATTCAGGATCTTTTTCGAAGACCTAAAGAAGGAGTTGCAATGCACACGGCTTGTCTATTTTCTCCAACTAAATCAGATGTTCTAATAAAAGAAACTACCACCTCTTGTAATTTCTGCCTTGTAGAAATTACTAATGTGGGGATGTATAGCTCAACATGATATATTTCACAGTGAACGGACCAGCTCTTCTCAGTTAACAAGAGTACCCATGAGATCATCAGAGATGGAATGTCTTCCTGTGTCAGCATAAGTCATTATGGGGAAACTGAATCTCCAAATATCTAACAATAAAGTCCAGCAGAATAAATCTAAGGATAAGCATTACATTTGACACACTATGCAGCCACACACCTGCTAATATCAATATCTGAACTCTAAATCATATGTAATTTACTCTTCATGACACACACAACTGTAGGTCAGGAGCAGATGCAGAGCCGTTAAGTAAGTAATCATTCCAAATTTCAACTACACTGTCATAGGAAGTAAAATCCAGAGTCATCTTTTTTTTTCCCAGGGAAATCACCCTTAGACAAAGCAACTAAGTGTTATTACTACTGAGAACAGAAGAACAAAGCTATGTTGTATCTTCAGTCTGATAATCATCATAGCTTTACCAATCAGCTTTATTTTAGCCTTTGTTCCTTCAATTATTTTTTTTTCCTATCTTATTCTACTATAAAACTATTTGCTATTTTAAGGATGCAGTTTTAGTTCTCCTTAATTCTTCCTGATATACAAACTGACGGCTAAACTTAACCGATGATTACCTGTTCAGCATATAGAAATCTAATGACAGATGTTATAACCCCTGTAACTTCTTGTGGAGTCTACTTCTGTTGTAAAACTCGACAGAATTAAAAAAACCAAACAGTATTACTTTCAACAAAGTTGCAGAGCAAACCGAAAGTAACCGAGACAGGAAAGGAAAGGAAAGAAGGTTATTGTCTCACTTCACACTAAACAATTTAGTCATTCGTAATCAACAAAGATAACAGTGGCAGGTAAGAATATCATCACTACATTAGAACATCTGCACAGTGGTGAGAAAACACAAACATTTATTTTCACAGTGGACCAGAGCAGTAATGTACCTTTGCCTTGAATTAAAGGTATATCTGATTCTTTTTAACATTATGAGACTTGAAATACTCCTTTCTAAATGAAATACTCCTTTCTAAATGAACTGGACATATTGTTTAATTTTGTCTCTTCTGGTAGATGCATTTAGCAAAACGAAGTGTTCTTAACAACTGTTCACAAGTGTTATTAAAATGGGATCTCTTGCACCATTTATACATAGACTACCTTGTTCTTTATTTAATTTCTAATTTCCAAAGAATAATCTTGAAAGATTCAAGTACGATACAAGCATGCTTGCTGCAGCAGGGTACACAAACATTCTACACATTATTCTTACAGTTTAAGTTGCACTTTTTAAACCTTGCAACAGTTGTAAGATATTGACAATATTACACGATGTTAACCAATAGAAGAATTTTTAAGGTTATTATTTTGGAATGCCTTTGTTAAATGATTTCTATTTTTATATCTCAAGGATAACTGCTCCACTCAATTTAACGATTCATATTACCACAGAGGTAAAAATGAACACGTGAGGTTAACAGCTACGGCTATTAGCTGTAACCTAACCAGCATTACACTGTATAATTGATCTATTTTCTTCAAGAATAAAATTCAGGAAAAGAGAATTACTACTAGCGACTCTATAAAAAAGCATAGAAAGCCTGGGGGCAAACGCGTGGGATAATAGCAAAGACAAGAGGAAGGAAAATGGAAGCGCACCAAGAGTTTATTTATAAATATCTGGGAACTCATTTGTTGGCATCATGTAACGTCTACAGTCTCACATTGATCTAACTTTTAAACAGTGGCCCTATATTTAAGAACAGAAAAACTAAGAGCACACTAGACTTATGACACTCTTCTCCAAAATGAGTATAGCTCTATCCCAGTTGAAACTGTTTCAAGACTGTCACTTTAAGGATAAGATTTCCAGCGTTTGTTCCCTGTACAAGTATTTAAAGGGCTTTCTAACCCAGTGTTGGCAGAACTTCAGTATGGTTATAATGACAGCAATCACTGTTAAGAGAATCACATTAACCACTGTATGCACATCTAATTTTATCTTCAGCTTTACCTTCTGCAACCATCACAAGTCAGGCTTTTACGTCTTTCTTCTGCCTCTCCATGAACACTTTTTTCCATGTGGCAGGCTCAAGCACATATTTCTTTCAGGGTGAAATTCTGCTAGCCCACCTCAATTCTAGATATTGTCCCTAGGTCTCACTTCTCTTTCCTTATTTCTCTCATTAACACATCCAGCATCTCATTGCCCCTTTGTTAGGCCACAGGTACCGAACAGCTGGAAAAAAGCAACTTTACCTTCTCTAGTCTTCTGTTAGCAAGTACTGGCGACGCTGGTGGCAACAAAGCTGTCTTGTGAGCTGAACCACAGTGCCATGAATGGGGACAACTGGGGGATTTCATTCACAATCACAATACTGATCAAAAGCAAAATGCTAATACAGCAACAGTCAATTTCACTTGCATGAGAACTCTCTTCCCACTGGCTGTCCAGGACTTGTTTTAATGCTGTTTTGTTTATGTAGCAGAAGATGGCCCTTAGCAAACTGAAGAATCTTGAATGCTTATTTAAAGATTTCCTGAAGGTGAAGGGCTCATATGCCTGAATACTTGTGGTTTTGGTATCTTGTTTGTTTGGTTTCCAAACAGACCACTAGTTGTAGTATGAAATACGATCTTTCCACAAAACTTGCCTTTTTTCCTTCAGAGAAAGCAAGTTACATAAAGAACAGACCTTTCCGAGGCTCTTTAAAATATGTCTTAAGACACCACGTAAGTCTGATCCATACGTGTATAAAGCAACAAAGCAATGAGCCTGCCTGCATTACATTAATGAACATCATATTTTGCATTCAAACATCCTTGAAAAAGAAGTGAAACTAATGTGGACAGCTTTATTTGTATTCATCTCACTAAATTTTGTTCCCATAAATTTCAATAATCCTACTCTCTAGTTGGCAATTCAATGACAGATATTTTTTTTTTAAGCCCTCAAGTAATATCCCATATCCTTCAAGCAGTCTTGTATCCCAGCACCCCCTTCTTCCCAATGTACAATTAATACTTGCAGATGAGAAGGTCTGTTTGTGACACATATTTTATGGGCAGCTGTAATTCTTCTTCAGAGAAATTCTTTCCAGCAACGCTGGCATAAAGCAAGCCTCCAGTTTCCACAAGAAATCCTACTGACTTATGTTCTTCTCCTCATGGCAGCAAGTAAAAAGAATAAAGATATAACAGAGGAAATAAGAGAAAATAGTGCAGTAGGTATACTGCTGACTTGGAGATAAAAATAAATACGTTAGTACTTGTGGTTATAATTTCACCCTTCATACTGGGTTCAGATTCAGAGGCTGTAGCTTTAGTTCTCAGGTCTGCCAAGCTTTCTAGCTCATTCCACATAAATATTTCATCTGTGCCTTAGTTGCCTATCTGTAAATGCAGGACAGCAGTACTTCTTTCTGCTTCTATCTTGCCTTTTTCACATGTTGAGATTTTAGAAGGGGCTGACCTTCACTGTTTTGGCACAGCACGGTCCTCATCTCAGTTGAAGGTACTTTGGTGCAACACATCGCTACAAGCAGGAGTCATGTGCCTGAGAGAACATTAACTTGTTTATATGAAAATGTAGAATAATACAGTTTTAGAACAGTAGCATACTTGAGAGATTGTACAAAAGCCACTAAATCAATGCTGTGTCACATTTTCCATGCATACACTAGAGGAGGCACTGAATAAAAACATAGAATTGTTAAGTATCATAGAATGGTTTGGGTTGGAAGGGACCTTAAAGATCGTCTAGTTCCAACCCCCCTGCCATGGGCAGGGACACCTTCCACTAGACCAGGTTGCTCAAAGCCCCATCCAACCTGGCCTTGAACGCTTCCAGGGATGGGGCATCCACAGCCTCTCTGGGCAACCTGGTCCAGTGCCTCACCACCCTCACAGTGAAGAACTTCTTCCTTACATCTAATCTAAATCTACCCTATTTCAGGTTAAAGCCATTACCCCTTGTCCTATCACTACATGCCCTTGTAAAAAGTCCCTCTCCGGCTTTCCTGTAGGCCCCCTACAGGTACTGGAAGGCTGCTACAAGGTCTCCCTGGAACCTTCTGCTCTCCAGGCTGAACAACCCCCAACTCTCTCATCTTCAAGAACCATACTTGTTGCCTTTATTGTTGGAGCTTACCCCTATTCCTTTTATTACACAGAAACTCTCCAACAATTTCTATAAAGAGCACTGGTTTGGGCACAAAAGTTATGATCTCTACAGAAAATATAAAGTTGTCTTTTGTTCACAGATGCCACCTACATCCTGAGTTAAGAACAGTGAAGTTTTTCTGAACTTACTCTTGCATTGTCACGGCAGGTCATGTGTCTCTTCAAATTCTCGCTCTGAGCAACTGGAAGCAGATACTATCTCTAAAGTATTTCTTTTGAGATAAACAAATCAAGTATAATAAAGCTCAGGAAGGGGAAAAATGGAGACTCATGCACAAACTCCAATTTTTTCGTTTAAATCAAGGACTGACTGAGTACACAGCCAGGCTGTGAATCTGTCTTCAGCCAGTATAAATTACTGGTTTGTATAGTCTAAGCCTCCAGGATAAACAGACAATTCTTGAACATTTCATATCCAAGGAAGTCTTCCAGGCTTTTCTGAAGCCAGTACCTTGTCCTGGGTCCTCCTCCCACCCCCTCAGCATACGTACATCTACAACACATGGGCACGCAGTGCTGTCAGCAATCAAATGGTATTGAATGAAGCCATTTTACCCACAAACAACAGAAATGAGCTTATCCTCAGAGGCATGGATTGAAGATGCTGCTTAGATGCTGGCTGTAGAGTAGGATTCTTTTTCGGTGTTTTCACCATGAAAAATCCTCATTGTTAACTCCTCACTCCTCTAGCAAAGCTTCCTCTACTCTTGCCCTTAAATCAGAAGGGAGCAACTTTCTAGTGAAGAAAGCAAGAAAGCTAAGGACACAAAGAGCTCACAATAGGACAAAAAAATTTAAGAAATAAAACCAAAACCCACCATGTATGAAAGACATACTGCTCAATCTGTTCTTAGCTGTTAACAGATTGTTAATCCCGGCACGAGAGATCGTGGAAACGGACCTGCGGTTGTGAAAAGCAGGGAAAGTGCCTCCGCTTGCCACCCGCACACAGATATACCCGCTTAAACCCCTGTGAAACACATCTTGATGGTTTTCAAAGAAAGCTTAGGGATTCAGCTGCCCAAACTACTGGGTAAATTTTATAGTCAAATTATAGTGGGGTGACTACAGGCAAGACTTGAATATGATACAGAGGAATCTTGTTTTGATATCAAAAAAACAAGTTTCTGAGCTCCAGATACTGTCAAAGCTCATCTGCCCAAAGCCTCCTCTGTTCAGAAATCAGCAGTTTCCCAACCCTACACGAGCACAGCTTTGGAAAAGATGGATCTCAGAAAGCAGTAGTGTTATTACAGATATATCAGAGTATTGCATCATGTTCTCTTCCAGGGAAGAGAGTATCTTTGGGTGTTTGTAAGAGGCTGGCAGGGCTTGAAGGCTACAACCTATTAGCAAGTAATGATCCTACTAGAAACTGAACATGTTGCTTATTCACTGTTGCTGAGGGCTGAGTAGAAATTAAAGAGGGTGGGAGTATCCCTCCGGAAAGGGTTTGGAGCAGGGGCTGGGCAGCCCCCAGGGAGAAAACCTGGGAGAGGCGCAGCGTGGGGTGCATGCTTGGGTGGATCCGTGTTGCTCCATAACGAAGTGCTTCTGTGAGGAAAGCCAAGTGCCAGGATGGGAGATGTAGCTGATACAGCCACCAGAACACACACATTCGTAGAAAGGCTCAGAGGAAGGACTGTGCCCACACATAAGAAGCTTTGCTCTGAACAAAACCCAAACCAAGTAGCAACAAAAAACAGCCTGACAAGTATCCCCATGCACCCTGGCCTCTTTTCCTAAGAAGTAAAAACGTGTTAATACCAGAAAAGTAAATGTAACATTTAACTCTGTATACATGATATTACCTTCTCCTCAATAACTTTTAGGCTTCTTCACCACAACATTTATCCTGCAATGTCAAGTATTCTCACTTCTCCATTTACCCAAACTGCAAGTTCTGATTTGTAACGGCATTGCTACAGCATACAGCAAAGAAACGTAACATTAATTCACACTATTTATTTTATGGTAAAAGATAATTGATAGAATATAAGGTCGAACGGCCTGCTTGACATTACAGAAAAATCAAGAAGCCTAACAGACCAAAACTTCACCTCATGCTATTCACTCAAAACACCATCGCCTGGAGCTGAGCGCATGGGAATATCCTTCATTATTTTCACATGAATAAAGTTAGGTTTTGGCTAATATCACTCATGTTTCCACTCGGCCACTGTACCTCCTCAGCTTCTAAAATAGTGCAGTCAAGTGCTTCAGTAGCTTTGCATCGATTTGGGTTTTATGCTTCCTCTTTTAGCACTTTTAAGTGTGTAATGAAACTCATTTCCAGCCTGCCTCATGCTGGTGCTCCAAGGCGAGGCAGCAGCATCGCTCCCGGCTCCCGCTCCTGCTGCTGGCCTGGCCCAGCGTGCCTCATGACACACATCTGATCAGTTTGCTAGAAGGAAGTACGTGTGTTCCTGTGGGGGATTTCTGGCCGCCCTCAACAGCCACAGTCGAAGGCTTGTTTTTTGTCTGCAGCACCACCAGTGGGAGCATTACCTTCAGCTGCAAAAGACCTTTTCAGCAGTGAAAATGCCCTCTGTCAGCCAGGGGTATAGCCTGAACGTTATATCCCATCTCTTCTCTTAATAAAAAAAAAAAGGGGGGGGGGGAAACCCCCACCCAAACAAAAAAACAAATACACCTACCCCCCCTCCCAAGCTACCTAATTAGTTAGAAAGAATCAACAGAAAACATACACTGAACGTACACTGCCAATTTAACAATCAAATTTCACCCCTTTTTATTTTCTGGGTTTTACTTGAGGGACTATGAATTCATTTTGTCCATTCAAAAGGTCTGCCTTTTTATTATGATTAAACACTGAAAGGTAGCATATTTACAGCAAAATTTGTTCTCATATTCAGTCTAGAATTGGCAATTTGGCTGATTTAAGTTGTACCATGCGAAGGCACCATGACATGTACTATTAAGAAATAAGAAATGGCAGATGGGCATTTCCAAAGAATCATCCACTTTGCAAATGTTAATGCTACAGCTGAATATAATCTACTAAAAATGGTTATCAAAGGTGAGGATCCAGGCTCAACATCCTCGCTGAACATGCTGGAGCATTCTCTCCCGTGATTTTAGGAAGGAGAAGTTTGCAGTTTTCCAGCAATACAACTACTTCATAAAAAAATTTTAATAGCATTGGCCATGACATTTCTCTAAATTTGAACCTTCTTTCACCCTGGCCTGCACAATCCACAGCCTTTCATTTGGGCTCTGGACTGTCATAAGAATAAGTGGACCATGCACATATAGCCAAGACTACACCTAGACTGAAAATTAATTGACTTTTAAATGGAATTTAAATTAACTGAAATATTAATGAAAATGTAATTAAAAATTTAAAAAAAAAATCCTTCCAGATCAGAGTAATAATTTTAGGATGGCGCTTGGTATGAATGGTGTTATATGATGCAGTAGCCTGCAATTCTAGGTCTGAGGAGGATCCTTTTCTGCGCCCAGTGTCTCTCAAGGTGTTTCCCAAGGCACCACACCATGGCATTTCCTCTGGAGTCCTCTTGGCTTCTTTCCTGCCTTCCACTGCCTCCACATTCACTAAGCTCCACGTGGATTCACACAGCAAGGCTGCCTTCTGGAAGTGACTGCCACCGAAATTCTTCCATTCTTCCCCTTAGCAAGTGGAAAAGGATGTAGTACTTCACTGAAACAAGCACACAGGCAAGGAGGTCTTCTACCCCAGTTAAATAAAAATTTGAAAGGAGAAGCATTTAAAATACGAAATCCTTGTGAAATGTCCCTCTATTTGCATAAGGACTGCCACAGTTCAATTAGCAAAGGCAGTACCTGTCCAGTTAAAGATTAAACAGTCCTTCAACCAGACATTTGAAGAGAACTACCTGTTTTCTTGAGGTGAAAGGAAAGCAAGAAGAAAACATGTTTCACCTACACGAAGTTTGGGATTGAACTTAAGAGCCAACCTCCCAGATTTGAAGAGTGACCTAAAGCAGAAAGCATTGCCATTCTAATCACTGATCTTAAGGACAACAGAAGAACTAGGTTGGGACCAAAAGCTATCACTCCCACATGGCACCAGAGCTCGCGAATTGATTTCCAGTTTCTCACTCTCCTGTAATTCTATTAAAGCATTTAACCGTGAAGAGGAGACTTCCAAGCTATGCATTACTATACTTAAAACAGTTTTGCTGAATGCTACTGAATGTAACATATTTAGATAGCAAACTCTTGGAGACTAAGGTTATATCTTCTTCCATGTATTTTTGCTGAGAATACTATCTGTACTCAAAAAAATGCACACTCTAAATAAAATATCTAAGGGAATACAATGGAATGTGATCTGTTACTATCTGTGTGCTGAGTAAGGGGCATTGCAAAAAGCAATCCATTTCTCCCAAGAACTAAGAGACAGTAAGGGTTGTCCATGAGTGACATAGTAACCTTGAAAAGTCATACAATAAGAAAGTCATAAAAATGAGAAAACTGCAGAGATTTTAGGAAGGCCAGAAAAGCTTCAAGAGGCAGATGAAAACAAAACTGAAACAGCGGGGGATGGGAATGCTCTGCTACATATTCAAGCTGTATTTTTTGAATGAAATGTTTATCTGTAATTGAAAATCATGCAAATAATGACAACAGCAATATGGGAGACCTGTATTAATGTATAAATGAGTTTTCAACTACTTTTAATATTAATTACATTATATACTTATCAGGAGACATTTCAAACCTGTTTTGCTGTTTTACACTGAGCCTCAATCATAATTCAAAGGAAGAAGGCTAGCTTCAGCAGCAGATACACCAGTTATATATTTTATGCTAAGTAAATCGCACACAGTTTTATTCATAATAAAGAAAACAACCTCAAAGGGCGGTTGCTTTGGCTTTGCCCTATTTTTTATTATTCTTAACAATTACCTTTTAAATATGCTTACCATCTAAGTGGTAAAAGGTTTTCTTAAAATACTTGCACACTATGAAACAGAACGATGGATGCAGTATTCCTGTAACATTAAAATATTTCTATACAAGTTGCACAGACATAGAAACATATGTCACACACTCCCAAAATAAGATGTTTAAAGAAGGCCAGGCTAGAAGGAATGCAATGGAGCAATACTCCAGCAAAAAGAGAGTTAAGACTTTAAATACCCAAGACTCTTAATCTATCCTTTATCAATTATTCCAAGAGGTCAACAGAATCTACTTAAACACTGAGAAGATAGAGTAGTGCAAGTGGGTTACTAACTTTAAAAATGTACAGTTTTTTATCCAGGGAACCAGCAATAATAGAAACATAGAAAAGTAAGGCTGAAAGTGCTCTCATGAAGTCCATTCCCCTGCCCCAGGGCAAGATCAACTATACATAAAGCATTCCTGACAGATATTTGTCTAACTTGTTCTTAAAAACCTTCAGTGACGGAGACTTTGCAACCTCCCTAGGCAATCGGCTGCAGTTCTTAACTATGCTTACCACTAGAAAGCTTTTCCTAATGTCTAACCTCAATCTCTCCACCACAGTAAGCCTGTCTGTTACTTCATACTCTATCCCCAGCAGAACTGGAAAACAGTTTCTATTACCTTCCTCTTTACATGAAATTTCCATATACTTTTAAATGGTTATCACATCTTCCCTCACTCTTCCATTCTCTAAACGAATGATGGCCAGCTGAGTCATATGCAATCTGCTGGAGCAATTTATCTGGTCTCCCATGTAATCCCTTCAATAAGCCTCCCTATTCTGGAACTACCACCCCCATGCCAGAGACATCTCCACCCAAAACGCCAGAAGTTAAGCAAAACAAGATGTGGGGAGAGGCTCTCAGATTGCCTTCCTGCAAAGAAAGGTCCTACACAAACCAGCAGAAGTCCCTGCAGCAGAGATGTGAGGTGGGGAAAGGTACTCACCCCAGAGGAGGGGCAGAGGAGGAAAGGAAGGCTTGAGTCTAAAAGAGAGGGCTTTACACAAACCTGGAACTAAGCTGCAGTGAGTTGGTCTGGAGGTGGGAGAAGTCTGGAAACAAGAGAAGGTGAAAGAAAGCAGGGAAAAGCAAGAGGATTACCAGAAGAGTAGGAACTCTGGAAGAGACCAGATGTACAAACAGGGAGGGATGGAGGAGCCTCAGTACAGAGCGAGGTGATTTGGGCATTGATGGGGAAGAGGCTGCGAGAGGTTGGGAGAGCACAAAACACAGGACAAGAAATGCAACAGAAGTCCTGAGTGCCAGGGTGTTATGGAGCAGAGGTGGGGGGACTGGAGAGGCTCCAGCAAGCTGCTTTCCTATGAGCATGAGGATCTCCTAAGAGATGAGTTCAGTTTCTCTGCTAAAGCAGGGCCTGGGGCAGTATCGGCCAAGCTGAGGGGTTGCTCCTTGGGAGTAACTTGGCCTCTCTGGATATGGCCCAAGGTCAAGCTTCGGTGACAATGACCTTGAGACATAAGGCTGCAAGGGGTTATGGAAAGATTGAGGGTGCCATCACTTCCACAGGGAAAGGTGTGAGGGAGAAGATATGAAGCTATGACAGAATGGGATCAGAAGGTGACAGGAAAAGTCAATGCTAGACTGAAGGGCAGGGGCCTACTGCACAGAGCAACCTCTTACTATTTATTCTTGTTTCCATAGTGCCAGAGCTAATAATCCCTCTAGCAGTGCTGAGGGTTACAGGGCAGGAATGCCTCCGAGTCAGCCCAGGTCTGACAGAGCTTGTGCTGAGACGGAGCTAATAAAATCCTCATGGACCTAAGCTGACCTTGCAAGGTCAGGAGGCCTCATGCACCAATTCCTAAATCCATCCCATAGTGTTCTACTTATCCTTTGATCATCCTGGATGTCCCTGTGCCACACATTCCCCAATGATGGAGAGCCAATTTCAGAATCACACTGTTCTCCTAAACCAGCACTCGAAACACACACTGATGAAGACAGTAGCTCATTTAAAAATGGATCTTGACTGTCCAGGATCCCCACCACTGTTACCCTAGCACTGGCACAGCACTGCAAGTGGCTGAGGCAGAAGGTGTAGTACTTCATGGCAGCTAAGAAGTGTGCAAGTGAGGTGGTCCTTCTGACCATCACACCAAAGTACCTCTCTATCATGGTCACATCTTGCCACGTAGCTCAGTGCATCAGACACATGCCCCGGCACAAATCCCCACTGCTTTGTGGGAACCTAGGAAAAACATCTGCCAAAAATTTCAGAATTACTGCTATAGTCTGAAAAAGACAGTTTTTTCAGTTCTCAAGGGTCATGTTGTCTAGACCTCTGGCCTTTCCTTTTGCTCTTCTCTGGATGCTTCCAATGGCCCAAAGAGCGCTGCTCAGAGCAGAACTAGTACATCAGCCACACAAATGCTAAGTAGAGTGGAAAAATTATTTTGCATGTTTTATATGCAGACTCCTGTCCATATATTCTAGCATAACATTTATGGCATAGTATTGGTGATTCATAGCCGTTTTCTGATCTCTTGCAACTGCCCATCTGTTTTCTGCAGACCTGCTGCTTCACCAGTTATTCTACATTTTGATTTGCACAGCTGATTATTCCTGCTCAACCACAATTTAGAACTTGTCCTTGATGAACTGCATCATATTTATTTTAGATCAGTTCTCCAATACCACATTAATTTTGAATTCTAATCCTGTGCTCAGAGGGTTTACATCCTCTCCCTGGTTGGTGTCATCTGGAAATTTTGCATGCAGATTCTATCATCTAAGTCATTAATTAAAATATTGAATATTTTCAGGCAATCCAGGGCAGAATCCCACTTGACATATCCTTCTAGTTTGACTATGCATCACTAGTAATTATTCCGAGAACAGCTTTCTAGCCAACTGTGTACCCACCTTGTAGCCCATATTGCCACCTTGTTTATGAAAGGGTGAGAAGCCTTCCAAAAGTCAAGATATACTGTTTCTCTACTTAGAGGGAAATTAGGCTCCACTGATAAGGTACCTTCTGGAAACAAACATGCAAATTCAGTTATCATATTATTATCTACAGGCTATTTATTAAAAAAATCAGTTGGTTATTTGATTCAGACTTTTTCCCCCAAGAATTTAAGATAAGCTATCTACTCCAAAGGGGAAAAAGAAGTACCCAGGAAAGCTTACATGTAGGTACAGTGTTTGCTCTTTCAGTTTTTTTGAACCTAGACTGTCCTCCAAATGTTCTCCAGTGTAACCATTAATTGCTCAGACATTGCTTCAGCTATTTCACCCTAAGTTGCAGAGATAAGTTAATAAGCTCCAGCTTGTTCTAAAATACCTATTATCCTATCTCATTAGTTTATAATCAGTTCTGTTACTGCTCTAGTTGGAATTCTCACCTTTCTCAAGGTAGCAGTCCTTTTCTTGCCACCTGATTACAGGTCACCCTTTTTGGCAAAGAATGATGCAAAAAATGTCATGAACTACTTGGTCCTCTCTGCACTATCAGATCATGAGTTTTGTCATTCCCTCCTAACTGCTAGTCCAGAAACTCAGTCGTCTTATTATTACTATTGAGAACACAGCATATTTCCTTGTTACCAAGTCCTTCATTAGTTACACTTTGTTTTGTGCCCTGGCCTACCTGATTTGGCCCTTGCATTCTTCTAATGTTCTTTTACACTCATCTCTAGTAACGTATCTAGTTTCCACTTTCTGTATGAGTCCTCAATTTTCAGATCACGCAATTTTGTCTCTTCTTACAGTTTTTTATTGGGACGCCTTTTATGTTTGTGATTTTAATATTCTTTATTGTGACTGGAAAAGAAGAAGTTAGTTCCTTTAGAAATTGCCAGCTTTCCTGAATTTCTTAGGTTTGTTTCCCAAAAAACGTTACCTATCAGCTCTATGAGCTGAATGAAATCTACTTTCTTGCATACTACTGCTTTTATTCTCAAGTTCTCTCTTCTCGTCTTCTGAAGAATAAGCTCGCTCTTTCATGATTGCTATCACTCAAATTGCCTTTTGCCATCATAGGCTCAGCCATGTCCTTCCTAATCAAGCCTAGGAGCACTTCCCTTCCATTGCCTTTTCTACATTCGGTAATCCTGAACCTATTATACTTGCATGATATACTGAAATTAGTATTCAGCCAGTAAAGTGAAAAAGCTGTAACTATAAGGTATTGTTTGTTAATATATGATAAAGTGATTGGATGAGCCCATCTCATGGAACAAGAGCCATCTGCAAAAAAGGGCAGCCTTGGCATCTATGCCAATAAAATGAGTGTACAGACAGGATCAAAATATCTCCTTAACAATAACTGTAAGCCTTTCCAGGTCACAGCAATTAGCAAGGTGGAAAGGAGGTTTATGAAATACTCCTAAGGTGGCTACACAGAAGCATCGTCCTCCCAGGCTTCTTTTGCCAGCACTCCGTTCAGTTGTAAATTGAAATGATTACTCTGATTGTTGCAATAGCTGCAATCACTTAGCATGGCTAGATTCAGTGTTGACACTGCAAAGGTTTCAGATATCAAAGCTTTTTCTGTACAAATTAGCTCCCTTCTGCATGTGGTCATGCCCCCTCTGCCACTAGCAGCTACTGTTTTCTTCTACAGCTAAAATGACATTCCAATAAAACAAAAGGAGCAGTATAGCAAGGATCAGAGAAACAATCATATATGCACCTGCCATTACACTTTTACTGCAACTCTTAAATTAGCGTAACACAGTCCAATGAATTTCTCTAAGAAATACATACCTACCCACTGTTTACCGCTGAGTGCATAATATAAATCTAACAAGGAACAAGAAAGATCTCCAAAAAGCATATATTGATATCAATTTGATACAAGTTGGAAGATACAGAAGTCCTTGCCTTCTCCTCATATAAAGCAATGATATTTCAACCTGTTTCCTTTACAAGTCTCCTGCCCATTTCCTTTACAAGTCCCCCAAATGTATGGTGCTACTTAACTCTATGTTTAACAATTCTTTAGTACAGCT
Organism: Haliaeetus albicilla; assembly: GCF_947461875.1. Classification (NCBI taxonomy): domain Eukaryota; kingdom Metazoa; phylum Chordata; class Aves; order Accipitriformes; family Accipitridae; genus Haliaeetus; species Haliaeetus albicilla. The sequence goes on from NC_091485.1 coordinate 18,485,566, forward strand.
ACCAAGATTTGAAAATGTTTATTAACATATTTACCTGAGGGCACCTCCAAAAGAATATAAGAACTCCTTACAAGAGACCAACTAACCTTCATGCTGTTGAAGTCTCCAGAATAGGTCTGAATCTGCTGGGTTGTCACCACAGTTTGACTGTTGTCCAGGGACCCCAGTTTCACCTCCCTGAATTTTATGCAGCACTGTTTGCCAGGTCTCTTTCACCCAGCAGCAGTCATGAGGTTACCAGCTTTCTGACACCCTGCTGCCCAAGCGCCCTGATCACAGTGTCAACAAGCCCTACCTTCTGGGAGCTAAGGGATAGCAGATGCTGTGGCAGAAGAGTGTAAAGCTGGAAAGAAAATAATATAGGATCGCATGGGCACTAAAGGTAGTAAGTTTTTCAGCACAGGAGAGCCACAGAAGGCAGGGCAGGTAAGGAAGAAAACAGATATCCACACAGTAGGAATTTTGGTGGAGAGCAAAGGAGTGGCAAAAACTCCTAAGAATGAGCTGAGGGCTGGCAGAGGGCAGCGAGGATGAAGATACACAAACAGGACAAGAATGGCAGTGGGGAGCCATAGGAGTGTTCTGCTGGCCATGCAGAGGCAGGAGGGCCCTGCGGTGGTCCCGGACTTCACCTCTCCCATCAGCGCTGGAGCACACATGGAGAAAAGCTTCCCATTTCCTTTCCTTCAAGACGCGTCTCGCTGACACACACACAGAAACCGTGTTGTAAATCAAAGCAACGCAAGGCAATGGAGACAGTTCAGAACTGCACTACTGCTCCAAACCGATGTGCTGGTGTGGACAGCCAGACACAGAGCTGACACCCCACTGCAGCCAGAAGGGTAGGACCAGCCTCTGAGGGTGGATCTGCTTTGGGAAAGGACGAAATGGGAGCCTGCCCATGGGGAAATGGACAGTTTTCCTGTTCCTTCCTTGGAAGAGCTCCTAGAACAGCAGGCAACCCCGGGTAAAGCAGCCCAAGACAGAAAATGATCTTGCCATACACACAACCCCCAATCCCATAAACATCTTCTAAAGGCAAAAATTTTAAATTGGAAAAATAAACGTCTCGCACATCACTAACTTTCACTGTGGTACTAATCCATTATCTAAGAACTACTAAAACAGAGGAATATCCAGTTGTTTTTCCACCCATTTCTTGCAGGGTCTCAGCTGGCCAGCAGATGTGGAAACAAAGCAGCAGGATCTTCTGATCCCCGTTTCCTTCTCCCGCCTCTCAAATCAGAAACCAGCCCAGAAAGGGAAAGCACTGAATGAACTCCAGCGAAGTTCACACTAGAGGGAGCTTTCCTCAGAGAAAACACAGCACCTTGGCACCCTTTCTCATTTTCAACATAGCTACAGGGAAATACACTGGACGCAGGTGAAACACCTACCTTTAAAGACCTCCAGTTTTGCCAGTTCAAGCATTGCAGCACATCAATGGTGCAGGGGGGGAGGGAGTACAAAGAGAAGGTACCCAGCAAGTTCTGCCCACAGATGTGCTCCGGCTGATGAGAAAAAGCTCAATGCTGACATGTTTCTGAGAAGCCTCCTGATATGAACCGTGTTGATCCCATGCCCTCGCCACACTCCCATGTTGAACACAAGAACAACTTAACAGACTATTTTTATCCTGACCCAGGAGGCCACTCATTGTTAAGCTGTTAATGAGTACTTTAACGAGGAAAGCTGAGATACACCTTCCCTAAGGCTTGTGGCCGTCTGTTTCAGGGGGCCTGAAATACAGATAACTCCGTTACTCACTGTTAATACAAATGTTGAACTGTTCCTCAAGTGAACTGTTTTAAAATATTATTTAAACTGAAAGTACTACAAGGCGCTAATGACAACCAGGACCTATTCAATTTATTTTCTAAACTCCCGTACACACTCCCAAAACTATGAGCTGAACTAGAACAGAAGTCCTTACCTGTGAAAGCATTTGTGGCCTGAAAACCAGCTTCCTGCATACTGCTCTTCCAGTGAAGCTTGAGATTCCCGTCTTAACCTGTCCTTACCGGAGACAACTGCTCAGCTTAGAGCTGTCAAGTCACTTCCATCTTAGCTTGTCAGAGTCCATTTCTCTTTCCATTCCCGTATTTGGCACCATCCAGTTCCCACCTGCTCCCAGGTCTTTCAATCTGTAGGCAGAGGATATCTGCACTGAACCTAAATAGGAAGCGTTGGACAGTCCCATCAACCAGCCAGCCAGAGGATTTGGGCCATGATGAATGTGGAAATAAAGCAAATCGCCTGCCAAGACTTTATTTCCCTTCTACAATTAAGTTCCAATCCTCTGTTCATCCAGCACCATTTTTTCAGGTCTCGGACAATGGTGATGTTCAATTGTCTCTCCTCTCTTGTGTTCTTCTCCCCTCAGGCACGCTCACTGAGAAATTAAAAAAGAAGAGATTATGTTTCTTGATGACCTGTAGCAACACTAAAATTAACAGACTCCAGGGAACAAAAACCCAAAACACATTATCAGGGATTGATTGTACACATTAAAGGAGATCTTCAGAAGGCAAATATTGTGATTTTGCTGAGATGCAAAGTGTGACCACACAGCTCTTTGAAGTGCAAAGAGGAACAGTGCTGAGGGTGTCATATGCATCTCTGAGAACATGATATGATTTACATTTCAAAAGCCATATTTAGCAGAGATGGGGGCAGCAATACAATAACAAAATTGCAGTTAAAAGGGAAAAGGAAAAATACTCAAGGCTCTGAAGTCTAGTCTATTCAAAACCACAGTGAGATTATTAGCATTTCATATAGCTGCTTCCCTTCTTTTCTGGAGCACGGAAAGACAGTGCTGTTTGCTGACACTATATATGCCATTCTAACAGTCTTCTGAGGTTAAAAACTTTGTAAGTCCTGCTGTCGATTATCTATTTAAAATCTCAATTGTAACACAGATGACGCAATTCGGATGTCTTCAGACATTCGGTAAGGTTAAAAACACCCACAGGCTATACAAGAGAAAGGTGATTAAGTTTTTCTTGATACTACTACTTCTGCATAGCAGGGATATCTGCAGCTCACTGAAAACTAGAGTTGTTGCACATCCAGCTTTTTAAGAACTAGGATACATTTACTTTTATGAGGTGAAGGTGAACAGCAGACAGCTACATGTTTAGCAAAAATATTATTTTAGAAAACAAGGAAGAAAAGAGGACTTGGAGGAGAACCCACTCACGCCCCAGCCAGCCTGTTCCTTCACACAATAATGCTTGGCTCACTATCTCCCAATTCAGTGGCACAGGCAGGTTGAAACTACATCTGTGATGATCTTATGATCTACTAATGGATTTTAGCTAGTGAGTCTAGCCAGGGCTTGCAGTACTGGATCGGACCCGAGGCCCATCTTCTGGAGCAGCCCTCGTCCAAGGGTGCCAGTGTCACTGTCAGTCCCAGCACCCACTGCTTCGGAGAACAGTGCAAGACCGGGCTCAGGAGATAGGTGTGAATAACCCGCTCCCCAGCCCCACTTCACCCTCTACCCTGACCTGCAAGATCTAGAGACTAGCCTATATCCTGAAGCGTAAGGCTGGATATCCCAGATGGTCCAAAACTGCAGAGAAGATTCTCATGCTCCTTGGGGCATGGTGTGCTCTGCAGGCACCACCAAGTGCACAGCCAGCCGGCCCTCAAGGGCTTCGTTAGGGCCCTTTCTTGGGGGACAAAAAGGATCTCTTCTCAGGTGTGCCACTGCAACCAAGTGAGCCTGACACCTGATGAATGCCATGTTCCTCAGGACACACTGAATGAAAGCTAGCTGCTAACGAAGACAAATTTTCTATCTTAATGATGTTGCTGCTTTTTTCCCCCAATTTTGTTAAGGCAGTGTTACTGAAGAACACACATTTTTGTCTCAAAACACAGCACAGGACTGACTGGTTACTTGTATTCAGAACTAGTAGTTTGCATTCAAATCAAGTAAGGTTACAGAACAGATTTAAAATGTTTTCCCCATTTCTTACCCAAACATCTCAACTTAATAGAGGAGAAAGTAGAAATTAAGAAAAAAAAACCTGAAAACAATGCCTTTACATGTAGTAACTTCTATCAGATAAAGCTACATTAAAAAAATTTACAATAGTGTTTAAAACACTATTTTTCTTGAATGTCAGCTCCTTAAGATGCTTTTTCAGCCCTTCAAAGTGCTCTATACAACTAATAACCATTTCATATGAGGTTATTTTATTCTAAAATACATACAGCTGAGCAAGTATAATATACATACACTGCAGCACATATTTCTTTTGGCTCTTAACATTGTGCTAACTATTCTATAATGACTACAGATGGATGCTGCACTCATTTCCCAAGCTTTTTCTCTAGAGGCCTGAGTTTCTCCTATATTTATAAAAGCTGGTCCATATTTGCATTCACATTTTCAGCCTTGTAACTTTTGATTTTGGTTTATAAATCCACAATTTTGATGCCTTCTGTTTTCAGCATTTTAGTTTCTCTCCCCATCTTAGAGATGCTCAGGAGATATGCGCTAATACCTTAGCATCCAGGGAAATTCTCTTATTGTTACATCTTTGTATTGGATAAAATAAACTTCTGATTCTTAAAAAGAACAAAATACTTTACTTTCTTGAAAATTAACTTTTTTATTAAAAGCAGAATTATTTTCCACATCTTCAACATTTCTGCTAAACTAGTTAAGAACCCAACAGTGCTAAAGAAACTCTACAATGCAGGCACTTTCAGCAACCACTGCTTCTTCAGATAGAAAGATGTAATTTTAACAACACTACAGGACACTGAAACACAGAGTTCATTCAGACCTTAAAATTTAAAAGGTAGTGCACTGCATCAGGTTTAAGTCCTCCCTTAAGGACTCAAGTGAAAGAAGATACTGATATCTCTTGATTGTCCTAAGTGAGCATTTTCTATCACTGCAAAAGCACTGTTCTCCCTTGGCAGATAACAAACTCGGACGTGGCTGGCAGGAGGTGAGCAAGGAAACAGAGCAGGCTGCTGGGGCAAGCCTGTGTAGCGCTCAGCGCTTGCTGGGCCTCTTCACAATTCAAAACCAAGTTCAGTACTTATAAAATGCTTCGCACTTATGGCTAAGCAGGCTATTTAATGAGTATTTTCAACAGGCAGACCTTTCATCAGTCACATCTGCACAACAATTTCAGATGTCTCAGATTTTGAATGCATCCAGGTGAAGACAAGAAAGCAGCCCAGCCAATACCACAGCAAATCAGGAAAATGGCAAATTCCATTTCTAACAGCATGTACAGCTATGACCTTTCCATTGTACATTACATTATCCAGAAATTTTCCATTAAAGCTGAACTGATGTTTAAAGAGAGGAGGTTTGTGTTTGTTTCCTAACAGACTGGCATGTTTGCACGCACGGAATGGGTTGAGACCTCTGCTGACACATTTTGGTGTGGCTCAGCCAACTCCAGTGAAGCTATGCGTTTATCGTTTTATACCAGTGTGGTGCAGAAATGTTAAACCAGCCTGCTTAAAGGACTGAAAAGTCAAAATATGTATCTGAAAAAGAGCATGGAAAGTAAACAATACTGATAGAACTACAATAAGGTGTGAGCTTTGATGTAACTGTTACATTTTTCACAACCTGCAGAGACCCCAGTGGGAACATGTCCCGTTATACTGATCAGATGGCAAAGAGAAAACGTAGACTAGAAAAACTAGAGATTTTCTCTTTGCTCCATCTGTTACCTCCTTTCCAATTGCAACAGGAACTCTGCTTCCACTTCTGCTTTCATTCATCCACTGCAGTGTTACATGAGTCTCAGAAGCAAACCAAAGCAAAACATTGTGTTTTATAAATATGTAGCTGTGCTATAAAGATTTTCAGCTATGTGCTTACGTGACTGAATACCTAGAGAAAAATCCATTTGTTTCCATCCTCTCCACTTTTCTCAGATTTGGTCCTCAGAAGGACACCACCATCTGAACCTCACGCAAATTGCAAACAGAAAATATTTTGACTATTTAACACCTTGTGTGAGTTATATGTTCTCAAGGTATATTTAGCTAGTCAACCTGCTACTCCTCTTTTCTAAACATTTGAAAATGCAAAATTAAAGGGCCACTGTAAAAAAGAATCTGAGAGAGAAAAGTAGCCAATGAGTGTCATTAATCCTGCAATAATACCTATGTCTTATGAAGTATTGTGCAATCAGTCAGGACCAAGCCTGGAGGAACTTGCACTGAAAGAAGAAGTGAAATACTGCTTTTTCCAAGACTGATACCTCTGTGATCTCCTAAAAAAATCAAAAGCACTGCCTGACATGTAAATGCTGCAGCTTGGGGTTTTTTGTCTGATTTTTTTCCATTTCCTTTCACTATATACAGTCTATTTCTCTGGCCACATGCTGTTGGTTCCCACAGAGGCATTAAGAACTCACTGGATGTGTTGTCAGAAGGGCTACGGCCATGGGAAGCGTTTCCTGTGATAGCCCTTGGCACAAGGCATCCTAAAGAACAGCATTTCACTAAGGTGTTTAACAAATTTCATAACAGGAGTTATCCGTAGAGTAAGTTCACATGTTTACATTCTTGAGAAAGTTACTGAAGAGCTTGTGAGCTGTGGTTTAATTTAACTTAATCAAGGAAGGACTTGCTGCTTGAATTTCTAGCTTTCAGGGTGAAAGAAGCATAAAAGGGGATAGAGCCTAAGCTAACCTGCCCTGCTCTCGAGGCAGTCCCTGCAGAAGGCAGGTACCAAACAGGGGCAGACCCCAGTGGGAGCTCAGCCGCCGCCAGCACCCACCCGCTCTGTGGCTAAAAGCAGGTCAGAAGCAACGCTGGCTCAGCCAGCAGCACGACTCCAGCTCACCAGGAGATTTAAGCTTGTCTCCAAATTCAAGGAAAAAAGTAATGTGATCAAAGCCAGGACAAGTACTGAACTATCCACATGCTTAAACACTTCACTGAAGGCCTATACTTCCTATATGTTAAGGCAGCACAGACTTGGGTATGTGTTTAAGAAGTTTCTGGCTGGAAAAACGCTTCCAACGTTTTGTTTTTATAGAACAGTGTTTGTAAAACTATCTTTTAAAGTTTGCTAGAGCAATTTAAAATGAAGCATATGTGCACACGTATAGCTCACCTCTCCATCCCCTTTTGGATTCACCAAGTTTTCCAGGCTTTCTTTTGCTTCTCATAGAGACTTCTAAACTACACATGTTAATATCTGCCTGTTATACCTACTCTTTTTTAGATAGCAAGGCCTGCATTTTACTGTGTGATCCTCATTTATTTTATTTACTTCTATCCATAATTTGACTTTCTTCCAAGATAGTATTGCACCAGTGCTATGTGAATCCTAGTTCTTGGGAAATACTATGCTCCATAACTCAAAGACCACTCAAAAAACTCAAGGTGACTTTCACAGGAGACCAGAGACATATCAAACTGAAAACCATACATTTAAAATATGTTTATCTAATCATATCTTTCTCACACACACATATAAATCATTTGTTGTCACTTTCTATCTTCAATATTGGTATAGGTCAGTTATGACTTCTTAAAACAGCTGCTGTATTTCACTATCTTGGTGCATTTCAGTGACCTACCAAATGAGTTTGTATGTTAAGTTCTGTTATACATATTTATATTCCTAGAGATACTTTCAGATACTCTTGTTTAAGAATAGTGTCCAAGCTTCTTTTTACTTCCTTTTTGTTACAGCACTCCCTGAATTGGGGCAAACAGAGGACAACCAAAGCGAGGTGTGGTCTTTCTGCGTTAGTTGAAGCAGGAAACAGGTCTTGAGAAGAGGGCATATGGCCAAAACCAAGCATCGGTTCTTTTTCTAGCCTGTTAAGAAAATGTTAAAGCAAACTATATGCCCAATGCCAGCACACACTGCAAAAACCATTACAGACAAGACGTAGTTTAAAAGAAAAAGGATGAATGTTTCAGTGTGGACATTTCTTCTCCTCCTGTTTACTTCTCTTTGGAGCAAAGCAACAAACTGAAGCAAACATACAAAAATCAGTCTGTTTAGTAGCTTTACACCAAAGTGAATAACCTCTGGTAATCAGAAAGCAAGGAGTATTTCACTTGAAGAGATCCTATAAATAACTGATAACACAAAGGAGCATGCCACACTTCCTTCCGTTAATCTTGTTAAGTGAAATAATGAATTTGGGTCCTCTATTTTCTATCTCTACGAACAAACTAAACAGCCATACATTTTACCATAGCTGTGCTGACAAAATGCATTAAAACCCCAGTGGAAAAGTTTACTAACATCTCTGTGACAAGCTATTGGATTTGAATGAGATAATTATTGGGAGAAATTGCACAAGCTGTGTTATGCAGGGCAAATGAGAAGATTGCATTGTTTATTTTTGGACCTTAATAAAACTATAATTACCAGAAGTTGTCAAGAGAAATCATTAATCACGCTGCTCTATGAAGCTGACCAGTCAGAGAAAAACCTGAGCTCTGAATTTTATTTGCCAAAATAACAAAAAGGTAGTACAGAGCGGAATCCATTCTCGATCTTTTTCCAAAGCAACACAGGGTCAGTACTTTAATTTGCAGAAGGCTGGGAAAAGCAAAAATTACATTGAGCAGATTAGAGAAAAGATCGCAAGTTTTTGACTGGTGTTCCTGTGACTTGTCTGAGGAACGAGCAGTTGCCAGAAACCCAGGGGATTCTGCATATCTCAAGACTTTGAGTAACCAACATCCAGCTACACTCCAAAGGGCATTTAGCATCCCTGCATGCAACCGGAAAAAATGTGGTTGTGAGTCATAGCTGCAGAACCTGGCCACCCTGATAAACAGCAGTAGGACAGGGAAGTTACTGGTTTAACTCCGCTGCGCCATGCAGGATGTGTGAGTGAGGAGGACACACCTTAGGAGAACACAACATAGCCACTGCCCATCTGCTGTTAAGACCGTTATCAACATGGAGCCCAGCATAAGATCGGACACACATTTCTCTCCTCCTCCTCTCCCACAGCAACTCATTGCTGCTTCAACTAAATGCTTCTTCTGGCTTCCTCTCACCTCGAGAACCCACCACACGGACACAAGCAATGTATGTTGTTTACAAGCTCTTTGTTTTCCAAGTGTGCATCACGCATTTCCTAGCTTTTTGCCAGCCAACACACGCTTCCCAAGTTCTCTATCTTTATCTAGGTTTTTGTGTAACACATGGGCATTTGTCATTTCCACTGACAGACCCTGTGTAAGAGAAGCAAATGGGCAGTGCTCCTTTCTTGCAGCAAATGATAGTTATGTCAACCATCCCCATCATCCCTAGGAGATCCAGCAGCGCCCTTCCTCTCTCTACCGATAGCACCATTTGGGTGAGGGCATTGCACCCGCCAGAGGAAGGGTGCACAGCCAAAACCAACCTCTCCCACTGAATTGGTTAGAGCAGCCAAAAATCCTAAAATACACAATGAAGATACAGACACACATACCTTCTTTGCTCATAAAAAGCAGACTGTGTGGATCTAGCCAAGCATAATGTCATTTCTGAAAGCAGAAACATCTGCACTCTGACTGTTTTGGAAAGAAAATGCAGAAGACAGTACCTGCCATGTGAAAATCTCAAGCAGCTTTTAGACACAGAATGGCACAGTCCTCCCACTGAACAGTATTGGGAACTATGGGGGTAAAAATATATGGGAATCTGAAAATTGAGAGATTAATAGGAGGAGTTATCCAACATTATTCCAACTTCTGTCAAAACACTTGGTATGACTGAAAAAGCACAACACAATGCTCATTTTGGCAAACGCAAAAAGCAGAAGAGAACAGTGAACCTCAGCTAATTGTAATGAAAAATGAACTGGTACTGAAGAGACACTCAAGGGGTGTGGAAGCTGTTGAAGAATAAAACTACTATCTGTACAGCACTTGGGTTTGCTACGTACACCACCAGGAAGTGAGGGTGCTCAGCCGCTCTCAAGAAGGGTATAGCATCCTATGCACTTCAGCCATGACCAAGGAAAATCCTCTTCTGCTAAAGAATAAAACATAACACTATACAATTGAATTAGCATAAACTGCCACCATATTAATTGAAGAAGCACTGAACACGCACTGATAAGAATTTCATAACTTTCTGGAAGGCGGTATCAGTCAGTGCTATCAAAGTCCATCTGCTGTGAGCAGCAGCTGTTCAGGAGGGTAAGGAACGTAGGAGAAAGGCCCACTAGTATTTTATACACATTACTACACAAAGATAGTTCTAGTTTCCTGTGAATCAAGCCACGCCACAAGAATTCATCTGGTTTATTTACAGTGTCTCAGGAGCCAACATCATCTGTGTGCTGCCTGAAGAGATGCAAATGGAACATTATCCAGACAAGCAAAACCCAGTTTAAAGAAACCATAGACAGCACCAGGCACATCAGCGGCAGGATGTTCCCGGCACTACTGTAAGCAGCACAGGAGACATCAGCATTCTGCAATATAGCTGCAGATGGTGCAAGAAGGCACTCACGAGTGTATACCTCTTCTAACCTAAAGAAGGTCTGCAACTATTTCAGTCAGCCTATATATATCATGTACTGCACAATCCCATTTTATTACAGTACCATAGAAAACTAAAAAGAAGTATGACTGTATCCAGAAAGGACCCTTGTTATAACAAATACCTAAAACTTCTCCTATAAAACTGCACCAGATTTTAGATGACTGAAAAATTCTGAGGTTTGCTGATCCATATTCTACCAGTTTTGATTTTCATGTTAAACTACAACAATCTACATGAAGCGACAGTTTTAAACTCCTGTTTGCATCTGCTAAGACCAGGTCTCCATTTTGCCCAGTATCTAATGAAACCAGCAAGTTTAAATTCTATCTCCATCATTATACTATGACTCAGCTCTGAACTCAATGCAACAATCCAGAGACCCAAACCATCGCCTTAACATGGTCTCCAGATGCTCTGCTTTCCAGAGCATCTACTTGAATTTTATCCTCTGAATGACACTAGGTAACAACTAGATTAACACGGAGCCTGCACCAGAAGCCATATCCAAGCAAAAGTTTCACCTGAGTCCACAGTGGTTTTGCCCATGCCAGGCCAAGGAAAAGAACTCTGCTTTATTACTAAATAATCTAGACAACACTGAAGAAAGCGCTCCTTCAGCATTTGAACGTCAGTACTTCTAAGGCCCACAGTCAATGGAGCATAAGTAATTGCCACGCAATTCTTAGTTCCAACTAACAATACAACCGTACTCCAACTTTCAACCTGGAAATGAGAAAAGGAACAAAGTAACAGTTTAGCATTTCTCATATTTTTCTTGGACTTGGGAGACTGGACTTCGTATTTTGGGGCACGTTACGTCATCTCTCTAAGCTTCCCATCCCGTCAGTAAAGTGGATATAACTTCTACCTGTGGATTAAGGAGCTATGAAATGCTTAGGGAACAGAGGTGTTACTGGTAAAATAGAGAAAAAAAGCTAAAGCAGGGTTTTGATTAATTTGATTTTGTTCTCAAGTGAGTATATCATACTCCAAAATCCAAAACAACTCTATTAGCATTGTAAAATCATGCCAAAGACACCCTTTTAACTAAGTAAGAGGCCACTGATTCTTTATTTCCAGGCAATACCAACAATATATACTCTCCTTTAAGCCTGGCCTTCTTCAAAAAATCTGTTGGAAAACAATTCACAAAATAACTCACAAAATTCAAGGGGAGAGCACAGCTGGGAAGCAGTATCCTGAGGTGATCAGCTAAATCTCATTTTCCAGAGAACTACACAGTTCATTCTCTCAAATCCCTCATTACTCAACATACAAAAGCAAAGACGCTATTTTTTTCTTGTCCTTGAAGGACAGCTTTTTACATAAACAAACTGCATAAAGGCATGGGAAGTAATGCTGTTACCAGTTAAATCTGTGAAATTTCCCTAGTTGAAAAGTTCTTGCTTAGCACAGATATAAGAACTGAATTTCCACTCCCTCACTTCAGCTGTGATTCAGGAAACATTTCTAATCCCAATCAGCAAAACCAAACAACTCACCAAGAACACCATGTTTGTGGTTTTTTAATCTAGTGCCCTATCTATTTTCTACCAACATTTTTTAATAACAGATATATTTTAATATACCCTTGTCATATTTTATTGCTATGCTCATATACAGTGTCTGAGGCATGTAACTGCACCTAACTGAAGAAGTGTGTTAGCAACACAACACTGACAGCACCTTTTTTAACAACTGAGGGGAAAAAATACTCTGAAGTTTTTGACCGAACAACTCAAAAAATCGGTATTTTTATCAAGGAAAATTGGCCTGTTTTGCTTCTCTCAAGCAAACATCCCATTCAACTGTTCCCTTCTCATACTATCCATGCATTTAGGGAAATATGACCTCTCTGGCCTTGTTTTGTGTTTCACAATATCCTTTTAAGAACAAAAACCTAACATTTACTTTCAAATACCCATAAGATAACATGCGTGGTCTTTCAAGCCTACCTGCCAGTCTCCTCTCCCCACAACCCTCTGCCAATAAAGACACAAATTCCTATAGGAAGGGCCTACACAGACATAATTTATAAATAATTATGATACGTAATGAAAGCTTCACAGCTACAAACAGAAACACTGCAATCTCATATTAAAAGAAAATAATGATCTCTGCAGATGAACAATCATTATCTTCCTTGTTCAGCCATGGAGTTGCTACTATGTATTTCCCAGCTGTTAACCTATCCTCAGTCTTACCATAAAAACAAAGAAGACTCTTGGCTTTTTTTTTTGTCTTTTTAAACAAGTGGAAAATATAATGAGAGTCTGACTTGGTGCCTTTGATAATTAAGCTTCCAATATCATGGAATGTTTTCTAATAGGAGCATCTGCTTGCTGCATTGCAGCCCTACAGCTAAGAAAGCGTTGGACTCATTAATAAAATACAATGAAGAACCAAACATCTGGGTGGGAAAGATGCACGGAAGGGGAGAAACTGTCTTCCTCTCAAAATATTCAAGAGACGGCAAAGCTCATCCAAATAAAATGCAGTTTTTCTGTTGAGGAAGCAGCTGGAACCACTGATGCTGATGATTCTTATTCCACTATATCCTGCTGCAAGACACAAACCTATTTAGAGGAAACAGAAGAGAACGCAGGAAAAATCCCACCTGTATTTATCTATACCACATAGTTAAAAGCTCCTGACAGTGCAACCCATTCCCATACCCAAGGAACAGGCAGATGGGTGTACATAAGTTCTTGCTAACAGCGCTGGCAGAAAAGGGCTTCATATCAACACTTCAAATACCGAAAAGAGAAAACAGGACAAAAATAAAACAAGAAACACTAAGATCCCAGAAGAGTTAAATAGCTAGAATTTTGGATCAACAATTTGAGCATCTTATATAACACAGTTCATCATATGGTACCCAGTCACTCATGCATCAAGAGCAGAAACTGGGTTAACTACAAAATTTCTCAGAAACAAACTGAAACCTTGATTTTAAAACACTTCTAAATGTGCCAAATACTTTGGTACACTGTTCAAAGTTAATTACCATCAAACTAAGTATCTATGCTTCTCATTCTTTTAAAATGCAAAATCTGTGGGGCTGTATGCTGATCCTGCAAATGGCGCTCACCTTCTGTAAGGGTATGCAAGATTTCTTCACACTGCTGACCTAAGGGAACACGAAGGTGTCAGAAAACCTTTCTGAGGGAGGATGGTCAGCCCAGAACCCACAGGTAAACTGGAGTCTGCCACTTGTCAATGATGCACAGACTTGACTGCATTATCCCACCTCCAGCTCAAAGAGATACATACCCCATGCCCTGGGGGTCACTGCCGGGCCCTCCGGTCTTCCAGGACAGCAGACAACCGGTAAGGGCTACTGTCACGGAGGGGACAACATTCAGAGGAACTGCATACAGGTCTGTCTTCCTATGGCAAATGGAAGAATTACTTGTTCTCTTCAGAGTCCAATTTTTTGGAAGAAGTAAGTTGCTAACCGGTACATGCATAAGCTAGCAAGACTAATCCTGATTTACCTAGGCATTTTTCTGACTTTTCTCTCCTCTTCTAGCTTAACACTCGTTGTCTTGGGTTTCTTGGCGTTCTTTGCTTTTAAATAACACACAAGAAAAAACAACCGAAGTAATGTATAAAATCTGTTCCCTAGCATGATGACAGAACCAAAACCAAACCAACCAACCCTGGCATGTTTATTTGGTACCCATTATGCATTTGTAATGGGCCATTTTCAAGCACGTTTATCTTCCTAACTTAAAAACTCAATTACCAACAAAATGTCAAAGGTTTTGCTCCTGTTACATCATGTTATACATCAAAATACATCAAGATAGAACCCATTTTCTATCCGCTGAGACTCCATGGAAAGATTGAAGGTCTACATTTATTTTAGAGTTCAAAAAAGGCTCTGGGCCTTTTTATTAAAAACATACAGAACAGACAAGGGGAAAAAAACAATCAAATATGCATTTGCAGACAGAACTATGTGGATTTTTAACAAATAACCAAACCAAATTTACCTTGTGGCCAGAAGCAAACATGAAAAATGCCAGCTCAGAGGGCTATTTTCTTTTAGTAACAGTATCACTTTGGGTAACTATTAAAATAGCACAAACTTAAAAGCAGCATTGGCAAAAACTGAATGCAGTTCAACTCCGGTTTCCAACTAAATGCCTTTTTCGCACACATATGCTTTGCCTTCCGTTACTCAGCTGCGTAATATAAACCACCAAACTACACTTACAACAAATCTGAACTGACAATGCCAAATTTTAATTGAAACACGTGAAAGCAGTTGGGCAATGCACAAGCATTTTATAGGGAAGTTAGTAGTGCTCACGGCTGGAATAAGCCTACACGCCTATAAGGGAGAAAGAGATCTAGTTTCCTCATTTTATTTTAACCCTTCCTTCAAAAAACAAACAAATCTGCTAAATTAAAAAAGCAAATAACACCACAAATATTTTCCTAGTCTGAAAAATCTTTCTGTTCAAAGCCCATGAACAGTCTGACAAGTGGTGACTTCACAAAAAAAAGAAGAAAAGTTCTTTTCTACCTCTTAATGAATGAAACTACATTCCTTCTCCCAATTCAGAGGAGCTTTCTTGCAGCCTCTTTATATGACAGCAACACGCAATGACCTCTTATCATTGTAAGAGCTATACAAAGTGTCTCTGAAAATTGTCTGTGTATTTGTGTACACACTTATGCGTAAATGTCTTTGTAGAAAGCCCTGTACGCAAACTGTGCCTGCAATATATGCTCTTTTAGAGTACTCCATGGCATCAGTGCAGACATTTTTGTGCTTAAAGAGAAAACTAATTTATACTAAAAAAAAAAAATAAAAAAAAATCACCTCACAACAATACAATGCAGTCCTCCTCCTGATAGTTTTGCTGAGATTAGTAAGTCAACTTTACCATGAAAGTGAATGGAAGAGAGGCAAAGGAGACCTACAAAAATATCAGGAAGCAAACACATAGCATTCACATTAAAACCTGTTAGCGGTACCTCAAATCTAACTTTTAAAATTAAGACTTTCCTCTGTTATCCAGTTAGCTGGATGAAAAAGTTCCTACTTCACTATTACACCCCTGTCCTTTAGGAAAGCATGTACATGGGAGCTAAGGCTGGGTGGGCACAGCGCAAGGTGGCCTTCGACCACACCACAGTCAAAAAACATTTGCTTAGACGTGGTTTTGGGAAGGCAAAAAGGTCGTCTGAGATGGAGGAGCGTCACTCTGTCTCTGTTGCCAACTGGTTCTTCACTTCTTGGATGAGCTCATCAGCAAAACATCACCACTTATAATAGTCATTTGGTCTATGGAGAACTACGTTAAGATTACGGATGCCACTAAAAAATCATGGCCCTCAACTATTATCCAAATGTATTACATAAATATAAATAAATGTATTTATTTCTGCGACCAGCTGAATCACAGCAGCAGTAAACTTCCAGTTTTGTTTCCTTACTGAAGTTTTTAACTTCAAAACTTACTTACAATCTATAAAGTACACCATAATACCACCGCAAAAAAGCACCCCTATAACGTCAGTGAAACTGTAAAATGTAACTGCTGCACCTATTCACCTTGGGGGTGCTGAAGATGTCAGGCAAATGCCCTCTGCTCACATCATTAAAACAAACAAAGCCTTTGCCATGAAATCATTCACTGTGCAGAAACTTTATAAGCTCTACTATTATCTTTTATAGCTTAATTTGAGAACTGAGAATCTCTAGAGTGCTTTGCAGCACATTAATAAGAGACACTTTGCTTTATAAAGTTAATCATTACTACTGTACTGCTTGCATCAGCTCATTGCAGTAGAATTTGTTTTTTTCACCAAAAACATTCCTTATACCACGACTTGATTTTTTCAGTGAATGATAAAGGTGGTGGTGGTTCTCAGGATCTCTTTCACAGGACTGCTGTTATTTCATTTTCCATAGAGCGTTAAGAGCCCATTATTAATAAAACTGCTGAAAAATTCTTCTCTGAAGCCATCAGGCATCATAGGCTTGACTGCACTCCTATTTCCCTCACTAAAATCAGGGTCCTCTGAAGTCCGAAGAGTGCTACTAGAAATTATGAAAACAACACTCGAAGTGGTAGCTGCCAAACAAGGGAACCTTTCATCTCCTGGGTGAGCTTTTAAACAAACTCCAGTGTTTCATACCATACTCTGGCTACTTAAATACTTTACAGCTTACATCAATCTTTATCCCATAACTAAAGCTGAACATGATCTGGACTCACTTATTTGAGGGCTTTAAAGAAAGACATGTAGAAATACACACAGGCAGCAGAGGCCACGCTGATACCAGCAGCTCTCACCAGCACTGTAACACCCCTTAGGGTGCAATCCTTTCCCTCCTCTCTAATAAATCTCTGTGGCAGTGAATGCGCTAACACAATTCTATCAGTATAAAGGGCCTAACTGGGATGGCTTATTTTAGTCCCTGAGGCACTACTTTGCCTGGAGTCAACTTCCACGTCAACTTTCCCAAGGCCGGTGGAGCTAGCTGTACTAGCAAACCCTTCCTGGGCACCAATGCCTAGGTGGGAAATGTGGGTGAGACCCGGTCCCTCACCAAACTCCACCCAGCTCACACCAGGAAGGATCCACAGGGGTATCATCAGTGGAGACCTGATATTTCTGGAGCCCGCCCCAAAGATGTCCACCCAGATGTGGAGCACAACCCATAACACAGCACAAGGCACCTGGTCAAACCCTCACATGATGACTACAGCGTTTCAGAAGCAACACTGCATTTTCCTCAAGTATGATGTTGCACATCTCTGGTGTATTCACACAGGATGCCTAACTGTCAGATCTGGGCCTAAATTTGTAAACAAACTATTTCAAGCAAATCAAGAACACAAAGTGTTTTTGAAGTCATGCTTCGCTTTGGTAGCAAATACTGACTGGTAGCACTCTTCCACGTGTTTTTTTTCTTGAAGTATAGAAATTGTGCTGCATCCCAACTTATTAACCATGTTGGGTTTTTCCCAAAAGGGGTACAAGAAGGGACTGGAAGCACATGCAGGGTTGCTGGACCACCAAAGGCAAATAACTTTTTTTTAAAAAAACAGTGAGAAGCATTATTTAAACTTACATTTATTCATAGAACTTATTTGAACAGAATTTATTTACTCAATTAGTTCTAAAAACCAACTACCTAAGCAAATAAATGACTGCTTAAGAATGGTTATGTGGAATTAATATTCTCCATTTTGTTTCCAGAATATTAACTCATTTTTAAGCGTAAAAACCCTAGAAAATCTCAAAGATCATCTTAGAGATATATAAATGCCAATAATTTTCTCCTCTATTTCTACGCAGATCCTTGCATACTCAAGAGAACACAGTCAGTTGATTCCACAAAATTAAGAAATTGCTCTTTAACTTTTCTAAAATGCAACTAAAAATAATACACACACAATCAAGAACTATAAACATAAGCTAAAAAGGTGGCCTTTCTAGCTTGAGTGTGATAAGGCTTGCAAAATTTCTCCATGGGCTCTGATACCCTCAAATCATGGAGTCATATAAGCCTCATGTTGATAAAAGTATGATAAAACATTTCTCTGATTCTATTTTTGAAGACACAGTACAGAGAACATTATTAAGATTTTTCAAATCAGGTTCCTAAAAATGACTGCGTCATCTCCAGTCTATTTAGGAACATGCATTCAGCTAATCAAACTGACAGGTTTCGCAGCAGAATTCAAGACAACCCAAGTCCTGCTGTTCCTGGAGTCCAGCAGGCCAGAAGCTCGGACCTCTTCATATTCACCTTGTCTTTGCCAGTACTCCCAAGCCTAGCATTTATTTTACAGAATTTATGCTTTTCTCACAATCCAGGATAAAAATGCCTTCAGCAAGGCAATATGCGTGTCTGATACTGCTTTTCCTCCTTGTCCTCAGCATATGGCCTCAATCCTGGTTAACAACTGTTCAGACCCTGCTCTGACAGGAGAACCATGTACCTCCTCAGGGACTTTTAACGGAATTCTTCATTGCGTCAGTTTGATGTAGGTACACTAGGTGAGACAAGCAACGTTTTACTAGTATTTATTGGTAGCACTGGAAAGTTAAGAAGCAAAAAGCAAATTTCTGCCAAATTTCTAAATAAGGGAGGAACATAAGCTTCTCAAGAGAAGTTCACCAGAGTACTTCTTTTTCACAAATGCAAAATATGCTTTTTATTAATCCCATTATTGGAAACTGTGGAGCCATTTTGACTGAAATAAAACATACCAGAATGCAGGAAGCCAGCATGGAAAACTTCAGGCCAAAAGTTAAAAACATGTGAAGTGATAAGCAGCTGAAAACAATCATAGAATAGCAAATATTTAAAAAGGAGCAGTAGCTAGATTACACACATTAGTTTTACAGTTTGTGCATGTGTATAGTTCACACACATTCACTTCTCACTTTTGGAAGCATGAAGATTAGCAGAGCTTCCATGGAAAACTTCTACAAGAAATATTTCTGCTAATAGCTAAAACTTTCATTAATAACACAGGAAAATGAATGGCAGGAATATGACCGTAAAACCTTAAGACAGTAAGCTAGGTAGTTACCAAGACATTATTCTTATACAAACACACAGAACCCATCCAAACCCAGAGAGTGAGTCCACGAGCTGTTAACAATTAAATCTGATGCACTTCCTTGTATATGTAAAATATGTATGTGAAAGATTTGAAATCTCTGAGTTTAAAAGCCTCTTCCTGTCTCACTGAACATCCGAGATGATCTCCAAATCTCAGAGGAGGAGGCTTCCCCAAAGACATTTCCCAGAAGAAACAACATACAAGGAACAACACTAACGTATTTTAACACTAACATACTGTATTACAGACTGCGCAAAAGAATTTTAAAAACTAATTTAATGTGGTGAGAGGGCAGTTCTTTGCTCCCAACAGCTACCATCTCAGATAAGTCTTGTAAACAACTTTAGGAGAGTATTCTTAGAGCACTTCCACTAGCCATCACTAAGACCACCACGGTTACCAACTATTTTGCAGGCACTGCATCTTCCACTCTCACAGTACAGCAGTAGGAAAAAACGTATCCTTCACAGTTCTGCCTGCTTATAGGGTGAAGGCAGACATATATGTTGTCATGATCCCGTGGTGACAGCATGACAATAAAATTACTGCAGATTCCAATAACCAATGACAAGAAATTTAAAAATGACAACAAGTGAATTTATTCTATTTAGGAAACATGGGGAAAATGGGATCTTCTGTAGCTTGTCAAAAGAAAGGGCAAATACTATTCTGTCTTTCCAAGCCACCCTCTCACGAGGTTAGCCATGGAGAGCTCTGCTATCACAGACAGAGTTTCACCTGAGGAATAGGTGTGCCTGCCTTACTGACCAAAACCAGTTTACCCACAGTGACTCTCTGCCTGGTATTGCACTGCCCACTCCAGACAGCCTGGGAGAAAGGAGTGTGAGTAGAACATGGGCTAGAAGCAAAAGTATTTCTCAAACCTCTATGAACTGCCAGAAGCAGGAGTTAGGAGGATGCTGAAATGCAGAAGTTGCTTTGCTAGCCTGCTTTGCTCCTAACACAAGGCCAAAAATAAATTTTAGCACACAGAAGAAAAAATACTCACTACCTTATTATGCGTATTTTTAACAAACTGATTGATCAGGCTTTTAGATTTTGTAACTAACCAATTCTTAGTGAGTGTGAGGAATAAAAAGCAAAGAATCGCAAACAAATAATTTTATCATCCAGGAAAGTCATAACCAAACATACAATAGCAGACTCTATTAAACCCAGTTGCTAACTGCCTAATCCTACCACCTAAATTTGACTTGTGAATTATGCCCTTGTTTTAAACCAGAGGTCTGATTAACAGTTTTTGGGTTAGTGTTTAAGCTCACGACATTAAGTCAAATGCAGTTAACAGAGCAAGTTCCTTCATGTTAAGGAGGATGCAAATATTTTTCTTACAGGTGGTACAGCCTCTGGCTATCTCCAAATTATAGCAAAACTACAAATAACAACTTAAAATCAAACATACTAGTGTGTAGGTTACTAAGGATCCAGTAGAGACCATCTGAAATCACCTAGAGGAAAAATGCTTAACTAAAAATACTTGCTGAGGTGAAACAAGCAATCTTTGCTCCAAATGTACTCCTCCTAGAGAGGTGGTTTTACAAGAGGTAAGAAATATAATTTGGCTTTCAAGAGTACAATCTCCAGGGTTTGTGGAAAGCTGTTTAGATAAATTATGAAAGAAATGAATAGCAGAGATGAAGGTAAGGCAAGAAAAGAGGGAAAGAACCAAGCCAAAATGGTTTGTAACGGACAACTGCTAAAATACCACTAAAGAAAATGCCTTTTATCAAAAAACTACAGGAGAATCCCCAGTAAGAACCACTCCCCCAAGCAGCGGTGCACAGCGGAAATAACTGTAATGAGGATTACTTTCTAACCTCATTAGCTGATCAAGCTGCCTCATTTTCCTCTCTGCTGAGACAGAGCCTGCTCTCTCCACATGGCAGGGAGAAATGAAGTTTGGCTATTCAAAAAGGAACCCCCCAAACTCTTATTAAAATATGAAAGAACCAATCCAGAAAGCTTCGGTCTCTCCTGCTTCTCCTGATGGGCTGAGAAATTGTTTTTAGCCTTTCACTGAGAAAGCAGAGGGAAAACACAGGAGGACTTTCTCCCCCTGCCCTCACAGCGGAGGGGTCAGGGCATCGGGCCTGCTCCCACCTCAGCTCCAGTGCCCGCCGCGTGCAAAATGGCTTGCTCCCTTCACGCTGCTCTCTCTGCGGGTTTGGACTAGCTCCTTTCCCCTCTCCCCAGCACGCCCTACAACTACACTAGTCCTTCGATCCCAGCTGGGCACAGCATTGCCCCATCGCTCTGTCCCCCTTCAGAGCACTAAGGATTCAGGGTTCCCAGGCTGGAAGCACGTCCCTCTCAGGCAGTGGTGATGGCGGAGGTCCCGCGGGCAGGCCGCTCCTCCCGGCCTCTCCAGGGCAAACCGACGGCAGGGCAGGGCAGGGCTTGCGGCCTGCCCCAGGGAGCGCTTTGGTGGAGAGCTTAGGAACAAGCTGTAAAGGGTTTCTGTCAGTCTTACTGACGGGTTGGGTTACATTTCTCCATAACCCTGTTTTATACACAGTGAGAGGGAGCCGATAGCTCTCCCTTCCTCAGAACAAGAGAAACACAGAGACAGCATCTCCACCTTGGTTTTGAAAGTCTTTTTATGAGTCACCCTATAGCACAAATTAAAAACAAAAATGTATGTTGCCTAGTCACTTTGAGACTAAATGCAAGAAAGGCTTTTGTTTTTCAAAATTTGGTTACTTGAATGCGGATGATATGAACAGCTCACCTATTTAGGATTAACACTTTTAATACTTTGTGTCAGAGACTGATTATATCTTGTCGAAGGAAACATAAATGGACACAGAAAAACTGTCAAACTGGAGGGGTGTTTATTAGTGCGTTAGCAATTGTTTTTATGAACACAGTGAACCATTAATTTCTATAAACAAACTCACTCTGATTTAACTTAGCAATATTGTCTGGAGAGATGTGACTTAGTTTGAAGAAGAATAAATACATCTTATTTTAATAAGGAGATGAAGTTTATGAGAGAGACACACATAGTTTTTCAAATATGAATTAGGTTTTTAGTTTCTTTTTTAACCTTGTATTGGATTTCAAGTGTTCTGTGTTTCAGGGAAATTCTGCCCCGCCTCACTCAATGGGAATTCTGCTGGTAACTTCACTCTGACCAGAACTTTACCTGGGGAAGCCACATTCATTTCACCATTTTGTAAGTAAACCCAAGAGCACTATGCCTTATACAATGAGGAAGAGTCTGAAGAAATCAGTAAATCTTCCATTTTATACATTTTCGAAGCATGCACACTTAAATACATTAATACTTAGGGTAGCCACTGTGTATACTCACTTCAATTTTCAGCCAAGGGTCAGAACAAACTCCCAGCTTTATTTTCTCATAATGAAATGCAAACCTTTCTAAAACGTTTGGCAAATATCATCTGACAATGAAAAGGTTCGCACAACTACATTACTTGAAACTCCTATCACAAATTCCTAGTTCACATTCACTATGGAAACAGACTTTCAGTTCACTTGAGAAATAACTAAGTCATAAGGATTTAACTCCCCGTGCTATTCATTAAAAATAATTATTCAATGCATAAAGGCTTGGTGCTGAGCGAGTGAACGGTCAGGCTGGAGTATTCCCTTTAGCTGTAGAACAGACATCTCAGATGCACCAAAGATGCGTTTCCTCACACAGTCCCCTTTATTGCTCATTTGGAAAGACTATCTCTAGAATAAGATGAGACTTCAGACACCCATTTAGTTCCCCACTCCTATATTGGCTTTTCCAATAGGAGCACTGATGACTGGTAGACAGTAATGATTTTGTAATGTGAACATCTGTGCAACAGAAAACAGACTGAGATCAAATTAATGGCATGTATCTCACCATTAAGCAGGTACCAAATAGTAAAGATTTTCTTAACTGCTGATAAACCCGACTAAATTCTTACCAAAGATTTAGCCATGGAAACACCAAAAGCATTTAAAACTCCATGAGTGAGATGCTCTTCAATACCCTTTTGAAATAAAGAAAAACTTTTTTTTTTTTAATTAAATAATCAAACTACTCTTAGGCAAAGCTCTAACTGAGCTCTGAACATATAGAACTCCAAATTTTGTAAGTTATTGGCCTCACTGCAACAGTAACTCAGCCATATTGCCCACAAGTAGCAATTAATTAAATTTAATAAGGAACACTATGAGTTGTTCCTGTTTTTAAAATCCTAGCCAGGACCCTAAACAATGCTTCTTTTCTTATTCCAATTTTCAAATGTTTAAAAATCCAATTGAACAAAATTGTCTTCAATGTTGGAGAAAATCCCAATGCATAAAAGTTCACTTAAGTGCTCTATTAAACAAACCAACCAAATCTACGTGGCAGAGGAAACGTCAAGTTTTTAACAAGCTACTGAATACCTCCTTCCCAGCAACAGAAATATAATTTATCTTTAATAACATGCATAGAAGAAGTTTTTCCCCATCACAAACTCTGAATCAGGCATGCACCGAGGATTGAAAAGCAAACATTAGAAAAAATGAACTTGGTGTGCTGAAAATTCTCTATTCACTTCTATGTGCGCAGATGATTTTTCCTTTTCTCCTTCCAGTGAAGAGAAGGGTGATCTTAAAAAGCTTGAAATTATTTTCCTCTCTTTAGTATTTGAATCTGAGACTACATCATATGACAGAAAGTCGAGGAAAAAATTCAAGCATTATACAAGCCCATAGTACCCATCTAATTTCCTGGCAACTACAGCGCAAGTGATAAATGGGAAACCAGCAAATTTTTTCCAACTGCCTTTTACAAAAACGTATTACCTGAAAAGGCAATACAAAAAATAGTGCCAACTGCTCCTGGAAAAAAAGAGATCAAAGACAGCCTTTAAAGGAGTAACATTACAAATTACTGGCTTCTGAGTAAGAAAGTTAACAAGTAATTGATCATGTAAAACCATAAAAGGCTACTACCAAGACAGGCACCAGGCTATCCCACCTACATTTGGAAGAAAGGTTAATGCAATCAGCAAGAAAAATCCATCGGACTGGAAAACCATTTGATTATTCTGGTGTATTTCGCCTTTACATTGTGATTACTCTAATCTGAGGTTTTAAAAATTTTCATCCGCTTCCTCATTTGTACTTACTATCAATGCCATCAACATTATGCTAAAAAAGAAAAGTTTAACTAGCTTTGTAGAATTAGTAGAGAAAGCACTATAGCAGCATAAATTCCATTCCTGTACTCCAGATTGGAAAAAAATCCACAATAAATAGAAGAAAATGGCAAACTGTAACCACTTTAAGAGCTGGATTCATGCGTACCGACAACTACTATCTTTCCTGAGTAATGTTTGGGTTTGCAAATGTTTGGTCCAAATTCTGAGGTTTTCAAGCCCAATTCCAGGAAATTCTACATTAGATTCAAAATCCTCTTTTTCAAATTCCAGGTGGAGCCTCAGCATTTTTTACTTGTTCTTTGAAGAAAAAAAGGTCTACAATGCTGGTTTGGAACTATATTTACAAAACCTGCTTATGAAGGCGATCATTCCTATTTGAGACTATGGAAGAGTTCCAGATGCTTGGAGAGTAACATAGGAGCTACCCAAAACGAAAGGTCAATGAGCCCCGCGTTCCTACCAGCAACCAAGGACCCGGAGAGCTTTATAGCAGCAAGTACCTCAGGAAGGATGCCCTTGCTGTCAAACGCCCTTGCAGATGACCAGGTGGACTCCTCTTCTCCCAGCACTTTCAGGGGCTACGGGTTCCTTAAGACTCTCCACTCCCTCATCATACCACCAAACAACGACACTTACCTTACAGGAATTACTGGTTAAAGAGAGCACCTCGTACACACAGTCTATTTCAGTCAGGAAGGCTGAGAAGCAAAGAAAGATGAAAAAGGCAGCCAAGTATTTTTCAGCATTTTTCACCTTGTTGGAAGCTTGTGTGCTCCTCTCAGCACAGACCCTCTCTTGCCTATTCAGTTTGGGGATCAGCGTGCCAGCAGCACTCAGTAAATAAAAAACTGACTCCAAACTGCACATGTTATTTGCAGCTCAATAAAAAATAATGCTGGGTCTTTGACACATGTTTATATAACACCTAATATAAAAGAGTTGTTACCTTCTCATGAATAAATATGCAGCACAGGACGAAGTCTGGAAGCATTTTCTAACTAGAAAAATAAAATCTGTGAAGTCCAAACTCCAATTCAAATTTTTCTTAATGTTTTTAGACCTAGGGTTCAAGTTTGGGACCGTACTCAATTAAAACTAAGTAGACTTGCCAAAATAAACAAAGAAACTACATTTTGTGATGCAGTGATCTTGACTGATGGGGTTTGTTTATTTATGCTTACACAAAATTCAGTAATCTGTGACAAGTGTCTCAGCTAACGCAAGACAGATTCATCGACCTGGAAACAACCAGTATTTTAATATATATTAATAAAAATGCTCTAACAGTAAACAGTAGCCTTTCCTACTGGTTGCAGTAGTTATCGTAGAGCTTTATAAGGCTTGATCTTATCAGGCAGTTCCTTCTTATCACACACTACAGCACTTACACTTGGAAAATTAATGTTAAAGCATTTTAATCTTTATTATTCTCTACAGTTCGAAGTGACCTGTCTCTTCAACTTTATAAATAACCCAAACACTCTTTACGCTTAATTTGCTATCACCAGAGTGATTTTTTCAAAGTATGAGTCAAATTCTTACTCCAAAATTAAACACATTTTTTTCAATTAAGTCTCTTCTTATGGCACTAAAGCATTGGGCAAAGTTTTTATTCAAAAATCCCTTTTTTCTTCATGCAAATTTCATTACGGCAATTGTAATAAACCTTTCTGTAACATGAAACATTAGGTCTTATATAAGATGTGTTTACAACATTTACTACCTTGTTAATTCTTTTGTGCATGGAGCAGGCATTTGCTATGAGAGAGAATCTGTCATTCTCCTCAACTCAGTGATTCATCTGCCTTTCCTACACTCATCTTCCAAACTGTCTTTCCTAATTTTTTGTTTAACTTAACACTGTTTAGGTATTGCTCTGCCTCTTTAGATTCCGGCTTTTTCCTTTCCACTATACAAGGTCTAATGTTTAAGAAGCTGTTGAGCACTGCCATTCATGGTACTGTGACTCATTTCTGTAATGACTACTGTTTCCTACAAAAGAAAACCAGTGTTACTTGTCATATAATTACAAAGGGTTAACTCACCCAGGTGTCAGAATATATGATGCAGGAGAACAGACACATAGGAGCAGTGGTTAGCACTTACAGGAATCCGGAGCAGTCTTTGCCACCCATGTCATGTTCCACTGCCTTGCTTACAACCAGCAGAAATAACCCATGAAGAACTGGAACAAACTATTTTTCAGATGGATAAAGGGACATCCTTGAATAACCAGGACAGTCCATGAACCCACACACACCCTCCAGACCCTGGGACATCTGTGCTAACGCAGGTTTTGGCAGGACTAACAAGCATCTAAAATCCTGTTCAGCCCAGCTCCTGTCTTTTCAATTAGACACCACCTTGTCTCGAAAGAAGCTGCTTGGGTCACTGGAGTCACTGCAAGTCATAGCTACCAAAGTAAAGATATATGTAACTAAAACCCACGTCTGAATCAGGGTGTATTCACATGCAAGGGAAGGAACTCTAGAAAAGTTAGTAAGTTAGGTCTGAACTTATCCTGACCACTTTAAATAAGCACAAATAAACTGGTTTAATTAACCTTCCTTATAAAGGCTACGAGATGTTTTGTTCAGCTACTAGAGACTCTTTATAATAAACATGACTTCTTTTCCAGAAATTTGGATTTTTTCATGGCTGCTACACTTACATGAGATAGAAACAGAGGGCTGTAGCACCCATTTAATTTTCTTTCTTCTCCCTCTCACAGACACTGTTTTATGAACTTCCACATTCATAAACTACTGGAATAATGAGATTTCCAGTCTCATGTTCATTTTCACATGCTAACATAAAAATCATACCACACCACTTCTCTCGCTCTGCCACTGTCTATGGTCCCATCTTCTAGTTTTAAACTAAAAGACACCTGAAAGACAACACTGTAATTCTAAGTTTTCAAACCCCAGAACACTTTAAAACCGTTTCCTGCATAGCTGGCTAGCACTCTTTTGACCCACGTGGCAAACTGATGACGGCGCAAGAGCTCAACTGCTTGACGCCTTTTTTTTTTTTTTTTTTTTTTTTTTAAATAATCCTGGCATCACAGAAAGATCACAGCTTTCAGACTTACTTGCCATCCAAAACCCAACAGACAAGAGTACGCTCCCTTTGGCTTCATTACTTCTTCAATTTGAAATACAGGCTACAAACTTCCAGTGAACTAAAGACACTGCAGCACGGTATCTCATTAAAAGTAATACTTATTTTATCTTACCATTTTTTATTGACACAATTTATCTACATGAGCATCTATGCTTTACCAAACAGTATTTTTTAGAAGTTCAGAATCAGTTTAATGGGATTCTGTCTTGCAGTGCATTCATTCCATTTATATCTGCCCAAAAAACTACTGTCACAAAACAGAGCAGTTACTTGCAGAGCATCTACTTTGTCAAACATGGAACAATCCAGGCTCTATCCCAGAAACACAAACACCTTTACACAGCTCAGTTTTACACATCCTTCAGATGCATTAAACTCCCATCCAACACCCACTAAAGGCCCAGGGCGAAGGTCAGTCAGAGAGAACTATAGAGGAACTGAAGTCTCAAGAGATTTGATTTAGAAAACATGACAGTGGTTTGTGTCACTTTTTACTAGCCACCACAGGGTCAGAAGACTTTATGCTTTCCACAGAGATAAGCGCTACTAGATTTTCAACTGCATTATGGATTACAAAGCAATGAATCCTAACAAGATCACTTTTGAAGTTAAATTTCAAAGATACACTTAGGATACCAAGGATAATTGTTTGACTCTGATGCTTTCAATAAATATTTTGCAAAGCAAATTGTAATCACTAAATCCCCTGAACATGTTACTATTTTTTTTCTTTCTAATATTAAAGCTACTGTAAGAGTAGGGGTTGAGGAAGAAAGCCAGAAATACATTTCTGTTTCATACACTGCAGCTAAAACAGACCTTAGGAGAATACAGTACTGCCTCTCTGATGCTCCAGCAGAACAGAAAAATGGTTGGAGAGCTCAGGAGAGAAGTCAAAACTATCCAAATGCCCGAGGCTGCAAGATGCTCTGCAGGAGAAGTAATACCATCAAAAGCCACAACTAACATTACCTTGCTAGTCACAGGAGATTTCTCGCTATCCTTTTGTCTCCTGAAATGACAACTGAGAACCACAAACTTGTTGGCAAGGAACACAAAAGATGGATATCTCGAACAACGTGAGAAGAGCTTCAGAAGGCAGATGAACAGAAGGAACAGATGTGGCGCAGGTGTCTGCTCTCTCCTTATAAAATGACAGTTTTTCAGGGTCACCACTGAAATAACAGAAACTTGAAGCAGAATGTAAATCCTGAGAAGGTCCCCCTGTCAGGCTTTCAAACATGAAATGTAAGATTTCAAGTATTCACTGTTACTAGGTAAAGCCCAAGGGTCAATGATTTCCTTACTAATTCAAGGAGTGACCAAAAACAGGAGACAGCTTGTGGTATTCTTGTCAGAGCCGACCTATGGAGATCATCAACCCTGAGAAGGCTTGTTGCTTCTTCTCTCACTGAGGAGCGTCTGAGATTTCAGTTGCCCCAACTACAGCCAACCAGGCACCGTACTCCCATATCCTCCCTTCCAGCTAGAGCCACAGAAGACCAGCACAAAGCTCTGAGCCACAGGCTGTCCAGCCTCAGATGTGCTCAGTAAGAACTGCACTGATTAGAAACTAAGGAGAATTGAGCCACCTGACACATCTTTATCACAAAAACTTGGTTCAACTTCTTCATGTGCCCATTAATGATTTGTCTCATATTTGAGTTTCTCTAAACCGTGAGGTGCTTTAAGCAGCGTGAGAGGACTAGTAAAGAAGTGAAATGGCCCTTGTTCCCATGTGACATCAACTCTGCAAAGACATTCACTTCAGATGAAGTCCATGTCATGAAAGCAACTGTTTTGAGGATCTATACGAAGGGCTAATTTAGACATGATGTTAATAAAACTCTCTCTGGACTGTCCAAAGCAGCTGCTAGTGTTGTACCTACTGAAGAAACAGAGACCATCTACTGGTAGACTGCACCTATCACTATCAAGAAGTGATGCAGTTGATGTATTTCTTAACTAGCAACAGAAAGCAGACAACTACGGCTGTAATACTGGCCCCAGGCCCCAGGGTCATATGACGTTATAACATGTTATTAGGTACTACCTAGTGTTGAAATGAAAATCCTGGGGCTTACAGTCATTGTACACTCACCCACAGACAGATCACGTGGCCCTCCTAGCATTTTTTTTTTCTTTTTTACCTTAGGTTTCTCTTAGGTCATCTCTAAATGCACATGCACAAATCCACTTATTCTTCAGCTTCCCTCAGCTGAAATGCAAGAAGAAAACCTTCAGTGCCCCTGGCAGAAGTAACCAAGAACGGAACCCCCATGAGCTTTTAGTAGCCTCTTTCACCTGCTGAAAAGACTGTCTCCTCCCTGAACTGACACCAGGCTACTAGAGGACAAAAATCTTTTGGTGTCTTCAACAGCTGCTTTTCACTGTAAGTCAACAGGGGACACTTACAAGCAAGGGAAAGAGTTTTCAAAAGAAATGGATACTATTTTGACACTTTGCAGTCAGAGGTGGCAAGAATGACTAACAACTTTCCAGCACTTAAACAAAACCTATGGTTTAGCTAATTTTTCCCCCCAGCAATAAGTTGTGTTCTTACACACATGGCAGAGGTGCGTGGTGAGATCCCAGGCCCTGATGACTAAGAACAACAATACCCCAATCAAGGAGCAGAAAAGTATTTTTCAGAGCTGAAAGCTTATGCCGAAAAGTTTCAGCAGCTCAGCAGCTTCCTGCTGGCTGGCTGGCTGAGCTGAGCACAGTGAGATGAATCACCATGTTCTGCAGAAGAGATCTTTTTCCCGTCTTCCCAGACAAAATTAAGACTTTTCTCCTACCAAAGTCTGGTTTAGAAGAATGTGCTCTATGCCAATATACAACTGGCTGCCTAGAATTTTGCAACAACGTTACTGGCAAAAGGAAAAATCACTAATATTAGTGTAAAAGTGGCATATAAATGTGTGCACATGATAATATCCACTAGCAAGTACGCATATTTCTTGGCTGTGAAAGGTCTTCTTAAAGGCAGTCTTAAATCATTCATCTTTGTAAATATTTCTCCATAGAAAACTTCTGGATACCTAGGGTTGTTGTGATTAAAGGGTTTCAGGAGAAGTTAGCAGAAAAACATCACAGCCAGCATCTAACTGACCAAGTGCTTGAATAATACTGACCTCAAACACTCATGCTACCACATACAGCAATACCTAAAATATTTTTCCATCCAACATTTCCTCCAGTTATTTTTCTCTCTGCTAAGACATCAGCTCTCTATTCCTGCAGCAAACAGCAAGAGCAAACAACTGGCTTCTTCATCAAAACACGACACTGCCAGCTAACTAAAAGCACACACATTTCACATTTTCAGACTACAGTAACACAACTGTACTTGACTGTTATGTGCTGTCAGAATTCAAGCCTACAATACAATACACAGTCACATAGCCATTAGTTAAACAAGTATAAAAGAGGCCTTTTTCTTTTAATCTTGCTATTTATTTGTTAGTAACGTCCCCACTTCCCAGGTTAGGTCTGCTTATCATTACTACAACACAAAAAAGCTGCTAGCAAACAAGAATTTTAAAACTGAGACATGCTACAGGAAAGTGCAAGCTTCCTGCAGCTGCTTAAACAAGGTTTTGTTTCACGCTGTGGCCTTAACAGGACACTGTCATCCCAACTCAGCTAAATTCAGTAATTTGAAGTTAATGCTTTTTTTTTGTTTTTTTTAAACTATCCCACCCCCAGCTGAACTAATTTTCAGTTGTAACTTATCAGGAGCAAAGATTTTAGTCCCCTGTGAGTAGA
Organism: Haliaeetus albicilla; assembly: GCF_947461875.1. Lineage (NCBI taxonomy): Eukaryota > Metazoa > Chordata > Aves > Accipitriformes > Accipitridae > Haliaeetus > Haliaeetus albicilla. Next base: position 18,516,738 of record NC_091485.1, read on the forward strand.
AACGCAGCTGGTAATTGAAAACAAATTAACCTACTTCCAACTGTGTCTAAGTTGTATTACTGCATTTTCAAAGAAAATCTTTACAATAAGCATATAAATCCTGGTAACATTTAGAGCAGGGATGGGAGAACAAAACTGGGTAAAGGGAGAGGTTTTGTGCTGCTGTGCTTAGGTAGACTGACATCATTGATTTCCACAGTGGGTCAGGAGGTAGTTAATTCCTAACTGCTAGCAGAAGTGTTGTACAGAGAAGAAACCAGTTTCATACATCTGGAGGATTGACATTTGAAATATCAATAAGCTACGTTTCCCTTGAGAATAACATAGCTATTTTTTTGCTGGTATTGCAACTTTGTTGAGCAATTATCTGATCAAGCATCAACAGAGAAAAAAAAAACCCAAATTAAGCACACTGATCAGTCATCGCTCTGCACTACCTTGTAACACAAACATTCACATTTGACTTCATGAAAGTATCAGATACTTCATGGATGTATCATGGAAGTATATTAGCTATCCTGTGAACTCAGTAATCCTGATCGAGTTACTCCTCATTTATGATAGAAAAATTTAACTGATTACACTTGAGATGCATCAGCATAAACATGACACCAAGGGCTACGAAATTATCCATATTTTGTAAACACTGCATATTTTGAAAATGCTCCATAATTCACTCTTTATCTTTCAAATGCTAACTTGGACTGAATAAACAAGGCAAAAAATGGAACACAGCAAATCCAGGAAACTCAAATATGAAAAACACTATTTAAGATTACTATTAGTCAGGAAGGCACTGAAAAGGGGGCTGTAAAAGTTTAGTTCAGGTCTGGTTAAAAAATTTCCTGGCTTGTCATTAAGTGATTTTCTGAGAGGCCCGAGGAGTCTTGAAAGCAAAGCATAAAACTGGGCATTCAGACAACTCTTTTTCCTTGCCTGACTCTGGGTGGATTCATTTGACCTCTGGCAGCCCATGTAAGTCAGTTCATCAAAAAGAGTTACTAAATTGGGGTACTTGGTCTAAAACACTTACAGCCTGACAGAGGTGCTGAATCCCGTAGTTCAAACCCGAGTGAGCGCGAGGTAAGAGCACAGGATTTCTCTTTAAAAGTCAAAGCCTCCCTCTGAAGCCTGGCACCCAGAGAGCTGATGCCCAAAATAGACTCTGTGAAAAATGTTAGCCTGAATTTCCCCTTCCCGCAGCCTGAGCTCTTCAAACTGTCACCTGACATGAGGTAAAAGGGGAAATTATGAAGTATTATTAAACACTTTAGATGCTGCCTGGAAAGTTTTATTTTATGAGAAGCTATAGCTCCTATACCAGTGTGGCTGCAGAGGTTGGATAGTTAAATGAAGCAAAAAGTAAATGGACAGTGGAAACAGAAGTAGGGTATCGTCCTGACCGTTTGCACTGGGCTCCATCTATTCTGCGACAGACCGAGAGCTTTTCACTACTGTATGATACATCTGGCAACTTGAATTTGCCAACCTGCTGTATTTATTATTGGGGTGTCAAGTAAGGAGGTAGACAGATGTGTCTAAAACAAGCCATTTTCCTTTTATTTACTTTCCTTTACATTTCTGATCAAAATGAACTGAGATCAAATTAATGACTCTTAACTTTAATAAGGATTTTACATTTTCCCCCTTATAGCATGACTTGTTAATTCAAACCATAACTTGACTAAATCAGCAGTCATTCAAATTGGTACAAATAGCTTTGGATACTAAAATACAGGTTGCAGGTTACAAAAAATATTCAGCATGGTGACACAGAAAGGTAGAAAAACCTGAATCCCAATGGTTCAAAGAACAAAGGGAAAAAAGCAAAAGTGCATAGGTTTTATATTTCATGATTTGATTAAAAAAAAAGTTGGGGTTTTTTGCTTTGCTTTTTTTTTTTTTTATGCTTAGCATTAGCGATACTGGACCCAGAACTGCAGGATCCAACCTTTTACAGAATGCCATTCGCGATTTAAAAAAAGGCATGAAATTACCTTCAGCTGCAACAGAGTAAAACAAGGATGAAGTGCATTTTTTGCCTCCACATTGTTTCTTAGAAGAACAAATGATGACTAAATCCCTGTACTAGATTTTGCTAGTTCCAAGAGTGACTGGAGTCGAACCGAAAGCAAGTACCCGTAGCACGTGGCAGAGCTGTGACAGGCAGTGTGCCTCGCAAAGTCTCTGCTGCTCCCAGCCTGGGCCGCTCACAGGAGGGCATTTCCAAAACACATACCCTTGCCTGCCCCGCTGCACGCCAGTGAAGTGTTAAAATACGTGTACTATATTTAAGTGTTTCCAATGCTATTTATTTATTATTAAGATTAGGAATAAGTCCACATGAATAAGGAAAGAAAACTGTATGCCTTATTCATACACACTTAAGATAATTCAACTTTACAGTTTTGACATGTGTAGCTTATTAGACTCTAAAGAATGTAAAAACACCATTGGCATTTTTCATATTGCAAGTGTCTGGTAGATAATGGCCGTGCAGATTTTATACAGAACGGCGCAAGTAAACTTGCCAAACTTTCATCATCACTCCTTCGGAAACTCTGAGGGGGCCCATTAAATTGGCATTTTGTTTGACATGCACGCAGAATGTGCTTAGCATGCAGAACAAGTATGGCAATAAACCTTTTCTTAACAGCTGTGTTATTTTAGCTAATGACAAATATGTATCTAAGCCACATATCACCACAATTTAAATTGGTGAGGAAAGCTTAGTCACCCCATGGAAAGAGAGGCCATCACAACAGAGGAAGTCGTTTATTTGTTCTTAACTATGCAATTAACTGTCTCACCAACAAACACAGCCGAACAGAGGAATTGTTCTTCTAAATTAAGTAAAGTTCACGATTATCGTAGCTTATATTCCATCTCTGACCTTGCTGCATCTATTCTTTAGTGACAGACTCCTACCCATAGGCACATGTGTGCAATTGTCACCAATCTCTGTGGAAGCTGTGACTGCATAACTGAGAGAAGAGTTTATTTTCCAGAAAGTTTCCTTACAGTCCAAGAGCTTTGGAGGCCAAAAAAGCTCTTTCTGTCATCGTTGTGGCTCATTCCATTCTGACTACATTCAAAATGAAAAAAATCTGGACATGTGAAATGCAAATGTTAACGACCAAGACAGCATATTGATTTGGTTAAGCCATTTAATTTTGACAAACTGCCAAAACAACAATAAAAGAATCGCAAACCTGAAATATTGGAGATTTCATCAGCAGCCTACAATGAAGAGGGAGATAATGAGTCCCCGGCAACCTCTAGGAAGAGATCGATGCTCTCCATGGAACTGCAGTGACTGGGAATTCCAGACAGTGCCCTTCGATTTTCTCTGAAATCTTATCTTTACAAAGTAAACAAACACGAGATAATAACCTTTAAACTTTCCACAGCCATTCATGAGCGGATTCATTACTACAGAACAGCAGCCGACATTCAATATTAGTCTCTGTTCAATACATGTTACTCTGTGTATGCAAAACTTGGATCTTTTAAAAGGTACAGGTTGCAGTCCTCAAAATTGTGACACTTAAAAAAAGCATAAAATGAATTGGGGTGCCTCAGAAGCATTTTCCAGCTTTTCTCTGAATCAGCAGGCCTGCAGACATCCCACTTTTCCAGTGAAAACCAAATTTATCGTATAATCAACCGAGTCCACAATTTGAAATCTTAAAAACCACTAAATAATGCAGAAAACACTGCAAAAACTAATATCTAAATTTCAAAATGGGGAAAATACCTTTGTTTTCAGCATTTTTAAAGAAATATGACTAAACTTGGATCAAATTAAACAATATTTTCTCTTTTATTTACTTGCAAGCAATCTAATTTTGGTTCCTGTGTTCAGAAATATCTGAAGGAAACTAAATTATGACAAAGCTTTTAAAGAGCATGTGCCTGAAACATTACTGATCTCTGCAGACATGTTAACTATATATTTTTAAAAATCCTTAAAATTAAGTTAATACCTATATAAAAGCAGAATTTTTCAAACCAAACTTTGACATATCCATCTTCACAGAATTAAAAAAGGAATTTTACTCTAAATATTTGATAAATGGCTTCAAATTCCTTGAAAACAACAGCACTTAGACTACATTAGCCCAGTATCTTCTTCAATTATAATTGTATTATTTCATTACATTGGAGAGAGAAAAAGAATAGAAGAGGTAAGTGCTGCTACATTACCCCTCATGTTATTTTTTTACAGCCATTTGCAGAACACCGTAAGTAAACACAGTGCTTTAACAATCACATAAGAAAGGTCATTACCCCAGAGAGCTAACAACTACAGCAAACAAATCAAGTACAACCACCCTTCCATTCAAAGGAGATATGAGGACATTTCTTTTTAATATATTAGTGTACCATCATTAAAGAGATCTTTAAACCCCTTATGATCTCCAAGTCAAGCCGCACCAATACAGCACCAAAAGTTGACAAAAAAACAGGCACATTTTTCACCTTGCCCTTCCTTACTCCTAACGTGCATCTTGAAGCAGTGGGCAGATGAACATCAACTCACTTCACCACCACAAGCACAGAAGGGAAGGTATGGAAATACACTGCGTGGGAGACACATGGGAAGTGTACCTGTCAAAAAAAACCCGCTAAAATCCGGGAGCACAAGCTGGGCCCCAAGTTCTGCTACTCTCCTGCTCTTTGTGTTACCCCATCAGGACTTTCTTTTGACTCTTGGTGGCTACACCTTTTCTCTGCCACGTTGCAGAGTCGTGCCCCCCAAAAAACACCACTCAAGGGAAAAGGTGAAGGAAAACAGGAGGAGAATTTCATACATGGCAAACAGGATAGAAACTCCTAAGAACACAGATCGAGATGTTTGTTTATATTGTGGACTAAATATTAAGGTTTCCTTTCAAGTTTACTTCTTCTCAAACTGAATTTCTTGTATATCAGACCTGGAAAACAGCCAATATAAGGTCGAAGCAACTGTGACAGTCATCTACTTTCTTTCAAAGCATCTCCTTTTCTTTAGTTTTTAGATCAGCAATAAACATCTTCATTGGGTCCTTCAGAAGCTACCATCATGTACCTCTTACAGGAGCATTAATCGCTGGACGGTCAAGTACAAACAATTATCAAAGCAGAGAAACCTTGCTTTCATTGCAGGTTCTGCCACCACAGCAGCAGTGCCTGCAAGATACAAGTGCAATCGTTTTGCTCTTAATAAGTTCCTTCACAAATGCAAAAGTAATTCTTCTTTTCTTTGATTCAAAAAAGCCAGTCCTGAGCGCTCTCTGCTGAGGTGCACATCCCTTTCAGTTCAAGGAATCCTTGCCTCTGTAACCCAGGAAATTTCCTTCATGGCCTTATACAGCATCATCGCGCTCCTCCTGCTGCTTACGAGTTAGAGACTTAATAATTCCATCACCTGCTACTGTCTACGTGTTACCAGAATTTTTCCCACACCAAAGAAAGCAAGGAAGCTGAAAAAAAAACGTGATGGGACAAATACAACCTTCCATAGGCAGACCACGTTTAAACTCCTCGGCAGGAGTGGCAGCTCAGAGGTCAGTGGTGAAGTGTGGTCAGGGAGGTCACCCTGGCCTCGAGCGGAGCCCTCCAGGAAGCACAGGGATGGGGAAAGCAGGTGCAGATGCTTAATGTATGAGACAAAATAATGATCAGTCTAGAAATAAAATACTTCCTCAAAATTATGTTTTAATCCTATTTTTTCTTCCACCACCACCCCAATCTCATTCCTCCTCTCCTCCCAAAAATCTATTGGAGAGGTTTACCCTTTAACTAAGAGAGGAAAAAAAAATAAAGCAGTGCAAACCCCAGTAAGGATAAGATAAACATGCTGAATATCTTTCACATCAGTCAATTCCCAACAGCAACATTTAGGAAAAAATTATTACTCAAAAAGATGTTCTTTTTAGAAACTATTTCTGATGATCATTGTTAGATTTACCAAATATTAAGGTTTCATTTATAATTGATTAACATAGATTATCACCTTCTATACCCACTGCAGGCTAGATTAATTTTATATTATTAATGATTATAAACAAAGAGGTGGCTATCAATTATCACAAGGTTTTCTTTAAAAGATGTATAGCTGATAATTAACAAGGTATCAGCACACTGTACACTGGCAATTGCTTACCAATTCATTAAAAAATCATTCATGTGTTACTTGTCCATGACTATAAACCTGAATGTAAAATGAAACATTATTTTCTCACCTCCTGCCAATCCATGCCCCCAGCCTGCATTCCTAGAAAAAAATTACTGAAGATGCTTTCTGTTGGTAACTGAAGAAAATGTCTGAAGGAGTTAATACTGAGGTTGGCTTTTGTTTAACAAAAGCAAAGAGAAATGTACTGCGTTTCCCTAATAACTCCCCATCATAATGCTTAAGGACAAGAGGGAAGATAATTTACCAGGTGTATACACAATCTTTGCTGAATTACCAAAACACTGGAATGAAAAGAGAAAGCTGCTGAAATGCAGAGGAAAAAAAAAAAAACAAACCAAAAATACGCATGTAGGTAAAGAGTCATGGAATGGTTTGGGTTGGAAGGGACCTGAAAGATCACCTAGTTCCAACTCAAAGCCCCATCCAACCTGGCCTTGAACACTTCCAGGGATGGGGCATCCACAGCCCCTCTGGGCAACCTGTGCCAGCGCCTCACCACCCTCACAGTGAAGAACCGTGGAACAGATGGACCCTGTCAGATCCCAGCAGACCAGGCTCCTCCAAGTGAGTCCCATGGTGTAAGTAGACGAACCCCTGGCTGTGGCACTAGTCCTGTAACTGTTAGTTGATTCACCAAATCAAATAGCTTGATAATATGGGAAAGTGATTCAGAACTTGGATCAGTCAATTACTGTGAGAATAAAGTTTTCCTAGAGTACTTTTAAGCTGACCAAATAGCCTATGTTAGGTAGGAGCGTCCTACTTTCAGTACACCCAAATATTCCTTTTTGGACATGCTATCCTGCTAGTCAAGTGTACAACCATCATAACTTTACCACATATATACCCACACCACCTCAGATTTTGTTTGTAATTTACTTCTGTAAATTCAAACCATTTTCACCATTTTTGTCCTGACTGTTATCAAGTCTGTATCTGTACTACTTTTTAAGTTTTTTGGGTTTTTTTAAAATCAAATTTATTCTCCTGTTAGCACTCTTCAAAAACTCTGGCAAGAGTGAAAATAGGTGGCATAGTTCTTCTGACATCAGACACCTAATTAAGTGTATCATGTTTTTTAATGCAGGATTTAACAAGAATTTAAGAAAAAAAATGTATTATTATACCTAGTCACACTGGATACTGCTAGTAAGACACTTTATTTACTTTTACTATAAACTAATGCCAGGTTTTATTTTGTTGCTGTTCTAAATTTGTAAACACTTTTAACCATCATGTTTACCAAATTTTGAGGTGATTAATAGCTATGGTCAAACATAGCCACCTGTGAGACACCATTCTTTGTGTACCAAGCAACAATGAGTAATATGAATTACCCATCTTTATGCCTCAGTGCACTCAATGAGGACTGGACTACAATATCAAGTCCTAGGAGAAGAAAGGATTTTGGTTTTATTTAATTTTTAAGTTGTATGCTTATCCATGCGAATAAGCTGACAAAACCCAAGCCTTTCCCTTGCCTTCAGACTCTCAACCCTTTCAGAAGGGTTGAGGCTGGATGAGGCCCAAGCCCTCATCCAGCATAGCTGCCGGTGAATGCCAGGGAACAGGCATTCTGGAGCAGTGGGAAACAGAGGACTGGAGATGCTGGCTGCTCTTCCACGGAGTTTTCTGACAACAGGAGACTTCAAAGACAGAGCACAAAGCACTAAGCAAGCACCCAAGTGCCTCAGAAACAGCATGTGGCAGCTGAAACTAGACAAGTATCACTGGAATGGCCTTGCATAGCACAGACCTAACATAACTGTGCTATAAGGATAGGAAGGGAGATACCTACACCTTATCTACATACACAAAGAAGGACTGTTGTGTAGGAAGTCAGATGCCTTGCAGTTTGCATGGTAGCTAAATCAGCTGGTACCTTCTTCGCAAGCATTTGAGTATAAACTTACTTTTAACAGTGAAGCAGCAGCAGCGACCACAAGTGTTTCCTCAAAGAGAAGCAGACAGGAAAATGTAAACTTAAGATACCACACTTAGAATGATCCGACCTACCAGTCTTCAACAGATATCACGAATGGAAAAAACAAAGCCAAACGAAACCCAGTGACCCTGGACAACGGCTTTCCTAACTTAAACAAGCAACGACCACAGTGCATAAAAACAACTGGCCAAGTATATGCTTGGAAGATGAACTCTCACCTATCCTTTAAATACCTAGCAATGAAAACACCGGTCAAACAGAAGAACGAACATCACTTAAATATCCTCATGAAAGCGGACTCAAAATGCTTTTCCTTTTTAAGCAAAAATTTAGACAACAGACCATTCTGGTGAACCAGAACTTCTAAACTAACCAAGTGGGGTCAAGGAACAGTTCTTCGGGAAGAACCAAAAAAGGAAACAAAAGGAGGAAGAGCATTTCCTTTTGCAGAGCTTCGCAGTCCCGTAACTGTCGTGATGAGATAAACCTTTTCCTCACTAAATAGGAAATGTCTCTTCCTCACACTACAAAAATGCAGTCAAATCACCTAGAATTCAGAGATGTAAGTTTGAAATTAAAACTGTTTGCACATCCACGACAGACACCTACTTTATAAACAAGTCAGTCAACGGCAAGAAGTTATCTATGAATACAAATGTCCAGCAAGGCACTAAAAATAGTTGACACGTCTGATATATTGTGTTACTGCTAAAAGTCATTTGAAGATTTCTTTTTTATCTATATTATCATGTGTAAGTTTTACATATACATGTTTTATGAGAAGTGTTTAAGCCAAATAAAATTGCAAGAGCATAACAATAAGTAAGCTACTTCAAATTATACTTTAGTTGCACTTATTACTTAACGTTACGTACACAAATGATACACTACACTCACAGTATTTCATGAATGATGTTAAATATTAAAAGCCTAAGAAGAAAAAAGGCATAAGGTTTTAAACAGGAGGAGAAACATAAACATTACTGCAAAACGTAAGATGGAAAAAGTAAATATAAGATTATAGTTGTATTTTTTTATTATTAAAAAATGTCCATCGACTAGCAAGAATAACTATTAACTTTGCTTGGCAAATGATCGTATGCAACTACCAGCAATTGTTCTAAGAAGTGGAAGCATTTTTCTCATTAGAAGCTAAAGAAACAAAGGAAGATTGGAAATGAGAATAAGGCAATTTCCAGAACGGGTAACACATTTTGGGGAATACCGCAGTAGGCAAGACTTGAAATCAGACAGCCGTACTAACTCAAAGAGCCAGTTTTAAGGCTTTAAAGCTTTTAATGTTTACTTTTCTTTCCTGCTGTCTAAATTAAGACACTTTATCAGCCCTATTGATTTTACCCATTAAAACCATGGATTTTGAGATTAAAAAGAACAACAGAACTTTTTAGAGCGGACTCCAGCTCCACACGAGAAGGGCACACTAGCTAACTTCAACAGACATGACCTTTAGAAAGCAGTATTATTCACCCTCTGCTTGTGGGCGCTTTGACACATTAGCACTTTGTGAGATCTCCAGGCTGTATTTTATCAGCAGGGCCCATCCAGGCATGATGTGCACTTTCACAGTGCATTAGCATATCCAGAGGAGGAAACTGCGGACTGCAATGGCCTTTCCTTGTAGGACAGACTTGAAGTGTGAAACAACTTTACTGAAATTCTCACTGGTATCTAGCAGCTCCTCTGCATATCCAAAATTCATCAGCATATAAGACCTAGCACAATGTACTGAAGAAACTAATTTAAGAGCAGCTTAACTATTAGTACATTAATCTTTGACCTGCTCATAGCGTTATGTTCTGAAGAGCTCATCATCCTAACTTCTTCCTTCTCGCTTGCACATTAAGAAAGTATCAGTCTATATTCTGCATACAAGCAGAATCCTGAAGTTTAAAAAGAAATCAAACGTATTTCACCATGTAAACAGAAACCCTGCTTCTCATCTTACATCTGTACCAACCAGAAATAACCCCAGTGAAATCAGTCAGCACAGGTATACAAAGGGAGGGAGTATAGTCCAAAGAGTAACATAACCCTTCGTACACAGACGCAACCCAGCAAAAGAAAGAGCCGATGAACTGATCTGAGGTCACACAGAAAGATGACAGAGCAGTCTGTAATAGATTTTTTTTTTTCCTCCTTCATCGCGAACCAGTTTTGCACTCAATGTTTCTGGTGGTCACTGAATCCTGGTTGTCTGAGCAGGGGACTCCCCCCTTACACTTTCAGGGTCATCTTGCCAACAAGGTAGAAGGGCTTATACTGCAAACGGCAATCTACAGTTACTTCCAACCATTCTGTAGCACAGTAACTTGGGGTGTAAAACTAGACACAGACCTAGCTCATTATTAACAAAAACATTTCAAGCTGCTTCAAAATGTAACTTTCAAATTTTAGTAATGAAAAATTGTTTTTTCTTTTTCCTGTTTTATTAAACATAGCAAATAAGCAGAAATTTGGGCTACAGGCCACCCTCAAGCCCTTGTTCCTGGGCACTTTTGCAAATGTCCAACTGCCTTCAGCAGTGTCTGAAACACACCGAGCGCGTTCCTGAGGAAAGATCAGTTTCATTGTCATTGGCATATTTTCAGCAGCTGTAAGACACAACATAGCTCATTGCTTTAAAAAGGAAGGACAAGAGGGATTCTTCACCTTTAAAGCATTAGGCTAAGAAATCTGGTTTGGTGATTACAATTCTGAGACCTGCTCTTCCAGATCTGGATGTGACTTTTGAAGGATATGCGTTAGTAGGAATCCAAGAGGTTTTTTAAATAATAGATGCTAAGCAAGCCAGAAGAATTTCATCTTACAGAGGCAACCAAACTGAACTGACTGTATCCCAAGTTTAACACCACTTCCCAAAGGACTCACACAAAGCATTTACCTATTTAGTTTAATATTTTTATAAATAAGCCTCCTATTATAAAACGCAACTTTTCTTAAAAGGCATTTCTATCACCATATCATAGTATGATATATTTTACTCAATTCTGCAGTCATAAAGAATCATGTTTACATTATAAAATTTTGGCTAAAGCTACATAGAGGAAACAAACTTTAACCTGCATACATCAATTTGAAAATAAATACTGCAAGTTAATGTTCCACCTTCTTTGTTCTGCATCTTTGTCTTTAGGGTTTAGCACTAAGTGATGAAGAAGTTTATCTCGTATATAAGACATGCCACTAACACTGATCTATTCCCTCCCCAAAATATCAACAAAAGGAGCTATGGGTCATTGAGCCAAAAAATTAAATGCTGAAATGTACATCCAAAAACATTACCCTTCACTAGCAGATATCCTGTGGGGAAAAAAAAAAAACCAAAACAAAACCAAAAACCCAAAACACCAAAACCAAATACAACTCAAATGTCTAGCCAAAAGAAAACATTCAGAAAAGAACAAGGTGAAATTCAGTCCCACTCTTCAGGATGAAAGGTATCTTGTTACAGCTTCAAATCTTCTGTAGTGTCTGCTTGAGCACAGCTAAAACATGTGGAGAAAATTTATGGTATTTTATCACGGTTGGCTTGGGGGAAGGAAGAGGTTTCTCTGTGAGGTCAGGCACAGGAAATTATTAGCTTTTTTCCTTCAGTTCTTCAACACGCATTCTCTTCTACTGCTAACATCACAGTCATTTTGCCTACAGAAAGCTGACTAGCCAAAGCAGTACTAAATTAAGGTTAGCTTGCACTATAAACGGGCACTTCAGCGGAAGGTACATGATTTTTCTCCAGGTTTTAATATAACAAAGTCAAATTCCAGTCTGTATTTGAGCATGAGGTTTGCACCTGATGAGCTTCAAGCTCCATATCTATGACAAACTGACACAGTCTAAAGGAAAACAGGGAATATTTGTAATTGCACTGTGTTCCCCCCCACCTACTATTCTACTTTCCAGGATCTTTCTTTAAGGAAAAAAAAAAGAAGAAGGAAAAGACTAATCAAATAATATAACTCTTATTATACACCCAATGAAATTCATCATGATTTATCAAAGGGAAAGAGACTGCACTGTAAAAATTAATGGTATTTTCTCGAAGCTGTGTCTGCAGCATTCACAGTTCAGCAGTTACTCATCCAGCAGCTCAAGTCAGAGCTAAAGACAGATACGAAGAACAGGACATCATCAACCTCATGGGAAAACAGGACTGGAAAACATTTTGGGGAAATGCTGGGAAAAAATAACACTTAGTAACTACAGTGAAAACAGAAAGATCAAATATATGCCACCATCCATTTCATCCTCTTCTAAGCCCAGTAGGAATTTAAGAGAATTCCTGCATATTGAATTGGACAAAGCTGCGAGCAACTTCAGCCTCATTTGAAGCAGATTTAGAATAATTGCTGTCAAAAAAGTTGATAGCTTGAATGGCTGCAAGCACAAAACCACAAGTGTCTTGTAGTCACTGAAATCAGAAAGAGCTAAAAGTCATCATATGACATGTCAGGTAGCTACAGAGATCAAGGGGAAAAATAGGTACAAATATTTGTAACTAAAATACATTCACTAAAAAAAATATCTAGGCCTGGAGTCTTCTAACCATAACAGGATGCATTAATGAGAACATTTATAATATATTAAAACAAGACTTTCTAGTAAAGCACTGAAGAACACCAGAGAACAACAATCAAAGAACAATGAAAGAAAGCACACATATACCCAGCATCATCTGAATGATGATGATAAAAAATGAATTAAAACTTTTGGTAGGCAATAATGCAAGATATGCTATGAAACCAATAGTTCTACTACCCATCCTGGAATGCTTTTTAATCACTAGGAGGATAAACCCAGGGCACAACATAGTAAAAGAGAAAGCAGAAGATTCAAAATTTGAAATGAAAAAATTTTGATCACTCAGTCTATTTTCCTAATTAGTATTTCAGCTATTTAATGCACTTAAATTCAGGCAGGAGACAAGCAATTCTCACTAGCTGCCAACCAATATAATCAGATCTATAAATCCCTTTTTAGTAGAATTCCCTTTTAAATATAAATTCCTTGTGATATATTTCCCCTAGTATGTAGTTATATAGCAATGTGTTTCTATATAGTCTGTCTTTGATCTACAAATTCAACATGAATTCTTTAAATTAGAGTAGTATTTTAGAAAAAACAGCTTTGAAAGATGCATCGTTCTTCCAGAGAATTCCAATCGATACAAACTTTGGATCTTCAGATTGACAAGACCAAATTTCAGCTGTATTGAAATGAAATCAAACCTAGCATTTCATGTTCTATTGAGAGGGTGGAAGTGAAGAAGGGACGACTAGAAACAAGCTTCTGCACGTACAAAAGCCACCCCACCACCACCACCAATCTCCTTTGGTCACATTACTGCCAAACAGCCACACCCCTCTACAAAATCCCAGCCAGACTGATCTCATTTTACTAGAGTTTTTCAGAGGATAAGATCTTTGGCAGCAGTCCATCATAGTTCATACAAATACTTCAATTCTTCAAAAGAAAGGGAAAAAGAAAAATCTCTTTTGCAATTAGTAAATAGTTCAATATAAAATATTAATGTACTATCAAAGGCCTGATTATTCAGAATTCTTGTTAGTGCTTTGAAATTTGAAGTTCATTTTGCACTACATGTGCTTATTTCAGTTTAAGAAAGAAGACTGTTTAAAAGTCAGCAACTGAAAACTTAAATGAAACTAAACTAAAAAAAAAATATAAAAATGCCCTTTTTTAGTCCTGTATTTTCAGTGTATCTCTAATTTAATTCCATCCTCAACATAATTAGCAATTTTAGAACAAATACCTCATGCTAAAACACAAACTCTTCATCTTCCACGGTTATTCCTCAGTGTCACTTTTTTATAAATACTGTTCCTGTAAAGCACTGTCAGTGCGTGGCACAGGCTGCTGTTATAACCTCAAACACTCCACTAGAGAATGCGAGCTCTGTGAGCCCCTAAGAACTTCCCAGCGGTTACAGTTTAATAAAACAAGAGTCATGCCCTGATGACCAAGGCTTGATTTAAGAAAACAGTAAAATACACACGCAAGTGCCTCTCTGAGTTTTGGGTTACAACAACAAAAAAAAAAAAAAGGAAAGAAAAGAGAGAGAGAGAAATTGTATGGAAAAGCAAACAAGTCAAAAGCACAGACAAGAACTAGAAAGCTGGCAACAGAACAAGTATTTACAACAGAAGTGTAGACTTAAAGAAAGACCATTCAAATTTACCTACCTACAGAAACCTCTATCAAGTGGTAATTTGTTGAGTGTGCTCTAGCACTGCAGTTTGTATTTAATTACAGTTCCACAGTTACTCCTTATTTAAGCTATAATGGTCTCCAGGCAGAATGCATCTCAGAAGGTTTATTGCATACCAAGGGATGAAAACTATGCTTCTTCAACCACCAGAAGAGCAGCAAAATAGCCTGTGAAGTCACTGCTACATTACTGAAATGGCATTTTTAAATATTACTTTCATACACGTTGACTGAAATTCATACATCACATGAAATCAATGAAGAGTTAATCAAAAGTTTAATTTGCATCTAGAGTCTAAGCTTGCGATAATAATTTAATATCATTGAAAACATAATCAATTTCATAGGTGATAAACAAGGGGGCAAAGGGTAATATTATCATAAAAACACAGCAACTGCCATATTCAATCCTTTGGGTTTCCTTAGATCCTGCTATACTAGAGACTTACCATGTACCTAATCAAATAACTTTAGACAACAGCCATAACTGGATGCTCCAGGAACAAATTAGACCCATCACTGTGCACATGTATAAAAACATTCCTCACTTCACTGATCTGCGCCTTAGGCATTTATTAAGCCTTGAAGCACAAAGTTTTGTGGCCCTTCCAATGAAAACTCTTGGCATTTTTGTGGTAATTGACATTACTATTTCCTACTCCAACAAAGTGTACTGTTTGCTAGAGAGGACAACATGATCCACACATCAGTACATATAAGCTATGGAAGATGTACATTGTTGATATAAATGCACTCAACTGATGAGTTGCCTAAAATGAAAACAGCTGCTCACAATGATGAAAACTTCCAAGTTCAGAAAAAAAAAAAAAAAAAAGGCATATTACAATTCTGCAAAACTCCACTTTCTCCCAAATAACGAATAATGCTAATGAATATGCACTGAACTGAATGTAACACAAGAACACCACTCTGAAGCCTGACTTAGGAAGAGAAACCCATCTTCAGTAATAGAGACAAAAATAGAAAGCTAAAACCAAGAACAAGTAAGGAAAGTATAAAGTCTCCTAACTAGGCAGGAAAAATATTCCCTGCTCCTTCATCACCTTTCCTCACAAGGCCACATCAATTCTTCCTGCTCTAAACCAAACCTCATTTCAAAGAGAACTGTTCTATCATTAAGCTGTAGTCAGTCAAGCTGTGCTTCACTACAAAGAGCATTCTGTTTAAAAAAAATTGCAATCAAAACACCAATCAAAATTGTGAATTTTCCTTAGAAAGGAGATCAACCTCATGAGGTCTTGACATAACCAAATGAGATAAAACCTACAACAGGAAAAATAAATAACTAGTTCATGAAACAATAATAAATTACTAATAGCACAATAAGTGCAGATCTACATCTAGAAATTGCTTATGCCTACAGGATTTCTATTTTGTACTAAAGTGCAAAACAGGAGTTCCCTGATCTGTATGCCAAGTTGTATGGGAAAACCAGAAAGTTTTGGCTGTCTCTAATATACATCTGCCATAGTTGAAAATTAAAAATGTATGCTGTCAAAATACCACAAATGCCACAGCAAAGTTTTTGTTCATGTGTAGGTAGTGAAAATCTAATCGTGTTGATATGTGGACCCACCTACATCTGGGAGACCTCTTAGCATCCCTAGAGAAGATGCCATCATCGCTAATATTCAGGCTACAGGGCTAGCCCTGGACAGGTCTAGTCCCTGCATCAACTGGGTGGTCGAGGAGCTGTGGGAGGAGATCTAAATGAAAGGAAAACAGGAAAGATTTCCTCTTCTTTCACATTTAATTTGTTTGTTTTGTTTTGTTTTTAATTGAAGTCTTTGTAATATTTGCCTTCTAAACCTCAAAAATCTCACTGCTTTACAAAACTGCTGACCCACTGTGGAACAGGTTTAAAGATGTCCAACCACTTACATAAAGACATCCTTTTTGCTGTCACGTTTTGGATGTTGGGTTTCCTCACATGTGTATAAGCACGTGTTCTTCTGAATTAGCTTAGACAAAAAGGTAGACCAGCTTGCTAGAGTGAAGGAGCCTAAGTGGTGCTGACTTTTTCACATTTCAAATGCAAATTATTTATTCAACTACACAATGCCAAGTCATAAACCACCCCCCTACAAAACACATTCTCACAGCTAACCCTTTTGTAAGTACAGAATGGTGCAACTAAATTAAAATGCAACCTAAAAATGCTATTTTCTTAATACTGCAGGAAAGTATATACAAGGTCATTTGCATAATAAATACAGAAACAGTATTAAAAAGCAATAGTTTCTTCTAAAACGGCCTACAAGTCCTTTTCTTCTGATTCCACGAACATCATACAAATACATGCACATAATTCCAAATCAGTTATAAAATCCTGAAAACTTTTTCCATCAGGATAGTCTCTGTAATTTTGATAAACTATTAAGACAACATTTAAGAAGCAATGATAATGTACATAGAAATTGTGCTTATCTATTTTTTTAAGCTTTTATTAAGGTTTGACTTCAAAGTTATGTCAATTGATATAGTAACAGTAAGTTTACATATATTTAAATGCTTATTAAAACAAAGAAAAAAAAACAACCAAAAAAACCCCCCAGCATCATGTCCAGAATTTTGGAAAGAAAACAGAAACTTTCATTATGTAGGAGAGAAGATTTGGCTGCAGTACTCTAACACATGCCTGCAGTAAAGAATAGAGAGGAGGGGACAGGAACACCCCAAGCTCTCAAGCCTGTCTGCAGTTATTACACAGCCATTGCTTTATAAGCAAGTAAAGTGCATTTCCAAAGACAGAACAAAAAGGACGCGAGCTTTATCAGAAGTTATTAAATGAACACACAGTAAGAAGTTAAGCTTCACGGCACCATGTACCTTCAGTATTTTGCCCCTGCTGCTTTTCCTCCCCCCAAAACCAGAGAAATGTGTGGATATGAATCAATAATTCAGTTTTCACGTGTATTTCTGAGGACCAAATATTCAAGAGGGCCTGAAATGTGCTGGGCCAACTGCAGGAAATTATTTTTCAGCCATGCATATTCAAATTGCCGCTTTCTTTATAAATGTTAATGGAACTGTTGACGCTCCTAAGACTTTACAGAAAAAAATACAGGCTGACTTAGTAGCAGCAAAAATACCAGAGGTATCGCTGGCATTAGAAACTTTGATGGGAATTCAATTTTTCAAGATGATCCTTCACTGAGAGCAAATTTCAGATGTGCAATCCAGCAGTGAACACCAGACCTCATACCAAATTTAGGAGACAAGCTCCGTAATACAGTTGAAGAACATTTGTCTTCTGTAACCATGATACCCTGTGCCTTTAAGATTTACACTAATTAAACTAGAAAAGGTCACACAATTGAAAACGTTCACAATTTGGGCAAGACTCAATGACAAAATCCTTCCCCTTTATCACTCATCTTTTCTACACAATAACTGTCACTTTGACAGAGTGTCTCTGTCAGCTCACTCATGTTTATACACAAGAAGCTTCAGCCTTTATCCTCTGGAAGAGTTCACGAGCTTTGGCTTGCAAAACTCAGCAAGAGTGAGCCACAAAAAAGAGGAAGGGGAAGCAAAACCCAGCACTCTTCGGGACTTCTCTGTCATCTGTTCAGGAAACAACTTCTCCGCAGTTTAAGAACTCCTTCAGATTTAGCTTAAGGATTTCAGTATTGAAATTTTGGAAGAAAAAGCGTGTCTATTTTTACAGCCAGGAAGAAGAGGAGACAGAAAAAACCACCTTGGTTCTAATCCCAACCTTTGAAAATGAGCTGCAGTGTGACCTGGGGCAAGACAGCTTTTATGCCTCTCTTTCCTCAGGGGTTATCCAGTAACATTGTTATTCCTCCAATTTTTGAAGCCTTAAGACCCTCTATAGAAGTCGACTCCTTCCTTATCCCATAACGTGCCTTGAAAAAAATGGGACCAGAACACATTTCCTATGTCTTCAGACTCTGATGCCAGCCCTTAAAACACCTCTCTGCATTTACAGATAATTGATGAGAGTTTGATCTGTCTTGAGTTTAGTTAGGAATTTGAAAGGATGTCGAGGTTTAGCCCCATGTTCTGAAGCCTTTCCTGAATCTGAAGAATCCTCCAGGCATAACCTAGAAAACCATTCCCTCTCTCAATCTCCTCTTCTCCAACTTTTCTTATGATGTGGAAAACTTTTTTTCCCCAGAAGTCTGCTCCCTCTCAGGTATTTAACAGGTGATTTAAAAGAAATGAAAGGATGAGGAGAAAAAGGCTCCTACCCTTCAGATCACAGTGGACTGCACAGGATCAGGACGAAAGCCTGCATTGCAGCACAATACTCTCAAACCTTTGGGCCCTTCAAAGGCTGCAGTATTGCCTTCCTATCGCTGGTGGAGGTGAGAGCTTGGGAAAAAAATAAAAATCACACAACCTAACCAGTTTGAGAACAGTGGGCTTAAGAGTAAGCGTTCAATCAGCAAAGACGCTGACAGAGCAGATGAAAATAAAATGCTTTCAGAACCTTTCACAATCTATTTCTGGATCAAGTTTTCAGATTCATGTGGGTTTCTGCCACTTTGAACTACACCTTAATGTAGCCACCTCTTCAAATGGTATTCAATATATCAGACAGAAAGAAAAACTACAGAAGATACCAGAAAAAAACCCCACAACTACACACGAACCAAAGCACATGCCTTGTTGCCATTCAGCCCAGACCCAGGACATTTCCTATGGAAACAAACTTATTTAAAGGACTCGTCTCCACTCCACAACATAAAGGAGAACACCACAATCCAGCATCCTGCATAAGGAAATCACACCCACAAGTGGAGGAACTAACAGACATACATCAGTCTGTACCAGCAATCTCCAATAAACTCACTTCCAAGACAGTCATGCGATAGTTCTCTCTCAACAAAACCCTACAATCAGACTAGAACTACATTCATTCCCCTTGTGATAGGCAGGCTTTCAGGATATATTCGCCTCTCATTCTGATCCTCATCTTCCCCTTTTTCCATGATGACACTACAGATTGCAAAGGCTAAAAGGAAGCATGTATGAGCCGAAGGGATTTTCAGTCTAAAGACAACTGGTACAAAATGAACTTCAGAACTGCAAGTTAAGGGGAAGTTGGGCAAATACAGTGT
The DNA here is from genome assembly GCF_947461875.1 of Haliaeetus albicilla. Classification (NCBI taxonomy): domain Eukaryota; kingdom Metazoa; phylum Chordata; class Aves; order Accipitriformes; family Accipitridae; genus Haliaeetus; species Haliaeetus albicilla. The sequence goes on from NC_091485.1 coordinate 18,536,218, forward strand.
TTGACCATCTTCAGAAAACAGACCATAAGCCTTCCTGCAGGAAATCTTCTCCATAGTAACTAAAACAGCAATCTGAGCATTGACCCCCTGTCAGAAATACCCTCGACAAAAACACAAGTACAAAAGCCTCTCAAAAGCAGAGATTGCAATGACCCAAAAAGAGGACAAGAGGAGGCTCCACTATGCACACACAACTTCACTGCCACTTACTTATCTTAGTAGTAAGGGAATGACAGACAGAAATATTAAAAAAGATTAAACAGCTATTTAACATGTATTAAATAATATTATTATGGCAACTAGTAAATTGGGGATAGTCCCTCTCCAGCAAGAGGGAGGATCAATACAGCTGGCCCTCTGCGTTACAATTAGGGATCGGAGCACTGTCCATCCCTTAATACTCTGCTAAGCTTTAAAAATTGATCTGAAATCTTTCATCCTGAGTCTCTGCCTTAAGTCTTCATTTTTCAAGTATTTTAATTTCAGTCAGAACAACTCAGCTGTTTCATGAAGGAGGACAAAGAAAAATATCTTGTTTGGCCCTTGTTAAAAAGACAGACTTTTAAGAGAAAAGTTTCAAAGACTGATGCTTCCAAGAAAGGGTCTGGGGTAGTTTTGGATAAGGAAAATACCTTCTGTGACCCTCAGGATAATTTCTGCATACAAATAACGTCTTTGAAAAGATACAGATTGCTCAAATTCTTTAAAATGTAGCTAGAGTTTTGCAGCTGTGGTCTCGAAAGGGTCAGGTCTCCCAGAGCATCCCCTCCTTCCCACCCTGCGAGGAAGTTCCACTGAAGAAACAGACACCACCACAGAGAGCAAAGTGGTCAAAGGAAGAAAGGAGAAATCCCAACTATGGCTTCCTCTTGCAATCATCAGGACAAGATATCATTAGCACATGTAATTTTGCAAGTATAGATAGTAAGGAATCTGTCTCTGAAAGACGAGGGTAAAACAGGAGTAGTGGAGTGTGTCTAACACCGGAGTCCAAAATTCTAAACAATAATTCAAAGATTTTACATGTGAGAAGAGTGCCATAGACTTTATCAGGGTGCAACACTTTAGTGCATCTCTCTCAAGACTTTGCAGTTTTTTCTTAGGATTCCCAGCATATGAAAAACACGCTACGTGCCAGTCACCAAACGGGAATAAAAGACAGCCACTACCATTAACGCCGGCACATCATACAGAAGACTAGACAGTAACAAGGACAGCAGGGAGAGAGTAAGCTTACTGTATCTCCAACTTTCCTTTGCTGCCCTTGTATGGGGAGTCCATGAGTATGGAAAAACACTTACTATCATTTTCCCTATCATAAAAAACCACGAAGTACTATCACCGTAAATGATAGGGACAAATGGACTATGGACAAGGACACTGCCATAAAACTGGCACTGTGAAAGCTGCAGGGTTTCTTTTTGTTTAGTATTTTGTATATTACAGCAAGTTTCCCTAGTAACATACAGCTGAGATTCCTACACTTCCATTATGACGGCTTACTAAATCAGCACAGGTAAATATTAAGATTTTCCTGTGGCATTAAAGAAGACTATTCAGAATTGTAAGTGAAAAAAAAATGAACATTTGACAGTGAAAAAGGATCAGTTTAAGCCAATGTTGCATCACAATGTAAACCATACTTAAAGTACAAGGAATAATAATTAATCTTGATTCATGAAACTCACTGAAAGATAAATTAGATGCTCATAAATTAGATATCGCCTGAACAATCAGGCATTTTCATCTGAAAGGTTGGGGGATAACGTGAAAATAAATTATTTCCACTTATTATAAAATTTAAAACAAACAAACAAAAAAAACCCAAACCCACACCACAAACCACTATATTTTTCTCAAGCTCATTAAATGCAACCTTGAAACAACTGTCCAACCTTCAAAGAATCTTACTACATAAAACTTTCCTACAATTTTTTTTCTTACTTTCAAGTAATTTTTCAAATAATTTCATTTTAAAACTTACTAATTGAAAACATCAGAGAAGCCAAGAAAGCAATGTGATGCAGTGTAAAATCATGCAAAAACAATTAAACTGCATACAATTGTCAACACATCCATTTTTTTGAAAAAGTCTTCCCCATAACAAGTATCTACAGAATAATATCTTGATGAATTTTCCTTAAAAATCCCTGATCTTTTCCTGCTCTATAGAATTTGAAATAATCATCCTTAACTTGAAAATAGTTCCATTTTTGCGAGACTGGTTTCTGTTTCAGGATGGCAACTCTGTGGTAACCGCTTCTCTTTTTGTTGTTTTCCATTTCTAAACATATGCTTTGATCCCCTTGGTCTTGCTGGTAGAGCAGTCGCCTCACACACACAGTCTCTCTTTGAAGCCTTCCCACCGTGCCAAGAAAGAAGCAGGCTGTGGCAGCAGGCTCAGCGTTCTCCGGTTATGCAACACATTAGATCATTATCAACAAAACTGGATGCCTCCAGCAGAGAACAGAAATAGGGAATTCGAGAGCAAGTTTTTCTTTACTTTTTGAATTAAGGACGGCTGCTTGGTCAATTTGAAAGGAGGAAGAAGTTACCGGGACTTAAGAGCTGGTCATATCAGAGAAGATCACTCTTCAGTGAAAAGCTCTGTAATAAATATTACCCTCACATTTATCATTCAGTTCTCTTCCCTCCTTCGAAGGAAAGTTTTCCCATTCATCGTATAACGCAAAAGAAATATTTGGCTCAAACTGATGCCAATAATTTAAGAAGCCTGGTTTAGCCACCTAAGAATCAAGTGGATTTCATTCCTCATAGATGAATGGCCTCATGCTAACAGGATGCAGGAGAAGAGTCCGGGTCCTCACATACCTGCAGAGAGAATCTGTGCATCCTACCTCCAATACATCATTTGCCCATAGTCTGTGCATGCAGATATCCTACAGGTCTGTCACATTTCTCTCTCCTCTAGTTGCTCCAACAACTTTTACATCATCAGTTATGTAAACTGGCTTTTAAAGATGCCTCAGTTCAGGATTTCACTCCAGTTAAAGGATAAAGTTATCTACTAATTGGTCATGGAGTGAAGATACGGATTTTGAGTCTTCATATACAGCAGAAAAATATATACTTTAATTTTTTAAGGAAATGCCTTGCATAGCTCCATCAGTGTGCAACTGCGACATCCAGCTGTTTTCCTTACAGATAATTGCAAAGAAGTGTTACACTGCATGAAACAAATCCCTTGAGTCAAGTTCTGACAATGAACATCTAGTGAGAAGAGATTATATAATATCAAACAGATTAAACTATTTATTGTTTGTATGTAAGACTTCAGTTACTGAGGCTAACAAATGGATGCAAATCTAAACAAACGGAGGTTTTGAGAAGCCTAACTAAAAGCTTTTATAGTTTCTACAAAAGACATTAAGAGTATTTAGATCTTGGACATAGGAATAAAGTAAGTACAAAACAGGTTAATACAGAAAAAGCTGTATGGTTGCTCTTAATAAGAGAAACTATTCTTATAGTGCTTTAATGTGTTAATTCTAGATGATTCTAAGTTTGTAAACTTAGAAGTTGGGCTTTGCTTTTCAAGTTTCCACAAAATTACCACTGAAAAATGTTGTGCATCTGGTTATATTACAAGATAAATGTAACATTAAAAATAATGTTACCCAATAAAATAAGGATTATTAAGCATGGCAGAAGTTACATGGCCAGTGTAATTTGTTTACAAATGCAAATTATCATTAGATAGTGAGGGGCTTAAAGAAAATCTAGAAATCAAAAGCTCTGTGTTTTGGGCTTTATTTGCAGGAGGTATTTTCCAGATATGACTTTTTTTCTTAATATATCATATACATCTGGCAACTATTAAGACAAAGGAATTATGAGCATAACAATGAGTTCTTAGGACTCACTTGTTGCCATCCTTGTTTGACATGAACACTGAAGAATCAGAAATCCGTGTTCTACTGTCTCTTATGCAATCATACAATACTTTATTGTATAATGTGACTCTTTAGAAGCACAGACCTAAATAAAACCAGGTGTTTAGCTGGACTGCCTTCATCTCTATCTTTATGCAACAGTCAATAATAATTAAAAACTACACATGAAAAAAACAACTGGCATTTCTCCCAAATCATGCCAGAAGAAAAATCACTGATGAGTCAAGTGAGTCTGTAAGTGGGACACAAAGTATGATTCATAAGTCATTGCTTCAGGTTTAATTCCTGTGAGAAAAAAAGCTCCATCAATAACGTTAGATAGAAACTCAAACTCTCACATTCATTACAAAAACATAACATTAAATTAATTACGTCTTCTCAGTTCTGAGCATTTCTGTTACGTATGTTCATAACAAGGGTTTAAAGCCATGACCAGTAACCTTCAGCAGCTCCTGCCGGCCATGAAGTCTTTTGCAGAGGACGGTGAGCGTGTCAGACCACTTCCCTGCACCGTCCCCTACAGAGGTCTGGGGCACAAGCTCTGGTGTCCACTGTGGGGCCGAAGGGAATGGGACCTTTCCGACTGAGACCGCAGGGAAAGACTCAGTAAGGTGCAACCCAGTCACTACCAGCATCTTCGATAACACGAATTTATAAAAGCAGCTGAGATTCAGTGAAGCTGCTGAGTTTCCTTATTTTTTCACATGTAAGGTTTAGGTAAATTAGACTACAACACTAAAAAAAGGGAATCTCAATCCGATGAGATGATGGCAGAGGAACCAATGGGTGCAAGAACGATCACCACTGCTCCCCTTTCAGACAACAGCTCAGATACTCAGCACCGTGTCAAAAATGACCTCTGTGCCTCAGCTTTTATAGCAAATTGGGTTTTCAAGTGCATGCCCCCTCCTCTGCCCTTCATATTTATCTCATTTCTTTCTTTCCAACCCACACCCAAAAAAAAGAGGCTCTGTGAAGCAATTCTAGTTTAAACCCGAAGGACATTTATCACAAGATGATTTTTAATATTTAAAGGATAGTAGAAAAAAATACATAAGTCTAAACCTATAAAGAAACAAAAAATAAAGATCCAGGGGCCTTTTTCATTAAGGAGCTAATAAAATAGGAAAAGCATCTAAAAAACCCCTCCTTCAAAACCCAGTATGACCTTGCTGTTCAGTCACATCCCTCAAGCTGACCACTGAAAGAAATGTAAAGTAATGCTCCTTTCCCCACATCTCCTGTCACAGGCCAAATGACAGCTCTGACACTGGAAACAGACTGGCAAAATATTTTATTCCTCTTTAGCCTCGGTCAAGAAAAATGTGAGAAATTTAAAAAAAATTAAATCACCATGCTGCTGTTGGACACTTCGCAATATAATCATACATGATACTTGTACTGCAGAAAACAGGTGACAAGATTAAACTTCTAAAATGTAGCTGGATTTAAAATGTATGCTGCTTCACTTACATTCTCAGTTAACAGGCCTTTAAAGAAAGCTTACTGAAGACACTCCAGTAGGTGCAATCTTAAGACAGAAAAAGTGAGCATGACCTTGGGTTCTCCCTTAGTATTCGGTGGCATTTCTTCTTTAATGTTTTAAAATCATCAAAACAGTAAGCACTAACGTGGACACTACTGAATACACATGCTTTGGCAAAGGGTGACGAAAATTACTTGAATGAGTGTCTTTTGTTTTATGTGCTCATTTACATTCCCCTCAGGAGCAATGTATTACCAATGTCACTACTATGAACAAGTAAGTGACATATCAATAATGATCATTTATTAATAAATACTTCACTCGTTCCATGAAGTTAATCTTCATATACACCCATGAGGCAGGAAATTATTAGCCAGCATCTCCCATGGGGAAGCTGAAGTCATGTTATAGACTTGTCCTAGTCCATGCAGTGATTCAGGTGTCAAAGCCGTAAGTAACAAACTGTAAGAAACCGTGCCTCCTAATTCTACTTTCAGATCACTGAATTTTGCCCATGTGCTAAGAAGGAAACTATCAGGATGATGCTGTCTTATCATAACTGAAATGTAAAATTAGCATTTATTAAAAGCTGTTAGAAGCTTAAAGATAAATTTGCCATTAAAAGGGGAAACACAAAAAAACATAATTTATCAGCTGGTCTCCCCTTCATTTTCCAAGGATGTAGGGGTGCTAACTATTACAGAGTTACTGTTCCCTCAGATTAACACAGGCCTTTATTTGGAATGAACATTTTTTTATACAGAACTTGAGAATGTTTACTCTGTCTAAATTTATTGACTTCTCTTTAACCTAGCTCCTAATCCTCAGATACTCCCCTACGTCTGAATAAGAACTGAATGCTTATGAGGAAAAGCAGGATAAATATAAAGAGTTTAAGAAAAAAAAAAAAAAAGAAAAAAAACATGAGAGATGTTTTGCTGCACAACACAAATTTACTGCTCATTTCCCCAGTCTGTTTCTAATAAAATTAATACAGCAATGAGAACATTGAATGCTAGGTACTCCTCTACTTCTACAATGAGAATGCAGTGGTTGTCTTCAAAAAGGGAAACCTCCTGTGGTACTCACAAACTGCAGGTGCATTACAAAAGTAGGATATTATCCATATGTTAAAATGCTTATTTCCAGCACATCTGAATTAGCACAGTAAATGCTTCAAAGCTGAGTAGTACACTGACTTGGAGAGCTCCCTTTAAAAGTACTTAGAAGTGCACAGATAAATCCCTTAACAAGCTTTCATATCTCCACCCATGAGTTAAAAAATTAGGCTGCAAATCCTGCAAGACTTTCAAGGGCTCTGGATTCTCACTTGTCGAGAAAAAAAACCACAACATCTACCTTTATTGTGTGCAGCAAAGCATTTCTGCTATCACCCAGAATCCAGGAGGTGAGAACTTGAGAAACAGTGAAGTTCTACTGAATTTTAAAAAATTGGTTAGGAGCTCTGCACAGAGATTTGAATGAGTTCAGGGTTTTGTGCAGAGTTCTTCGATCTCAACTGTCAACTGCTTGCTCGTGCTGAACGTACTGATGAGGAAATCCTCAGAACATGCAGCAGCAGCCCACTGCAGGAACGTCATTAAGAATGTTCCAAAACCAGCTTTGGTGCCTGAACAGTTCTTTCCTTTCCTCAAGTTCTTAAGAGTAAAGGAAATTAATGGGACAAATTCTGGTGAGCATGGACAACGCAACTCTTCTATATTTCTGCACTGAAGAAGACCCAGTTGTTCATTTCTCAGCTGACTGAAGACCAGCTTCCACTAGTGAAGCTGTTTCTTCCTACAGGTAACGCTCATTGCCACTGTCTCTCTAACGATCAGAAGACAACATGCATCACTGCAAGTGCTACAGGCCTATATACCACAGCACAGACACACAAAACACTGCTCATTTCCACCATGAATTTCTAACTTAAAGGTGAGTAGACAGACCAATCTTCACAAAGTATGAACACAGCTCTCATAGCATATTCTTCCATAAGTGTTGGGACAATACACATGTTATTAAAAGCAAAGGAATAGGGGCTGGAATAGCAATAGGATCATATAGGCTATGAAAACCATACAAGCAAATGTCTAAAACATACTTGCAACAAAAGATTTATTTCATTGTCTTCCATATAGGCAAAAAAGCAACAACTAACATATTCCTCAATAAAAATACTTCTTGTAAGCCTGGAAGCAAAATTAAACAGAAAATACAGGAATAACCCTTCATGAAGTGCTTCAAATGACTTGACTTCTGACTCCTCACCTTGTTTTGTGGGGAGTTCCACTGAGCGCAACGGGAATATTCTTGCGCGCTTTGTGCAAGGGTCTTGACAGGATGAAGACTCAATTGCTGACACATTATTTTACTTGGGCTGAGGAATCATTCCAAACCAAACATGAGAGAGCTGTGCTTAATACAGCAACACAGTTTCAAAATTAATCAAATGCATAATCAATTTTAAGCAATGAAGTTTTGCACTTAACTGAATTTCAAAGGTCACCGAAGTTCAGCTCTAGCCCTTCAGCCGATCATCCAGATTTCTTACTGCCTCTCTGCTAGTCAGTAGTGACGGACAGGTAACCTCAAAGTCACTGTCACAAAGCTCAAGAGCTAAATGCTTCTTACAAATGTATTTCCATAATCATGTATATTCTTGATGATAGTACAAATAAGCAATGTAACACAGGAAGTCCACGCTTTTCTGTTCTAAATATAACCTTTTTCATAAAGGGGTGTTTGCTTATATGTGAGAAAGGAGAATGAAAGTGGAGGTCCCTCCTGCTTCCACTGGGTACCACACGGTGGTACCCAATCCAGTGTGCACAACAAAATGGAGCCAACAAATCTTATCTCCTAAAACAGATGTTCTTGAATCTCACATTCATTCCCCAGTCACAGCAGTCAAAATCATTATTAGTTCTAAACAAAAAATTATTTGATGCTTATGAGTGTATACAACATTTTTAAAGGTGGTACAAAGACTGTTGTGTCACTATCTTCTAAGTTCTTGCTTTGAAAAACTACTTCTTAAATTTTTCCATAATACTTCTTACTAGGTTGATATACAATTTCTTTTCTGCCAATGTCAATACAGCAGTATTTGATATGACTTTCTCCAAAAGCAAGCCAATCACAAGAAATATATATATATAATATTTAGAAGATACATGCGTCTGATGCCTTATTTTATCTTCTCTTCATTTACAAGTAACTCCTGAAATTTGAGCAATCCACTATAAGAAAAGAAACAACCTCTAACAATAAGTATTTCATCTATGCAAAATCCTCCTCCAGGGTCTCCAGAGAACAGGACAACCTAGCGCTTCATGGAACAGACTCCAAACCACTGAAGCAAGCGCACGCTAGGTCGGAAGAGTTAAATAAAGCTGCTAAAATTCAGCAGCCTTGCAAGCTATTCCAGACTACAGCTACGGTAACCTACACTGGGTGTCCTCTGCATAAGCACCAGTGTGACTTTGTGGACTGCTGAGACTCAGTCTGTTGCAACTGGCATAAGTTGCCACAGGCGAGTAATCACAAGAAACTGACCTTGGCAAAAGCACATTTTACACTTCACTGCTGTTCAACTGTGTTATACTAAAGAGAGAGCAAGGGAGCACAAGCGGAAGGGGGAGGGAGGGAGAACAAAGGGGGATAGACAGAAAGCATAAAAGTGATCGCAGCCATTTTCAGCTTTACCTGCATTTAAGATTTTAAGAGAGGTACATCACCTCCTGTGCACATCACAACCTACACCTAGTTACATCAGCTCTACATGGTATTTTTAAACCAGTGGAGCCTGGGGTTTTCTGGGGGGAGGAGGGGGAGAAAGAAGGGAGATTAAGTACTAAATTAGGAATTAATACCTCAAAAACATCTCCCAATGGCGGAGGGGGAAGTATAGAAGACAATTACAACTTCACATTTTCCTACCAGTGGATACTGAACAAATGAGCATTTTTAAATCGTTCTTTCCTCCTGTTTGGCTACACCTCTTGAGAGTACATTTTGGAATCAGCTGCAACAACTAAAGATTAAAGGTATTCCATGAGGTGTGCAGCCAGATGGCTTAGTCCTGATTTTTAAAGTTTCAGCTCAACCTTCACTTCAGAGGCTCTCTCAACAGCCTGGCACCAATTTGCATGAACTAGTATGGTAGAATTGCCACCACTGCAGGTAAAGTTGTGTCTGTCCCGTCTTAACCATCTTTGGTCTCCTTTGGTTTGGATCAGTTATGTCCTGTCAAATTTTTTCTTAGTTTCTGCATTAGATTTTTTTTGTATTGATTACCATATCTCCAAAGAAACAGGACCTGGCAGATCAAGATAGCACAGGATGCCATCGTTAATGCTAACCCACATGCTGCCCAGATTTCACAGCAAGTTTAACACAAGGATCTAACCTTGCAGGTATGCTGGGTTTCCAGGACTTTCGGTGGTTGAAGCAAAACATGCACAAGCTTTGTACAAGTTCCAAAATACCCAATCATTCTCCACTTGGGAAGTGCACAAGGTATGCAAGTCTAGACAAAATAAGACTACATGCACTTTCTATCTCCATTTCCTTACCACTCTCAGGTCAGTGACCTAGGTATCACAGCCCTCTCAAAAAATCCCTATTATATGCAGATTCTCTTCCAAATCCTGAAGGCTGCTTCTCTCCTGTGTAGACAGTTTCTCCATTCTTCATTTGGTTCCATAATTAATTCAAAAACCCTGCTACAAAAGCCAGCCTTTGTTCCTCTCAAACATCCAAACCTTTCACATCTCTGTCTTCACACAGTCTCCATTCCTCTATTACAACTCCGCTTTCCCCATTTCAGTCCTCCAAATGTCATTACTACCAGTAGGCTGAAGAAAAGTGGCTTTTTTTGGACACAGCCATGTTATTACTTTGAACCGTTCCCATTTGACAGAGCACCATCGTGGTTTATTGACCTCTGCCGTCACTGGCCAGGGAGACACAAGACTCAGCCCTGACAGCAGATGGCTGATTCACACACACTGACGTTCAGCGATTCAACAATGATATGATCACGCTCAGCCTATAAATTATAAAAACAGCAATTCTATGAAGCATGACTTAAAATTTCAAGGGACTGAAGTAGTTCCGAGTCTGAGCTTCAGATCTGGGTCAAAAAGGTGCCAGCTGTGGATCTGCAGAATTTTAATCATCTCACCAGATTGTAGCTCTCTTTCTCACAAATAAATGATGTTTGGAAGGCCCACAGGCATGCTTCATGACAGCAAGGCAGGACTCTGTCACAGGGGGCTGGATGGGCCACCAAAACACTGCGTGTGTAAGAAACTCTTGTAGGGTCCTAGTACCTAGCAGAGAGTACACTTGATGGCTCTCATATTTTGCTGACTGTGCACCCGTGCAGAAAATCTAATTATTAAAATTTTAATTCACTAAGTCCTATAATAATTAGTTGTAGTAGCTGAAAAAAAAGAAATCTGAAAGAGTGCACTAGTTCTGCAGTAATTACTGTAGGCCTTCAGGTTTGGCTATGATACGGTCACCATTTCTCACAATGGGGCACAGCAAAAGAAAGACAAGGGTGATAACAAAATAAGTACCTGAAAGGTACTCACATTCTCAGAAAGAGTGAATGTTTATTTTTACTAGCCCAGAAGTAAGTATATCTTTATGTTACACAAGAGCACCCTCAGCTGAAAGCAAGGATTTGACATCTCTTACTTCTTCAATGCATATCCTCAACAACAGGTTATTGAATTAGTCTCTCTTTGCAGCTCGCTCTGTGTGTCTCATACCACACCATATTTTAAAAATATGTGTCAGTCAATGCTGAATGAGCCATTTGACTTTATAGTTCAGTGGCTAGGATCTCATTTTCAAGTAATTTTTCTCATTAGGTAGAACAGAAACATTAACTGGGTCTTCCGCATCCAGGCAAATAATTACTAATATGCTGGCTGCTCTGGGCATCTTACTTCTCTCCCTCTTCCTTCCCCACCTCTTGCACCTATGAGAATTCCTTGAAACCAATACATTTCCACAAAAAATACCAGGGCTAACAAATCAAAACCTTCCGACATCCAGAAATTACTAGTAAGGTTTAGCTATAGCTATGTATATGGATATATATGTATACACACACACACCACCACATACTTATATATATTGCTATAAAACATGTATCAAAAATTATGTTGTGGTACAGTATGGCTGAAATGTTACTGGCACAAGATTAATTTGACCAAAGTATTCCTCTAGTGGCAAAAGATTAGTTTGTTTGAATTATATTTACCTTTCTGGAAGTGTTTCAGAAAGAAGTCTTGTCTAGTTTAAACTCATCCAACACAACATAATGATATCCTTGAAGTCCAGAGAGTCATGAGATTCTTCCTTTTCCTTCTGGTTGTGAATATTGAGCGTGATCTACAAGAAAAAGAAAGTGTGGGGAAAAGAAGTTTGACAGGCAATCCTTTGTGTTTTCAGTGGGCCACTATTTTCAAAACCCTTACAGAACATGGCACTGACTCCAGAAGATCAATCAATCAATCGCTACTGGGTTTCCAGAAAGAATTCAAAGCAGATTTTGTTCTTCCCTAGGTATCTCAACAAGCCACACCAAGGAGGCAGTTTTCCATGTCAGATATTCTGTCTCTCTCTTTACTGTCTTAAACACAAAAATATTAAAGTGAAAGGCCTGATGATGTTCTGCTTCTTTTTAAAAAAACTGTAACGTACAGTTTGCATTTTCTGCTATAAATTTAAATTTAGCATCGGGGAATTTGTAACTTTTTGTTTGAACTTACCTAAGAGAAAGAAAGGTTACAGTTTCTGTGCTGTGAAGTGCTAAAACCCTTCACAAAACCAATATCAACCCCTGAAACATAAGTAAAACCATGAAAAACATGAAATACCTTTTCTCCTATTCGACACCTCAATCAACAGCTATTAGTGCGTAAGTTACATACTCAACAGCTTTGTCGAATAAACATGTCTTAGTCTAGAAACAGCTGTGAAAAGTTCAGCAGTGCTCTGCTAACTCTGGGATTTCCAATTTTCTGGAGAACATCACTTTTTCTGGATAGCATGTTGAACACGTAATTTTGCAGATACTCATGCTGTGTAATATCAGCTCAATCTTTCTAGTTCTTTCAGTAATAGCAAGCAAATTCACAAAAGCTTCGCATCAGATTTCACAGGCATGTGTGTGCCTCTCTCTTAGTACCCAGGCCGCCGTGCCAATATGTAGGATTAAACTTTTTCCAAGGTTGAATAAGCCACCATCTGTCTATCTTGTGTGGCGCTGTGCGCCATCCGGGAGACTTGTCCCTTAGAGCATGTTTCTACCATATGTCACTCCTGAGTGATCAGTTATGCCAAGACATTTGGGAAAAAATGACTAAGTCGAGCTGGAAAACCCTTTCCGAATTCCAGAGGAGGTCTGCCAAGCCTGTATTTGCAAATAACTTCGCATCCACCGATTTTTGCATATATTGTATGTAAAAATAAGTAACCTTTACCCAAACAGACAAAACAATTATTTGGATGATATACCTGCCCTCCATTGTCCAGAACTCATGTGCTTTTTAGTAAACCAAGAGATTCAAGTATGATGCATTTTCAGGAAAAATACAACAAACTTTTACAGAAGAATTGTGACTTTTAGGATAACTAAGTTAAGAAAGGAAAAAAACAGATGTAAAGAATATATTTCAAGCAAAATACCAGCTCTACCTGGTATTTTAAAGCCATAACGTATCAGTAATTTCTTTCAAAATACTCAACTAAAAATACGTAAGGCAACTGAATGCAAGGCTTCTTCCTAATAATAACGGTATCTAAAATGCTGACCTGCATGCAAAGTGACCACATACACTAAATGTTAAACTGCTGATATATCATAGTTCATGTAATTAGAATTTGTCTAATAAAGAATATGACTCTATCCTATTTTAGATTCAAAGAACCATTTTATATTCCAATTCCTCAATTATTAAATTAAAACTCAAGCCAGCATCGCTCTTATGGCCAGCTCAAGGCTGCTCATTTATATAACTGACTTTCAAGGGCACTTGGTTACACAGCAATTAATACCAGCAAAGAATCTACTAGGTCTGCTACTTAATGTTAAGGAAGACATTCTTAAGAACACTAAAAGAAGAGAGAAATTACTAAGTCGTGATTACAGCCTCCCTGAGTAAGTTTAACATGGGAAGGAAATCTATTCCTAAGGGCCACAGTAAAAGTATTAAATATCAGAAGACAAATTATAGGAATTATTACATTTAGTGACAAAAGTGAGGTGAGGAGCAGTACTAATGTCCAAGAGAGAACATTCACAGAATTTTAGGGCCCTCTGTCTGTGTTTTTTCTTCAGAGTTTGGACAATCATTGAAAAAAGGGGAAGATGTGAAACAAGAATTCACTACGGCCCATTTGGATTTATAGAACAAAGGGCAACAAAAAGCAGAAAAAGTTCATGTTAGACAAAGAATAAAGAAGTGATTATTAAAGGAAAATGAAATAAATTATCACCTTAGAACGGACTACTATTTTTTTTTTTTTTTAATGTATCTACCTTAAACAGTTTCCCTATGCACAAAGAGCAAAGCTTGCAAAGGTGAGGGCACTTCAGTCAGGCGACAGGTAACAAAGCAATCTATGAAGTAATGAAAGCCTCATATTGCAACACTGACTTGCGGCATGGAAAGAGGAGAGGAAAAGAAATATAGAACACCTAGGCAAAACTGGACTACTTGCCTACATAACACACCTAATGATTCTGAAGCCAGCGTATTTTTTGAAAGGCTCAGCTCCTTACTGGCCCACTCCGACAGCCCAAGGCATTCCCACTGCTCAGCCAAGAGAGGCTGGAGCTGCTGGTTCTACAGCACCAGCTCTCTGCTGACCTTTCTTATCCCAACAGGAAAACTCCAGACTAACGTGTGTCTGCTCTAACGTGTGTCTGCTCTAACGTGTGTCTGTTCCCCTTGCTTCTTGCATCCACGTACAGATCCAAGTAATCTTCCGTTTAGGATGAAACATGATTTGGGTGTATCACTGACTGACTCAGAGGGCTGCAAATGGGAACAAGAGGAAGGGTGGGAAATTTATCAAAGCTGCCAATTAAGAAGATTCTTATTCTGGATGAGCATGTGTGCTATGAAGCTGGTAAACAGCTTCCTCACAGAAGGAGCAGCTGTGTAGCTTCTGCACTATACTCTCTTGCCAGAACTACAGCAGAAACAATAGTTTCTCCTGCAAGTCATCGTGAAGATCCCCATGTATCTGTAAGGAAAAACTACAAAGTAAACAATATAAAGCGAGAAAACATTAAAACATGGAGAAAGATTAATTTTTTTCTTTCCCTTTGTGTTCAGCTGAGGAGGCTCAGGATCTGTCACCAGCTTGTCCCACACTATTGTAGACATACAGGCAGAAACCCTATCAATCTTTAGAGAAATGATGGGGTTTAGTTTGGTTTAATCATTATGAGTCCCTTGCAAATGCTTGGCACACATAGGCAGTGTTAATTTGTGTTCCACTTCAAACATGTACTAAGCCTCAACACTCACAGTTGTTCTCACAAACTTTTTAGGAAACTCTCCTATCCTCCTGGAATTCATGAGCTCAGGATTCCAACAATCACATGCAAACCCATTCTTCTAGGAATAAATTCACTCTGTGGCACAAATAAGTATTTCTGTTACATAAACGTAAAACTTAACTGAAACATCTGCTGATAAATATAAGACTAGGACACGTAAAAGGCAGCAACAGTGAAATTAATTTCCACAGGAAACCTCATTTAGAGGGGATGACTGCGGAGACTGTTTACAGACAACAAAGGCTCTCCGAGCACAAGGCCAAACTCGAAGAGTTGTTATGTTCTCCAAGCCACCCATCTGCAGGGCATTTCCTATTTTCCCACATTCATTCATCAACGTTCATTCCCCAGCAGAGGCTCTGGGCCCTAGTTGGCAAGAGTTTCTTTCACTGACCAATAGGTAAGGGATAAAATACAGGTTGGTGGGAAGCTATCAAATGTCACTAAACACTGCAAAGGAAGCAGTCCTCTAATATAAAGCCCATTCTGCAAGTACTATGGTACTACAACAGAAGAAGAGTTTGTTGTTCAAAAAGTTAATGCAATATTAAAACAAAGCTCCATCTCTCTTCTCATCAATAATCAGTATTCATAAACTAACTCAAACAAAGAAAATTTCTACATGCAATGTAAAAATAGCTTGGAGTTTAGTGAGTTACCTTTGTTAGGGGTTCAAAAAGAGGGATTGGGGTGGGGCGAATGAAAGGTTTGCTTTTTCCAAGCACAGAGATAAAGCAGTTTTCCTCACATATCTTTCATCTTCTTCACTTCCCCCCTCCTCCACACAAAACCCAAGAAAATCTGCCATTGCTTTAGGTCAAAGGAAAAACAGGCCCAGCTGCCGTAAGCCAAACAACGTACAGGTTTGCTGTCTCCCCTGCTGTTTTGGCTCGAGCTCTTCAGACTGGAAAATTCAGAAGCACGATCTCCCAAGCTCTGTAAATGCCAGAACCATCTAAGAGGAAAATAGGACAAGGCCACCCCCAGGCAAGTTTGTACTAAAATCTGCTGGCTGCAAGGCAAAAAATACAGTAAACATCGCATAGGGACAGACTGCTCCTTGGAAAATGTTCCACAAGAACAATATAGCTTCCAAAGAAAGGCTGCGCTAAAGGGACTTCTGGAGAAAAAAAAATGCAATGTTTTAAGATCCTTGTGAGGAGTTAGCAAGCTAATGGCACACTCAACGACAAATTGTGTGACAGGCAATATGTTTTTGACATTAATCCAAAGAAGAAATGTGAAAGCGACATTGAATGTTCTCTACAAAGCGGTAACAAATTCAGTATCCTAGAATAGTTCTTCAGTTCACTAAGGAAATTTCGCTTTTGTCTTGACAATTGATTTCATGGAATAAAACAAGTAATAATAAGCAATTAAACCATCAATATCATCATCTTGTCTTTTCAGGGAAGACAACTTAAAGTTAAATTTTTGCAGTCCTTAGGAGATGAACTTTGCAACTGATTACTGTATGTTTTAACGTGCTCTGTACTGACTCAACCTAGAAAAACAAGCCAAAAACAGAAGTTGAAACATCCTTTTTCCTGTGTAGCTCCAATTTGCAGTAGCAAGAAGCTAAACAACATGCTCTCCACCAGATGGCTGAAATAAAAAGAACACTCTTTCTGATTAATTAGGAAACAAATGAATCTGCTGTTAGCACAACAAGTTACCATCAGGAAACCAGGGCTCCCATTAAACTTTGGTATCTGTGCTTTCTCTGCAACCGTGTTCAAGACCATCCCCAGATTTGTCTCTCATTTCAGAAGCAAAACATTACACACAAGTCCATCACACGAAAGTATCACACCAGATACTGCATAACCAAAAAGGGTATTGGCCCTTTTCACAGACAAATAATGCTGTAAGAGAGAGAAGCTTCCTAAAAGAGAAAGTGCCCATCAGAATAGAAATGAATGAAGGTCTCCTAGTGCTGCGAGGAATCACCCCAGGCAGAGTCACTACGTACACCGCCACATCCCTCCTCAGGGTTCAGCGAGCAAGGGAGCCTCGTGCGTGCACACTCAAGCTCTCCAGCTGGTCCGGGAAACGGAAATCCCCAGACTAGATATAGCACAAGGAGCAAGGATGTGACAGCCTGAGCAACAGAGGCCAGCCCATGGGTCCCTGACGAGGCTGCCAAGGATGACTGTTAACATCTTGAGTGAAGGTGCAGAATACAATGCAGGCGCTGGGAATGGAGCGGGGAAAGGCATAAAACACACAGAACATGCGCAAAACACAGGCAAGTAAATGCGCTTCAAACACGAACATAACATATGATGCTACTGAGGTGAGTGACCTTGGGAAGAAGGGAAATGAGCTCACCCAGCCCGGCGAGGTGCAGGGAGTTGCAGCTAAAAGCTTTCGGTGTTGTCATTATTCCTCTGCTTTCAATGGGAGTCCTGTTGTTTCAGCAACATACGGCATCACCTCCAAAACTGGGAAAGGCATATTCAAGAAAACCATGCCCTGTTGCTGAGGATACCAGGGCAGAGAGCGCCTAGCTTTCTCTGCATGAACTGCTTTTTTGCACCAAACCTGGGACCCGGTATTTCAGTAACAGTGGTTAAAGACGGACCACTTCAGAAGAAGCTGGCAACGCACTGAGAAGGAACGTGCCATGTTTTAGGGCTAAAGCACAACTTCACCTTCTTTAACAACATCATGCGTGCCTGAAGAGGCATAATGCCTTAGTGAAAATCCAGGGCTGCCAATAAACCCACACCACTATAACTTAAAGTATTTCTCCTATGTGCACAACCAAAGATCTCAAACAAGCGGAGAGAGTTATCTTCTAGAGACAAAGGGAATGGTGGAGACATTTACTAGAAACTAAATCTAAGACTGCTTTTTAAAATCCAAATAAAGGTACTATATCCTCTTAAGTAATTGAGGAAGCTGGGAGACTAAATAAGGAAAACTAAAAAGACTTCCTCACACATTAAAAAAGGATCCCAATAATTTTATACATATAGGGAGGCCACTTAATTCAGCTAAATGAGCTTATCTCACTTTTCATTATAGGCTTGTGATAGTTACCTACTGCGGGAAAAACAAGACTACACAAAACTGCAAAAGACCATCGAAAACACTAATGTTTCAAAGCATACCTATCCATTACATCATATGTACAATTACAGAATTTTTTTTTTTTTGAGTAAGTAGTGTCAGAAAGTGGACCCATGTAAACTTTCAGCAAACACAATATTCTTTGGCACAGTGTTTTAAGAAGACCACTTCTCTCCTGTTTGCTTATACTCTTACTTTACTTGATGCTTCCTAAGACTCATGCTGGAAGACACAGCGAACAATTAAACCTGTGCACCCCCTTCCCATCGCTCACAATATTGCAGACCTCAAGAATATCCTCCAATGTCTCTTTTTTCCAGGATAAAGAGTCCCAGTTTTCTTTGTACATAGGCCTTTCCATATCTCTTAGGAATGCTGATTTCTCCAACTTTTTCCCATCCTACTGTATTGTTTCTGAGCTGAGGGAACCTGAACTGTGCATGCTATACAAGATGCCGGTGAGCTGTGAACTTACACACAGGCAACAACGATGCTGTCTGTGTAATTCTCTATTCCTTTATTAGTATTTCCTAGCATTTGATTTGCTTTTCTGATCAGTGTAGAGTAGTGAGTTCCTGTTTTACATTGCTGTTTATCATAACCCAGTTACTGACTCACCCATGGTAACTGTCAGCTCAAAGCGCGTCATTTTTTAGTGTAATCACGGTTATTTTTCCCCATGTAGATCACTTCACATTCATCTGCACTGAATTTTACCTTTCCTTCTACTACTCAGTCACACACTCACATCAGGCACTCTTCCAGTTCTTCATGGTTCACTTCAACCTTACTACCATGAGCAAGTTAGTATCATCAGCAAACTTCATCACTTCATCAACGAGCCCCTTTTCCAGTGTACATTTTATATGTTGAATACACCAACCCGTCCAACTACACTGGTGACTGTCAGAAGGGACCACTTATTCCCACCTTACTCTTCCCACCTTTTACCCACACATTAGTCCATGATGTGACCCTCCTTCATGCACAGCTGCTCGGCTTCCTCCTGGTAAAGAACATTGTCAAAGACCTCTTAATGCCACCCAGATCTTTTTTATTCACTTGCATATTCACCCTTTCAAAGGGCTTCCCAAAGTTTGAAAGGTGGCACTTCCCTTTGTGAAAGAAAAGTTGACTCTTCCCACAGAGCTTGTATTCATTCAGGTAACATATTTGTAAATACTGCGTTGTGAAGTAGGTATTATCCTTGCAATAGATGAACTGTGCATCTTTGCAGACAAAATGTTAGGGAACAAAGGAATGTAATTTTCTGCCCCTTTGTTGCTTGTTTGTTGTTTGGTGTTTTTTTTTAAAAAGATCCATAAGCATTTGCTTATTTTGAAGCCAAACAGCCAGGGAATTTAAGGTACCACCCACCTCTCCCCTTTATATATGGCTCCATATATGATTAAGAAGCAGCACACGCACAACAACAACAATTTCTCCTCCTGTAACTCTTCAGTGAAGACAAGACTTTATTCGTTTTTCTAACAATTTTTAATCTGAGGAACTTACTTTCTGTAAGCAAGTATTTAAAAAATTTAAAATATTTTCCTGCTGTTTGCCAGATGTCTGGGACTGCCGGCAACTGCATAGCACCAGGAAATTTTCTGAGTCAGCAAGTTACAGCTTCTCCTAAGTTTTCTCCTTGATCTTAGGCAAATTTCTACTATTCTTTACCAGATTAATAGACTCATTTCCATCTCCCTGTTGGATTCTTTTTTCCTGATCATTAAGTTAATGGCACAGGGAACTGTGTCCTTCCAGCTTCCCACCCTAGCTGTTTCCTACTAGCACACCATGGAGGGCACAGGTACACCCACCTGGATTCTGAAAAGATCTGACAATGCTTTGTAGGAGTTAGACATGGGAAACAGATTCCACTTACTCCCATGTGTTCCTGCGTTAACAGTAGCCACAGCCCAACCCTTAAATTTATGTCTGAAACCTGCAATGACTCCTCTCATAAAAGTTCCCTCCTAACATTTCTCCTAGCAGTATCTGTAACACCCTCAGCTTCTTTGGTATCACCCCTTCCAGACTCTTTGTGTCTGGCTCGTGCGTGTGAACGGTGGCCAGAAGCTCTGAAGAGCACAGGACACAAGATGAGTACTGGCACCCTCAATTTACATTACGTCTCACACCAAATAACTAGTTTATCAACAAGCTAAAAAGACTAAGAAAGCAGCATAAAGAAAATTTTCAAAAAAGTATGGCTTCATCATTCAAATCTCTCTTTATTCAAGCTTTCTCATTGGTTTCATTATACCGAGAGGCAGAGAGCTCTGTAAACAGAGTTGCTTAGTTTCCATGCCTGTTGCCAAATTTCCATCCTGCGGAACCAATTTTAAATAGAAAAAAGTGTCTCTTTCCATCCTCTCTTCCTCAGTGTCATTCTTACTGAGGATACAGAGTAAAAATTGAATGGAAATGAGCTAGTCACAGTAGGGTTCAAATCCAAATGTTGACTTTTTTTTTTAATTGCCAAAAAAAATCCAGATCACTTTGATCCATAATTATTCTTTTCTTGCAACTACGGAAAGTTTTTAAACTGAAGGCTGCCAACAATGACCTTGTTATAAACTGGAGTTCACAGTTACTTTTATGGAATTTTGTCTCAGTAACTTCTAGCTCAAGCAGTTCTCATGAAAATATTTCCAAACCACCAACTTGGTTACATATTTCCAGTAAAGCAAAATAATCCCCAGCTCCTAAATACAACTCTACATCTTTTTTTAACTTCACTTTATCCTTCGGAAAACCAGTAGAGCTTTAAAAATGGGAAAGACAGAAAAGGGAGAAAGGAGACTAAAAAAAAAATAATCTGAGAACTTCAAGCAGCCTCTAGTATGTCTGGGTTATAGCAGATGCAGAACTGGAAATGGAGATGAGATATGGGAATTAATCTCCCACATATACACAAGTATTAATAGCAATAGCAAATAAAAACAAAATGAACACCGTAATTCAAAATAGCATAATACTTGCCTAGCAGAAAGCTCTCAAATAGATCCAGCTGTTGTTAGCCCATGCTCACAGCCAGAGCTTCCGCACTAACATAAAGGACTTCATAAACAGGAAAGAAAATCTGATGGACTTTGTATTATCATTTTGTTTAGCTTTTTCAGAGAGGGAATGCAAAGGAATCATTTATTATAACCTTTTTCATATCTGTCAGAGGTTGCATGTTTTATGTAACTATAACACATTTGGCAAACTCTTCCTACCTACCCATATGCTAGGCAAAAGCTCAAACCGTGGAAGAGAAACCTTCTTCCACAAAGTAAATTTCCTCTTTGAGAGGAACCGTGAGTTGCACCTAGGGCTCCAAGATCTCCGCACTCTCCACTCATCGCTAGGACTGGTACTTCCACATAACCCAGAACTTGCACATCTGCCTCCCTGGGAAGCAGAACTATCCGTCCTGTGCTTTACACATGCCAGAACAGCTGCTGCATTGGAGCATTTCAGATACCAAACCACAACGCAGACGCTGCACAACCACAGCGTCCATGCACCTACAACAGCTTTCTCAGAACACAAGGGCCAGATGTGTTTGCACAACTGGCCAGTGTATTACCATCACTATTGACCAGGTCCATTACCTGCAGCAGAATAAAAGGACACGCACATCCAGGACCCCACCACAGACTCCAGGGCAGTCAGCTGAGCATCAGAGCCGCTCCCAGGGGCCAGCCCACGCAGGATGCACTCTTCTGTTTGCCACAACTCTTGATCTTCCACCTTGGGCAGAAGAGGCCCCCACCTCCGATTTTGAATTCAAACCTCATTCTTCATATGTAAGAAACCAGAATATGCGAGCTCCATAGGTAGTCCTGAAACTGGTATTTCCCAGCTTTTTATGCAGTACATAGGGAAAATGGCAGCAGCTGTGACGAGTGGGAGCTGCCACCAGAATACCCTAGCAGAGGAATGAGAGGAGTGGACGGAGAGCACGTAGGAAGCTACGGAGGAACAGAAGAGGGCATGCCACAGAGCAATTCTAGCACGACTTGGGAAAAAAGAAACCCTCCTCAAACAATGGGGCTAAAAATGAAATGACAGTGAGGAAGCAGATGCTGAGAAGAGTCCAGGTGCAGAAGAACAGGAGAAGCTGTTCCAGGCAACCAAAAGGACCTTCCTTCTTGGCTTACCATTAAGACACATTTTAGAATTTAGGATTTTAGAAAAAGATTTGCAGAGCGAACTGGTAGTACATTTCATTCATCAGAGCTCTCACCTGCAATATATCTATACAACTTAAAAATGCTTTCAACTAAAAACATTAACTCATTAAATGCTTCACATAAATGTCATAAACAGTTGCTTATCTTGGTAAATATGTGCCACAAGCAGTCCTCACAACACAACCTCACTATCAGATCTCACGTTCTTTAGCAGGTTTAACTGTGAGATCAAGCAGGAAATACCATTTGCCTTCAGTATCAGGAGTCAGGGCATACCGGTAGAGCTTGTGTGGGACTTCTCAAACTGAAGACGGACCGATTACTTTATCTACCAGGATTGTCCAGTCAACATTTGTTGCTGACTTTGTTTGGAAAGCTGCTTCACTAGCCTTTGGAGCCCCCTGAGTTACAGAAAAAATTACTGTAAATCAAATATATACACACAGTTTAAAATATATACACACAGTTTAAAACTGTGATGCACTTGAGTTAACAAGTATTTGGAGGGTCTGTGATTACAGCAACCATGGCAGGGTTTCTGAAAGGGAAGATCAAGAGTCACTGTTCTGAAAGGAGAAATTAAGCTGTCAAGTAACTGACAGGAGGAGGTTGCAACAGGATGTTTCATTGCATCTGTAGAAAATAGTGCTAAACCCATCCATGAAACAAGAACAGGAAAGGGATTTAAGGGTTTAAAAGATACAGCACTTTTGTTTCTTAATCTAGAAAATGAACCCTACAAGGAAGTATGACGGAATAAGGGTGGGACAGACAGATGGACAAGAGTAGGCTGCATTAGAGACCTGCAGGATACAAGTAACTTGTCCTGACTGAACAGGTTCTGACCAAGGTCTTATCAATGCCCTACACTGCCACTGCAAAGAAAATGGGGAGCAAATCCTCGTACTATCACCTGCTGGCCCACCTGAACACAGCTGCAGCATGACATCTGAACCTGACAGGCAGAAGAAATCTTCAGTGAACAGAGCAGGGAAAAAAATGTATTCATTTGTCAAGTAAAAGGGACTGTAACTGCTTATTACCAGGAAGTCCTGCCTGTTATTTCTAACAAGGTACCAAGGCACTGGATATTAATTTCTAGAAATCAAACAAGGTAGACAAGTTCAGAGGAAGAAATATCTTTTTTTTCAGTGCTAACTGATGCTGTACTAGGCAAGAAGCAGGGGTTGTACTGAAATAATGCAAATTTCTGTAGCAAATTGTTTCAAACAGCTGATAAATGCCTGCAGAAGCGCAGTGTGGTTTATAAACCTGAAAATCATGGAAATTAATAGCCATTTCTGGACAGTATGTTAAAAATAATGAGTTTCTGAGATTCCTTTTTTTGGCCCAGTGATAATATAAACAGAATGCACATTGGTGGAAATGCAGATTGTGGAAAATATTCCCGCTTCACAAATACACCAATATACTAGATAGATTACATAAAATTCTCAACCTTCCTAAATTTCTCAAGTATACTGTGTATATTATGCTCAGAACAGTGATAAAGCAACAAGTTAACTCCAGTGTTGTCTTATGATTGACACAGGCACAGAAAACAAAGATATCAACTCACTGCTAATTTTCAAACAGCCAATTATTTAATCCTTGTTAAAGTAAGCATGAAGGACCCACAAGCCTTTTGTTGTATTTTTTCTCCCCTGTCCAGCTGAGGAGTGGGCAAATGGCCTCCAGACAGAGTCAACCCATCACAAAGTCCTAAATTATTTCGGAAACAAAGGCCTCAACCCTACAGCTTGGGCCCAGCCCTAATGAGAATTACATTCTCCTGTGATTTAAGAAGTTTCTCTTTGAATATTCCTCTTTGTAGGTATATAGGAGTTTGTGCTTTGAACACCTGCTAAAAGCAACAAACTTTACCTAAAAGAAATCAGACCATCTTCAAGAGCTATGCAATGCACTCTATGACAGAAACACTGACAACGAATCATTTCACATTGGTATTGTATAGTTCTAACTAAATATTGCTAAATAAAATGCCAAAATTAAGACAGTAAAAAACTTAACCAAATGTTTTTGAAGAAAATTGTGGAAAATACATACATACTTGTCAAACTGTCTGCAATAACTCTAGATTTTTCCTGTGCATACCTGTTATGCAAATTTTTAACACAACTGTAACTCAGTACATCAAAAAACACTCCCATTACACTGTATTATACTTGATATACTGTATTAATTATTCATTTGGTACCCATATATTACATATATTGGGCATACTACATCACATATATTCTACACTTCCTGCTACTCTGCTCCCTGAGACCTTTTCCAATAAGGCAGTCATACCACCATCTCACGACTTGTACATTTTATTAATCTGTAGTGAAACCAGCTGAATGCAAATCATTTTAACTGTCCACATTTCTACAATTTTGACAGTATGAATCCTACTTTCACTCCATGCACCCCTTTAAAACATTAGAAGTATATTCATGCTTCCTAAAACCTATGTGCCAAATGATAGTTTTGGTTATGCCAGTCAATATACAGGTAAGGCCAAACATGCATGTAGAATATAACGTATGACATAATAGAGACTGTGATGTGTCACATGTTGCTACTTCCACCCTTCAAGCAAAAAAGGAACATGTATTTACTGTTCAGTCCAGAGCTAGCCCCTTCTTTGAGATAGAGAAAAAAGAATACACAATCTACTAAAAAAGTAAAACAAAAGAAATTCATCAATTATGTGCCTAATCTTCCCATTTGTAGCTGCATTAAGGCAGCTTCGCATGCACAGAGCACAGCATGCTGTAACAACTTAGATCAACTATGTCACAATACTTCACCACATCTGTAAGTTCTGCAGCTTATGTGACCTCCCAAATCTTCTGCATAATACTCATCCAGCTAGAGAAAACATAAATAATCTAAAGAACCAATAACATACATGATTTACATAATACGTCTTGCAAAATAAGACAGTGGAACCAGGCTAATGAACGAAAGCAGCACTAAAACTGCAAGGGGTCCAAGTCCTTGGTTGGCTGAGCAGGGCACTTCGCATTGCGTGCGCTCACGGATAGATCGCTCCTCTGAGACAACGACAGAGCATCTGCAGAAGTGGTTATCTGTTTGACTTGTTAGGACTCAAAACTACTTAATGCTGCATGATTTACCCTGTTTTCAAGTATTCGCCCACATCTGTGACTTGTTTGATGGCATTAAAAGACCTCACAGCAGACCCTACTGCAGGAAAAAACCTACCACCTATTGCCACTGACTGCCTGGAGAAAGGTAACCCCATTTGGCTGAGAGACAGCGAGTGAACCAACACACCAGTCACCTCTGACAATGTGGGTGTGACAATCACTAGGAATACAGTGAAGCAAATCATGTGGGTGAAAAAAAGTAGTTTTATGTATTTGGAGTATCTGAAGTGACTTCATCTTGAAGAGCTTCACCTGTGAAACCACCTAAACAGGGAAGGAAAAAGTGATTCACTGGTAACTGCATCTGAATTTTTCAGCATCTTATAAAAATCTAAACCATCAATCGTAAAATGATACCGACTTCTAGAAGATCGCAGTTCCATCTGAATTGTTTTAACCCACTAGTAACACTTTGAAACTATTTTCTCTTGTTGCAGCATTCTCATGTTTGCCTTTTCTGATGTTCATTTAACAACTTGCATTTTTTTGATGTTCATTTAACAAACAGGTCCACACAGCCACTTTCCCTTTTCCTGTCACTAGGCTTCTGCTAAGCAGCAGGGGTAAAATCATTACAATAAAATAAGGAAACATTTTAGAACATAAATTACTAGAAAGATTTCAGCAGCTTTAGTATATGCAACTACTTGCAATTTAGCTCTGCAGTAGTTAGGGCTCATTATGTTACTTTAACTGTTACTGGTACCATCACAATTCCCAGTGATGAAAATATCTGTGCAATGGAGAGCCAAGTGAGAGAGAAGGGGCAAGAACGGAAGAAACGTGAAAATTGCAAGCAAAAGGGAAGATAGCAGATTCTAGATGCTTTGGAAACTGCAAAGGCAGGCAGTGAACTGAAAATGTATTTTATAAAAACACAGACTGTTTTCCCAGACAGTTAAATATTTTTGTTAATGGATAACACTCCCTTAATATATAATTTCTATATGGAAACATTAAAAGAAGGAAACAGGGAAAAAACAGCAACTGACACATATAAAAATTGCCCATTCCTTTCTGTCCATCACCATCTTTTTCTTCTTCAGTCTGTTCTGGAGCATCTACACCATTAACACAGAGAGAAGGCTGTAACCAGCTTAAATATGACAGAATACAGACACTTGCCTTGCACGCACACTGTCATTGTGAATTAGCCATGAGCTGACAAGCTAAAGACCTGGCTTGCAGTCTCATCATTCAATCATCCATCCAAGCTCATCAATTGAGCAAGGCAGTAACACATGTCCCCTCTAGCTTAAACGACAGCAAAACTGCGGGTTGTAATCACAGGTCATCTTCAAACGACACTTATCATTAAGGATGGTTTTGTTCCAAATCAATTGTTTATTGAGAATTACTCTAATACGATACTTCTCTCTGCTCCTTTTAACTCTTGCACTTAACACCGTTTAAAAGAATGTGTATCAAATTGTGAATTTTGTAGTTTCTTAGGAATAAGCTAACAATAAATTACACTGGGTAGAATGCGAAATTAGCCATTTACGGTCCAAAAACTTTGACAAAAATAAGGTCATCTAGATGTACTTCCACAATTGAATCTTTAGCTAGTGCTAATCTATGGTGCCTTATTTACAGTCTGAACTATTTTAACCGTGTAGAAGCTGTCTCAAATTACTCTGGACATAAAACATTTGAAAAATAAACCAAAACATAAATTACAACATAGGTACCCTTAAAAAACAGTGCCTCATTTACACATAGCATCTAATGTTTTTGTAACATGCAAAATGCATGCTTTGTTCTAAATTTGCCAAATCAGGATTCTCTCCTTTATTGCCATTCTCCAAAAGGGATTGAGCAGTAGTTGTCCTCTCTTTTTATGGAACTTGAGGGGCAATCCTGGACTAAGTCAGCCAAAGTGTGACCTCAAAGGATGCTGATGGAGCCAATGCAAAAGTAACAGGAAGAAAAGTTACATTCCTGTAGAAAGGATAAAAGTAAAGTGAGAATCACTACCTCAGTGAAAGGATAGGCTCATCTGGAGCTCATTCACCAGTTTTTAAACACCAAGAATTCCTTAATAAAAAAGGCTCAAATCTAACAGACACCACAGCAGCATCTCTGGGAAACGACAGACAGAAGGACAGACTCTCCACTAGTTAGAGAAACATAATCAAATCTCTATTAACATCATTTGCTTTGTGACAGTTTACATCAGCTGAGGATCTGCCTTGAGGATAACTGGAAATTTGTTTGTTCTCTCACATCGCTAGACATGACACACGCTTCCCAAATTCTACTAAGCTTAAACAAAATTCTAACCACCCGGCACAGACATTTCATCACAAGTTTATTTTATTCTGTTGCACCCTCACCACCTTCCCAAGCATATCAATCTCAAACATTTGATAACAGCTACAGAAAATATGGGAACAGAGTTCTGTGACAGCATATAAACACTACCAAAAATATATTGTATTGTCAGAAAATCCATTTTAAAATTTGCACTTAGTGAACTGTTAACATACCATTTTTCCATCACTCTGACAGGAATGTTTTTACCCAAGTCAAAAGTAAAGGAAGAGGTTTTAGTTAAGGATATACACTGTTTTCCAAATAACTGCACTCTCAACAAGATTGCTATTATATTTTAACAAGATTCATATTTTCACCTCAACGATGTTATAAATGATCCCACATTTACCAGAAATCAGAGCACGTGAACCATGTTTCAAACTGATCCTCCCCATGCAATCTGTCCCCGCTGCTAGCTCTCCCATCCAGCCTAGATGCATCTTTTGCAGCTGACCTTTTTGCCTCAATTTCAAGGAATTTTCAGCAAAATATTTTTGTTGTTCCAGAAACTGAGTGATGGGAGTTGTAACATACAGTTGATTATTTATTCTCTCTAGGTCTATATCAGGTATAATTATTACCAGCTTGTGCAAAAAGATCACTTCAGTGTGGCAAATGGTTCAACAGTGTTCAGTCCAGGGTAAATTGTTAAATCAAAAAACACACTAAAAAAATATTTTAGATAACAAAATTTAGAAGCCAAGTATCAGTTTACAGCTCGACTTCATTTTTATTAAAAAGTTTAGATTTTTTTTTAAGCAGAATAATACCACAAATATCGGTATTTGTTTTCTTCCATACAGCAATCATGATTACTTTTAAGATGAAAATTGAGTTACTGAACTGCAAAATAAAAGTATTTCTATTTTCAAATGAAATATTTAGCATCATCCTAACTCCGGAAATATTTCTTACCCATGCAATTACAGACTCACAATCTCATTTTCACTAAATCATGTATTTTAACTCAGAAAACATACCAAGTAGTTATTGTAAGTCAAAAAATGCAAAGAGGAAGCCATGTGTGTCAATATTGGAGAGTGTATTTGATAACGGAAGTGCTGCTCTTTTAAACATTAGGAGCAGCTAGTAAGAATGGATGAATTTGAGAAGCCATGGCATAGTAAAGTAACCTAACTGCAAATTTCAAGAGAAACTAACTTAAAAATTAAAACCACCAGATATTTAATAACTGGTATTGCTAATATCTTAAGAAGGAATATTAGTAAGGCTGCAACTTGATTATTCCAAAAATTAAGAACAAAAAAGAGGCTAAATGCACATAGAACAAAGCACGTACTTTGGGATACGCACAATAGACTCGGTCAATCGTATTTATTTTTCTTCAAGCTCTAACTCGTACTATATCCTCAAAGTTACCTTTTTATTTAATCTTTGGCCAAATACACTTTCTTTCCTCACACAGATGACAAATTATTTTCATTACAGTGCTCAAGTCGGGGAGAAGGAGTACTAAAACTTACCTTGATACTGTAAAAAAGAATTGGCTATCAAAAAAGAAGACTCCTAAACCAAGATTTAAAGAAGAACTTGGAAAATTAATTCAGATGTCCAAGAAGAACAGTAAAACTAATGCAGGGAGTGTCCAAGAAAAATGAGCAATTGGAGAAATACTACCTTTGGCATACTCTTGATGACAACAAGCTCCATGCAAGTCCTGAGGAATGATAGATATTCTGTAATTTCTTTCCAGCCACTTCTTTATATTTAACTTCAAATGTGAATGGCAGGCTTCCACTTTCAGAGCTGCACTGCTCCTGTAAAGGCTGCATACCCAACCAGGGACACCAGAAATGGTTGTTATTTCCCACAGTTAATATAACCACCACCTCACTATACTGGTATGGAAGTCCTCACACCGGTAGTTCTTGTGGTGTAACTCTTTACGTAAGTAGCAAAAGTTCTGCTGAAAATCTGATGAAAAGAAGCTTACCCAGAACAGCTCCAGTCAAACGTCAAACATGGTCTCCCCATGTGACAAAGCAAATCCAAAAGTCAGAAGGTAGACAAGGTATGTCAGTAAGCAGGCCTTTGGTATGACCTCCCTGCCAGCGAAGATCCCACAAGGGTTAACTGCAGGTTTATGTGGTGGTACTGCAGGATATTAGCACAGTATGTCTTAAAAAGAAAAAAAAAGGAAAAAAAAAAACCAACAGACAAAACCTCAAAACCAAAACCTTTGGTATCCTCCTAAGTTTATAACAGTTCTTAAGTAACCAGCTAAAGAAAAAGCAAACTTGAACCTACACAGAACAACTAGTAACTTTTTTTCTGAAACAGTGCTTAGTTAGGAGAATTTCATGCTCAAGGTGACAGACTGGCAGTAATGAAATGTGAAGTCTTCCATTTCTCTTCAAAATGATAAGCAACAACACAGGGAGCTTCTCACATTGTCCAGTTCAATTTCCTTCTCACTTAATTATAGATTGGAAGTAATTCCTCTACAATTAATTAAGTTACATCAGAGGCTGACAAGAGAAGTAGCAGTCTGTCTACAGCGCGACACAGGGGAAAGACGACCGTTCTCCCGCCACGGCCATTCATTTTTAGCCTCAAAGAACATTAATCCATTACATCTGCGCTAATGACCAGAACCATTCAATCAAAGGGCAATTAAAGTTCTGCAAAATTCAAGTCCTAAAGTCCAATCCTACTTTTTAGTAAAGTACCTTAATGAACAACGTAAAGCCAAGCCCGAGAGCAGGCTCCCCAGCGTTCCTGTTTACTTGACACAAGAGCCATAAACAGAGGAAAGGAGGGACAGCCTGTGAGGACAGCCACCGTTGGAGAAGACTCCCCCAGCATGGTCCTTCTCACCCAGACTCCTGCTGCCGGCACTGCATTTCGCAAACGTCCAAGATCTGTTGGACAAAACAAAAGCACTCCTCTTCAGGTGTTCCATTTCTTTTTTTTATTTGCTGCTTCACAGCCATAGTACTGACTGTTGTGAATCCCATCTTCATGTTTAATTCTCCCTTTTCATTGCAGTGGGAACAAAACACTCTGTTGAACCAAGTCGGGTGTACAACACCCACCTCAGAATCAAGCAACTGAAAGTCCAGAGCACTATACCTCCAAGCATTTGTGAGTCTGCCCCAAAGCATGCAAGACATTGGAAGTAAGGTGAGAGTTTTCAGGCCTGGGCTGGATGTAAGAAAACTACAGGTGAAATTCATTCATAACCAAGTTTCTTGACTCGGAAAGTGAGAAGAATTAAAAACAAGTAAAACGTAACAGAACTCCTTACCACCATTTCTAGATATTTTTTAATAGTATCTACACCTTTTCAGCCATAATTCACTGCTCCTGTGTTCTGTTTTTAGTTTATCCATTGGTTTCTCCCACCTCAGACCTTCAGCGTTCTCTCAGTCAGCCTCTTCCCTTCTCTGCTCTGTTAATTCTCCTTCCACTTAGTACTTCTCCCTAGTCCTTTATGATACACAGCAGCTTCATGCTCTCTCTCTCCAGATGTTACCACCTCACTTAGGTTTCACCAAGAGCAGAATCAACCTAATTCTTACCCGGTCATTGACAGGTCACTGCAGAGTATCTCAGAGACTGACCCCAGTTTCATTGAGTCGCTAGCACAGACTGCAAACTGGCCCTAAGACGACAGACCTTAAGCACAGAAGGGGGAAGAGAAGCAAGGTAAGATAAGCAGGGAGGCAGATGCACCCCATATTCTTTCGGGGGCTCTGTCTGTACCACACAGATGTTGCCTTACACAGCTCATCACAGGAAGCAGCATGTAAACAAGAATCTTGGTGCTTCAGACACTTTGAACGAAAAGACTACCCAACTACTGGAATGCAGTAGAATAAAAAATAGAATGCACAGGACACAAAATTTCTCCTGGAAATACAGATTAGATATCAGAGGGCTAAGAAATTACCATAGGCTGCATTCTAGCAGACGCAGTTTTAACACTTAAAAACTAGTGTACTTTATTAGCACTGGGAAAAATAAATTTGAAGTGACCAGCACGTGACTGAGTACAATTAGAAGATAAAAAGTTGAGCAGCACAAATCTGAAAGAGTCACCTTTACACAGTGGTGGCTGCTGCAAACATGAGCTGCAAGGTGGGTAAGCACTTTCCAATCCAAGCAAGGCAGTGCAACTCAGAGACGGTCAGCTCCTCTCTGCACTGCATCTACATCAAAAAGCCATGACCTTAATATGAAACTGTATCTCAAGCCAGTACCCAAAAGGCATTGTAGAACTTCCTGTTCATACATCAGTATTCCCTTTCCCTCTGTTACAATTACAGAAGATGGAGACATGCCACTGGCTCTGATCCATCCAGAACCACATGGGTCCTCTATATTCCTAGCAATATTTATTGACATTTTGATAGGGCCACCCTTACTAAAGAGAACAGAGACAAGTTACTTATTAGCCTGTGTGACAGATGGACAGAAGTCTGCTTTAACCAGCCATTCCAGATCCATTTCCACTTTTTATATGACAGCATATGCTGTTATTACTTTCTGGGAGTGATCACACAGGTTACTGGCTAACTTTACAGAACCTGTTTATTTTTTTCCTTCCTCAGCCTAAATCTCAGACAATGCATATTTCTATATTTAGCCTGATGGCTTAAAGTGATATAATTCTATTAGCCTAGCCATTTCCTCTGTTAAACAACAGAAATCCAGGGATTTCTGGATTCTGCAGGTCTTCAAGCCCCACTGGCAATCTACAGTTCTTCTGCAAGAACCTGCAGCATAATGTTGACAAACTGCATAGGAAGAAGAGAATTAGAAGCTATGTATCTTATCAGCTGCAGCCTAAGTACCTACATGGAAGCCTGGCCTCACGGAAGTCAATGACCAGCACCATGTAGATCAACTCCAACCAAAGGGGATGCTTTTTCATCTGTTTTTAAGTCAGTTATAAAAAAAATGCCATCCACTGCTGTCATCCAATATGGTAGGGAAAGTTATTTTTCCATAGTTATTCTTCACATCACCCATTCACTCACATCACCCTTCCCTCCACTTGCTCCCAAATCCAGCTACTTCCAGTTGCTGACACAATCAAACAACCATTTTTATAATACTGGTCCCATACTGGGTCGTTTATAGAGGCTCCTTGTTTCTAAATAGTTTTTTTCTTGTTATTTTTCTTATAAATTCCTCCTGCTACCTCCTGCAGTCTTTTACATGCAGACAGGACTCAGGATCCCCAGAGAGGCATTTTCCCCAAACAAATGAGTGCTCTGTATTCACATACATCTGGGCCAGACCAAGATCACAGAACACATACATATGTGCTCCCAAAGTGCTGATGGTGAGATTCAACCTACCAAGAAACCATCATTTAAGCACAGTTTATTCTCTTAAACAAGATGCTTCCAAGTAAAATGTAACATGGTACCCTTGCTAGATGGGAGACTGGCTTCAGCAGCAGAGCTTGCTTGTGAGATTTTCCACCCCGGCTGGCCACTCCATTCCCAGCCCACAGCTTGCTGACCCTCTCTCTTCTTCCCCCACTCCAGTTGGGCCTCCGCAACCACTTGCAGGGCTGCAGTCAAACTGGATGGCTGGAATGATCTGCATTAACAGTAACTCCCTTCCTATTCCCACTTGGATGGTTAGTCTAAATCCAGACCCTTTCAGCAACCCTCTTTAAAGCACAGGGCCACAAACAGCTGTACTGGCACAGCTCCAGGTATGGTCAACGACCAAGTGTCAAGCCTTCCCTCAAAGAGACTGTCGCGAATGGGTGAGACCTTCCCACTGAGCTAACTGACCATTTTTCTTTCCTAAATTCACCCTCAGAAATATTTCAACTGCTTTGTTGCACGTGAAATGCTTTCCAGCCCAAAATAATCAGTCCAAAGCAGATAATCAGCAGGCAAAATTTCAGCTCCAATGGCTCACATTTGAGAAAGTTAAAAACAACTGAACTAGTCTTATCTAACTGAAAGCCACAGACAACCTCAGCTACAGATACTCAGTCCATTATAATACAAGCATATATTTTTCCCTTTAAACTAATTTATGTTTAATACAGTGTTATATTTTTGCATTTTTGGCTCCTGAAGATCACAGGAAGTGTTTTGTGTGGGTTACTATTATAGCCGCTTTTTATCTGAAAAGTATTCTCTCAAACTGATTGATACTAGTCATAAAGGCATATAAACCAAAGTATTTACCATAACCCAGAAGACTTAAGTTCTTTGTCCATACAACTTAGTTACCTTTATTAAGACACCACGGCCTTACGTATCATGACAGTCCAAAAAATCACCTACAAAAACGAAAGATGAAAAGTCCTATTCAAGACAGACACAGTTCCTCTAACTTCTGTTGAATGCCTACTTTTAGAGCTGTTCAAAGAATAGGGAAAGCAAGCATACAACTCTTCTTTCCCGGTTAAACCCAAATTCAAGAGGATTCTCAACCTTAACTTCCCAAGACAGATTCTAAGCACAGCGGTCAGTGTTCGAAGCAGGCAGCCGAAGGACAGAGCTCTAGCCCCATCTGAGAAGTCACAAAAATACCAATGTCCATACTTCAGACAGCGAAAACCAGCAGTAACTGATGTAAGTCTAATACCTCAAGCATAAAATGAGACGGAGCGGTGAGTACATAACATTAAGATTATCCTCTAGAAATAAAAGAATGGAAATTCAAAGTCTCCACTTCTTATCATCAGCCTAACAGTCTTGACTACTGGTTTTCTCTTCATAACATCGCCAGATTTAAGATATACATTTCAAGAAAATAAAAGGAAAACTGTAATCTTTCTTCCAGGAATTTAAAGGAGAAAGGACATCACAGTCTGAGTAGCACACCCCCAAAGCACGTCCCATCTCTGCAGTTTTACGTAAAATAATCTGCAGTGAATATTCATATTGCTACAGATTAGAAAATTGACACCAATATGCTTTTGGGCTACTTCTCTAGACAACAGCAGTTTTACAGATGGGTCTTCCCTTCCAGGTTCAGCAGAGCACACCACAAACAAAGGGTTTATCAGATTGCATCCAAGGCATAAATCAGTTATTCAAGATACCTCCTGCAAAAGGCAACAGAATGAAAAGAGGGATGGACAGCAAGGGGGGGGGCTTCTAGTCTGAGGCGAACACAGATACAGTGTCAGATCACACCCCAATCACCTCCAGTGTTATCTGGTAGATGAATGATGTACTTCTGAACAAAGGCATTCTGTAATAAAAGGGACTCTATCAGAGCTGATACTTCACAGTTCCAGCAGAGTAGTAATGTTACCAGCATATGTGATTTTAAATACAATATTTATTCTTTCACAAATAGTTAAAAAAATAGATCCCACTATTAAATCTCTCTTTTAAAACTACAGATGGAACCACAAGTGGGCTTGTCCAAACTCGTTTACACTAACTCCCACACGAAAATGCAGTCCCACAGAGGCACTCACTACAGGCGATGTCTTTATGGTTGTTTAACAGTTCTTTCTCCCCACTCCAGAAACATTCCAGAGGTAACTCAGACTCTTCCTGGTTTTTTGTGCCATATCCAAACATGACATTTACATGTGATTTCTGATACAAATTCTTCATGCTACCTCCTCTAAAGCACCCTATACCCAAAGGAACAACTTCATGCTGAGCCAGAACTGCTGTTCCTCCTCTAAATGAGGATCAGAACTTAAGTTCCATGTTTTGAGGTCTATTCACACCCTGCTCTGGGGAGAAACACAGCATAAATGCTGGGGAGCTATCTGGCTCTTCTGGGGGGGGGGAGGGGGGGGAAAGGAGGGGGAGGAGAGATAGATAAAAGTAATATTTTATTTCATAAAAGTTTGTATAGTGTTCATATTACTGTAGTATCTAAGCACTACGCAGTAAGTGCAAGTTAATGAAGACTGGGTAACTGCCTTTCATCTTAAAAAGAACCGGAATAAGCCCACCGAAAAAAATCGAAGTTAAATAGTAAAACTAAACAGATGAAGAAGAAACAGTTTCTTCCAGCGTTTCCAACTGTCACGTTACATGCCATTGCTTCTACTCTATTAACTTGCAACCACAAAACAAATCATATTGGAAATTCAACTTTAAAATGGTTAAGAGCGTAAGCGGGGGAAGAAAAGGAAATAATCAATCTTCTAGGGGAGGATAAAAATCACAATGAATCTATTACTTGGCTCTCGAAGTGGAAACCAGGGTTCTTCTGAAGCTTACAGAGTACGTTGGATTGACATGATGATTCCCAATCAAACTGCAACACACCTTTGAAATTTTAACTCACTGAAAGGTAAGGAAGAGCCATTACAGTGCAAATAAATAGTTGTCTTTGCAGAAAATTAGCACAGAAAACACATTTTATCACAGAAAAACCAGCATCTAAAATAGATACAGATGAACTCCATTACAAAACTATTGTGCCACAGTGAAGTCTGAGCTCTTTATGCTATAGATCTAAAACACAAACACTTTTGTCTTGAGATCAGCTCTCAAAATCAAGAATAAGTTTTAATTTTGTAAGAATTATGATATGTTTGGACTTGTGGTTTCTTTAGTTATCTATTATTAGCTCGAGTTTAGTTGTCAAGACAACAGTTTCTACTTCTACAAAATGCTCTAACTGTAAGCAAAATGTCACAGTCAATATCAAAAGTTCGCCAGATTGGCCTTGTCTATAGCCAGGAAATAAGAGAATCTCCTTAGGACAGGGTCAGGCTGCCACCAGAACAATGGCAATCAAACACAGAGAGACTGGATATTTCTAAAAGATCACATCCACCTGGTAGAAACTGAAGGATTCCAGGAGCAGTCCACCTTACACAAGATCTGCTGCCCTACTTGGCTTCTGTGCAGTACATTACTGCAATGGCCACTCCAAAGTAAAGTATGATATGTGTAACATAACTGATGAATGCATATGTTTCAATAGAGAAGAATCAGATTTTACATACCAGAGATATTTTAGGGTATGGCAAAAACACTCCCAAAACATCACAGTGCACTGAATTTGTA
Source organism: Haliaeetus albicilla (assembly GCF_947461875.1). NCBI lineage: Eukaryota > Metazoa > Chordata > Aves > Accipitriformes > Accipitridae > Haliaeetus > Haliaeetus albicilla. The sequence goes on from NC_091485.1 coordinate 18,572,954, forward strand.
TTACCAGAGAAATGGAAGTCAAAGGAACGCAGCGGTTCGGTACTGAACACATCCCGTGCAGCAATGCAGAGAAAAAAGGAACGTGCTCCCAGACATTAGGTCAAGCCTCATATCGTGAGAGAAAGTGAATGGACACCTAGACTTTTTTTTTGGCTATGTGATGTAAGCATGATAGCAATAAACATAACAGCAGCATCAGTCACATCCAAATATCTGTAATTCACCAGGTTCCTGTATGTCCACAAGTCACCATTGGGAAAGCCTGCCAACATGCAGTTTAGTATTTGTAAAACCAGGTCAGGTACCTTATGATTACACCCATTATCCTTATAATCTATTTTTCTCTCAAAATACATGTTTTGCATTTTTTTTAAAAAAACACAGTAGACCAACATAAAAAAATAATGTCGATGTCCTCTTTACAGTCCCAGACTCAGACTCTTCCCTGTGCTAAATGTTCTCATGTATACAGACAAAACATACAGACAAAACAACACACAGCTCCCTGGAAGGTAGCTATGTAATCTGCTCCCTCTTTCCAATCATCTGCAGGGTTACATGAGCCATAGGTTGAAGCAACAGCGTAACAGTCTACCGAAACCATTTTTCCCACCCCGCTGGTATTCATTCAACACAGGAGAAAAGGACAGAGTAAAGGATACTTCAGGGTAACTGTGCATGGAATACTCTAACGGAGTTAGAGTCAGTTATCATTAGTCACTTCATTTTAAAGATCCATGTGACTAATTTTTTTCTTTCTATATAATGTATATATCCATGCATAAACACCCTCCCTACGCAGTCATCTTCTGCCTTTTATCTCTTTGCCTCTCTAAATATACACTTGCTTTAACTTGGAGAAAGCAACTGTACCCTAAATTCCAACCTCAGATGCAGTCCTTCCCTCTGATGGAATGCTTCATAAATACTTACAGTATTTAGTCAGAACATTTATTTTGTTGCAAGAACAGATGGGAATAAGCTACCTGAAAGTATCAATATTAGCTTGTTAACTCAGTTTGCAGGAAACCAGAATAGCTCACTGGCAGCAAAACAAAGAAGTGGAGAAGGAAAGGCAAGTAGAGAAGAAAAGAACATCAACGTACAAATAACCTCCTCAGCATGCCGTACTGAGGGGCATGTAGGGAAGGTGTCTGGCAAATTGGAAGCAGTCCTCTTGAGCAACAGCCATTTCTGTCAAATTTGCATTTTCAGGGATACGAGAGTATTGTTGCCTGCACCCCTATGTTGGAACAGCTCCTCAGCTCAGTCAAGGCATCAGACACTCACTTGTCAGATTTAAATCTCCTGGATTAAATCTTCTGGCCTCTCCTTTTTAAATACTATGTTTTAGTTTTATCTCACAGGTGATTTTCAACATGTGGCAAAGTAAGCGCTATAATGTCTAAACAACTCATTTCATTTCCATTAAACAGTGCCACTGATAATCTATTCAGATATGTTTTATTTCCTCTAAGTTTCCATATTTACTTCCAACCACAGTTCAAACCCTACGCATCGTGAAGGAAGGCTACAGTCGCCCGAGTTGTTGGTTTTAATCATCATTTCATATTAAGACCTAAAGAATATTTTATTTTTTATAGTTAAAAGTTATTGCTTCTTTCAATGTCTTTGCTAATACATCATTAGCATCATATAAAAATTCAAAATTTCAGCACTTGACATTGCATAGTTTTTGATCCCTAACAATAAAACAAAGTTCTCAGATGCTCAAAATACAATGATTCCTAAGCATGAGCAATAAGCAATATTGTCACATTGTATTAATGTCCTTGTGGTCCTGGTTTTAGAAAAGAAGAATCTGTATCTGGCATAAAATGTCAGAAAATCACCACTGTGATGGGTTGACCCTGGCTGGACGCCAGGTGCCCACCAAAGCCGTTCTATCACTCCCCCATCCTCAGCTGGACAGGGGAGAGAAAAATATAACAAAAAACTTGCGGGTCGAGATAAGGACAGGAGAGATCATTCACTAATTACCATCACGGGCAAAACAGACTCAGCTTAGGGAAAATTAGCTCACTTTTTATTACAAATCAGCCAGAGTAAGGTAAATGAGAAATAAAACGAAATCTCAGAACACCTTCCCTCCACCCCTCCCTTCTTCCCGGGCACAACTTCACTCCCGGATTTCTCCACCAAGCCCCCCCAGCGGCACAAGGGGGACAGGGATGGGGTTTACGGTCATCACATGTTATTTTCTGCCGCTTCACCTCCTCAGGGCGAGGGCTCATCACACTCTTCCCCTGCTCCAACATGGGGTCCCACCCACGGGAGACAGTCCTCCACGAACTTTCTCCAACGTGGGCCATTCCCACGGGCTGCAGTTCTTCACGAACTGCTCCAGCATGGGTCCTTTCCACGGTGTGCAGTCCTTCAGGAGCACACTGCTCCAGCGTGGGTCCCCCACAGGGTCACAAGTCCTGCCAGAAACCCTGCTCCGTGGGCTCCTCTCTCCACAGATCCGCAGGTCCTGCCAGGAGCCTGCTCCAGCGCAGGGTTCCCACGGGGTCACAGCCTCCTTCAGGAACCCACCTGCTCCGGCGTGGGGACCTCCACGGGCTGCAGGGGAATCTTCGCTCCGGCGCCTGGAGCATCTCCTCCCCCTCCTTCTGCACTGACCTTGGTGTCCGCAGGCTTGTTTCTCTTACATGTTCTCACTCCTCTCTCCGGTGGCTGTTTTCCGCCTCCCAACTTTTTTTTCCTTCTTAAAAATGTTATCACAGAGGCGTTACCACTATCACTGATTGGCTCGGCCTTGGCCGGCGGCGGGTCCGTCTTAGAGCCAGCTGGTATGGGCTCGCTCTCTCTCGAACACAGGGGAAGCTTCCAGCAGCTTCTTACAGGAGCCCCCCCTGTAAACCCCCCCCCGCTACCAAAACCTTGCCACATAAAACCAATACATTCACAGATCTGTGAACACTGCTAAAATTACACTGCTAACATTTCTCTTTCAAATAGCCACAATCAAAAGACTAGCTGCTGGGATCCTTCCATACAGCCTACTACCCTTAACTTAAAGCAGATCATTTTTTTTTCTTACGCACACCCCAAAACATAAAATACCAAGGTGAGCATTCCTAAAGCTTTACAGAGAGCAAATCTTGATGCGTTCAATAACTCTCCTCACACCAAGAGGACCTACCTTTGCACAGACACAATATGCAATAACTTAAAATGTAAAGACATTTTTCCCCTCACAGACATGAACAGAAGTTCAAATTTGAATATATCCCACATTTTCAGTTATGAACACAGACTTAGGTATAAAAGGAGAATCTGTCTTGAGAGTAGTCAATGTGTTTTCCTGGTTATAATGTCGCTTATGAACAGTACTCTTACCAGTAGGCACAGCCAGCCAGCAACATCAGCACAAGACTCCTGCAGAGTGGGGACCAGTAAATATGTTTTCCTCAAAATCATATATAGGAAATACTTAATTTAAGTTCAATCATCTGATAAGTTGAGCAGAACTGGGGAGGGAGGAAAAATCATGTTTTATAAAAAATTAAAATAAGAAACCTAAAAAAGTATTGATCAGGGAAAACACACCACTGTGTATCGGTTTATAAACACATTTCCATCTCTTCTACTTTCCCCGTTTTCATGACAACTGTTAACTTGGAGTTTGCGACAGGAAGAGGCTGTTTTGGGGAGTTTTGGTTGTTTTTTTTTTAAATACCGAATTCAAACCACAGGACCAAACTGATCTCTTGCAGTGAAATAAGCAGTGTTGTCCATTTACAATTCATGCCTGTCCCCCTTTGCAGCTTTTAACGAAAGCAAGAGCAAAGCTGGTGGCAAACAATTGGCAAAGTTTACCACTTTTCTGCCGCCTTGGCAAGGTTTCTTAGGCTAGGAGAATGACATAAGCTCTGTATCCCATACAGAGTCCACAAGTGACCTACTCAAGAAGGCTATTTGAATATTCACAAACTCAGGTTTAGACCTGGCACCCAGGAAACTCTTACTAAGCTAAGATTCCCAAAGTTCATGGAAATGGATGGAGAAATAGTCTCAACAGCAGTGAGAGGAAAATTAAATTAACAGTGACAAGAAGGTCTAGAAGTCATCTTGGTGGTTCTGGATGGCAGATGGTCCTCTATACCAGCCAGTTTAATTAAGTAACGTATGGAGCGAAAGCATGTAAAATAACACAGGAAATAGAGTCTTGCTCCCTCCTTAAACATTTGAGATGGCATGAATCTAACAGCTGCTCATGCAAAGAGAAGAAAAAGAATAGCAATTTTTTTTGTAAAATTATTACAAGCCTCTGCAATATATGTTTCATGTTGGTTTTTAAGTCCTTGCTCTAGTTCATACTGGATTCCAAGCATTCATGAACCTTCATTTCAAGTTTTCCATACGCTAGCTTCATTTTAAAGGTTCTAGACCAAGGAAAACATATTTGTAAAGCTAATTAACGTATTTATGCATTATAAGCATGTTTGGGTTTTGCATTATCCATATTACGTTACCCCATTTTGTCAGTAACTTTCAATTATATGGGGTATTGTATTTGTACTGTTCACCTTTTACACGCTATCTAAAAATAAGATAAAAACATGAATAACATCTGAAACTTTTCTCTTTATTTGACATTAACAGATAAAACAACATTTTCACACAAGTATCATCACAAGTAATTTCTCAACAGTTATTCTTAAAAAACAATGCAAGAAAATATTTCATGGTCAGCTCTTTGCAGGACCATCTGACACTACAAACGGAATACAGTGTTCATAGCATAGGCACAAAAACAGTGCGGGGGAGATTGCACAATGATACTCATGCCACTTTAATCAAACTCTAATTAATCTGATGGTTTTACATTCTGACATAGTTTTGGTGAAAAGAGACATACCTAATTACAACATAACTTGTTTATCCAGCAGCTTATAAGGTTTTGACTGTAAAAGTGACATTCACAAAATAAATGCACCCTGTAGCATGTAATTTACTTTCATATGAAGAACCCCGAACAAAAAAAAATTATGCTGTGTCAGCAACCAGACAGATAAGCAGAAATTTAAAAGGTGGCTAATTGCTTTGGCAGACCTAAAGAGCAAGTACTTTAAAATAAAGTGAGTGTTTTCATATTATCTACCATTTCCAGTAGGTCAGACTTTGATGTGATAACTCACTCACTGTAGGTTGTTCCACTACTAAAGTTAGACATTGTGTCCATCCATAATTGTGTATTCAAGGCCTAGCCCCTGTTGAGCAATGTTGAAATAATCCTGTTGGCTCTTGCAGCATTCAAGCCTACCACACATTCAAGCTCACAGAAGAAACTTCCAAGGCTGAAGTCAAAGACACTCTTCTTTTTCACTTATTTTCTAAGTCTTTTCCTTTTAACTTAAGTAGCATTAAGATCATAACACAAAATAGTGCCAACCAGAAACCACTGAGCATCAAGCATAAGGACTTTCCAAAGTCAAATATTTGTGTATGTCCCTTTTTTTTTTTTCTTATTCTGAATATCCAAATACAAAGACAAGGACTTATAACTCTATCACTGTGAGACCCAAGCAACAGCATTACAGAAATGACTCCAGGAAGATGTACCAGCATCCTGCATCCCCTTTTTTTTGGTTAGTATGCGTTACAAAGCTATCTTAGTAAGCATGAACTAAATTGGAGAAGACAGTCCAATTTTATGTTAATTATTTCAGCAGAAGTCAAGCACATAATCATCTTTTGTAACACAGCACTTCTGCATAACTGGACAGGAACATTTAATGACAGGAAAATCATATACGCATCAACACATATGAAGTGCTGGAAGAAGGAAAACACTTGGCTAATGGGAGGAAGACTTGACATAGCCAGCACTATGCTCTTCAGAAGCAAAACCTCATTTGGTTTATCATTAGCCTCAATTCCAAGTGAACAGAAACATAAAGTAGGTTCAAAATTATTAGGTTTCTGTATAAGTTGTCTTCCATTTGTAGGAACCATTAAGCTACAGAGGATTAGCAGCAGGTAAACAAAACTGGGAAATCGGCAGGAGGAGATACAAAAAAATAAAAAAAAACCCGAAGATCTTGCATAGTATCTTTACATGTAAGAAATAAAGTAAAGAAGATTAATACTACTAGCTATCGAGTCAGACAAACCATATTCAATAGCTGAGACCAATCAGGAAGATACCCCATCTTCTATACAGTAATACATACTCTTACATGGTAAAATAAATATGAGGAACGAAGCAACAGAACAGAATGAAGCATCAGAACAACAGAGGTTTAGTAATCTCCCTAATCAAATCCCAAATTTGCAGTGGAAGTGCAAAGTAAAGGAACTTAAAAAAACCAAACCCGAAACAAATAAACATAACTAAGTAATACAAAGCAAAGTTCCCAAACAAGAAGTTTTCAGTTCTTGTAGAAATACGCCTGTGGATCTGTTTTCCATCAGAAAATCCAATGCATTAAACCAGAAATATTTCTTGTAGAGTATCCTTTTGATGACACTACTCATGACATAAAAACTGAAATAGGCATTTTAGAAGTTAGAAATTTTACAATATTTCGTAACGTTATGACTTTTCATTCTAAGTGATTTTTTCTTTTATGTTGCATGTTATCATACCAGACTACAGAAGATCACATCAATCCAATGTAAATGTAATTTTTGTGGAAAAGTGCAAAAATGCTTTTTTTATTCTGTTTTAAACCAAATTTTGATACAGTAAGCTTTCCAGCAAGATGTAAAATCCCTGTCTCACCAAAAGCTTATTCAATGTTACTCTGACCCATCAGAGAGTTACCTCTGAGAGGAGTTCTATGTTTTTATAAGGTGAAGTGCAAAAGATGCTTTGATTGTGTTTTATTTAACGATGGATAGTAGCCCTGTGGCAAAAGGAATACAAATAAAAATACATACGTTCATATCAGTGAAGAATTGTCAGCTGTCTCCCTCCTCAAAAACTAAACTGCAAGATTCTTTACTAATTATATAGACAACACTTACAAGATAACAGCTCAAGGAAATAAAACAATGTTGATTACTTTAAACGCATGCAACAGCTTCCAGCTACTCATGAGATGGTAGCTCCCTCCCACTTGCAACAAGAATTCATGTCAGCTTTGCTCTTTTTTCGGCACTTACTCAGAATCTTTAGAATTAAGGTTGTCTTTTTTTCATAATTTATTTTCTTCCACTTGACCTTTACTGCTCTTCTGCCCAAACACAAGCAATTCAAGACATATGGAAAAAACATAATTTTGAAACTTAAGATCTAAATAACAAATTTCTAGATTCAAGATCATTTCTTCAGAAAAGTCTTATTCCTATTACTGCAGGTTGGACTACATGAACTCCATAAGGTCCCTTCTGACCTGAAGTATTCTACAATTCTCTTTGTATCATTAGAAGATGAAACATGAGTGAGTACAGTTCACCTCTTCAATCTCTGTTTTGCCTGGAAAACTCTACACTCCTCCATGCAATTGTCCCGATGTTACTTTCACCTACTTTTTCAGCTAAGAGCTGCTACTATGCCCACAAAAAAATTGTTTTACACCTGTAAGAAGAGAGGCCTCTAGTGTACAGCCAAGAAACAAATTTTTTTCTGTGCCTTATTTAGGATTCATTTCTCAGCCTTATTTAGGACCTGCAAAGACTACTAGTTTTTTCTTGAAGTTCACTAGGTATTTTTATCCATGTCCACTAATTTTTAAACAATGACTGTCAGGTAAAATTTACCAAACTCAGTAGATAGCACTGTGTTGGCTCTGATCATACAAACAGCTGTATGCAGAAAAAGCTGCAACGGTCTCTCAATTCCCACTGAAATCAATGTGATGCTGCATGTAAACTCCCTTGCAAAGTATCAATGAAGATTTACTGATGGACCCAATTTTATATTGGTTTGTCTGAATACACGTATGAATTTTTTCACATTAAACTCACCAGATTGCCTCAACACAGATTAATATAATTGCTATTAACATAAAACATTCTTTTCATCTAGATTTGCATTTCTCCTGTTGTTTTGCCTCCTTCTCAACTCAACTCTGACCCACAGATAAATTAGAAATCAGATCAGCCTAGAATGTGCAACAGTGACTTAGCCTCTTTGGACTAAAAAGAAATGGCAGATAGAGCTGCTGGGAAAAAAAAAAAAGCATCAATGACAGTCAGTACCAATGTGCTCTATTTTACGACAGTAAGAACAAGCAGTATCTGAAGTTTACAGGGCTTCTCTTCCCACAGTACACTTCCACCACAATTCCTGCACCTCCGACTTTACAGGGCGATCTGAGAATACAAATATCTAGAATGTGTATGTTGAAGACTGTGAACCCCTTAACATTGAATAAACATTTCTATTAAAGCCACCGAGTGAAATAATCATGTGGTTTCTTCTATGTAGCTGAGTAAAACGTTTACTATGACAATTCCAGCTCCGACTGCTGCAGGAGGAAATCCTCACACAGCTCCATGTGCTAAAATAATACCCTAAAGTAGTAGCAGCATGATTGGATTTCTACATGCATCTAAGGTCACCCAGGTCTTGCGTCTAGTCTGTTGATCCCTCTGCCACCCAGACACCTGCACTGCATGGGCTCCCTGCACAGGAAGGCTGGAGCGATCTCCTAACAATGTGCTCACTTGGAATTTTGGAGTGCAACATCTTGAAGCAGATAAATAGATCAAACCCATCAAGCCACAAACTTTCTGACATTCTCCAGAATGGGCAGGTTTTTTTCTCCAGAGCACGGAGGTTTTGGTATTAATTTGAACACGGAGGAAAGCTGGAGTCTGCTACGCAGAAACATCTAGTCAAATAAATACGTCATTAAGCTAACTAGCTACAGGATTGTCTAGCAGATGGATGGCATCTTGGTTGCTAGTGGAACACTTTTCTATAGCCTTGTTTGAGGCAGACACATATGGCTCTCCCAAGCATTGATGCAAGCTCCCAGATGGACTAGATCATTGCTGACACCTTATTATAAACCCCAGAGATGAAAGAAGGGAGCACAATTTTTGAATCACAACATAGGACTCTGAAATATTCAGACTTCCTAAAAATTGAGTTTACAACAGAATATCTTAACTTCTGTTGAAAGAAGCTACTTCTAACCAGGAACAGAAAATAGGGGAAAATGCTTTATCAAGGATAGTTAGAAAAGCCTTGAGGAAACTTAAAAGACCAGAAGATCCTTAATGTAAATGTGTATCATAACTACGTTTATGGAGTTACAACTATTACAGCTCTAAGGATGCAAAAAATTATCTGCTGTGCAGCTGTTACTGACACCAAAAAGCTTCCATCTGGAATTTCTTGATTGGGGTGGAAGGGGAAAGGAAAGAAGAGGAAGCCATTTAGACATTACAGATGCATGACATCCCTGAAATGTCTGTATCCTAAAGGACTGAGAGAAAGAGAGAGAGGTCTAGCTACAGGAACAACAGGAAAACTAGCAGAAGTATGTGGGAGAGAACAGAACCAGTTGCATACATTTGGTTTTTGGTAGGTGTCAGGGACACCTGAGAACATCTCAAGTACATGAGGGACTATGGCTTATTTTATGCATCAAAGTCAGAAACAGGAAAAAAAAGTATTCTTTTGACATTTTTACACTGTGAAAAGAGACTATCCTTAGCATCCAGTAAGAATTTTACTCTTCTCCTTCACCCAAACGTAAGACTCAAGATATCAGGAGGATGACTTATCACATATTTTCTCACCTCCAATATCTGCTATACCATGTAAACCAAGAAAGTTAGATCTCTGAGACTATTATAACTCTGTGACAAAACTTTTCAGTTTCAAAAAAAAAAAAAAAAAAAAATCAACTCACTGACCCTGGGAATATGTTAGGAATTCCGTACATTCACGAGTCAAGGAGATGCTTAAGCTGCTAAAATTTGTCTGCCTCTGCTGCAGTGGCCATAAACTTAACAAGTATGTAAACATCTTGGAAGCCCCAGCTCAACGTACAACAGCTAATATATCATAACTCATTTGCCTCTTCAGTTTCTAAAGGGACAATTGTGCATGGTTGAAGATACTGAAAGCACTAATTTCAACGTATTGAAATCAGAGTTCGTCCCAAGTTTCCATTCACAGCTTTTAGTGCAGCTTTTATCTTCTTGACCAATTGAAAGTTCAGAAGGTTTTTTCTTATAGGGAGAATATAACAATCCTTGAACCATCTTATAAAATAGAATTTTTATAAATAAAGGGACAAGGGTATCCTTTTCCTCTTTGGAGAAAAAATATAATCTCTACCTCCATCACATCATGGACCTCAACAGGAATGTCCAGGGAAAGTCCCAGTTTTATAAGGGTCACTTACAAAAGGGCTTAGGTAGAACAGAATTTCCAGCTACATACACTGCGTCTGCAACTACTTCAACTGGACAGTTCCTCTTCTCTGCAATACAACTGTCCCTCTGGGAAACAAGTTCAGCTGGACAAAAACAGAAAAACCATGACAACTACCTCCCGTCTTTCTCAGAACCCTGATGAATATATGCTTCACTGTTCATTTTAACCTGCTACAATATAAAAGCTTCAGGATATTCCTTCCTTTATGTAAGTCTTCCTATGCAAGACATAGGGAAGTGCAGCTTGCAAACCTCTGTGGTCAGGGCTGACATGACAAAGGGGCAAAAGAGGCTTTGGTTCTCCTGAGGTACTCCTTTAGATGAACTCCAGATTGAAAAGAAAGGGCAAGAGAGATACTAACTGGCATCCACGGAAGCATAATGAAACATGGCTCAGATGAGAACTAGGCAGTTTCTGTGCTGCAAGATATTTTCCAATATTTTTAATTTCTCTCAAAGCAGACAAACCCCCAAAATCTCCTAATTTCCTACCAACTGAAGGCTTCAGTTTTAAAACCATCAAACAGAACGTTTTTTTTTTTTCTTAGTTTTACTTTTTAGAGGACTGACAGTTTCAATATGTAGATACAGAGGATCACTGCAGGTCCCCAAATCTGAGGTGGGTCCACAGGGATTTCCTCAGTCCTTGACTTTGCAGCAGACTTCTCGTGCAGGCTGTCCAACGAAACCACATGTTCCTAGAAACAGTGTCCCTGGTCACAAAGTGGGATCCTTGGCAGTTTAGCTCCATGCCAAGGACCCTGAAAACACCTGGCCTCTGGCCAAAACACAGTTCTCCAGGAATCAAAGAGAGGTTGTGTCTTATTCTGATTTCAGTGAAAGTCTGTCAAATCTAAAATATTTGCAATGAAACATCCCAAGTTCAATGAACTGCCATTTTCTGAGTAAATTACGTTCACTTGCAAGTTTGCAATTAGCTCCATCTAAGATGCCTCTTAATAGCAGCATCATGAAAACTGATCAATAGCAAGTGACACAGAGGAAAGTTAAGATAAATCAAGTACAGTATAAAATGCTGAAGTTAAAGCATGGTAAACATCTATGTCAAGAGGCTCTTGTTCATACACAGATGGTTTTAGATCACTGTAATTTAACTTATGTTCTGAATGATGTTCTCCTGCAGATGTAAAATGACCTATGACTGATTCAAGCTAAATACATAAGCCTGTTCTACATTCAACACAGCATTCACACACAAGTTTAACATACTTGAACATATACATCTTGATTCGACAGTTCCCAGTGATTTGCTTTGGTGTCTCCACGTAGACATGATTAAAGGCTTTTATCTCCAACCTCTAACAATACCCAGGGGAAAACAGGGAATGGGAAGAGGCAGAGTCTGTTGCTGGTTGCATATTCAACTAAACAGAAAACTCATAATTTCAAAAGACACTTTCAGAATATCTTACACATCTAACTCCCACTCTACAACTCATAGAGGCCCTCTTCTTCCTCTCTCTATTGCTTTTAAGTCCTCTTGGTTTGCTATGTTTTTAGGTAATTTCAAACAAAATTAAAAAGAACCATGAACCAAATGCTTCTTAACTCATTACCGTGCATTATCAGCACTAACACACATCAGCACTGCTGTATTTGTTTCTTGAAATTTACCTACTTGCCCAGCCACCCCCTGTGAAAAAAAGGAGACCAATCTACATAGATTATTGCAGCTTTCTGCGGTAGAAACTTTACAGTATTCCAGTCATTTTCATCAAAAGGCTGTAAAGATCATTAGAACACAACAGTGATTTTCACCTACAGCTGTGAATTAGAATCCTCATCTCTGTACCCACTCCAGGTGGCCTCCTCTTGCAACTAAAGAGATGCTTATCTCCCTAATCCTTGGTACATTAAGCCCTACATTAAAAAGTGATACCACCATTGTTATCAGTCTAATAAGGCACTCTAAGAATAAAGATATTTGTAAAATGCTTTGATGAGAAAGCTTTGCCATAAGGTGCTAAGTAGAACAGGTCAGATAAAGCACACATTTGACAAACATTGGCAGTATTTCTGTTCATCAACAGATGGTAGCTTTTTAAATTTTTTTTTATTATTATAAACTATGTGAAAGTAGGCACCAAACAGTACCTGTATTCAACATTATGCAAGCTGCTTTGATCAGATAGATGGATCACAGTTTTAGGCCTCCCAATTAAATAACGATAACTCATAATTTAAGACATTTTAAGTGAAAATTGGGTACTTGCAAAAAGTTAATCTCAAATGTGCTGTTTCTAAAAACCTGCTAAGAAGGCTATTAAAACAGCAAGAGGAATGTCAAAGGGTCGCAAGCACCGAAAACATTCATGCTGGAAATATTCATAGAACCCCCTTCCTCTCCACTTCCACTACCCATACAAGTTTGGTGACGAACTAGTCAATACAAACCTTTTGTAAAACAAAATGTCTACATGTGAACTGCAGTGGCCAACAGAGGCTATTAGTCAGCCCAGGTCTAGCTTTCATATGACCAGGTGCAATCTTTAATTTAGGAGCATTGTATCTTATCTGCACATATTTTTACAAACCTTGAAGTTAATTTTGCTTAACACTAGTTAAGCAAAACCTACAAAACCAGTCATCCATTAAGGTGAAATTATAAGAGAAGAACACACACCAATTTGGTACTTCACAGAAGGCACCAGTTCAACAGCTATGGAGATTAAGTTAGGTTATTTATAAGAGTTCCCCACATCTTCTCTCCCACACCTTCTGCTATGCTCCTCAACTCTGACCCATAGGGCAGAAGCCAGGCAACTCACTGTTCTCTTATGAAAATCCCAAGGAAACCATGGCAAAGGTCCAGTTGAAATTCTGTATCATACAGGCCAAAATACACTCTACGAATTAGCATCACTTGACTAAATAACTAATGGTTAAGCAAAAGCAGAAAATGAAGCAATACCATTTACACCCAATAGTTTAAGAAACACTGCTACATTTAGGCAATTACATATAGTACATCCCTACTAGACATAGGACTAACAAATTCATATTAATTCTTGCTTCATGTGTCATTAACACCTAGTGGAATGTTTAAAGGTGTTTACAAGTCCAAAGTAATAATGGATCACTCTTAATTAACACACAGTAAAAATTTCATTAAAGTCTCAGTGGAAGAAGGTGGTTGTAAAGAGATTGCTTCATATCTCAGTTACAGACTGCCCCCTCCTTTCCCTCTATGAAATGGAGGACAAGTAGGTTACAGGTGTGAGAAATGAAAATAATAGGCTCAGCTACACAACATAAAGAAGTAATTAAAAAAGAATCACACATTTTCCTTACAAGGAGAGTGAAGTTGTGTTTAAAAAAAACAGAGTACTGTTTGAAGAAGCTTGCAAGTACTGGATGCTGAAAATTAAAGACAAAGCACAGTAGCCCTATACTGGCATATGCTAAATAATACTAGCCAGATGAGTCAACTCTTATTTTAGAATTCTGAGTAAAAATCAGGGTTTATCCAGAAGGAAACACTGTTTTCCAGTCTTCTCTCAATGTGGGAGAGATTCCAGATTTTACTTTAATAAGTATTAATATTCGTTCTAACGGGAACTCTAACAGAATTTTGTACTGTCCTCTAAAATCACGACTTAAATACATTCAGTGGTCAAAGATTACGATAGAATAATTCAAACCTCAAGATATTTATCATACAAACATTCAAAAAAGCACATCTTCTCTAAAAGCCAGTACATCTTTTACAAACAATTTCAGAACATGGGAACAAAATGAAATACTGAACACAGAAAGAATGGAAATCTCCAAACTCATCTTTTACAGGCAATAGCAAGTGCAATACTGTGACTACATTTTTTCAGAAGCAGATTTTATTATCAGTTTTCAACAAAAAAGGTATCAGGGTGTTTAGCATGGAAGAAATCAAGAGCACAAGGAGATGGAAACACAAAATTCCTACAGACACTTCATCGACCCACTCCATTCTCGTGTGCAGCATTTGGGCAGTGTACCTTTTCTAGGTGATACTGTCCTGCCTTTTAGAACTATTCCTGAACACAGGCTCATTTAAAAATGTGGGTACAATGTCCACCACTCTCACCATTTGTTTTCCCTGTCCTATATACAGCTAGGAGTCAGCGTCAACACAGATAAAACTTTGCTGCTATCCCCATACAACTGTCAAAACACACTTGTCCTTTTTTCCACTGCAACCAGCATTAAAGTCCAATGACTTTAATATTGTCATTTATCACCTCATCTTAGTGAAGCCAAACAAGAGCACATGGATTACATTTTAGTCCTACCCAAAAGTACACATCAAGTAAGTGCTATTCTAGTAAGTAAAATTCCTCTTAAGAGGAATAGTTCTCCAAAACTGTAAAATATACAACTGAAACTTATACTGAAAAGCAAGTAACAAGCACACATTTCCAAATTCAGCCATGTGCAAAAAACTCCTATTAGAATTATTTTGGATAAAAAAATATCTTCAGTCATGCCTACCAACCCAATGCCTATTTATAAATTTGTCTATACAGGACTAATGCTTTTTTGGCTTGGTAGGGGAGAGACTGAAGCCTGGGAAAAACGCTGAAAATGTTTGTGTTTTAAAAATCTGAAGTAATGTTCAGTTCAGAATATAACCAAGTTTGCTTAATCAGTTTCAACCTCTAAGACTAAATGTTTGATTCAACACAAAACAATATATTCTGTTTCTAATGGCACTCTAATGGAAAAATGCCTCAGCTTGGCCTATGACTAATTTTTTTAACAGTTATCTAGCCATCAGAGAGTCTATTACACCTACAATTCTACTTAACACGTAGCAAAACCTAAGCACAGTGGCATCAGGCAGAGCCCCACACCACAGGTTTACACTGAGCATAAGTGTTCTAGCAGCAGTAGTTTATTTATCCCTGCCATGTAACTTTAACAGCCTTTCTGTGTGGATGCTGGCAATCACTGACTCCCATTGTCCCCAACTGTCTAACCACACTTTCAAATGCTTTTCAGTTTTAGCACATAATAAAACAAAAAATCACTATGATTTCCCATCCTCTTTTGGTGCTCTCCTCAAAAACTAACCTTCCTAACTCACAAATTACTTCCATAATAAAAATATATTTCTATGAGAATGCAGCTACCTCAATTTGGAGCATCCAGACTCCTGCGCCCAATGAGTTTTCAAAATCCAGTGGTAAGGATTTCTGATCAGTTTCTCTGCAAAATGCAGGCATTAAAAATAAATTATGGGTGTGGATGCGTCGCCTTCCCAGCCCTCTCCCCACCACACACACTGCCACCCCCAGCTTCTTTGCTGGTTTTCATGCAGATTTGTGCCAGACATTCGGCATCCTCATTAAGTGGTGTCTGGCAACCTGCCTAAGTTTTAGTGGGTTCTGGGAATGCCAATATATTAACCAGAGAACTTTCTGCATACCCTAGAGAGGTTTTATTCTAGAAAAGTCAACCATTTGGCACAAAGAAAACTTGCTTCAAATCTAGGAAAGCTTTCCACTGGCAATAAGAAGAGAAATTGCATTTAGCTTCTTCTTAATTTCTGCCTCCTATCTGAAAGAAAAGTTTGATGTAGAGCAAGATCATCCAAACAGTTTAAAAGGTTAGTGCTGTCTGTGGTAGGATTTTAGAGAAAAGAAAGGCAGAGATGAACAACACAGACACAGCGCAACATCAAGAAAATGATTCATTTTCATTCCCTTGTCTCTTGTGACTAAAATAATGTTCATCACGAAGATTAAATTTACCCATTATTACACTGAGTGATAATGAATGGTGATATGGGTATTTGCAAATTTCCACTGCTTAACTAAACAATAAGAAAAAAGCGCTTAGTAAAATGCATCTATGTTTAGCATATTCCAAATATGCTAAACCAAGGCATACGCTACTGAAATTTATATAATAAATAGAGATGATGAATACAGAGATATTTTGCCAGCATGAAATACAGAACACACTGTAATGTTGTGATCACTCTTACTCACCTGCAAGCATTCTTTCTACTGCAGTCCCCTTACAGTTACTATTACTCAACTGACAGTCTCAGAAGTAAGCAAATAAAACTCCTCTCTAAAATAACATACTTAAATTTCTCTTTCAAACACAAGGTTCAAAAGAACACAATGGGGAAAAAGGTCAATAGCTTTCCTTCACTGGCATAGTCTGCCTGTGCAGCACATAGAAACAGTTAAAGTACGCTGGACAAATGTGTCATTATTTCATTCTGAGACCGTTTCTGCAGACTAGAAGTTACTCGGGTAATCTGCTATCATTTAGAAACTGCTACCCATTATTATTAGAAATTGCTTCAAACTGACATTTACTTCAAACTCATCATCTTAGTTTGTGCAAAAAAAATGCTGACTTCCTGACAGCAGCTCCCAAATGTCATGATTCCTTTATAATGACCAATTAGCACCAGAGATTTAGCAAGAATCAATTAAAATCAATTCAATTTAAATGTTTCAGCGTACATATTAGAAGTCTGGCAAAAATAAGATTATGTTTGGTGGGAAAGAAATTTTTAGCTATCTAGGCTGCCTTTGCTTAGATATCAACCTTCTAGGCAAGACGGCTACTCTTAAAAATAGCTGTCAACTGAGAAAAGAAAATGTATATGTATGAATCATTTCACTACAGGGTTGGATTCCCAGCAACTGATGCACCACTGTTCTGGCATCAGTGCCTTTAACGAGCAGCTGATACTAGCTTGGTGCCATTGAAGAATTTCACGGTTACCACAGAACCAATCTGCAGCAAAATTCATCTCTAAACTCCTAGAAGTATTTGTATTCCATAACTGGCAATTTACTTGCAAGGAACTGTTTTAAACTATTCGAAACCAGACAGAAAAAAACTTTTCCAAGACCACTCGCAAGTTAAATGCAACAATCACGCCTGCTGATCCAAGAGTTGTTGGGCAGGCATGCCCAACTTTTTAACACCTCATTTCTCTTAGAAATTGTATTGAGTTAAATTACTTCTAAGATACCTCTCTATTAATTCAATCATCATTTACTTCCTTCTGGCACATCATATCCTGAAAGTATTCCAAATTATTTTAGACAGCGTCACTGAAATGCGACTAGCTCTTGGTGGAAGGACAGCAGCCACTAGACAGAGTACTGCAGGGCAGCTGTGAAAAAGAGAACTGAATTTTGGTCAAGAAAATCAGAGAGAAAACTTCTCTCCCCACCCTCTCCCACCCCCACCCAAAAAACACGGTACCTTCTGTGCACAGAAAACTAACAGCAGCTCTTCAAGTCTCACCTTAAATGTCCTATACAGAGAAAACAGCATTTTATCTAGTTAAAAATAACAAGGAGACAGGTTAATTCTAAATTCTTAGGTTAATTCTATGGTTCAATAGTTTTAATCTTACCAAACTTAATACAACTGTGCCTCAATCTTGAATCCCAATTTCTTTCGACATCCACAAGTTTTCTTATAAAAGTCTAAGATGCTGAAGACTAAATTCAAACTTCATCAGTCAAACGCTGCCTACTGCCTGTAATGTTTCAATTAACGTAAACCAATGGTCTGAAATATACTGTCTCACGTTGTTAACTCATTCAGCGTTATACATTTATCATCATTTAGGCCCGCATAGGCATCCAAATTTAATGGAAAATACTGATATGCCTTACGTGTATACAACAATGATCTTCGCATACCTAAGAGTCAGAATTAAATGCGGTGCTATAAACACAGATTATATAAAAAGATGTATTTTTACTTCCATACATAACTGCATATCGTTGACGCATTCCAATTTAAGTTCTCCTCACGCTGGTCGCTTTATGTATCACAGTAACTTAATACCTGGTGCTAAAACACCAGTACTGATATAGAACTTCAGAGGACCATCGCTATTTCAGCTAATACGGACATATTAGATGTTGCTTAGAGTGCTTCCCACCAGTGAACTAGTTTTCCAGCAGAACTTCCCCTCTTATTTACAGCCACAAAGCCATAATATTTATATTCTCATTAGTGGAACCATACAAGTGTGCACCACACGCACAGTTATTGAGTTCTACTCAACAGTGCATCATATGTTATTTAAACAACTCTGGATCATTTCAAAGAGTAGATTTCCCAAAACATTATTCTAGAAATGAAATTGGAAGGCAGAATAAAAGTTCTGTCTAACCAACATACTTGGGGATTGAAGGATGAAAACCAAAAGACGCGCTCCAGAAAGGAACATTACCGTACTTATGCAGCACCTATGTTCTCGCCTTATCTACGCCTACCAGCAATTGCCCCTCAGGCTTTCTTACTGGCAAAAAAACTCTCCCCCTTTTTGGCCAGCCTCAGATGTGCCATGTCACATACATGTCAGTCTTCACGTTATGTAGTGCACCTTTCCAGTCCACAAACGTTTCAATGCAAGAGTTTTCTGTTTACAAGAACAGACAAACCTCTTCAGAGTTTTCCTTCCCGACAAGAAGACACCCATGTTTTAGATCAATAAACTTTTATAACACCGAGCACACTATTTCTAGTGCCACAGAAAGTTATTCACTGGATTTCTGTTCTCTTATATGACTGTCATTTGCTATTCAGAAAAGGTTCTGAACAATAAAGAAGAAAGTGCTACCTAAAACCTTTATCATTCTAGGTGTTCCGTTAAGGTCTCACAAAGTAAAAGTTACTGTTGCATTTCGCCTGTTTCCTGTTTAGTGAAGTTAAGCCTACACACAATGGTGTGTTGGCCTCTTCAGCAAGCACCAAATCATAACCTACGCATAACTACCTACCCACCTACATGATGGAAAACCTGGCACACCATTCAGAAATTCGGGATGCACATATTCAATGCAAACAATGCAGGCAAGCGTCAGATACAGGCAGGCAAAGCTAGACTTCTGCTAATAAACTTTTTTTTTGGGGGAAAAAAAAAAAAAAAAAGAAAAGGCACTTCATTAAACACGGGTCACTTGTGCATGAGCCCGGCAGCCACACCGCAGGAGCTGCCTGCTCGGACCTGGGCGCACAGACAGACCCCGCTGGGCTCTCTCCCGCGGGGCCGAGCAGCACACCCCAACGCGGAGGGCGGGGGGGCGGTGTCCGCCAGCGCTGCCCACCCCGCCGTGTTCCACCGCTCCTCCGGGGCCGAGGCGAGGGTCCAGGCGGAGCTGCGAGCCTTTACTTCCGAGCAGCTGGAGAGAACGTGCCGCGCTCTCCGTCCTCCCCAGCGCCCTGCCCGCCGCGGCGGCTGTCCCCCGCGGAGCCCCGGCGGTCTCCCCTCAGCGCCGCCGCTCCGGCTTCTCCCCGGGCCGCGCGGAGGCGCCGGGGGCGGTGTGCGTGCTCCCCGGCCGCCGCCCCCCCCTCCCCGGCTAACGGCGCTCCCTGTCACCGCTGCCCCTCACGCCGGCCGTCGGCCGCCCGGCACCCCCTGAGGCGACGCTCTCCGCCGCACCTGGGGGGGCAGGTGGGCGGCGGGCGCGGAGGGACGCGCTCAGCCCGGCCCCGGCAGCGGCTCTGGGGGGCCGGGGGCACCCCACTCCCCCGCCGCTGCGGGAGGGAGGGCGGGAGCCGGCGGAGCCCCCCCCCCCCCCACACGGCCGCCGCCGGCTCGTCCCTCGCACGCTCCTAGACCTTCAACTCGGGCCTCCCCGCACTTTCCCCGCCACTTTCCGCCGCGGCGACGCCCGCCGTCCCCCGCCCCGTCCCCACACACCACCCGGCCCCGGCCCCGGCGCGGCGGGCAGCCGGCCGCAGGCACTCACCTCCCCCCGGCCCCCGCCGCTCGCCCCCGCGCCGGGCCGGCCTCCTCCGGAGCGGACGGGGCGCCTCGCCGCCTCCCCCTGCCTGTCTCCGGCAGCCTCTCTCCCTGCGCTGAGGCTGTGCCTGCCTCCAACTCATCCCCAGCCTCTCCTCCTCCTCCTCCCCCCCCCCCCCGCCCTGCCCGCTCCGCTGGCTGCCGCCTGTCTGCAGCGAGTCTGGCTCTGGCGGACGGGCGCGGGGGCCGCCGGCGGGGGGGGGAAGGGAGGCGGGGCGGCGGCGCTCCCTCCCTCCCTCCCTCCCCTCCGCGCTCCCGCCCGGCCCCGCAGCCCACACTGACACCTGCCGGGCGGATGCGGGCGCCGGGGGCCGGAGCCGGGCCCGTCCCCCCCCGCCTCGCCCCGACGGCGGGGCCGAAGCAGACCCTCGAGGAGCGGCTGCCGCTTCCTGTGGGGCAAGGCCCGCTCCTCCCGCTGCTGCGGCGGCGGTTGCCGGCGGGGCGCTGGGGGTGGCGATCGGGGCGGGTGAACTTGCGGCCGGGAGGCAGCCCCCGACCCGCCCGAGGCGCCTCCACACACCACCCCCCCACACACCCCCCGCGGGGTAGCCCCGCCGCCCACAGGGGCGAGAGGGCACCCAGCGGCCCGCAGCCGGCCCCTGCCTCCGCACCTCAGTTTCGGACAGAAGCGGAGAGCCCAAATAAAGTACACATCGTCCCGTGCAGAATGAGAGTTTTTTTGACATTTCAGAAAAATGTTGCAAGACAGGAAAACCCAGTTCCAGTCATGGCCCAGCAGGCATGAAACCAAGGCAGGCTCCTGCCCTGCCTCTGTTCACTTGCAGACGCTGTCCACTTCAGATCCAGTAACACAGTCCCCAATAAAGCTGTCAAGCTTTCCCTTGCCCCCCGAATTAGAAAAAAATGCCCACTTCTGTTAATTCCAGTCATCAGCCTCAGTCCCCACTCCCACCCATGATGCACTCTGAAGACTCTTCCCTTCCCAGTTGTACCTGAGACCCCAAGAATGAACAGAAGAAAGAACAGGGACCAGGTAACGTGATGAATGGTCAAGGTTGCTAACTTTAAGCATGCACAAATTTGCCTCAAACGTGCTTTTTAAGTGTAGCTGGTTTCCCTCACCTCTCCCTAGCTGCAAGTTGGAAGGAAGATGCAAGTCTGCCTGAAGGAGCCAGGAAGCTGCCAAGCCAGAATTCAGAGGACCAAGCTATGAAGATCATGAAGGTGATGGCTTGCAGGTTGTGCCATCAGTCACCAGATGCAACAGGAAATGGGGAACCAGTGGAGTAGTTCCAAAACAGAGAAAGAGTCAGATCAGCAAAGATGATTTTAGCAAACATGTTTTGGATTAAGCTGCAAGGAGCCAAAAGAACATGAAAGAACTTCCAGTAACCTGGATGATATACTGGGGCTACTTGTCCTGAAAGTTGTAAAAGTCATCAAGAGGTCACAGGGTTAATAATCACCATGATCAACTATTTATAATCCATAAATTGGTATAATTTACTCATAATCTGACAAATAGCAAGAACCTCGATTTCAAGTTTGCTCCATAGTTAGCCATCAAGAGGCAAGTGCTCCATTTCCAGCAGCACCCCAGTCATTGGTATATGCTTTGTAACACATGAGTTCAACATGCTTCTGCTGAGTTCCCTTCAATGACTTCTCAAGGAAAACAAGAAGTCATTCACTTCCATCAGAGATTCTTGCCACCTGCAGAGGAATATTCCTAACCCATGGAACACTTTGTGAAGTGTAACAAAATCACCTAGAAGTAACAAGTTATTTCTATACAATACCTCTGGAGTGGAAAAATTTGCCTGGCAGCAATTTGGGCTATTTTGGGCATGTAAGGAGGAGGACAGCAAAAATCAGTGAAAATGCATAGACTCATGCACATGCTCAGAAAGTGCGATGTATGGATGGATCCACGTCTGGAGAGTGAAATGCAGAGAACAGTCAGTTCTCAGTACTGCTGGTACTCTTGTTCCTATCTAAGATAGCTATGGAAGAGACAATCTGCAACCTAATATACTGGCACCTGCCAGAGGACAACAGTGCCTCAGATACATAAATCCCTTTACTTTTTAACCACCAAAATTACCATTACAAGTTCTGTTTAGTGCCTGGCTCCACTTGAACACGTCCAAAGAATGTCAGTATTTCTGAAGCTTAAAGAGAGACAGTCTAAGAGGACTGTTAACATTTATCCCCTGTTAAAGTTATGTCATAGGAGATCTTGGAGCTGTGTAGAGGTTTTTACTCTAATGAGAATCCCAGAGAGAGTTTGGTTATATGAAGAAATTAATCTTAAAAAAAACGCAAACACACAAACAAACACCACCCAAAAACCAAACCATCTCTTCAGTGAAAGCAATACTTACAGTATCACAGTATTGGGTTTTCATATCCATGAGGTTGCATTGCCATCCTGACAGTTTGTTTCCTGGATAAATAAGAGAAAGTTCTTATAATAATTGACTTAAAGTATAGGCAGATCTGTGTATGATTTTATTTCTTTATCCTCCTCTCTAAACCTAGTAATGATATAGTTAGTATTTGGACTGTTGGGGGGGGTGGTTTATACTACTTCATCATTCATCTGAAAATAAAAATTACTTCAAAGTTACTGGTAGATAACATGGTGCTGCGTTCCTAAGGGTGTAGCTTAACAACAGGAGCAGCCACTCACCCCTGCCATGTCCAGAACCCCAACCTGGGAGACAGGTTCTCTGCTGACTGTAATCAATACTTGGCCTAATCGTGCTAGTAGATATGGTAGGAGATACACAGCCTGGTGGAGCACGTGGTCTGAGTGTCTATATCATCACTGCTAGGGCCCCTTCTCTCGGCTGGTTACATACGCTGTTGCTGCTATCACCTCTTCCTTCCCAGTCTTGCGGTCCACAAGATGTGCCACAGTGCTAGGGAGGAAGTCAGTGGAAAAAGCAAATATTTGAACAATTAGACTGAGAGGAACAAATTTTAATCCAGGGACATAATAGCTGTTGGTTTTAGTTACTGGTGACTCATCTTGTTTCCTACCAGGAAGCCACAGATGAGTGTATTTCAAGTATTACTGATTCCTATTATCTGTAACACTAAGAGAACAAGGAGGAAGAAATTAAAAACATTCAAATCACAGTAAGAACAGAGCCAAATACCATATGGGCACATGTAACAAGCCAGTCTTACTAAACTACACGTAATAGCGTGCTACAAATAAAACACCACCTAAAACTAGTTAGAAGAGTATTCAGTAGGGTTTTTTATCCAACAGGTCATCCAGATTCATCTCCCAGTTGTCTACCACAAGCAGATAAGCACTGCTCATAACCCTAACCTGGTGCTGTTTTCCAAAAAAGAATGCAACTTTACTGGCACCCACCCTGCAGTTCACAGGGACAGAAAAATCTGCAATACACTACCTTCCAAAAGACACTACTCAGTCAAGCCCCTGGGATGGGGGTGGCTGGATTTTGGTGGTCTGGGGTTTTTTGGTGGCGGTGGTTTGGTTTTTTTCATGGCAGAACCTAGTAAGGGAAGACTTTACAATAGAGAAAGAGGTGACAATTCTCTCTCACTAAAGCCAGGAAGTTATATTCCTTCTCTTGGATGATTTCCAAGAAGGTCATTCCTTTCAAGGGCTTCCACTCTCCTTCCTGATTAGACTAACAAAAGTACGTCAGGGAAGAAAATGTCTATATTAGGTGATTTATGGAACTAATGGCAAGCAATCAAAACTCTTCAAAATTTTAAAAATTAGTAACATAAAAAAAACATACCCAAAACTTGCCATAACCTTCTTGGCCATTTCAAAGGAAAAAGGTAGCTCAAATATTTTAATAAAAAGATTCTGAAATTTACTGAGGTGGTTCAAGATCTTAATGCAAATTCTCATGTTTCAGTCACAAAGGGATGGAGGCCTGAGCCTGCACCAAGCTTCAGACTGGGTGCAAGGCCTTGACACATACCTCAATGCCCAAGCAGATGTGCGCAGATGGACTTGTAGGGCCCCTTGACTGCACACACGGGGTTCCAGGACCCACGCTGTATTTCCAACAGCATGGTGTTACAGTGGTGTGCAACTGAGTCACTTCAGCGACTGCGCCATCACAGAAAAGGACCACTTTGTGTGCCTTGTTACGTAGGTGATAGGTATTAAAGCAATGACGGGATGGGGAAAAGTACATAAGGATGTAAAGAAGGCAGCACAAGAAAGATTACTTACAAAATTTTGCTGTTTGTACAAAGTTCTCTGTCTGTTCTAGTCATTCACCGAAGTTAGACCCCAGCTAGTCTGTTGTTCATGGGTGCACACACACACACTTGTTCTGCAATGTGTTGTTCATCTGCCAATTCCACCCACACATCTGCAGACCCCTCCGCTAGATGTCAATCTCTGTTTTGGATAATCCCACAAGTCTTAAGAGATGTTTTGGTTTTCTTGTCTTGATGGACATAACTAAAAAGGTTTTCACGCTAAATAAAATGCAATGTCAGATTGTAAACTTATCGAGCACTATGAATATCTGGATTGCATCCTCAGGTTTTAACGATAAGAGAACATTACAGAGCATACACTTCTTTGTTCTCAACAATAAAAAGGCTTGGAAAGGACATTGTTAGACAAAGTACTGTAGAGACAGCAATCAGCTGAGTCCAGACTGGAACTCTCCCAGCTACCGTACACAGTAAGTAATCTAAGAGCTTGGAAGAGGCATGCCAGAAATGTCAGTTGGACACACATTCTGTACCTCTTGTTGAAATTTCAAAAACTGTACTGTTGGTCACAATACATTCCCTGAAGGCAGCACCAACGCACCAGTGAATTTGGAGCTTGTAAAAGAACAGTGGAAGAAAAGCTCTGGCCACTCTTACTGTCTCAGAATTTATACAACTGACGCACAGCTAAGAGAACTGGCACCCCCCAAACTATAACAGCAGTAACGCCCTCCTCTTCCTCCTACAAGAAGGCCTAATGCAAAAATACTCCACTGGGAATGAGCATGGATCAGGTTGCCAGGTCTACCTTTAGCTTCTGATAAATCAGCCAAGAAAGCTATGATGTGGAAACGCTCTGCAAGGAACCAAGCAAAATGGACTGGAATCAGATCATATCACATAAGCTACCAAATACGACACATATTACCATAATAAAGAGAGAAATTACATTTCCTGTTAACAGGGGCTGGATGACTGAACAGCAATCAAAACGGAATTCTCTATCAACATCTTACGATATAGAGTCAATAATGTATGTAGCAATTAGACAATATTTGATCATCAAATAAGAAAGAAATTCTTGTCTTAACCTGGCTATTCTTCTTTTATAAAAGAACCTCAAACCATTTTTCTTAGAGTTAGCAGATCCTTAAGGAGGTACTGAGGCAGCATAGATTGAAAGAATGGAATCCTAACCTGAAACAGAATTTTTCTTTTTGAGGGCATTGCTTTAAAATAAAAATGGCAACTACAGTTCTGAATTAATTCCCTGATTTGTAAGTATTTGAAATACCAAACTGTCTAGTTTGCTGAAATGTCGATAGCACTACCACATTAAAATAGAAAGATATTTAGCAACTTCCATATGCTTTCACATCCATTTAACTGCTTTACAAATTAGTCAGTAAATTTTTCAGATGGGGGAAAAAAGCCTCCAGTATGCAGATTAATAATGATAATAAAATACTATTTCAAAACTCTCTCACAGCACTAACGCACTTTGGACACTGCTTCAGTAATTTAGCACATGAATGAATATGCAGGATGTACTCTGTTATTGTCAATTTACAAACAATTTACAAATAGGTGTATTTTCTGCTTTGCAAAATGAAGTCTTTACCATGTGAAAGATACAAGATTTTTGTTTATAATAAAATTTCCCAAATATTTTCATTTTCATTCCCAAGCCTCAGATTGATTTGTGTTGGAGGACAAGCCTTAGTATTTCCATAACACAGATAGAGCATCTAAGTCATAAAAGAAATATGATTTGCCTTAAGAATGTACTATGAGAACAGGCACAATCGGGAACTGATCCAAATTCTTCTAGTTTATTCTACAGCATTCTGTCTACTGGACCACAAAGCAGCTACTCACTGCTTGTTATTCTACAATCTTTTATTTTTAAAGTACTACCAAAACCCCCTTTTTCTCCAAAAACATAGCCAGAATTAGCTACCAGTCCTACTGTACTGGTTTATGTTAGTTGTGAGGGAAGTAATTAATTTGCAAAGCACTTTTTATTTAAAAGACTTGCCAATTATTGTTGGACAACATCCTAACTGTTTTCAGGTCCACATCAGACTTCAGTAGAACCAGGATCAGACCCATTTTACACACACATACAACCTACAGAAAAAGTATTCTACGAAGAATGTGGTGCCCATCCAGTACTTGGATGAAGCCATGACCCAAAATCTCCAAAACTGTAGGTAGTCTTACATGAAAAGAGGGAAATTGTATGAGAAGGATGTGTAATAGAACTGATTATCAATAACAGCATCATTATCTTATGCTTAACTATAATAAGAGAATCAGTATTACAACCTATAAGCTTCTGTCTTTTCTGTTCACCAACATAATCATTCCTATTCAGCTGCCCATCCTCCTAGCTTTCAAATCTTTCCCAATAACTTGACACATCCACATGTGTTTAAAAGCTACTCTATTCTTCTTCAGGGCTTCACAGAATAATTCTATCTTTCCATTTACACACTTCAAAAAAAAAAATTCCTTCATTTTTTGCGATAAGGACCATCTTCACTGTGTCCCTGGTACAGTACAGAGCACCTAGTCAATGATTAAACTTTAAAATATAATTGCCTTCATTTTAAGAACCTTACATTGTAATAAATTTCTTTTAGTTCTGCCCTTCAACTCTCCCCAAGGATAAAGGAAGTTCCCAGTGTCCACTGACCACAACTACTTCTTTTTTCTTTATCCTTCCCCCCCGCCCCGCCCCGCTTTTGGACTCCTTTTAAATTAAATTCTTCGCATTAATGCAGCGTTGAAAAATCTGAAGGCTTTATTATGATGAAGACAATTAAAATTAAGGCAAATAAATTGGACAGATTACACTACTCGAATTGCATATATTGTCATATGAGCAGTAGCTGAGTGTTTTTCATGCCTAAGAGGCAACCCTACATCACGTTCAAGCATCCCAGGCTAACGCTGCCCACTGAATCAGATACCTGTATTGTCCAGAATGAGAACAAGTGGAAGCTGCTGCTGACTGACTGCTTGCTTTGCTTCATCTGCTGCTGTGACCAAATGCATTTTTTCATGTCTGGAAAAATGTTTCTACAGTTGCTTACAGAAATACTGCAAATAAGAGTGTTACATTATTCCCTTCTAGCTTACTCCTCTCAAAGGGATCTTAGGAACCGCCTCTTTGCTCTTTCATGTTAAATGTATCCTAGTGACTTTTTTTTATCCTCCCCACTGCTTTTGCAGGTCATCTGTAATATATTTTTAATATTTAAAATCTGCATAGCATACGGTTGTTTAATGCCTTCCATTAAAGGCGCTCAAAGCATTTTGTTGTCACTAATCAGTTCAGTCTCACTAACCCAGACGTACACAAGTATTATTCCTATTCTATAGACAAGAAAACAACTACAGAGAAGGCTGAGTGGCAGAATTCATTCCTGCATTCAAACTCAACCGCTAGATCACGAACAGCTTTAAGAAAGACAAACCATTCTCTAATGCTCAGATCTGTACGACTGTATTAACAGGAGTTCCTCCAATAACTTACTGTCTCTTCTCTCAGATACCTCCTTAGCTACTCATTTATTTATAAGCAGGCTACCTACAGATCTTAACATACCTTACAGACACCAAGAACAGAGGCCAATATAAAAAAAGCTATTAAAAAGGATCTTTCCCAGTTATTTTAGCATCAGTATAACAAGTTACATGAATGCAAAAGACAGAAAAATGTTAGATTTTTTCCATCTTTTTCCTTTAACACACTGACTATTCCTTTGACTAGTATCTTCAGCACTCTTCATTGACAGCTGAACCACTTTAAACAAGATACTACTAGAAAAATATATTCAAAAACTGTGAAAATAAAAGCATCGACATCTCAAAATTTTAACTCCAAAGCTCTATATCATCATTATAGATACCATCCTAACAGGTCATTCACATATCTCTCTAGCGAGTGCTAAAGTACCAAGATGTGCCTGGTCACGCTGTGAAAATGATACCCTGATTCAGAAGTTTAACATGAGATGCAAGAAAAAAAACCCATATTTCTCTCTCAAATCTAAGCAGTGAGAAAGTACTATATTCAAGGAGAGTCTTCTGCAACTCATTAGAAACACTACACATCATACACTATGTAATAAAGACTTTAACAAGTAAAAAAGGAAATGGTTTTCCTAGGTTAGCAAACTATTTACACCATAGGCAGTGATGTCATATATGAAAGTTTGGGTTTTTTTATTTTAACTGAAAGGATGGATTGTAAACCTAACATTGAAAAACTCCTGTTGCCGATTAATGCAACTTCAGAAATTCTTCTGATAAAGTATCATCCTTTGCAGAAACATGAGTTAATTTATACTGTGGCATTAACCTCTATTTTTGTTCATTTTCTATTATTACATGTTATAATTTCTACAGTAGTTTTCCCCTTCATTGCACAGAACAGAGACTGCCCAAAGGATGAATCAGGAATACATATGAAAAGAAGTTCTCCTTGGTAGAAGCTGTGCCTCACTTATGCAGATTAACATCTTGCTCTTGTTTAGTATCATATTCAGTACTCCACACTCTAACAGTAGGAATTA
Source organism: Haliaeetus albicilla (assembly GCF_947461875.1). Classification (NCBI taxonomy): domain Eukaryota; kingdom Metazoa; phylum Chordata; class Aves; order Accipitriformes; family Accipitridae; genus Haliaeetus; species Haliaeetus albicilla. The sequence goes on from NC_091485.1 coordinate 18,601,880, forward strand.
ATGAACAAATTGCCACAAGTTGAGCAAGGATGTAAAATTTACTACAAATCAGTTCATCTGCAATTATTTTCTGTAAAATGTATACTCTGCCCCAGAAACGCATGCAAAAGAAGTTGGTCTTTAACCAAAAAAATAAATGGCTTTGAATTAGCTCATATTGACCTGACAATAACAATTTGCACGCAGGCAGTTAATGCAGAACAGCTGACTTGGGGTAATTTACTTAGAATAAGAAGGTAGAGACCAAGCAGGTTATTCGCATATATATACTCCCAGGATACATGTGCTTACATTATGTCAGCCAGTCTGGCAACATTTTTATAAAATGCAGCCACACCTATATCTTATGCCAATCTAAGTTACATTGTTTCCAGAAAATGTCACTTCTTCAAGCTATGTCTTTCTGGCAAGATGACAAATGTGTGAAATAATCTCTTTGTTCCTCAAACTTGAGACTTTTCACCAGTGTGCCCAGGTGGGCAAATAAATACCTGCTTACGGTTTATTTGTAGCTATGCCATTCACAGCTTTTCAGCACTTAACTATCCTAAACTGTATTGTTTCAAAGCTAGACAATTCTAAGACAATAAAGGCTGTTCGTGCTCAGAAGTATTAGAACAGTCTTCTTAGTGTTTATTTTTGGTTTTGCAGTGCTACTCATTTATTTCTCTGCTGTACTCCATTTGTTATCCTGAAAGCATGAGAGATGAGCAACATCAAAACTTGAATTACACCATGCGCAGTGAGGCAACACGGAGGCCTTTAAGCCTCCCCAGGGAAACAGACACAGCATAATCTCCAAGCCTCTTCTCCCTCCAAATATCTGCCCTTCTGCTGGGTGCAAGGCAGCAGAGCAAAGAAGATATTGTTCCATCCAACCCGGTTCCTGGCACCGCAGCCCAAGAGCAGTATGGAAACCTTGGCAGGGAACGCCAGCGCTCGGAGTGGCTCAAGAAGCTGCATGGGGCTTCCAGCCGGCTCTGGTTTCCCAGACCCCTCGCTGATCCAGCGAAGGTTGTAGCAGTATCGAGGAGACTTCTCCCCATCCATGAGTCCTAATATTAACTGGTATAGACTCCACTCGGTAGTTAACTGCAACAACCCAGGCACAGGCTCGATGATGAGTTCATTTGAAGAGACCTCCGAGAACATCAGAATCGCATCTGCCACTAGAAATAAAACCAAAACCGCTTTGGAGTCAGTGTAGCTGTGATTTGTCTGTTCTTAAAGAGAACTACATGAACATAGGCATTTATTTGTCTGTGGGCAGCCTCAGCTTTGTAGCAGACATATGATTTTACATGAAATCCAGATGTCATTTAGAACAGTGTCAAAAGTCAGACTAAAATTAGTATTCATCAAATTACTTTCTTAAAGAAAAAATATGCTCTGCACCTTAAAGAAAGAATTGTAAAAATATCTCAGACTCATGTATTAGCAATGTCTTTGGGTTTTTCTCTCATACAAACACAAAAGCCTAAAGAATCAAGAGTGGAAATATTTTCCATGCTTCTGCTTGGATATGGCTCATAAGTCAGGATCAGTTTATGACTCTCAGTAGTTTCCCCAGAGTACAGAGCTGTTCACCACTGTAGTTTGATTTACATGCATGATATCTACCTACATGAAAAGTCTTGATACACTGGAAAAGACGAAGACGGGCTTTCTACATTTATTTAGCAAACAAATGGAATTACTTTCAACAGTTTTAGGTTTTCTTAGGCAGTATTAGAACTGCCTGCACACTACTCTCTAGTAGTCAGTGCAAGCAGGGGAGAAAAAAAAACCAAAAAAGAAAAACCAAAAAAACCCCAACATTGCTTATTTTGTTCTGAGACAGCCACCCCAAGGCTCTACCTACCACTCTACAGAGCGAGTTCACCTTCATGCCATGCTGTGCCTACCCAAATTGTAGCCGTCACCCACTTTCACTGAACAAAATGGTGCTTTATTTGCAAAGATTTAAATAAAGCTCTCTTTGTTAATGAAAGATCTCTATTCTTTTCACCAAAAGGCATGATCTCATCATTCTGATATAATTGTCCCATTAATTGTGTGAAAGAAACTTTGCATTGCCACAGCTGAGACAGATCACTCTAGAAGGTGACTCTGGGAGTCTAGAGGGATGTTTACAATTTACCTCATCAACAGGAAGAAGAATGCATGTCATTTAGCTGTTCCCTAAGAATGAGAAAGCAAGATCAGCACAGGGCTAGGCTGACACCGAGATGCCATTCAAAGAGTATCCAGCCCCAACAATGTCTCAGCCTCATAATAAGCCTTTCACAATCAGTTGGCCCCCAGTTGCCTTGCAAAATTCCATCTCAGAAAGGGATTAAAGATATCTTTTAGCCAGGAAAATTCATTTGCACCTTCAGGAACACCTGTTTATTTTAATGGTTGGTGTTGATATTTTCTGCTGCACAGTCATCTTTAAGTTCTGCAAAGACATACTATATGTAGCTTTTTGTTCAATTGCAGGGTTTTGATTAAAAATTGTTTAGATTTGTAAGTCACAGCAAGACAAATTTCACAAAGAAAATGGTATTACTATAGTTGATTTTTTTTTTTTAAAGAAGAAAACATTGTGGTTGTACAATAAATAAATTTCTCTGTTGTAACAGAAGTTACCACTCTTAATACATCTTTTGAACTAGTGACTTTCTTCAAAGTCACTCTTCCTTCCAGAGTTCTAAACAAAGAAGTGAATAAGAAATGATCAGATACAATAGCTGCATGAAAGAAAAATCATTTCCTTCAGATGCATCCCAGTCGGTAGATTGTTTCAGCAGCTTAATGCTTAATCTTGAACTGACACGAGTACTTGAATCATTTGTAAAACAAACATCACAAGAGCTAGCTACAATAGAAACATGTTACTGTTCAGTGCTTTGAGAGTTTCAATTTATGAAGACTGACAATCTACAGAAGCTTGAGGCTGAAATAGCCATACTGATCTGGATGCAAGGATGCTGCATTAAACGGCCAGCATGGTCAGTAAGTCCCACTAAGAAGCCTGAAGTCCTTGTGATTACACACTGTTCATGGTGATTAAAGCCAGAGATTCAGGAACGTGGAGTTACAAGATTGGGCCCATACCCTAATCACTACAGAAGGCAAGACCAAGTAGAACACTATCTCCACCACAGATCCTTCTACTTTTCTCAGTTGGAGGTAGTGGTGCACACCAACACTTCCTATGCCAGAACAAGTGAACAGAGTTTTCACGTTTCCTCCAGCTCCCACTCTTGTGGCCCAAGGATTGCAGTCCTACCCTTGTACCCCCACCACTTCCACTTGTATTTCATCTGAAAGATTGGGTTTGCCTTTTTTGTTTCAGAGTTTGTGTCTGACACACCTGACCTACAGGCACAGCTCTTCATCTGCTTTTCCTGACATGACTTCTTGGACTTTGGGACGGAGTACAAATAGATCTTCATCTTCAAATAGGAAGATCCATCTGAGGGACCATGTATCAGTCTGACCTGCTAGATCTTAGCTCTATCATACTAACACAGAAAACAGACTTCATCCTAGTCCTGGATAATCAAGTAGGGCAAATTCTTGGCAAGGGGAACCAAAATTTGCCTCCTTTAGCTATCACTATTTATGATGTTTCATATCTTGAGATACACACCTCAACTGGGCAAACCCCTGTGGAGTTCTTCCTCTGCAGAGAGGAAGTACTGCCTCCTATACTAACAAGTCCTCAACCCGTGCATCTAGAAGAGCAAATGCTTTAGCACACTGACCTGTATTGGCTTTGTTGTTTGAGGTGGAACATATGACTTATTTCTGCACTGCCTACAGATCTGTTGAAAACTGCTGCTCATAACAAGCTAATCTCACCACAGGCTGCTTCCCTCCCTCTTTAAGCAACAGGATACCATCTTTTTCACAGATCTGGCCAAGAGATAGCAGGCTTTTTTCTTGGGTATTTGTTTTGATGTGTCAAAGGGACTAAAAGAATATTTTGTCCTGGTTGAAAAGGGACCAACCTCTGGCCAGCAAGTATTGGTGGTGCAGAGGTGCACCCCTTCGTGCCTGGACTCTCTAACACAAGACTCTTTCACATGACAAGAATCTGCCTATGCAAGCAGCGTGGGCTTTACCCATCAAAAGTGCAACATATGAAGCCCACTGTTCCCCCAGGGCAATTGTCACGCAACTCCCACATTACCAAATGAACAGAAAAAGCATCTTAGGACAACCTTCATGTTATCACTTCAGCATATATAAATTGGATTACTGAGGAAGCAGGTTTTCAAGAACTGGAGTGCACTCCAGGGCATTAACAAACCACACAGTCTCTGCTGTCACTGCTGCAGCAGCTGTTCCCCCTTTTGTTGCAGTTCGGGGACAACAGCATCTGGGTTTCAATCCAATCTCATGAAGTTCAGAAAAAACAGCACCTGTAGGTGGGCTGCTTTTCAGTCAAGCTGACAAAAGCAGCCTCATACTTGGCAGCACTGTTCCAAGCTGACCTCCTTTCCACTCCAGCATGTCTTTCTGACCCGAACAGGCTCTAAATACTGACACCCTGCTCTAAGTCACAGGCCTATAGAAGGGAGCAGATCATCAGCACGGGTGGCTCCTAGCTGTGGAAATGCCAGAAGCAGCTTTCCAGGGTGAGGGGTGTCTCCTAGACCCCCATGGCTGCAGCAGACATGCTTGCTTCCGCCCAAGTTTTGGAATAACTAAAGTGTCTTAAAAAACTCCTCCAGTTCAGAAGAGGTTACAACCTCCAGCCGCCTGTCATCACTCTTCTGCTAAAGATTATCTGCTGGAAGGGCTCTTATTACACATGTTCCACAATCTGTTGCCTTCAAAGTGAACTAAGTTAACTTGGGGAGAAAAAGAGAAAAAAAAAAAAGAAAAGAAAAGAAAATGTCTTTCTAACCTAACTCATTTTGACAGACAAGTTAGAAAACAACAACACACACAACGAACAGATCTGAGACCATGATAATCACCAGCTGAAAAGACAGTGACAAGTAGCTGAGGGGCAGTTACCTCTTCTGCAAGCGTAGCAAGATCCAGACAGTAACTTCCACCCGTGACTTCATTAAACTACAATTTTGTCTTCTAAAAGGCAGCTTATTTTCTTTGCATTGCTAGAATCAAGAAAAATTGTATTAGTATATTACACATATATATGTGTTGCTAAAGCTAACATCTACTTAACCCACAAACAACACTGCACAGCCAAGTGTCAAAGTACCCAAAGTCTCTTCCCAAAACCTTAGTTTAAAAGACCTCACAACTTCCTTACCTTCAGTAAGTTAACATTCTTCACCTGTTTTTCTCATTCTCTACTGTACCAAAATAGAAAACTGTTTTAAATTATTTATAATGTTCCAAATGCAAACTTCATTTCAGTATATGAATGTCTATTTCATTCTATGCTCATAAATGTGCTTTTGCAATTGCACAAAATAAAATCCATCTTTGCACAAAAGACTGCATGAGAACCTCCATGCCATAAAATAAGATCCATGATGACCTCCTTACCAAAGCAGTGCAGGAGTATCTTACCCAGACACTTCCTAAGAGGGTAACTACTATGCTGCAGCAGCATAGCTGGTTTCATTTCTGGTGATGCTAACGATTTTTCTTCTTTTGAGAAATTCTGTATTATTATAGCAGTTCTGGGAAACAGCCTCAGTTCTTCTGGGGGTGGGGTGGGGTGGTTGTTCATTTGTTTTGGAGTTTGGTGGGGTTTTTTTAAGCTCACAAACATCTTTTCTTGTTTACAGCAGTACTGAAAATCCTAACAGACTAGTTCCTACAGGCCACATATAGATGCCTGGAGCTATGATGGTAGTTCCTCTGAGGACTCCAGGGGCTCACCACAAGGGAGAGAGGTACACAGAAACTATAGAGACTATGCAAGCAATGCATAGTGAATGGAAGGTGCTTTGAAATTACTTCCTAGCATACATCAGGTGCCTAACACATATTGTTTGAACCTGGGAAAAGCTATGCAGGTGTGAAGGGGCAGCAGAAGAGTTTTGGGGAAGCACATAATTGGCCTACATTAAATGGTTTATGCAATTAAACGGCAAGATTAAGCACCAATTGCTGTTCTAGATATGCAAATGCTTTGAAAATTCCAACACATGATTTAATTTACTTGATTTCTAAAAATACCAAACTTCTTAAATTACTATTCAACTACACAATAGGTTGCTAGCCTGTAAGCTAGCATTCTTTCCAGAGACAGCTTTTACACTCATGGTCATGTTTTCACAATTAAAACCAGGTAAGAAACTTTATCTCATGATCTTTGGTTATGTTCACATCCTGTTCACATACATCTTGCTTTCTGTTTTGTCACAAGGACAATACAGCTTAGATACTTTGTATTACCACTTCTGTCTTCTCATTTAATTCTTTTAGTTCCTTAATTCTTGTAAGGTTTATCCAATTTTCAGCTATTGTCAACAACAAAGTGCATCAAAATTTTCCTTTCTTCTTTTTGACTCTCTAGAGAGGAAGCTAAGGGGCTGGTGGATGTGTGAAGTTTAAAAATTTAAAACTAAAACCATTAAAAGTTAATGCTGTTAGTCCATTTCCTCCATGTTTTTCGTATCAAATACGCTACATTTAGAAGGAAGACTTTTTTGATTTGTCAGTACAATCAACTATTAAAAAAATAGGTTTTTAACTATATTGTAGAATTATACTCAGATAATGACAGCATATATATTTATATAATCTACATCTATAAAATTTCTACTTGCAGCAAAACTGAGATTGCACCATACTATGGGAAATGCATCTCTGGTCCTAATGCACAATTTCTGTTTATTCCATAGAAGAAACTATGAAGTACACAGATAAGCCTTCAAAAGGCATGGTTTTGTGAGAGATTCTTATAGGTACCATCTGTTTAAATCATTAAAAAATAAACTTTAACATTTCACTAAACTTTGTTTTGTCAGGTCATCTCTAGATTCTGTTTAATGAATCTTCTGTCCCTAACACTCACTCAACAAAACAATTTCGAAAGGAAAGCATGTTTGTTCAAGAGAGGCTTAGAACAGAACACAAGGTCCAAATATTCTTGAATTTTGGAAAGTCCACTCCACACTGCTGTCTTTCTTTACACCGGGGCTGGGGGGGGGGGGGGGGGGGGGAGGAGAGAGAGAGAAAACTGTGAGGAGCTGTATCAATATCAAAGTGAGGAGGACATTTTAATAGTTTGCCTTTGCACTCCATGTTTCCCATAGAGAAAATAAATCAAGAAACCACTCCAATACGAAACACTGTAATGAAAATTTAAAACAAACAAACAAAAAAACTCACAAAAAAACCCCAATACTAAAAGCTCCTAAACCCTACAGGACATTCTCAGAGAATCAACAGGGTGACATACCCTGATTTACCTGAAAGGAAGAAAGTTTTTCCTGCTCTTTGGATCTTACACATGCCAGTGGGTTAAATTACAAGCCTTCGCTGCTTTGGCATTCCCCTCCCTCTCCATGGAGGCCCTGGTCTCCAAACACTGAGAGCATCCACAGGAACAAACAAACAGAAGTTCTGAGCTGATTTTCACACAATTGCTGAAAATCTGTAAAATAAAGGTGAAGAACATCCTGAACAGATTATTGAAAAAGAAAAAAAGAAATCTGCAATACAAGGACACAAGATATTTCTTTCTGAATACAGAAACCCCACTTGCCTAGCTATCATCCTTTACTATGAACAAACTTTCAAAGACTGTTTCTCTCTAGTACTCATGAGTCATTTTCTAACATCACGTCTTTGGCGGCTTGAAGCATTTTGAAAGTGGAAAGCAAACAAAATTGCTTTTAATGCACTCATAAGAGGGTACTTCAGGTTTTTTAAAAGCCATTTTTTCTCTATCTTTTAGCTGCTAGGAGGCTTTAAATGGGACCCCTGTAGGTTTTTGTCTGTAAACCATACGAGAGCATAAAAGCTTGGAAAACTTGCAGAGATTCTGAAGCAGGTTCACACAGCTTCATTGAAACTGTGTGTGGTTTTGAAGCTCACCAGGGCTCTACTCACCAGGAACCATTTAAAATTGCCAACTTAAAAAATAGATTTAAAACTCATAAAGGATTATGATGAAAACGCAAGACTTATTTTGTAGCCTTCCAGCTTGAAAGAAAAAATACTGTTCTGTAAATAGGGAGGAATGGGTTTTCATTCTCTACAGGTTTTTGGGTATTGTTTCTCTGAAAACACTTATAGTAGCCTGAGAAAGGGATCAGAGTAACCTCTGTAAACACAGCCTGAATTAATCTGCATCAAAGTGATTTACCTGTACCAGAATTAAACTGATCAATCCATTATACCAACACACGGTGGCTCAACTATTCCTAAAAGCACTTGCAGAATTGTTACAATGGAAATGTGTCAAATCTTTCCCTGTCTTTGGAGGTGACTCTTCTCAATCCATTTCAGTATCAATCAGAATAGCCAGCAAGAAAAGAAGGCTTGGAAAACCACCACTGCCATCCATAAATACCATGAGAAGCATGAAACTACTTTCATTTATATGAAGAATCAGTCAAATAACATTTCCTGACTAACACCATTATCTTGCTATCACAAATTTCTCATTTTACATTGTCAGGTTCACTAGAACTTGGTATTGTGAAAGCAAATGGAAAGGTATTGTTTTGAATGTTAAGGGAGACGTGAAAAGTTTAGCATCATAGGGTCTAATGTGGCATTTCTTGTACATACACAGTTGTCAGTGAAGCTGGTGAGAGTTCTGTGAGGAAAGATTGCCAGACTTGATTTTTTACTTCAGTCAACATTGAAATTCTACTAAGATACCAAGAAGTTGGTCCAGGACAGAAATGAAACTGTTTTTCATGTTTTCTGATGGCAAGCGGTACAATGGATGGATGACATTTGGTATTACTTAAATTTGTTGTGGGACTGATTTTGCCACTAGTGGTTGCTTTTAGCTTTTATACTCATTTTATACTCCTTGATAGTGAAGAATACTCCACAGTGCTGTTGGTTTCAGATTAACCATTCAACATGTCAGCAGCTGTGCAATGCCAGGGAATCAAAGTAGCTGTTCACTGGGATCATAAAGAACATGGGGTTGGTCACAGAAGCTTATTTTTCCACAATCACAACCAGCCATGGAATTAATTCCTAACTCAGGAAGGTCTGTTTAACACCATTGCTGTTAATATACAATACTCCAAAAGCTGTTGACTTTGTTTCCCAGCATCCTATTTGCCTAGGAAACCACTGGCCCACGTTAAATAACCAAAATCTATAATATGTGAGCCCTAGCATAAGAGCAGGGGAGAGTAGACATCAACAGTTTCCTAAGTCCTTGCGATAGCTCAGATTTTAAAGAGCTTCCAGAGGTACAAAGGTACAAGGGAAAAAGTTCAAAGCATGAAGAGGAAACAAAAATGTTTATCCCTGCCTATTTGGACTGGAGAGGACAAAGGACCTGACCCCAAATCTAGTGACAGGAAACAAGATACACTGACTGGGAGGGGAAGGGGAATTCCTTGCTGGATCCTACAGGTAAGCAGCAATTCTGAAGCATGGCATTAATACAGCACAAGTGTAATGTAAACAGATACTCAAGTAGTCTGTTTAAAAAAAAAAAGAAAAAAGAAAAAGAAAAAAAAAAGAAGAGGGAGAGAGGTACTATTCAAAGTACTGCTCAAAGAGAGGAAAGTCTGGAAGAGCATGGCCCATAGCTGGCATCTCAGTATTTCTTTTCCATCACTTAGACCAATTTGAAGAAAATCCCTGCAAAGAAGCTTTCATAAGATGGCATTTTTGTGATTCAGTATAGCACCAATATTCCTTTTGAGTTTTATAACTGTTCCTAGAACATTCTTGGCAATGAATTTAAACTTTTTGAATGAGGTTGCATTTCACTGTAAATGGTTATCTGGTATTCACAACACAAAATAAGCATTTGAATATTTATTGTGAGCACATTGCATTTTAGGGAGAACACACAAAGATTCTTACCACAATTATCTTGTTCCAGCTTTAATATATTAGCTGTCACCTCTTTAATGGATCTTGTGAGAAAGGAAAGTTTCTTTCTTTAACTCTCTTTTCCCCCTGAACGCAATTACCACCTCATTCAGAGCCCTTTGTGTCCACCTAATCTCTCTGATTATGTCTCTGACACCACCACAATACTACATGACTGACATACCTGACAGCTGTGACTAGTGACAGAATACTCACAATGAAAACCAGCTCTATGCAGGATGAGTATTACCTACCGCCAGCTTCATAGAACAAACATGGAAGGAAGGTAAAAAAGGGGTGGGGGCATTTCACGACTAGCCTAACCCCTACCGATTTTTCCTCTTTTTAGAGCCAAACAGCATTGACAAGCAGAGCCTCTTTGTACATACCTACCTAATGAACCAATTGTTGGATGAATACAAAAGAACACCCATTAGTATTTTAATTTTGAATTTATAGAGTAGAAAATGCATGTTTGGAGACCTGACTTACAAGTAGGACTTGATGGATCATTTTGTCTCTCTCCAGCCCTTTTATGCTTCTCTGGGTCATAACTCCCAGCTGGTGCTCAACTGTCAGATTTAGGCAGGTGGCAATAGATAAGAGCCTGCAAGGAAAGCTATACCTGAAAATGTCATTCCCAGACAACAAGCTGCCACTGGAATCAAGCACAAATTATTTCAGAATTCAGCATTTTGAGCTATAAAGACATGAAGTAGTATTACAAATAATTGGCTAACACAATAGCAGTAATTAATACACTAATCAGGAAAAATATGAATATAGAGTGCTTTACAAAGCATCTTATACCTAAAAAATTCCAGGTTTTCAAGTAGCATTTCTACATTAAAAGCTTCATCTTGTCAGCACTAACTTCTTTTTTTCCCCTGCCATTAAAAAAAAGGATGAGAATTTTGGGAATAGGGATGAAGCAGATTTTTCCAAATATACTGAATATTCAGAACAATTTAGTTGCATCATTCTGAGCTCTTGAGCAGCTTCAGAAATTACACATTCCCGGAATCAGAGAGAAAGGGCAGAAATCAAACTAACATTTTCAAATTGGAACGTCTAGTGCTAAAATACCACTTTGGCATCCAGTTTTCAGAGATTATCAGATAATATTTACAGAAAATTAATCCAAGTGCTTTACATCCATCTGATTTTACATCTAAAACCTGCTCATTTAAGAGTTTCCTCAGACAATCATACAACAAAAATAAAACACACGAGCTTGAAGGATATGCTCAGGAAAGCTTTGTGATCAAACAGTATGTTATTGAAAGCTGAACTGTTCATTTTCTATCTTAACTTTCTTATGCTGCAAGTAAGGTGTTCATGCTGTTACTATAGATTCAGCACAACTTTACATTAATTTTGAAATGGTTTAAGAACCAGTTTAAGTAAATGAATAAAATGTTTAAAGAAAACTTTCTTTTTAATCCATCACGTTCCAGCTTGCAATACTTGTTTATTCTTTACTTTAAGTTACCACTACCTAGGAACCTGTAACACAGATTCCACGTTTAACACAGATTCCACGTTACAGCATGTATCAGTGAACTAATGCAGGGTTGTAAAGAAAAAAAAATAATTAAGTTAATAACAAAAATCTATTCTACTGTTAATGCCAACTCAAATTTTCAAATGGAAGCTAGAATCAATATTCTACTTAACTGGTAAATTTGGTGAGAAAATTGGTATGATGCAAACATTGCCACTTAAATTATTAACAGTCATTTTTCTTACTCAATATGAGGCATCACTGCAGACAGGTGGATTCTTCACACAAATACTTCATGTCTGTCTTACTGATTATAAGACATGCATACTCTTCATCTAAGCCATACAATGAAAGCAGTAAAGCATGAACTTCTATTATCTAGTTTTTGGGGGAAAAAAGTTAGAACAAGACAGCTATGAATAAAAGTCAGAATATTCAATTACAGTCCCAGGGACAACTGGTCTTCCATAAAATGCCCACTCTTTCATTAGCTTCCAAGGACCTTTGTTCCCACAATGGCTTTTCTCATTCCCAAAGATGCTACAATATAGAAAGCTAACATACTTCATGTATGTAAGATACATTACCTACTAACCTCATAGTCAACTGTGATAGCCCTGTAGCCCCCCAACTCCTCCACAAATCACAGGAGCAAGAATATAGCAGCATTTCACCTAACAGGCATTCCTACCAGAGAAATGCCCAAGAGTCTTCAATACTCTACTTCGAAAAGCCACCACTGCCCTCAGTAACTTACTTTATACACCAAAAAACCCTCACAAAATTCTCTTTACCATTTTAACCTTTTATATGTTCAAAATAATTTCTAGACAACCAGGCCTTGATATGCACCTTTACTAGGTTTTCTGAACACTAATTAGTTTCAGATGCCAGGGCAACAATCTCCAAAACACACTGAAGCACGTGTACAGAATGTATTATAACTCCATTTGTAGTCAATGATGTGAAAACTTTTACAAAGCTGTTGAATAATTATGATTACTAATATCCCAATTAGGTCGAGCAGGTACAAAGACATCCTCAGTGTTAGACACTGAATGAATTTTTTTAAAGAATTTCTTTCTGAATTTTTTCTCTGACGGGTCTTAAAACCAACAAGTAGGATTAATTAAAGAGATATCGTTGGGGGTTTGTTTTGGTTTTAAGTTTGCCTGCTTGGGATGTTTGAGCCAATCTTCCCAGTCTAAGACAAAGGATTGCATCCAACAACAGGAAAAAATTGAAAAAAGTTTCAAAATTGACAATGACCAAAATGAGAGAAGAATTATACCCAAAACTAATTCTGATTCTTTTATCAAAAGCATCACGGTTTAAACTCTTAGTCAAATCTGCAGTCTTTGAGAATTGGTCAAAGTTGTTCTATTTTTCTGTATCCCTAAAAGATGTAGAGGCAGAGCTCAGGGCTCCTTCATAGTAAGCACTGGACAACTCAAAGCAAGATCATCGTGACTACAAAAGTTTACTTCATAGATGAAGCAACCATGGGGAAAGGAAGCAGTCCCCTTTTATGGACTAGGAATGGAAGCAGTTTAAAGTGACTTCCTCGAGACTTTTGAAGTCTGACTGATGTTCTCACTTTGCAAGTAAAAATACATTGGCTATGCTCCAGCTCTTACACCTTCATTACTGAGGAAAAAAACTTCACCCAGAACTGACGAATCAGCTATCAGACTTGGGCTTCCACTGAAGTACTCCTTCCATTGAAGTACTCCTTTCCTCTTCCCCGCCTTCAATGCCTCACCAAAAAAAAAAAAAAAAAAAAAATCCATCTTCAAGTTTCTATTGCACACACTAGAGCATATCTTTTCCTGGAGATAATTTGCTTTACCCATATATGACAAGGTCCATGTCTAGAGATGATAATTATTGCCTATACAACCAATGACTGTTGTAACCATACCAAAGTAGTATGGGAGCACTTAAATTGCAGGGGGGGGAATAAAAAAAACAGAAAAAAGAAAAAAGTCATGCACAATTTATTCTTCAGCAAGTAGGTTAATTACATGTCATGTAGTACTAATAGAAACTTCTGCTAAACATTTACAAAACAAGAACCTAAGGGAGTAGAACAACTAAAATATTAGAAGATTACCTATCCTTCTTACGTCACCTGGAATCACTTTGACTTATCTTATGAATGCAAGTATAGCAATATAATTCACACACCCAAACAACTGCTGGGACAAGTGCTCTAGGGATGTTCTCCAGCACAGAGTCTGGTCATGGAGTTACCAGCCTGTAACTTCCTCTTCACACGGCAAAGAAAGTCATTGTTATTAGAAGACAATCAATCAAAATGGGTGCAAATAGATGCCAAAATATTTAGCATCACCTGCAAACCAGGAGTCCCTTGGATGATGAGGGGAGGTCACTTGCGCATGCTCGTTCTTCAAAATGTGTTTCTCCCTTATATATATTTGCACACTTATACACACACACCTGCAAGCACAGTTCAGCAGAGTAACCACAGCAGCACATTCTGCATCCTTTTCCTCCCTTATGTCCAATCCAGGTGGCAACGTAGGAAAGAATGCCTCCCACATTCCTCCCACTGTGAGCAGAGTCCCAGACAGCAGGCCTACCACAGGAACAGCATGCAACAACAATTTTGAATTTAGACCAAATAAACAATTATCCAAAATTGGGGTTTCTTATTGCAATTCAATGGCACTCTTTTACAAAGACCACTACTTTCGGGGAAATTCTCTGTGACAATACTGACAGCCGTTTTAACTCTTTAGGCATAGAGAGAAACAAGGCATCTTTTTAAAGAGGCTTGTCTTATTAATAAAGAAGAAACGGAGGCTGGTCCAGCATCGAAGTAATGAAGGTTTAATTCTACAAGATTGAAATTTAGAGGTAAAATAATCTGGAATAAATTGAAAATCACAATCAATCTTTGACAAAAATTTTGGATGTGTTCAAAGAGTTAGTTTATGCTTATGGAAACCAGCATTACAAAGACTCCTACCACAGAAGGGACTGTCATCTAACCTTGTGGAAACAACTACTAAAAATGGCCCAATGGATAGTGAAAGGTACAAAATCACATAGCTCTTATTAACAGATAGGGATACTTCCTCCTCAGTGATCCTGTTCGTTATTAACAGAGAGCCATCTAAAGACAATTTCTACTGAGAAACCAAGGTCCTTGAGAAAGAGATAATGGTTAATCAATCCCTCCAGAAACTCGTTCAGAAACAACTACCATCAAGTTGAGCATGTAAGACTAAACTGCAGAGCTTATTAAAACGTCAGGTTTAAGTGCATGGTCAAGAACAGCTGCTAGAGTAGTAAATGTACAGTGAACATGACTTCCATGAACAACAAACCACAAGCCTTCTCTTCAATAAGTAAGGATTTAGCTACATTAACACATAACATGAAACAACAGAAGAGAATCCATAGAACAGTTCGAGCTAATGACCTGAAGACCATACTACCTGCATCTCACAAGGTTTATTCTATACTAGCAAGGGGCAAGGACAACTTTAGAACAGAGAGCAGCTGGAAGATACTCAACTAGGAAATGCAAAGGCTTTGAAGACAGTAACATTGAGCTTGGTCTTTTTTCCAGCTCTGGAAGAGACTTCTGATTGTGCTTCTAAAACTGAACCAACATAGGCTTTTGGACACTTAATGTCTTTCTCAAATGAAGCATCCAAGCCTGTTGAGGTAAGGCAGGAGGCAGAAGATTCCCTCCATTCCAATTCTGTATTCAGGAGAAATACACAGGCATCACATCAACCAGGGAAACGTTCAAGCAACATCTGGCAGAGAGAGGGCAAGAGGAACACAGTTACAGTATCTAGCAGACAGGAGCTTATGTGTTGATGGGAGAATAAGGAGGTGGCAAGTCTTCTGATGTCAAGTTTAATTTCTTCTAGTAAATCTTCCTTTCCTGGTTTTCAGACTGCTGAGAAATGAGGTTTTATGAAGAAACAGCAGCTTTAGTATACTTCAGTATAATACTGGCAGCATATATCAAAGGCAACGCACTTTGTACTTGAGGTTTTTCCTCCCAGTTTTTTGAAAATGCAGTTAAACAATCAATCTCATATTGAAAGGAATTTCGCTCACACTTCTACCAACCTGAAGAAAGGAATAATGTACATATGCTATGACAGAACTACGCTGTCAAAAAGCTACATTTCTAGCTTAAGGCAACATCAGACATACAGCTCCCTGCTACAGAAATAAAATAGCAGACAGAACCAAAGGGTACAAAGACACAGTAACAATGGGTAAGCTGATTGTGGAACTGTTGTTCACTGAATCCTACAATAAGAACTGGAAAGTACTCAACAAAATTGGAAAGAAGCCAGTTGCACTAAAGTTTTGTGTGCTAAAAGAGCACACAGTGAACTTTTAGGGTTTGCTGGCACATGAAATTGTGGAAACAAGGTGTCAAAAGGGTGAACAGAAATTCACAAACAGGTCCATGAATGGAAAAAAAGGAGGATAGGTGGGAATCTACCTCCCATCCCTAATCCAATGACTGCAGATACTGAGGAAATGCAAGCAAAGTGAACCAAAGGCAGCAGCCAGGCTTATGTCACCTCTCAAAGCAACATCTTTTCACCACTGCTCAAGACAGAATAATGGGTTAGATGAATCATTCTGGAGGGCTGAAGGTAGTGTTGCTCGTGTTTAATTTACACTGTTTGACATTCTTAGAGTTAAAAAACAATGCTTATACCTGCCACTGAACTGTGTAAAAAGTTAGGGGCTGATTGTCAAATCATGGATCTGGTCCCAGCTTTAGCAGACGGAGACATTATATTAACAGGTCAGCTTCTGTACTGCAATCCCTCCCCCTGCTCCCCAAATCCCACCCCCCAAATTCGCATTGCCCAAGAGTAGGCAGCTTGACCTCTTACCTACAGCAAGGAATCCTCTAACCAAAGACAGAAATCAGGTAGAATCAACTGTTAACACGTAGATTTTATTTCTGTATTTACAATGCTTAAAATATATCAGTATCTAGCTATGCCTAATAAATGCAAAAATAGAAAACTTCCCTTTTCAACAAAAGTGCAGAAACATAAATTAGAACATGATAACTTTAAAACATACAATGTTATATCTCAGTGTTTTTACTATGAAAACAGATTTGTAAAACAAGCACCACAATTCATCTTACACAAGACCTTCCATCAAAGCAGCATCACAGGGCAAAACAAGTAGGATGTTAGTATGGAAAAGTAGTAGCAAATCTTTGAATATTTTAAATGGCATAAACTGTTATAAATTATCATAAACAGTTATAAAACTGTTCTGACTAGTTTTCTGCGATAGCTTTACCACATAGCCGAATATTAACTGAGCCATATTTGGTTGTCAGCACAACGAAGAGACCTTCAAATTTTCCTTCTGCCTTTGGCTTGAACTGGACTGGCACATTGATGTAATGATGGGATCTGTAAAAAGGCAATTATGTGCAGACTCATTGTTAATAAACAAGTAAATCCTATCAGATAGAGACATTCTTGTCTAGTTTTGATTTTCACCACAATAGTGTATTGGACATACACTGGATGATCAAGTTTATTTTTATAGATTTGATTATCTACTATTCTTCTGAGGGACTTGGATTGTAAAGGTCATTCTTTCCTACTGATCATACAAAGTGCTACAATACTTTATTGCTGCTAGTTTACCTAGATAAGTTTGGCCTGCCTCTTTGCAATAATATTGATAGTGCATAAACTATATTTAGACCAAAGTTACTACATTTCTTCCCTTCAGAAGTCATGTGACAAGTACACTAAAATTTCCAATAATTTTTGAAATTCCACCAGTTTGAAGCTAGTAAAATAATTTCAATTACTTCTAATTGCCTCCACATTACAAAATATTTTGCTGAATCATTGCAAGTCGATATGCCCATCCTCAAGCAGTGTTTTAATGATTTTACATTACACCTTTTTAGGTTATATAATTCCTCTTCTATTCAGATTGCATAAAAACATACCAGATGTAACGTGTGGCTGTCTTAATTGTCAAAAGCCTAGAGTGAATATTTTAAAAATATAAGCTACATGAGCAACAAGCTGGAAATGCTGAGTGGCAGCCTATTGGATTCCATGGCATCCAATGGAAATACCCAGCTCTAACAGACAGGTAACAGTAACAGACAGGTAACAGTAACAGGCATATATTGGAATAAGCAAAAATGAACAGCCTCACTTAGTAAGACAAAGAAAGAAAAGACAGGTTTATTTTCTTTTATTGTAACTTCTGTTTCCTCCCCTTCACAGTATTTAGCATTATCCAACATCCTCTGGAATGTGCTTATTTTCCCTACTTTTTCTTATTTTCTTCCTACCTCTTCATATTCCTTTCCCCTACACTAATCCAACCTAGCATGATCAGTCTGTGCTCTTACCCTTCTCCTACAACTGGAAATCATAATATTGGTCTTGCATATAAGACTGACTCCAGCCTCATTTGTTTAGTATCATCCTTAGTGCTAAAACAGTCACACCAACAAATGTATTTTGATTTTTTTTCTCTCTTTTTTTTTTTTTAAACAGATCCTGGTCAATCAAGTAACTTAGGAGTACAGACTTTCAGAATAAAGACTGGTATGCTACTGTATTTTTTTAATTGGGTTAATACAAAAACAAAGCACTAATTATGTTGTACTGAACTACAATCAACGATACAGAAAACAAGTACAGCCAGAACAGGGTTTCACGTCTCATACTTGATTGCCAAGTGTTGTATAATAAACCTGGCATGCTCTGTCTCTTTATCCACCTATAATATATGGTATAAAGATATTTACTCAGCTTTATTTTTTAAAAGATCCATTTTTTTATCCATTTTATAAATTAAGAACATCAGTACGACTAATCTGTAACAGATGCATTATATTAGAAAACACAAGTTTTAGTAAGAATAAAGTCTGAAGCTGCATACAACCTGGCTGCCTGAGAATTTACAAAAATAAAAGTAAATTCAGTAGAAAGTCAGGAGGGATGCAGAAGTCTGTATCATCTCCAAAATAATATATTTATGCTTCCTTACATATCCTAACACTTACTCAAAAAGAACAATATAACCAAACTCAAACTTATACTGTCAAAAACTTATCAGTAAGTTATGTATCGCTCTTTTAAAGAGATGGCCACATCTGGCTGTCAAATATTAATTTCCAGAATAGGTACTATATGACCTCAGTGATACTAAGGCAGAGCACAGTTTCTTAGCATATGACACCTATATTCAATTCCATTTGACCCCTAAATTCAGGTGTCCATTTGGTTGGTGCTATACACATTATCGTTCTTCTCTAAAAGCAGAATTAGTCAGCACCTCCCCTACGAAGACAGGCTGAGAGAGTTGGGGATGTTCAGTCTGGAGAAGAAAAGGCTCTGGGGAGACCTGATAGCAGCCTTCCAGTACCTAAAGGGGGCCTACAGGAAAGATGGGGAGGGACTTTTTACAAGGGCATGTAGTGATAGGATGACAGGTAATGGCTTTAACCTGAAAGAAAGTAGATTTAGATTAGATGTAAGGAAGAAGTTCTTCACTGTAAGGGTGGTGAGGCACTGGGACAGGTTGCCCAGAGAGGCTGTGGATGCCCCATCCCTGGAAGTGTTCAAGGCCAGGTTGGATGGGGCTTGGAGCAACCTGGTCTAGTAGAAGGTGTCCCTGCCCATGGCAGGGGGGGTGGAACTAGATGATCTTTCAGGTCCCTTCCAACCCAAACTGTTCTATGATTCTATGACATTACTTAGAGGTTGTTTTGTAGCAGTCAGTTGATTTCTCACAATTGGGATAAGGCTCAACACAGTTGAATTCTCGTGCTTCCTAATCTAAAGGGAAAGATGCGATTTTCATTTTCTTGGGAAAGTTCAGACTCCAGCTACAACAGCTCTTTGGGCTACTACATAGCACAAATGTTCTTAGAAATGAAGCAACCTGGAGGATTTTTCTCAAGTACAGTAGCCAAAAACTAGTTAAGAAGAATAGTGTCAGGACAACCAGAATTCCCCTGCAATTAACTGTTTTTCTCTTAACAAAGCGTTTTACTTCAAACTTTTCACTATTCCGGCAACAAAACTAGTCTATGAATACTATATGGCCTTTACAGATTGTTGCATCAGTTTCAAGTGGTATTTCTGAGAAGTAAGGTATGTCTGAAGCATACTTCACAGACAAACTAATACAGTAGTCCTCTAAACACCACAGCAGCAATAGGTAAGTTTAAAAGGAACAGTATGGGTCAGCTGCATCTAAGCCATAGTAACCAGATCTATTGTCAATGAATAGTGATTTCCCGACACCCAAAATGGTGGCTACTGGAAACAAAAATAATTAGTCAAGCAAAAAACAGTTTTACCTTTCAGTAATATCTGAAATACATATTACCCTGTAATCAACTTATTTCAGATGTTTTCTGAAGGCAATACAATAGAAACGCCTTAGTTTTCAAAGGCATAACCTGGTAGTCCTTCCAGAAACAGAACTTAGCCAAACATTTTTAAAAAGTCACATGTTTAATATTTCATCCACATGTTTACATCACTTAAGAGTCATCTTGTTAAAGGCAGTCTCTTTGCAGTAAAAAAAAAAAAAAAAAAATTCTACTCTGTCAACAAATGGAACTCCTTTTTTGAATGTGAATTCCAGACAGAATTCCTTCCCACCCATTCTTTGCAGGACTTGTAATATTAGCTAAATGACATCTCTGTGGATAAAAAAACATAACATGCACTTTAAGATACTTGAAGATTATTAAAGTTCTTTTTTCTTTTTGGCTACAGTTTTGGTTGCAAGATACTGTATTTGGGTAAAGCCCATTACTATTTTCAACTGAGCAAACTGTGGTGAAGGAACCAACAGTGCTACATATTGGTACTTGTGCTGACGTAACCATTTGAACAAGAACTGGCAAGCCACTATACCAACTTCCAAAGGTCAGACTCTTGATATTAAATACAAATACAAACTTGCAATTCCACTATCCAGATTTAAAGCTTGATTACACAGGATTGCTTTCAAATTTGGCCCTCAAAATGAAGAGCATGCAACAGACCATGTTTATTACATGACACTTTTCTGATTCAAAAATACAGGTAGGTGGTACTTTCTATTTTTACACTCTTATTTACAGACTAATATTCCAAGATACAAGATCCTGCAAACATTTTTCTTATCCAATTACTTTTGAACACTACTTTGTAAGATGTCCGGTTAACCTAGTTCAGATGGAAATAGTTAACATTGGCTTTCTTGAAATCCTCCTTGATGCTGTTCTCAAATAAAAGCCATTTAAAGAAGTTCTTTTAACACTTCTTTAAATGCATCTATCCAAGTCAAGTAATTCTTCTGTGCTTTATGCTCTTAAATGGGAGAACTTCTTCAGAGAGCTATGTTGACTTCAGACAAATGAATCTTAAAAAAGCTAGGAAAGGCCAATATTTACAACTGGAAAAATCACAGCCAAACTTACTAGAAAAAAACACTGTGGAACATTATTGGAAAGTGCAGTATATTTAGTTGATAACCTTTAGAAATGGTAGACTGAATTTTAAACTTAAGTCTACTTTGGCTGAAAGCAACAGGAGTTTATCATCTCTCACAGAAAATATACCAAATAGCTTTTACAGCATTCCTCAAGAATATTTTTGAAATATCCAAGTGTCTTCCAGTGAAGTTACTCATCTTTTTTTTTTTTCTGGGGACAATCAAGTCATCCTGTCCTTTGTCTGTAGCTATACAGCCTCAAACAGACCTAGCTAGTGGTCTTTATTTGGATAGATTTTACCTTGGTTACCCCCTCCATTAAAAAAAAAACCAAACCTTTTGTGCTATCTGATGTGACATATTTAATAAAAAGATGCCAGTTAAATAGAAACACTGGAACACTTACCTAAGTGGAGTTATAACACTTTGCACTGAAAAGTGGCCTTAAGAATACTTTGAATACCTGCGGCTAACACCACCACAGCCCTGTCTTTATAATAAATACCAAGTACCATTGGCAGACCCCAAACTAGATTTGGAGCCAGAGTATATAGTCCCATTTACGATTTTGCTCACAATTTCTGTTCTGTACACCCTTAGCTTCCCCGTCTTTAAAACCGGGACCTGTTTGAACACTGAGAACACATGCTGTATGACTTTTAATGAAATGGTTTCACTTCTGTCTTCCTGACAATCCCACTGTTACAGATGAGCGCATGAGATGCTATACTTCTTGAAGAGATGACTAATAGGACTGTCAAACACTTGTTGCAATGAACTCCAAAGATGACTGGGTTTATTTTGAGGGACTGTTACCACCAACTTGAAAATTCCTTTTATGCAGGTAATATGCTGAAATACTTGGTATGACCAGGCAATTCCACTGGATGCTCAAATCTTGTATTTGCAGAGAATCTTTGATGCAGCTCTGCAGGTTTGTCAAATTAGAAGCATGATGAAAGCAATTTGCTTCATCTGTTGTGCAGAAAGTATAAATGGAAGGAATGACTTGATTGTGCACAGCATGCCAAATGGTTAAATGAAGCATTAGGCTTAGTATTAAAAGCAACAGCACTGTTAGAAACAATTTGCAGGGAAGAAATTGGCAGATGCAGAAATAACTGTGTGGGCTCATTCTGCTTCTAACCAAGATTACACAGTACAGCTTAGCAAAAAAAACCCCCAAAACACAAAACCGCCCCCCCCCCCCCAACCAAACCCCTTTAACTAGACAGCCAGAATGTTCAATATTTATATCTACATTTTAGCACTGTAGATATTGAGAAGATATTTATCTTACTGAATCAGTTGTTTAATTTTTTTGTTGGGAGAGAATGTTAGCATATGCATTACCCACCTTAGAGAGTATTTTGAGTGCTTGATGTAGAAAGGCTCTCCGGGACTTACAAATTTCAGCTGCAATTTAAAACAAAATGCTTAAAAGCGCACTATATCTAAGCCTATCATATCCAATTTATGACACACTTAAGATAAATCAGATCACTTACAAATACAGCTTTACACAGACCCAGGGTTTAAAAATAAAGCATGTTCACATTTGTGCATAGTAAGAAAAATTCACATCTCAATGTTTTAATGAAGTTTAAAAATAAAATAAGTTAATCAGGATAATAAAAAAAATCTATGCAAACTATAATTATTATTTTTTTCAGTTGCAAATATATTACAAATACAGTCAGTGATTCAGACTAAAGAAAGAAAAATTACAGGAGAGCAAAACTCTTCAGATATAATACTGACTTTTGAAACTAACAAACTAAGACTTGTACTATTGCAATCTTCTGTCAAGAGTAAAAAAAACAGTGCAGTTGAACTGTTGGAAGGACTTAGGAAAATCTATTTAAAATAAAGTCTGTCAAACTTACCAAGTGTGTTGTAAAGGAATTATTCCGCAAGTTGACCTTTAATGTGCATGATTCCCCAACTCTAGTTGGAGGAAAAGTGTACAGGTCTTCTGGGGCATATACCCCTCGAATTATCTCATTTTGCCTGATTTGAAAAAGGGATTTAAGATATTAAGACTTCCTACTTATATGGTCTAGATATATTGATTGCATACTTCAAGATAACAGGTGTATTTTCTGAGACTAAATCAGGAAAAATGGGAAGATCCTGAAAGTATCAACTCTCTCACCGTAAGTCTTACAGGCATTACATGTTAGCCAGAAAGAATAATGAAAGCATCACCATGGCATAAATATATGTACATTTACTTACATGCACTTTCACAGTCTGAATTTTTCCCCCATATGCTTTACTAAAGAACCAGACTCTTCTCAGAGATGCCATGTTTAAACAAAACAAAACATTTTACTCCCCTGCCATATTCACATCATGCCATAGGAGAAGAACTGGCAATTAACTTAAGACTGAAGAACAGCAAGGTTAAGACATGCAGTACAGTGGTCTTCTCAGAAGTGACTTTACAGTTCTATGGAGTGCCCAAAAGGGGAGTACACAAAAAGCATACACAAGATTCTACTGCTGATACCAGTCCATTTACAACAGCAAATCACGGTTAGGCAACTTAGAAACTCAACCGAAAAGAAAAAGCATGGGAGATTAAGCAATACAAAGCCATTAAGAGGTTTGGCAAGTCTGTTTTTTTGCTGCTGTTTACTCTTTAACGTAGAATCATAGGATAACTCAGGTCAGAAGAGACTCAGGAAGTCTCTAATTCAAACCCTTGCTCCAGTCAGGGTCAGCTGTGAGGTCAGACCAGCCTGCTCAGGGTTTTGTCCCATCAGATCCCGAAAACCTTGAAGGACAGAGACTGCACAGCCTCTCTGCACAGCCTGTTCTACCACACAGCTGTCCTAATGGTAAAAAAGGTTTTGGTTGTCGGGTTGGTTTGGGTTTTTCCCCCCGCCTTTTACCCAGTTGCAGACTCTCTCCTTTCAAGTTTTGTCCATACATACCCTGCTTTACTTGTACGTGCTTCAGAGTAAACCTTCATTTCTGGTATGACTGGAAGCTCAGTTTTTGTGAGGGCACTTGCAGAACCTTTCACAATGGAAGTTTCGTTTTCTGTTTTACTACCCTATTGGCAAAAATAGAGAAGCCCTTAAACTTTGCATTCAAAAGTATTTAAGTATTCAAACATGTAAGTAATTTCCCTTACCCAATCCAAGACTTTAAATAAAAAGTATAATCTTTCAGGAACAGTAGAGTCTGGATCATTGAGACAGAAGCAATGATTTAGGACGAATACTTTAACAGGCTTCTGTGTCTTATGAATACTTAATTTGTTACAAGCCAGTTCACAACAAACTAGCACTGCAGGTGGAATCTCGAGAAGGCTGCTAGCAATGAAGATTTTACTAAAAGCCAAAACAAAAAAAATTCCTCTGCAGATATTCTGCCCATATGCTTCAAGAACAGCAAAGTTGGCTAAACAGCTGCTCAGAAAGAAGGAAGGTGTAAGTCATCATTGTAGTTTGAATTCTCAGAACAGAAAAAAAACTTTGTAGTAATTTTGTATTATGAACAACACATCCTTCTCAAAGAAAGGTCTCTCCAGAGAGAGAGAGAATCTGATAATGCATTACATGGTAATTGTTACATTCAGAAATTAGGCCAAAATATTTACCATCATCAGGACCCCTATTCAGTGTATTCTAACACAAGGAGACCAGATCACCCTAAGGGAATACTTTGTCAAATAGCCAAGTTCAAATTCTGCATTGTTTAACACACCTAGCTAGATACTGTTTGAAGTCCCTTGGGTCACAACATCTTGAACAAAGTTAAAGAACCAAAAGAACCTCCTACTCTTATGGTCGTACAACATTATCTCAATTTTTGAAACAGTGCTGATGTTTTAGACAAGCAGTTGATTCCCTTACGCAGAAAAGATTAAAAAAATAGATTCATCTTCAGCAGAGCTGCTATGACAAACATGTCTTTCAGACATTCATTTCTTCTACTGAAAGAGCTGCTAATCAGTCTGTCAGAAAGAGCAGCAGCCAAAAAAAATATAACCTTAATTTTAAAGAATATTTTTCAGTTTCAAATAACCCATGAACCACAGTAGAAGCCAATACATAAAGAAAAGAAAGGATTTGTATAGGTGTCTTGTTTCAAGAGCTTTTAATTTTCCATGTAGTGAAAAATGATGGGTGTCATGCTTCAGTGTTATCATTCAAATTCTAATTTATCAATAAAGCAAGTTTACTGCATGAGAATAAGGCACATTATGGAAAACAATCAGAAGTTCCCCCAGTCTTTATAAGGGCATCTTGAAGTACTGCATGCTTTATTATAGCCCATACTGCCTTTTCCTGTTTCAAATGAAAGCAGTATGTTAACACAGTCCAATGGTTACAACTGAGTGCTGTTGTTCCAAAGCCACCTCAGGAGCACAGAAATTTGTTTAGCTTTAAAATTATTTTGCTCACAGAGTTTAAAAAGATTTTTCTTCCTCTCACTTCTGGGACACCCAAAGAAGATGAAGCTTTGTAATGCTGATAATAATAATCAAACCAGGACTCTTAGTTAGCAGTATGTTTTGTGTTAAGTAAATTCAGCTCAATTTGCTGCAAAATGATACATTAAAAAGTTACATAGTTAACACAGCTGAAGTACATAAACCATGTGAACTAAAGAATGGTACAACACTTAACATTTGTAGTATCTTCAAACAACACCAGAGGTTCTTTATGAAGACCTCAACTTTCTATGTGCTAAAGGAACAATCAGAACACAGGTACTGCCTCAGCCTTCCGGCAAGTTCTTGCTAGTTCCCCGTTTCACCCAGAAGGGACCAACAATTAGACCAAAATACCCATCCAAGACTTCTGTGCACAATGGTGATACCCATTCTTAGCTCAAGGATCTTAGAGCAATACCTGATAGCAGCCTAACAAATGTTTCTTAGGAAAAGAAAAAAAAGTGAGTTTGGCCAGTATCGAGAAGCTGGGGTTGCAAAGCAGATGTAGAATCCCCCTACCTTTGCCTCTAGGATCAGTTTTGGAGACATGATTTTCTGAGCTCCTGACTATGGTTTCCAGTGGTAGGGACTGCAAACACGTGCAGAGCATAATCAAAGTCACAGTTAATTAGTTTTTCAGGAAAAAAAAAAGGAAGTGGTAAGTACCACTGATTTTCCTAACTTCACCTTGTTCTTTCAGTTCTTTCCTGAGCTCTTCCAAATTTTTCATTTCTTTTGAAGTGGTGCTATAAATAAATACCACTCAGTCACTATGAATGACAGTCAGTCTTCCCACTTCATTCTATCAAAAGTCACATTAAACAGAGCTGTAGCCCTCTGCCTCAGCAAACCCAGCAGGATCTGAGTCCTTTTCAATGTTGCAGTAACACAGTCTAAAGTCTTGATCACTAGGACATAACAGATGATAATTGACTTTTCTTGACTAAAAGTGGATCTGATTAAAAAGCTGCAACAATCTAAGTAAGGGTTCTCTGTTGATCCCTCTTCCAAACAGATGTATAGTTCCTTACCTAGCTGATAAACTATTTCACTTCCAACTCTTTTTCAAAATGATCATGACACATTTCAAGTATTTTCTACAAAATTTTTCCCATATGCACAAAGAGATGTTGAAAAGATCTAATCGTTAACAGCTTTGAAAAAAATCAAGAACAAATCTGACACGGTAGTTCAAAAACATTAATATCAACTTGTGCTGCTCAAAGATTTACACAACTCTGACAACTAGTCACTTTTTAAGAAAAGAATTCTTCAAAACTCTAGATTTCTGATAAAGAATGCATCTTCTCTCAATTTCAGCTAGCTTTAAACAGACAAATGACAAAAGATGTTCTCCTCATTTTAAGGAAAATTGTGTTCAAGAATTAGATGAAAGCTGAATAAAAAACCCTCCCAAATGAAACATTATACAGGTCCAATTCTTCATGCCAAAATTAGAAGTTATTTAACTTTTTGTTTTTAATAAGTCCCCCTTTCAACACAGTTAACAACTGGGAAAAACAAAGACCCTATAAGATAAAAGGTAAGCTACGCCAGCAAGAAGGATAAGTAAGGTTCCTACTACTGAAACAGGCTCGGTACTCTAAAGAAAGTTCCCAAATCTTTATTTGGGCTTCTGAGAAAAATTAAGTCAAACTCTCTGGAGAGAACAGCAAAGCTTATATAGCAATCACGCAATACTGAACGTACAAAGCTCTTCACATTCAGCTCATTTAAGTAATCATTAGAATTAATTCTTCCTAATAGTAATAGATTCTCTGTCTTATGTAGACTCCTCTTGTATGGATGGTGAGTTAGGAATTAAAAGCAAGGCAAGGAGGGAGAACACAGAAAACCAGTTCTAATTCCCAAATCCCTCCTTCCAAGCCTCACCATAAAGTTAGAGCTGAGGAACAACAGGGGAGCAGAAGGAGCACTCAAATCCAATTGCTCCCGTGTACAAATCTCAAAATCACGCCCACCTACACTATTACTCTGATAAAATACTCAAACAGATTCTACCAGAAACACACCCATACCTCCAATATGAATATTTTAAAATTCCAATGTTGCATTAAGTTACCTATTATAGCAAAAGTCAGTTGCTTTGCCATCTATTTACAAAACCAAAACCAATCCACTTAGTGTCTGATACAAACAAATCTTGTGTCTACAGAAACAATTCCCACAGAAGGCAAGTTTGTCTCTTTCTCTGAGCAAAATAAAATTTTACATCTTAAATGGCAAAAAATAACATATTATCACATAAACAAGATGAAAAAGGTACTTTTGTAACATAAGAAAACCAGCAAAAGTATCAGCAGGGGTTTTTTTTTTTCCAGCATATGCCAGTGCATATGAGAGAGTACTGTATAGTAAAATTAAGCTGTTATCAAAACTTTGTGCTCAGGACAGTGTTTATAGCATTTATATACTCACTGCTCCAGAAAGCTGAAATCTTAATTTGTGTTTCCAACTAGGTTTTTCAACTGGGTGACACTCAAGGTCCCAGAACTGGGAGTAATCCCCTTTATCTCTAGGCAAAAAGATTACAGCAACCTACAAAAACAAGAGAAAAATTTTGCAGAAGCTTATTAGAATAATCTATACATCTTCACAGTTTTACCTACAAAAAGTTACAGTTAAGCCAGCACAAACTTTACACACTACAAACATACATTCCACACATAGGTGATCTTGCAGAAAACAATACAGCTTGTCCTTTGCCCACAAGAGAAAAAGTTCTGATGAAATAGGTTGTGCAAGCAATCTCGAACAAAATTTCAGTTCGGCTCATCTACTTTAAGCAAAGTCAGCAAGTGCTTGCACAATTATTTCTATTAGTAAAATGGGGGAGAAGGGGACCAGGAGGGGAAATACATGCAGCTGAAAGACAGCACTACCTTCCTTCATCTGTCAGCTAAGCTGTGAACAACTGTACTCCTTCAGCTCCAAGTCTGTAAGCACACTGTGCTACAATTACAAGGCGGCCTGAAATTTAAAACGACTTGCAGGCTATGCATTTGATCATCCTTAAAGGCCACCTGTGTAACAAAGGCTTGTCTCCACATAGTGCTGTACCAGGTTAATTCAAGAGTAAACTTGCATTGTTTTAAGAGTTGAGGTTGGGGGAAGAAAGAGAAAGGGAGCAGCAGATTAGAATAGATCACTACAACTGTATCTAATTAGCTGAATATTATCATATCCACTGCAAAAACCAGCAAATCATGATAGCACTGTACCTTATCAGCTCCAGCCAACAGCCTGACATGCCAATAATGTAAATGTTATTCAAATAGGCCTGAACTAGTATGGCTAAGGCAAAGACAATTGTTTAAATTCAAATAATGGTTTTCACTATTATGAAATAACTATGAAACTGGACAGGAGAAAGGGTTTTTTTATGTCCTGTAAATAGATTACAAACTGCATCATCATCGTGTCATTAAGGAATGTCATAATAATCCATGAAGATGAACAGATAGAATTGAAGTAGCATTGAGGGACAAGGTGAGGGACAAAAGCCCCACAGAAACCCATTCAGTATGTCCTTAGATGTGCTTTATAATTGTGGTTATGAAACCCTCTACTGGCCAGGAGATAAAACTGTAAGTCAAAGGAAATTAACTTTAGGAACAGACAACTGTTCTTGAACAAGTATGACAAGACTGCTTCTAACAAAGGGAAACTGGTTCTCACACCAGTTTCATAAGAAGCCAGTATTACTTGTGATTTTCTTGTGGATTTTTATAAAACATTTAAAAACAGTTTTCTGTTCTAGAATAATTTCTTGGAAAAAAAAAAAAACACACAAAAACACCACCACATCAAAGTCAAACTATACACATATTGCATAAATTCTTAGAATCAACTCAGCTGATGTAACAGCTGTGCTAAGTACATACTGACTACCTGATACACCACAGAACCCAATTTTTGAAAGGTCAACATTTTATCATTATCAGATAAAGTACCACCAGCTTCAAAAATTCAACTGTTATTTCAGAGAATTTCTCATGTAAGATCCTATTTTACAACTGACATACACTAATATGGTTGAAATATTTATAAATGTCAGTTTACCTTCTCTTCTCCATAAGCTTCAAGAGTACCAGAAACACGGGAACATCTGAAAGCGGAGTAAGTAACCCTATAAACACAACCAGTTCCATCTACATCCTGCAAATAAAGTTATGAGTCAGATTCAGAAGGTGGGGAAAAAAACAAACAAACAAAAAAACCAAAAAAACAAAACAACCCACACAATATATCCCCACACACACCACCCTTGCAAAGGACTGAAGAAAATACACCCCATCAAGCTGCTTTCAAGTGAAGAAATAATATTGACTCCCTAAAAGCAAATGAATAACTACAACTACTACAACATTTATGCAGTCACCATGACTACTGGCTTCCAGTTTAGAGGTGGGTGCACTGGCTGGAACACAGCATATTCACTCTTCTGGGCTACAGCTAAGAGTACTACATAACCATTTTTCATCATTTCGCAACAACAGACCACAATAATTCTAGCATAAAATCAAAGTGATCATCACAGCATTACAGACTATCAAAAAATAGGGAAGCATTCACTAATATCAATGGTACAGCTACAGTAATTGCACAGGCGACAGCAGGGTAATTCAAGTATCCTTGACCTAACTTACATTACCTACAGGGGTACCATGTACAGCATAATTCCAGCAGCACAAGTCTCGAAATAAGGCAAGTCTAGCATTCTGGAGACAAAAGGGACACACATCTTTCATGTATGCTTGACTACTTAATGCAATCTGGATGATGACACTGGATGAGCACAAGCAAACTCTATAAGCCAGAAATTGTCCCACAGAGCGCTGACTGATTCACAGTCAGGGAGCACATTAGAGATGAAAAAAAGGAGTAAAACATTTCCCTGACATGGACAGAGGCAAAAAGAAACTTTGTAACTGAGTCCATGCTCAAATATATATTCTTTCTTGAGAGGCTGGAGGGAGAAAGAGCAGCAAGAAGAGAGAAAGAAAAAAACCACATAGATTTGCACAAAACTACCAATGCAAGCATTCACTCACTTTAACATAGGGTGGTGCAAAAGATGACAAATGCCACTTCACGTTTTCATCCCCTTTATTCTCCATTTCCAGGTAATTCTCTAGAAGAGAAGTTTCAGACTAGTATATTAAAAGTCTTTGTTTGAGTGTTCAAGTCTCTTTAGCAGAAAGAGTTTAAACAGAAACTGTGTTTCAAGACACACAGAAGTTTAATGGCAACAGTTCTCACCACGCCAACTCCAAGAGCAGACTCAAAGCACACTGTCATAAAATTCTTCAAAGCTTACACAAAAGAAATTTGGAAGTCAAGTCTTCTAGTGAAGAATCATATTGAAGATGCTTACAAGAAACAAAGTGAGACCTAAATCTCACCCTCAATAACCCTAAAGCAATAATAGATAATCCTCTAAAAGAACGTGAAGCATATCATGGGCTATTACTTGAATGTTTTGCTGGTAGTAGGAAGTCAGCTTCTTATAAATGCAGAACATGACAAATAGCAGAGAGATCTAAGTCACCTCCAACAGTCTCAGTTTATTGCATTCACATTTTTGGCAGATACCTTCACATACCAATGTACAAAAAAAATACAAAAACCCCACAAGATATCCTGGGAGGGAGTTGGGTATTATTTGCCTGTTCAGGAAAAAAACACTAACAACATTCTAGTTTGGGACCAATCAAATAAAGCTGCATCAAATAAAATCTGTTCTCATCCTAGTATGGATTTGTTACTCAGCATACACATATATATATATAAAGCGTATATATACAAAAACTCAATAAAAAGGTTATGCTTGACTTGCAGAAAGAATAACTCACTGACATTATCAGAAAATCCCAACTTTGACAGTATCAGTAAGCGTATTTCACGCCTTGAAATGTGCCTCTTGCCAAGAATCAACAGGACATTAAGTTCATCTCAGTCTAGAGTAGCACTTCAGGAAGTTTAGCTGCATATGTATTACATGGGACATTTATAAAGATAGGAAAGGAGTATCATATTATACTCCTCTTTCATAAGTGTAGCAAAAAAACCCCAGATATAATTGATAAATTAAGCCTTGAAAGTTCTAAAGTCTGTTAAATAAAAATGTAGTGTCAGT
This sequence comes from Haliaeetus albicilla, assembly GCF_947461875.1. Classification (NCBI taxonomy): domain Eukaryota; kingdom Metazoa; phylum Chordata; class Aves; order Accipitriformes; family Accipitridae; genus Haliaeetus; species Haliaeetus albicilla. Next base: position 18,633,485 of record NC_091485.1, read on the forward strand.
GAACCATTTAAAAAAAAAAATCCTCTTTACCTAGAAAACTAAGCACTACCAAAAAAATCTGGTATCTAGATAAACAGAATGACAGTTTCACACAGTAATTTGGAGAATTTTAAGCATTACTGGAACTACAAATACAGACTGAGGATTTGAGACTCCATTATCAACAGTATCCTCCGCGATCATTAAATACAAGACAAGGATAGCCAGACTTATAGCTGACATTCCTATCGTCTTAAGGAAGAACATTTATTTCTCTGCTACATGCAGGCAGATTTATCTCACATCTTAGGGACACACAGACAGAGGAGGAGAACGGGTCTACTGCAAAAGGCCATTGACCCAAAACAGCTTCAACAAAAAGCAGTAACCTCATAGTGCCCTCTTTGCCCAAGCACAGCATGGTTGCATTCATCGTAGTTGCTTAAAAAAATTGGCAATGTACCTGTCTGTATGCAATTCTATCTGTGGGGAAAAGTGTGACTGTACTGCATAAGGAGAAGAAAAAAAGACAGGAAAAAGGACCAAAAAAGGACAAAAAAAAAAAGGAACTTCTGAAAAGAGTTCCATGACAATGAGTAACATTTCAAACTAAAGTCAGAGGACAGGAGCTGGTCAATCACACTTATCAGACTAAAAGAACAAAAACAAAGTCAAGGCATTTAAGTTCCCAATCATGCAATACAGTAAACAAAACCACTGAACATGAGATACTACAGATGTTGCGTTTACTAAGCAAGCAATATTACCTGAGCTTTGGCCAGGTCTTGTTTTAGGAAAAACAATGGTTCTGTTCTTTATTTCCATTTTTGTTAGCGGGAGCACTGGGAGAGGCTTTGCCACATGAACAGTAGGACTTTCAGACTGTGGACTAAATATATCACGTCTTCTAGATGGAAAGTCTGCTCCAGATACACTCTGTGCGACTGCCCCTTGAATTTTCACTTTAATAAACTTTTGCACAATTTTGAGGGAAAAAAAAAAATTTACATAGTGAACACTGATATATCAACAAGTCAAACTATTTAGCTCTATTTCCTTGAGTTGTAAGAGCTCACGTTGTTCTGCTTTACATTCCCTCAGAGAAAGAGTGTCGTACCTTAAGTCACCAGGTCTTCTCTAATTTCAGTTAACAAATTTTAAAGATTTTAGGACAAGTTTAATCTAGAACAGGAAAATCTACTGAAAATTTGCTATCTAGATGTTTTAATTCAATACACATAATAATTTAAACTAGTTAAATTTAACTGACAACAACTACAATATTCTCTGCTTGCAGAGAACGAGAAGAGGGCTGCGTCACACAGAACGACCTTTGTGTTCATTTGCGCTACATAATTAGCACTCCTAAAAGCTTCAGTTAATGCTAGTAAGATCTTAGCATACTTTTTGCTTAACTGGATAGGTAGCAAAGAAATGGCAAAAGCATTATCAACTACCAGATCTCCTACAGTTTGATTGTTTTTGCTACATTCTCTAGTTTTGTCCTAGTGGGTTTCTTCTCTTAAATCCTTTTCTCGTATTGTAGAACATAACATAGTTAAATATGTGCACAGTCTCCACCTCCTTCTCAACTCACTCTTTTCAACAACTTCCCTGCTTGTTTGGGTTTTAAGGCAGTTTCCAATTCTGTATAATACCTCACCTTCCTCCATCAAGGAGGAAAGTAGATGTGCCATTTTATCCTTTCAGTGTCTTTTATTTCTCTCTCCATGCATTGTTACAATTAACCCAAAATACATACTGGCTGTAATAATTAAAAGAAAAACCCAAAACAGGTGTCTATTTCTTTGGGGGAGATTACCAAGGGTCTTTCTGCTTTTACATTCGTATGCCACAATTTAATCAGGGAAAAGTCTTGGATTAAAATGCATAAAGAACAAGAACCTGTTCTAGACATTCTTTATCACAGACTTGTTGGCCAGAAGGTTAAGTTTATCTTAAGGGAGCTCAAAAGGAGCTATGGTGACTTGTCCAGTAACCTCCTTTAACTTCTTTTATTTTTAAATATTCTATAGACTACTTTTATATACACATGTGTACATACATGCATTTAGCTCTTCTAGAAAATTATGCATAAGGCAGTGGTGGGTATACAGATGCAATTTTGTTGGCAATTCAGTTTAAAGAAATACTATGATATGAACACTTAGAGATGAATAAACTAAGAATCTCAGTTTGCAAAACAGCATCTTAACAACATTTATTCTCTTCTTCCCCCCCTCCCCCTACAAGAGAAATTTACAAATTAGAGAGAATAATGAAAAGTTGAAAGAACTGCTGTCTCATACCTAAAAGCTTTTAGCAATGTTACTACACCTTATCCAGCTAAGTAAAATAAACAGTTGCCATCTCAAGTAAGCCACGTACCTTTTGTCCATTATCACAATGGATATAGATTAGGCCACTCCAAGGAATTAATGAAGGTTTTGTGGCAAGTGATGGATTAGGACTCACCAGAATTAGTGTACTGCTCCTAATAAAAGAAAAAAAATATTAGCATGATCCTCATATTAGAATGAGTATCTACAACACTAGCCCCCATCAAAAAAGGATGCACTTTTAAGATAGCAAGTCAGTGAAGGTGATCTAGATTTAAATTGAAGGTATTCAGATATCCAATATATTTTCAAGCTTTAGTAGTCAGAAACTTAACATTAACACACTTTATAAACTTGTCGTTGATGGTTGTATAAGGGGTCATAGGGAAAGAGTAAGTCTTATCTACTGTTAACATAGACAACCAGTCAGGCCATGTAAAGCAGACATATAACTACATGTTTCAGAAAAACAAGCTTCAATACTAGTCAACAATGGAATTGTACTATTCAAAGTATACTGCACAAATTGCACTTCAAGAATCTTTTAAACTAATACTAGTTTTAGAGAAGCAGCTTGCTTTCCTCCTTCCCATGCAGAACTGATCTTAGAAAAAAGAAAAGCCCTTCAATGTAATCAATGCCTGCTATAGTTATTTAGAGTAGGGGACACTAAAGAGTCTAAATTCACTTGAAGCAGTTATGGCAACACACAGTAATTTGACCAGTGAGAACATAAATTCTGATTTACATTGTTCCATATTCTATACTAGAGACATTTAAATAAAAAAGGGTAGAAATTAAGCAATGAATTATTTAAAAAACAAGTATAAAATCGCTGAAGTAAAGGTCATTGATTGTATGTTAGCAGCACTCAAGCTACACCTGAAGAATTAGCTTAAAATGTCATTAGCACAGCACTTCACATTTGAAAAGTTTAGTGTAGGAGCAAGATCAGTCCCTATAGGAAAGTCAGTTCCATAATCATTGTCACAATATGACCATCTCTACAAACTTCAATGAACAGATGTTAACAGCCTTAAAATATTACATCAGGATACTGATACTTCCCTAAAGGATTGTGGGGGGTTTTGAATCTCAGTAGTTTTCAGAATCTTTTCACTCACAGTTCTCTCAGGTACAAGCTGCATACGTGAGAATATGATTTACTAAGTACAAACACTACCTGTCATCACAAACCATTCCACTGTCTTTGCTCCTACCAGCTTGTCTTTGACATTTACTGCAAAATTCTCATGGAAATCCAACTTGCATGGGGTCACAAACCACGTGTCTTTCAGTCAGAAGAGTCATACTCAACCTAAAGACACTACCTCTCAGTACTTTCATTGCTATGGAAAGGAGCAGAGCCTACAGAAGAAATACTTTCCAAAAGGCGGCTCTTGCAGCCTTTGGAGATTCCAACAGTCCCTGCTCCAAAAGTACAATTCCTTTCACAGCACTTCACCAATACTCCCAACACTGAGGCACAGCTACATGCCAGAGGCTAGTTTCAGTTGGCCTCCAAAGAAAATCTCTTGGAATGCTACCGAATTCAGTAGGGACGCAGGACTTTATTACTCCACATTCAGGCAGGTTTGAAGTTGCCTTTAGCTCATTCCGTGGAACTTAAGGGGTTTAGTCAAGGTGAAACAGGGGGTGGTCTGCTTGCTCTAGCATGGCAGAGTCAGTCTTTGATCTTAGGACCTTCTTTCACCATCACTGAGAAATCAGACCCTTCTCCTTTCCTGGCCTAAATCAGTTCAAGAATTCTGTCAGCTCCAGCCATTGCAGTGCACAGTATAAAAGATTCTAGCTGGCTCCTGTCCTGACAGGATGACTGCTCTTGGCACTGCAAGGCAATGGTCATGGAAAGTAGAAAACCAGGCAAGCACAGCAAGCTGTGCTTAAGTCAGCTCTTGCCACGGGTCCATTTCTTACTTGCAGGCCTCTGTTCTTTGATCCAGACTACTTACCTGGACCCAACATGTGAGGCTTCAACTCATTCTTTTCCAGTGAAGGGAACACATTTTAGAATTATGCAGTGCAAGAAAGTTGCTTTCAGGTAGCCTTCAATTCCCTCTTTTTAAGAAATCATTCCACAGACAGTCCTGAGTCTAGGGTATGAGACACTCAAGATGTCCTTACTTTCACAGCTACTGGAAAGTTGTTCATTATTATCTCGTTTTGAAACTGCTGTTCTCAGCACAGATTGAATCTGCAAGGAGTGGCAGATATCCTAGCCCTTCCAGAGAACCCTCTTTATTTTGTTCTCACTAGTGATGAGAGTTCCCCAACAATATATCCAGGAATTTACATCTACGTGAATATGGAATTACGTGTTTAAATGTATCACATCTTGCACAGTGATGCAGAACTGAAATTGAAGTATCTGCTTTGGGCAAACATCTGCAAAGTTAAAGCAACTACTTAAATAAAACTCAGAAAGCGAAACCTATTTTTGTGGAACTCGAGACTTTTTTTTTTTTTTAATATCAGAATAGTTTAATAACAGGGTCTTAAAAGCCTTTCTGAACTGACCTTAAAAACCCCATAAATTTAGAAGTGAGAAGTGGTCAGAACTTTGAAGCATTTTATTGTGAAAGACACTGCTGATGTCCGTGAGAAGTCTCATACACACAAGCGGTGATATTATGACTACTGTTCCAAAATACTGCTAATTAAGACATAGGTGATCTGACACTGGCTTGCCATTCATTTCATATCTACAGATATTAAGGCAAAGGTTGAGTGGCAAAAACCAGTTCTGGCAGAACACACAAAAAAACCCCACAATCAAGCTCTGATGAGTATCAGCACATTTGCAAAAGAAAACAGTTAAGTCCTCAGAAGAGAAGCATTCTATAGGAACTGTTATTTTGGGGTTGGGTTGGTTGGTTGATTGGGGGCAGGGCGGGAGGGAGGAAGAAGTCTTTTTTTTTTTTTTAAACACACAGATCATTTTTAAACAAAAAACTATTGTGAAAGGAGATTTTTAAAACTTAGGCTTTGTTGACCATCCAGCTCCTGGAAAATTATGCAATAATAGTATTTCCAGGCACAGAAAATTCCTGACGTCCAGATAACTTTCTCGGTGACAGAAGAACATTCCCTCTATACAGAACTATAAAAGCATAAGGTCCTAAAATACAAAAGGTAGATTTGCATGTTAGCTGACAAACTAAACTAACTGAACAAACTACAATAAATTCCTAAAAACTAAAATTCCTAAACTAACTAAAAATAAATTCCTCCAAAATCTCACCACACTTCCCCACATAAAGAAAATGAAAAGAAACTTACTCTGGTTCAATAACTCCATGTTGGGGGGTTACAGTAAGGCAGTGAGCTGGCCAGGAAAGCTCAAATGTCAACATCCTATTAGAACTGTTGACAATCTGTACATGCCCAGTGTCTGCTGTTCCACCTGTAATACAAGATAAAGCTATAAAAAGCTAACAAGTACAAAAATTCACAGAAGAGCCCAAGATTCAGATATGCACCAATTAAGATAAAGCATTTTCTGCCCTATTTTTACCTTCACAATGCTTTAAAATCTTCACAGGTATGCAGTGCCTATTATATGTATACACACACTGAGCACACTACCTCTGACACTTTAACCAAAACTGTGTTCAAACCAAGTTTACTGTTTAGATGCAAAGCTACTGCAGCAAGGTTATTGGCCAAGCCACATTTACAAACACAAAATAATTACAAACATAGTATGCAGTACAGTTATTTTAATACTAGAATGGTTATTTTATTAACTTTAAAAAATACTTACTAATAGAAGGAGGTGTCAAAGTCAAGTACTCAGGTTTTACAGCCCAAGTCCGTTGAGCATCTGATTTATTCTGAACCAGATCATCAGTTTTTACACATAATGGAGGACCCTGCGGTCCTTTAACAGGAAGAACATCCAAAGTTGCATTAATATGTCTGACAGAGTTCTCAAATCTGAAAATAAGATTGCATTATGCAGAAGTAGTAATAAAAATAACTTATGAGTACTTATAATAGCCTACTCCTAGTATTTCTCAAAATTTAGTATTGAAATACAATGTTCTTTACATGGGCCTTCAATTTAATTCAATTCTCCATTAAGAAAAAGTTAATTCAGCAGCTATATCATGTCACAGCTTTTTCACAGAATATTTAGAAGGGGAAGCTACCGTTCAGAATGGAAGGTACTAAAATAAACAATTATCTTCAGGTGATAATAAAGTAAAATGCTTTCTCTATACATATTTTATTCAGATTAAGAAGGTACTGCAGAGAGAAATCGGGCAATGCAACCTGTGTTTCAAAGACTGCTGGAGATCAGTAGGGGCCTCTGGAGATCACCTAGTCAAACACCCCTGCTCAAAGCAGGGTCAACTACAGCAGGGTTCTCAGGGCATTGTCCAGACAGGGTCCGACTTTCTTCACAGATTAAGACTTCACAATCTCTCTGGGCAACCTGTTCCAGTGTCTGACCACCCTCACCAGGAAAAAGTTTTTTTTCCTCATGTTTAAATTGAGTTTTTTGCATTTCAGTTTGTGTCCATTGCCTCTTGTCCTGTCATTGGACACCACTGGGAAGACTCTGTCGTCGTCTTCTTTACTTCGCTATCAAGTATTTATACACATCGATAAGATCCTCCACCCACGTCAAGCCTTCTCTGCTCGACACTAAACAAACCCAGCTCTTAGTCTCTCCTTGCAAGACAGATGCTCCAATCCCTTCATCACCTTCATGGCCTAGCATTTCACACCTTTGCTTGCAAAATACAGAGCAGGTAAGCTCAGGTATGAAAGCTAAGAAGCTGTTATTTTAGGATTCAGAGTATTTTCTTAAGTTAAAAGCTAACTCAAAACAAGTTTGATTTTAAATACCAAAATAAAAGCAGAAATCAACAATTCGAGAAAAAAACAGATAACTTTTGCTCCATACAACATTGTGCAAACCTACAGCTCTTCTTCCTATTATTTCTACTTCTACTTTCAATGCTTCTGAGAACCCTGATTCAGTTCAGGACAGCTGAACTAATACCTGTGAGAATTCATCCCTTAAGACAGCAATTAAACTAGGAAGGCAATTGATTCACATAATTCCTTGACACAGAATTTACTAACAGTCAGATTAGTAGTTAACACACTCAGGTCTCTTCTAAGAATTACAGTTTATTCAGAAAATGAAGATCCTCATAATGCTTAGCCAGGGAATAAATTCAAATCTAGAAGAACTGCTAAGGCTATCAAATGGAAAAAACAAACAAATGACAACCACCAAATAAGAGAAACATCCTATTTGCTGCTGCAGATATTTGTTTCCAACCTCTAGCTTTGCAATCCCACTACACCCGACAAACACCTTGCTAGCCAACAAATCTGTCAAGTGTCACACAGTGTTCAGCATCCGGAGTTCAACAGGTACAAGAAATTCCAAGACAACATCTACATATGTAAATGTTAAACACAACAAGACTAGGAAGGACCCTTTTGTCACCTGTGTAACAGGATCTTGAGAAGAAAAAACATGAAGATTCAAGAAACAACCTATGCAAATATATTCCTTATAGTGTTAAAGTTAACCCATCTTTATTTTCTTTTTATGCTACACTATCTTAGTAAGTAGGACTTGTATAGGATTTAGACATTTCTTTCCCTTTACAGGGCTCCAAATGCTACAGCAACCTGTCTATAAACAAAAGTGACAGGTCCATTTCAAAGACTAGGTCTCTGCCAGTCCTCCAAAGAAATCCTCCCAGTAACGGACCACTTCATTTGAGGGAGTGACGGAGGTGGGGGTAGCCTCAGCACTGATCATTCTTTTCATGAGTACAGTACACACCACATTGAAAGGCTGGCATAGGGGCTGGACAAGGAAAAGGCCACTAAGTCTTTGTATTGAATCTCTACTTCCATCCCAGACATCAAAAATTCATTACAAGGAATTAAGTGGTTATAGTCCTATTAGGACTACAACAACTAATGCACTTTGGAAGTGCCTATGGGGGGGAGGGGGGGGAACCAACACATCTCTTCAAATGAAGAACAGGAAGTTGCAGATGAAGTGAATGGTGTCAGCTGAGTGACTAGTTTAAAAGTTAACATAACAGTTTAAACAGTCTATATAGAGAAAAATTGCAAGAGCCACCTAGATATTCATTAGAGCCTTTCTCATTATGGAGCCAGCTCTTTCACTTGTAAAGTAACTCAGTTTTCTTCACTGACATTAAAATCTTCAGTGAAAGGAGATGCACTTCAGCTAGGTGTTATTTGACAGTTACCCTTATAGTTATATTACCTGTCTGATTCCAAATGACGTCCAGGAGACTGCTGAAATCCATCCCGATCCAAAGTGGAATATCCAACCACAGAAAGGATAACCTTACGCATATTTGCATAAAAAAGATGGATATCATTTGTCCCCCGTGGGATATCACATACTAAAAATGAGAGCAATAGAGCAATTCTAATAAGAACAAATCTATAACACTCAGAAATTACACAACAGAGATTTGGGATATAGACCTAGTTAATAATCTGTTTGCTAAGATATCCTGGATCATTCAAAAAATTACTTACTACAAATTCAGTTATCAGGCATAAATCAACATTAACATGAGATGTAACATAAATCTAAATACACACCAATTTTAACTTTTTAATTATAAAAGATATATATTTTCCACCTTGATACAAATGGTATATACTAATCTGATTCTATGCCAAATTAAAGTTAAGGTTTACTTTTTTTACCCTGACAAATAAGACTCATATATTCCTATGGCTTCACCAGAAGAGATTCACCTTGAGATAAGTTACTTTTCAATTATGGGATCCTGTAAAATATAGTCAAGTACATAGTGATACCTAGAAATGCACAAGAGGATTTTGCAAAGAATACTTGATCAGAATTCCTTCCCTCCTCTTTAACAATACATCCATATACAGACAAGATGCTAGTACACATTGCAAACTATATGCATTTTGATGACCCAAGTACAGAAGTCACAAAACTTTTCAGACTGCTTTAGAATAAATAGTTGCTAGATGTTAAATATCAATAAACACTGTCTCTGTTCAATTAGTAATTGAAGCATACTTTAGCAACTAGCAATATATTAGATCAGTATGTAAACAATGTTCGGTTAGTGCGGTAAACCACATTAGCATTAGAGAGTAGCTGAATCTGATAGCCTTTAGAGACAATGCTGCCACCGGTCCAACCAGCAGCAAAGTTGAGCATGTGTTCCAAGTAAACACCCACCCACACACGAACACACACAGAGCCAGCCACACAGACCAACCCAGAGAGAAACACTCAAACACTAACACAAACACAAAACAGTGCCAATGGCCTTATCCTGTTCCCTTCTCTGGCTGATGAGAATGAAGACTCGTTACTGGGAACAACAACATGGATCCCTCCAGCTGCTGACCCTGGACCATACCACACTGATGCATCAAGTGAGTAGAGTGGTGAAAAACTGACACCTTACTGTTTCAAACACTAACCTTCGTATGTCATTTCTTAGTAGGTTTTTCAGATACCTCTGTGGATTAAGGCAATAAGGAATGGAGACCAAAACAGGGATCCAGCTTTACATGAAAAGCAATCCTTATAGCCAAGGCATTCTATTCTTTGAGCATTTTTTCAGCATCATCTTTTTAACAGTATTTCATTTAAAAGGCCAAAAAGTAAAAAAGTATTTAGATGTTGAAAAAAATAACTTCTCACCTAAAAGAGCATCTTACAGAAAAGAAAAAAAAAAATCCTATTTCTTAATTTTAGGTACTACTATTAGTTCCAGCAAAGTATTTGAGTAAATAAAACAATCGTGACCAAACAGGGAACAATAAGCTATATTTCACAAATTCAGGAAAGTGCACTCTCAAAAAGAGAGTGAAAAACATTAGGATGCAAGAGGTAAGCCTTGTTTTCTACAGAAAGAAAAAAAAAGTTAAACTATCATTAGCAAAACTCTATTAATAAGGCAGTAAGAGATAATCAAGGATGCCTAGGCTCTAACACTGGCTTAGCAAATTCAGAGCATACTCAAGAACCCAAGTATCTTATCTTCACTAGGATTTCACCTCATCCAAGATGAATGATCAACAATCTTTACTTTTCCAAGTAAAGACAAGATACCATCAATAGGTAAAGAATCAGACTACAACATTTATTCAGTTGTAGTAGCCTTGCAACAGTAAAATCTTTCCATATGTGAATACAACTAGTTCAAGAAATAGGTTTGAAATAGTGCAGAAATAGTAAGCTTGTTCATGACACTTACAGGATTGAACAGTTGTGGTGGGGGGTGGGTTGGTTTGGTTTTTTGATGGTTTGGGGCAGGGCGATGGGTTTTTGTGGTTTGGGTTTTTTTTTTGTTTCGGGTTTGTTTTTTTTTAAGGACACCTTTACAATATACTGCATTTTTTTAACAAATACCTTGTTAACACAAGCAGAAGTACAAAAAAGAAAAAGAAGTTATTTAATTTGGGAAGGGAAATACATATTTTAATGTCAGCAAAGCTATCTGCCTCTCAATTTTCAGGTATAAGATATATTCTGTGTGCAACAAACTGAATCTGTCTCAATTGTTAGTGAGACAAATACTCTCCAAGTTTCATTTTGCTAGGAGAAAAGTACAGTAAAGTGTTTAAATAGACAGGCATTGAATGAAAGAAAGCAAGTTCCATCCAAATTGGGAATTTTGCTTCTACATTTATCAAAAAAGAAATAGTGGAAAAATAACTAGGGTTCAAGCCTAAAAGCATATTTTTCCACCCGAAAAAAAGTATTACATTTTTCTTTTAAGAAGTCACAGGCTTACCTTCTGTCACAAGCTGCTCCCCTTGAAATTCTTCATCAAATACAATGTTTCTCAATAAGCTGTTTTCTGGGATTATGTGTTTTTCTACCTCAGGTTTATATATCATAGCTCTGTTAAAGAGATAAAGAAGGAAGAGTCATTAAATCACACAAAGTATTGGAAACAACAATCTGAAAAGACAGATAAGACTGGTAAGAATTCAGCACAATTTTAACTTTATCATTTCTCGAATACACCAAGCTCAAATCTGTGAGCATTCATTTAAAACTGAAATCTTTTCATCATCTTAAAATGGTTAAAGAAATACCTGCTCTATTGCTGCACAGTAAAAGGGTCCACTGAAATACTGGCTACCACACACTTGTCTTTCCAAGATATTTGTTCTCTGCTGTCAGTCACACCTACCTAGATTTCTGATAAGTACATCAGGCATCGAAGTGATTTTTCAATCACTACAGGAAGCAGGAGAAAGCTATTTTGGTTGTGAGTTAAAGCCTTTTGAGGGGAAAAATTGACGAGTCAATGGCAGAGTGGCAGCAGGTTCCAGCCAACAGCAGGAACATGGAGCCAAGGAACATGACTGCAAACAGGACAGAGAAGACTGGGAGGCATAGGGGTATAAATAGACCCGGGAAAAAATGGGAAGCTACAGGTCAGGAAGAGGAAACCTGGCACTAAGATGGGGTCAGAGCCACAGAGGTGGAAAGAATACCTCAGCCCTACTAACTCTCAGGTCTAAGGTACTTACCAGGCTGCTGGCTATGTATATTTTTGGAGTGAAGAACTTGAGCCACAAGCTGGCAGACTAGGCAGATTACTCATTTCACATTCCTGCCCCTAAGTCCCAAATCACATTCCCATTCTAGTACCCAATTACAGAATGGGGCTTGACTGGCTTACAGTACTCAGTCATTTCAAGGACTCAGTATCTCTTTCAAATTATCAAGGGAGACTTCAGAGAAGCTCCCACTAAGAAACAACCAACTAGACCACCATGTTCAAGACCCAAATGCCATGCCTGCTGGCTAATAAAATCAGCAACAAATAATTTCACTCACACACCAATGTCCAGAGTCTGCATAAAAAGTTTCCGACACTACCTATACGGGTGCATCAAGCTTCTCAATGGGTTTTCTGCTGATTAGCAGATCAAAGCTTTTCCCTAAGTATTTCTGCCCTTTGAGAACATTCAATGATAGTGAGCATTGCCCAGACAAAAGAGTTGCTACAAAAATCAGTAACAAGAATCTTCTAAGATAAGCCAATTTTCTATCAAGAAGGTCACAAATGCAGCTATTCCATGAGCTTTTTAGTCAGTCATGCAGTTAAGTTCAGCTATGTTTAATACTTTATTTGGATAACAATAAATACAATGACTTTCATAAAGCTTCAGGCAATCACATTTAAAAGCAATAGTGAAATACTACCATTTTAAAATTTTGCACTGAATAATGATCATCAGCACCTTAGTGCTCTGCCTATTCTTAACATTTTGCATTATCACTATACACAGCACAAGTCAAGTGCCACTTACGTCATTAAAAGCAGAGTATGCCATTTTTATGCATTTGAGTCAGGCAAATTGAAATACAGAGTAACGTAGCCTCTATTTAAGCTTGGTAAGATACATTCTACAAATTCCCTTAGTGTGTTAATGAGCGTATGTGGATGTTATTTCTCTCAATATATATCTACTCAAACACTGTCTTTGTCAACAGAATTCAGCAAACCAAGATGCGAATCTTGTTCAAAACTTAATACTACTGAATTTCATTACTACTACTTTCATGAGCCTTTTCCTTAAAAATTAAACCTGGAAAGAGATACCAAGACAGAACACAACTCTCTTCCAACCCAAAAAAGCAAAAATTTTCCCCCAAACCCAACACACTTCAATTCAAGAATGTAAGAAGAAAATAAACCTCTTAACTAGGATTGTAGCTACAATACATAAACAAAACCACAAATTAACAAACAAAACCCCCACCAAACAACCTACCAGATGTAAGACATACTAAGTCTCTCCATATCATCACTGTCTTCTGGTTTGTTCTTGCTATTTTTGGAAGCATGTTAAAACTATACTCGTGGCAGCACACACCTCTAGTTTTAACTTTTTATTAAATATCTGTCTCTGTTACAATAGCAAAGTACATCTTACCTACGATACTGCTGCCTAGAAACTTCATCTCCACAAAAAAAACATACTGTTGATACCAAAGTGTTTGTTTTATGGAAGTTCTTTTCCTTTTCCATTGGATTCCATGTTATAGTAATGACCTGATAAAATAAATAGACAACATACTCAGAAAAAAAAAATTTGTTAGTACTAACATTTGGAATACGAGTCAACAGATTACTGCAATGCAAGTGAAACAGGATTTAACACAAGTTAAGTAAGATTTTAATAAAGAACTAGTAAGACACATTCTCATTGATTGCATTCATTTTAATTTAAATTAATAAAACTTGCTCAGAATCAGGTATTATACTTACTTCATGTGTTCCTTCTCTTAGTACAAACTTCTCTGGAGATACCGTCATTACCTGAGGATCCATAATTGTTTTTGTCCGTAGGTTTGCAAAGCACAATGCTTTAACATAGGCAGCCCGAGAACCTGTATTTCTTATGCAGAAGGAAGCTTTCTTTAATCTTGCAGGCAATAATCCATCCAGAGTTACCATGTAGCTATCTGACAGTTTTTTAACGTTTTCTAAAGTTATATTGCTTGTTCCTCCATATCCAGATAACGGTATCTGAGGGAAAAAAAAGAAAAAAAAACACAAAGAAACAGTATTTCAAACGAAAGAAAGCTTCTTACTAAACTTCTGCACAACTATGGTAAACTATACACAGAGTTACAGAAAGACAAATGAAAATGCTTAAAATGTGAACTGAAAAGACTGCAAGAAATAAGAAAGCCTAAGTTCAACATTTTTCAAGTTCTACTGAAAATTAATTTAAGGTCTACCTATAGAACAAGACAAGTTGAGATTTTTTGACAGTTCTAGAGTTAAAAATCTTAGGCTACTTCTAATACAGTATATAAAAATCTTTCTTCTTCCTTCTCAAGGGGAAAAATTGCATGCAAAAGTGACACTAATGTTCAAACTGCAAAATATAGCATCCATACAATCTTTAACAAGTATACAGATATGCATAGTGTACATCTTGAAAAGTTTCAGCTTTTTGATAGAAATAGCTAGTCAGTACTACATTTTAAATAATTATGAAAAATGTATGTTTAAAATTATTAGAAGTTAGGTTGGGACTCTTACAGTAAACTTAATTCCTGGCTGTGATCGAATCCCCAGCTGTTTGATTTCCAGCTTTGCAAAGAAGCAAGTTATTCGAGTAGGTGCAAACAACAAGTATATGTTAGTATCTTCTTTGGGACGGATTTTGAGTTCCCAATTACTAGTTAAGCGTTCTTCTGATCCAAATATACTTTGCAGCTATAAAAAAAAAAAAAAAAGACATCAGAAGTGAGTGACTACAATAGGAAAAACACAGAGCAGTAAGACTTACTTCACTAGTAACCCAAAATTAACTTCTTCAAAATCTGGATTAAGTCAGTTGACAGTGGCATGTACTTAAAGTCACAATGCTTAATATGCAACAAAAAAAAAAAAAAAACAAGTTCAAGAATTCCCACAATAAGCCTCTCAGTTTAGACCACAGAGTTTTTTGCCTTCAATGCACAAATATGGTAAGGCTGAACTTGACCAGCACTACGTTAATTCTCTCTCAGTTTAAGATTGCAGATATCAAAAAACCTCCTCTAGTTACAGTAGTTCCCAAAGGCTAATTCCAGGTTTTCATTCCCTCCCTCCCTCACGTACACAGAGTCCTTTGGAGTGAGGAATCCCTCCTGCAAGAAAGGCCACTGACAGATCACTCCACCAGGTATTGACTCTTGTATTGTTGTGCTACAGCAGCTTGAAGAGCTGTAAACTGAGCTGCAGTTTGCCGCAACAGTTACAGTTTCAGCTCTTCCTAAAGGTTGCCAGTGTAGCTTAAGCTCTGCTACCATGTCTATCTTGGCAGTCTCAGAACAAATACTCACTAAGCCTGCTAGTCACTGACATTTATAAAGGATTAACACTTCAGGGCAAAGACATTTTTATTGTAAACATATCGTGATAATTGTCATAAACACTAAAGAGAAATTTTCATGACAGTTACCTGAAAGCAGTCTTGATCCTGGCCTCTTATCAACAGTCTTAAATGTTGGGTCACAGACAGAGAGTCATTTCTTAGAGTTAATTTCTGCTGGCTGAAAAATATGAAGTTTAGTTATATTTTACAGCAAATATAAGTTAACTGCATAAATTTATTCATGGAAATAATGGAAATGTGGCAGCCTATTTTAAAGTCATTTCATGAAAAAAAAATCACCGCTTGGAACAATAGAATATCTTAGCTAGAAAGTTATTTCTGTGTTCTCAAATTTACAGACCTTACAACATTATACACCATCACACATCAATCCTCACACAGCAAAATAACCCCAAAATATATATAAATACAGCTTTTCTGAAGTTCAAGTATTGTACTTAACAGCTTGAACTTTTAAAGCAAGCAGCAGTTGTGTCAATACAAAAATTCCTTAAAAAACAAAAAAAACCAAAACCTTAAGACACAGTTATAATTAGATTATCCAGAGCCACTTAGTTATGCAGAAACAGTCTTGTGAGTAGTCTGGCCCAGATTCACTGGAACAGTTGTGAAGAACTAAATTAAGGATAACTTTTCCTTTTCATGTACTTTTCAACACAACAGTACCACAGAAAGTTATGGCCACTTGGCAGCATCAGGTTGACCAAAAAGTATTTTTTTTCTCTCTGATATATCCTGGCATTGACCAGGCTTCTGGTACTCAGATCCTTCCTCAACGAAGGGAACCTCTCCAGCAAGAAGAGCAAGTGCCTTTGTTTTTTGACTTGTTAAAATGACAATCACAGTAGGATGTGACAAGCTCTGAAGCTAGTTAAAAACATCAAGGAAGAGGAAGGATCATGCAGATGAAATCAAAGAGCAGGACAGAGAGAAAGCAAAGCCTCTCCCTGATTTTCAGTGGCAGGCACTGTTTTGTACTCTGTTGGAACAAAGATTCTACAAATAATTTCAGGTTCATAAAACCAATGGTGCATCAAAACTATTTTTCAGGAGGAACACAAAGTAAAAAGGTAGCAGCATACAGGGAAGAGAAAGTAATTCCCAAACACCAAACAGCCAAAACTACTATGTTATTAATACACTATCTTAACAAAACAGAAAAATAGGAATATAGCTATCAGAAACAGTTCTTGGCTACAAACATGGATCACATTTAAACAACCAGAAACTTTTTTAGATTCCTCAAAAAGTTCAGTATCAAAACAACAGTGGAGTAGTCTCTAAAATTAATACTTACTAGAAGTCCAGAGACCTGCAAAACTTGCAGCCTTTACATACAAAAGAAGCAAAGTATATCTACACAATTATGAACAGTTTTACTAAATCATGGCATACTGAAGCTGTAAACTTGAAACTAAAAAAGTCCAGACAAGAACTAGTCTGAAGGATAAAGTAATCATAATTAGGGATGCAATGGATTCTCCATCACTACAAATTTTAATATTGGAACACATTCAAATTCAAATAAATTAAGGGATGTTCAACAGCCTATGCTATTCGGATGGTCAAATTACATTAGCAGACTGGATTCTTCTAGTCTTAATGGATGAACTGAATTAAAACAAGCATAGAGATGTATTTCTATCTAGAGATAGGTGTCAAAAGAACCAACATAATTTTTCCATCAAGTTGTTTGGAAAATATTTTCCACTACATTTCTACTTACATAACACACTAATCTTACAGAATCAGGTATTACTCTAACAATAACCAAAGAATCCTGAAGAATACAAAAAAAGCTCAAACAAGATCACAGTTTGTTTCCAAAAATTACTTGCACAAAAAAATAATTGTAATATACTGCTTCTCTCGAGTCATAAAACAGCTTAGTTTATCACCTCTGGATTATTAATGTGAATAAGAAGTTTTGCTTCAAAGAAGAGCAATACGAAATACTTAACATGATATTCTATATGAATGGCTGCCCAATTTATACTTACACTGATGTTCCAAGTGTTACTCCTCCCCAGGCAATGAACTGCTTGTTGGAGAGAATGGGCGGGATGTCTGAGCAGCCAGCAGCTGTAGACACAGGTCTGTTTTCCTCAGACTCCACCTCACCTTTTATCACCACTTCATACTGAGGCCCAGATGGCAGCACAAGGATTTTCAAAGTACTTCAAAAATAAATAAATAAATTTAATCCCACCCCAGAACAAAATTAGCTGATGAAAACAAAACATAACTGAAAAAAATAAATTATAGATAGGCCTTTTTAAATTACCTTCTTAGGGGGAACACACAAATATTATTTTTTTTATTTTATGACAAAGGCCAGCTTTAGGCATAGCAAAGTTTAAATCCTTTGGACTGTAAATATGCATGCCACATGTACCTCAAGCAATCTTCTGAAGTATTTCATCTGGAAATGGTTCAGGTAAGTATTTCAGAGACTACAGCTAGGCAAATTATTTTTTTGCCCATGCTAACTTCTGATTATTTTGACACACTAATTTTGGAGAGAAACAAAGTCTGGCTGTCTCTACATAGATTAAAGAGATGCCTTTTGAAATACCTGCAAAATGTCAATGAAGTTTTACAAGTGTGAGATACCCTGAAGCATCAAAATTAAACTCTGAATCCTGTTAACAATGGTAGCATTCTAAGCCACAAACCCATTATTTTTTTCTCACTTTGTTTCCTGGGATTGCTATGAGAAAGAACACTGAGCCCACAGACAGGGAACCAGCCACCTACAGCTGGCCTTTCATGGTACAGTCTCTACCCTATAGGACACAAACACAGTGCAGATGACTACTGCCTTCTTCAGGCAGAAGAGAGAAACAGATGAATGAGAACACCAGGAACAGATTCAAATAATGAAGTAGAAAGAAATGGGCTAATACTGAATAGGAAAGCTGGACCTAACTAGCAAAGAAAACAGAAGAAACTAGACACACAAACACACAAAAAAACCACCCAACAGAAGAGGAACCAGGAAAAAGAAAGTGCTGCCTAATTAAGGGGGACAGAAGCCAACAGAGAAATAAACCAGAAGGCTAAATTATACCAGGAAGGAAGTGGAGATTTGACATATCTAACCAACGATACAGGAACAGAAGAAAAACCAATCAGAAAACCAAAACTGAAAGAAGAAAAAAAACCAAACCAAACCAAAAAAAATGAAAAAAAGGCATAGGGCAGGAAGGAAATTAAGCTTTTAAAGAATAGGCTGAAGCATTTGCTATAGCACAGACTCACTCAGAGCCAGGAATGAAACTCAAGAACCCCCATTCTATGTGTCACTGAATTCCTATGATGCCTGCTGACATACCCTGTGCCCCACGCTACTGCCTAGAACACTATCCTGGGCCTTGAAAAAGAGGCAGAACCAGAGGTAATCACCCGATCCCTGTCCCTGAGTGAGCTGCGAGATATGCGAAAAGATTTCAGCCATCATCCAGGTGAGCACATTATCACCTGGCTGCTCTGATGCTGGGATAACAGAGCCAATAGCTTGGAATTAGAGGGTAGGGAAGCCAAGCAGCTGGGATCCCTCTCCTTGCCACTGCTCCAGCTAGGGCTTACACAGTAACATTGCAATGAACTTCTCCCCTTGCTCCTAGCCTGGCTAGCAACAAGGGATTGTTGCTGCATCCCATCAGTAGGGAACATGAAATCTCATTACTGCTTTAGTTAGTTTATTAGTCTTTTTGGCAGCACTTGCAAGTGGACTGCAAAGTTTCCAACCCTACTGAGTACCCTGAGCCTGTAAAGCAAAGCAGTTATGTACAAGGCCATAGGAAAGCAAAGATTAATCACTTTGCATGCCCATCCATTAGGATCATACAGTCATTAGCACAGAACTTCTCATTGTTTATTTTAATGCACTGGGTAGGCCTAGTTAAGCTAGATAGTGAAGCTGAACATATTTTGGACCGATTCCTTTGTCTATTCTTGCTCTATTACAGCAGAGACTGGAATACATGTAACACAAGAGGAAAAGCTGCTCTGGAGAAATTAGTCTGACCCCTAACATTGCCAAAAAATTCCTACATGACACCAGAATGGTCACTTGAACCAATCAAGTCTATTTCACAGAATGAAGTTCAACAGGTACTAATGTGCAGAAACATGAATGTTTACATCTGCAAAAGGAACATGTACATTAGTGTTGTACAGGATTTACAGCTGAACTTTTGTTTATGGCAGCCAAAATTAATGAATACATTTGATCCTGATCTTTGCTTGAGTTTTTTCATATGTAAAATAGAAATAACATTTCTATTGTCTCAGTGGAGTGAAGAAGAGGGAAGCAACTGAAGGGGCTGCTAGAGATACGTATTTTAAAGCTTTGCTGTACTTTAGAAACAAGTACCATACAAAGGGTTTCAGGGACTTACTCCATTTATTTACACGAAACAAGTTTCAGGACATCTGTTGATCTGTGATGGGAAATATTAGCTACTCATTGTCAGGCATGGGAACACGTTGCCCAGGGAAGTCGTGGAGTCACCATCCCTGGAGGTGTTCAAAAAACATGTAGATCATGGCTCTTTAGGACATGGTTTAGTGGGCATGGTGGTGTTGGGTTGATGGTTGGACTTGATCTTAAAGGTCTTTTCCAGCCTAAACAATTCTATGATTCATTAAGCTATGTACAGCAACAGAGGCAGGTAATCTATGGAACAGGTGAACCCTAGTAAAAATCTACTTTGTAATGAATGAGGACTCTCATGAAATCAACTGAAGTCAAAGTTTCCCTTGTGGGTAAAACTTTCAATTTGTTCATGACCTTGAGGTCAAAAGTAGCTCTGTTTAACACAGGCAGCATAAAATCAGTTATGTTACCTTTCTGTAGTTGTTACATTTTTTGGAAAAAACAGGACAGTCACTGCTCGTTCTTCTCCAGGAAGAAGGAAAAGATCCTCAGGTTCAACAGCAAAGCAGCTGTCCTGATCTGATGTCTGAAAGTGGGTAAGGGGAAAAGGGAGGGTTGGTTACTCATTTTAAGGGAGTAAACATTTCTACAACATATAATAAAATTTGGTCATGCATCTGTTGTACATGCAGTTGAGACAATTCAAATACACCTGGCACCTTCAGAACTTTCCCATAACCCTGCACTAGTTAAACTCTTCTAAAGTTGGACACTCTGGTACAAATACCTCTAACAGAAGCATCTTAAGACATCAACTGTGCATACAACACTGAAGGGGCCACAAAGAGATTTAAAGAATTTAACAGTAAGTACAATGTGGCAACGGTACGCCACTAGTGAAGTAACATCACTAGTCTCAACAGTGGTACCACCCATTACTGGTATCAATTAGTATCCAGTTTCATCACATTGATGTGGCATTTGTGGTACTAGTCATGCAGCCTATTTCCATGGCCTCTGCTCCAAGAAATGATGGGCTCACAACCCTCAATTTTTTTTTTTTTATTTTTTTTTAATGTAGAAGGGGACCTTCTGTTGACTTTGAAGTGTGTCTACCTTTCAGTCTGGGACCATACTTTCCACAAATTCTCAAGAAAATTCAAGTCAAGTCAAGTGATCACATATCTAAAAAGAATTCGCTTCATACTTGGGTTGGCAAGATGTCCACTGAAAACTAATGCAGCTTCGTTAGAATAGAAAATAAAGAAGTTTCCCAATGCTAATATTCCTCTTTGCTCTAAATGAGCTTTACTCCACCAGCTACATTAACATCTGCTGTGCAGCACAGGATTCACTACTTTTACATATTTGTTATATGCTTGTTAAAATCTATTTGTTAAAAATCATAAAAGTATGTTTGTTAAAACAAATATAACTAAAGCTGGGTGACAAAACTCCCTTATGCTTTTTCCCATAACGTGAGCTAATCTCTTAGCTATCATTCATTCTCTTCATGTAAACTTGTAAACCTTTTGTCAAACCACACAGGTGAGCTAGGATCCCAAGGCTCAGCTCTAGTTTCAGTACAACATTAATGGCACAAAACTCATGATTTCAAGAGGGAGAAGCCAACCTACCTTAACTTTCAAATATACACCAATGTTTCCAGCATTTTTCAATGGTAGCTGCTGTTTGGCTGTTGAACCCACACTAGCAGACAGATGTATTCTCTGGAAAAAGTAAAGAAGTGTGTGCATATGTACATATATATACATATATAATAAAAACAAACATTACAAAAGAAGTAGGCTAGCAGAGGCAAACTATTATTGAAGCACACTTTATAAATACTTGCAAACCTGTAAGTCTTTTGGAGCATGTATCCTCGCTATTCCAGCTCTTGCTCGGAGAGGAATACTTTTAATCACACTGCTAGGTCCTGGACTATCCACTTCCACATCAACTCTTGCCAAGAATTCATCTGCAGGACCCAAGGAATCTAGGAACAATACCATGAGTAACAAAAGCAAGTAAGTCTGCTAGCAGCAAAGGCCACTCCTATTGATGCGTGTCTCACTTCAGCTACTATCCAATCTTAACATATTGATGTTGTGGTGATATTAACAGAAGCTCTCCCATTACCCTGGCAACACTTGTTTTTCTTTTAAATAAAGTCTCACAGGATCTTCTTAAGAGTTTTACCTTTCTGTTAAATGTGGCTGAAATTGTCTCTAAAGCAAACAAAAAAAAACAACTTAACACATTAGCCAACCTAGCTGATACGTGTAATATTTACTATTTAGGAAGCCAGAAAAACGTCAGAGATTTCCTCAAATTTCTTATCTATTTTGCAACTAATGCAATGTTTTCTTAAGCGATGATTTAATTTCATCAGCAAAAGGTGTAAAGCAAATTCCACACATCTTGCAGCAGATAACCACTTTGTACAGTTTGATACTGAAGTACAAATACCCCTGTTACATCCAAAAGATTGACATAGAAGTATTCTGACTCCTGTTATCAAAACTGAATCTGATGCCCAAAATATTAGGGGGGACAAACCAAAGACAGAATGTTTCATTTTAAGTGTGCAGCCTGTTCCTGCAATTCTAACACATGCATACATTTAAAGTAAAATTTTTTTCAGCTGAAGTGAAAATCAAATTGCTATACCTGAACAAGAAATTTGTTTCTTAGGTGCGTGGAACAGAACCCAAACTGTTAAAGCTTCAGGATCCTGAAAAAGAAATTGGTTGACCATCTTATGGGAGGGAGAGAATTACTGAAGAGAAAACAAAAACAAAACAAAACTAGCAACAAAACTATATTGCTCAAATAGGCAGACTCCCCAGAAATCATTACAGTGAACTCAGATATTCAGAACCGTCATTTCAGACAGCAAGTAACAGGAAGAATCAGGCAACTACAAACTACTCACTTGCCCATCATAGCTTGCATGTATCACATGATTTACAACTGATGGAGCTGCTATCTGAGAAACTGCATCCATTTGGAGTGACTGTTCATTAGAAGGATTAACTGGTTCCTTGGAAAACGTGAAGCAACGCCAAGCTACTGCATTCTGTCAAAGAAATAAAGTATTAAATCTCTTATTGTCACTAACAATAATGCTGACAAAGCTGAGAAATGAAAGGCAAGTTTTGAACGATCTAAGTAATTTGGAAAAAACAAAGATTAGCCTGTAGTTTCAGTTGGTAGGTGATAGTCCAGCAAACCCTCTAAAAACAGTCAGAAACCATTCTGCAGTAAAACGAAACAAGCTGGAACTGGTTAGTTTAACCCTTCAAGACCAAGCCTCACTAGTCACCAAGATGACCTGATCCATCTTAACATAAGGCCAGTCCTTTCTTGTCCCCCCACATAAGGAAACAAGACGAGCTCTTCCCACAGCATAGAACAGCAGCCAGCCTAGCCAAAAAATATGAAATCTGCATTGCCACAGATACGCAGAGAGGAGCATACCATAACCTGTAATACAAGCTATTATTGTCTAGTGGAAGACAAAGCAGATAGAGTGAAGAGTCCTGCTCTTGCTCCTGCAGAGGAAGAGAGAATATGTTAAACTTGCTATGAAGCAAGTTTGGCTGCTTGTTTGAACAGTCAGCTGTTCCACTGGAACAGTCGAATACATCTCCATCTTCTCAGAGGGAAGGATTAGGCAACACAACCCTTTTGCTGTCTGCTGCCCTGTGTTCTCAAATCAAGCAACACAGAGGCAGCAGTCCATAGCTGGGCTGCAAGAAAGGAAAAAAAAAAAAAGGAAAGGAAAAGAAAAGAAAAAAAACAAAAACAAACCACTAAACAAAACCTCACACCTATCCCAGAAGCATTTCTGTTGGTACTATTGTAGCCGAATCAGATTACCACCTTGCCAAAAAAAAAAAAAAAAAAAAAAAAAAATTTACTTCCTCACTAACCAAAGTTTTCTTAGGAATCTTACATTTAGTGTCCAGGGTATGTTTCTTAATGACATATAACGTAAAGTGTTTTGATATTAAAATTCAGTAACACAAGAAGTTAACTTTCACATACAGGAAGTTTAATGTACTTACGGCATTAATAATAAGTCTCAGTGGCACAAAAGCATGGGTTTTGTTGATAAGTTTTAGAGGAAGAGCCTTCCAACTGCCAGAAGTCAAGTCACCAAAATCCAGATAATCTCTTTTTCCTGTTTCCAGCTGGTTTTAAGGCAAAGCAGAACTTATAAGGAAAACCTCCAAAACACACTACCATACAAAAGCACCAGGCAAGTAAGGATGTTATTCACCTACTCCATCCTCTTAATGCTATACCCACATATAAAACACACCTCCTACCAGGGGCAGGAGGAGTCCAAGAAACATGTTTCCTTTGGTATCAAAAGGGGTTACATCCAATTGGCTATCTCCCACAGATTTTGCCTCAATTAAGTCAATCCTAACACAATATTCATCCACCAAAACCCAGTACACAACCAAATTATTTTGGCTAATTTAAAATAAATTTAAACTATGATTATTGCTAGCAAGTAAGAATTGTCAATTTTAGATAGTTAAAATGTCATTTTAACAAGTTAATAAGATAACTAAGTAGTAGTTAATTTTTTGTTAGCATAAAGACACTTAAGTGTCATGATCTGCAGCAAAACACAGCTTTTATTTGGTACTTTTTCCAATCTCAGGAATATAACGAGACAAGCAGAAATACAGCACAGGGTTTCATTTCAATTTAAATACAAAGCAAATTTGAATGAACTATACCATGAAGAACATGGAGAATGAAGGATTTTGCCAAACTACGTATAAAAATATGCATTAAAAATTAAATTAAAATTTATGGAAGAAGCATTAAAAAAATTATATCCACTCATGTGTATTCAACTAGAATACCATTACTTTAAAACATATACTTAGCCCAAAGCAGGTTAACAGACCACCTTAAGATGGAAAAAAAATTGTTAGCTGCGGTTAATGACTGAAAACTTTACTTTTATCAGCAACGTCACAGACTATCATGTAATTTGTTCAGTCACCTCCAAAAGTACTATCAAGCCCATTTGCCTGTCCATACGCTTAAATTTAGAGCTACATAAAGCCAGATTTAATTTTTAATGTCACACTGTCTCCCACCTGGTTGTTCTTCATAAGACACAAGACAAAGCATTTTATACATCCATTTACTTTTAATTAGCCCAAAATAAGAAAATATTCTCTACACCCATAAATAAGCTGAAAGTAATAAGAAACCAAGACAAAGCCTACTTGATGTAAAAAATAAATAAATTCTTACCACTGGAAATAAATGCTGTTTGTTACATTTTAATGCCCAACGGTATCCAACATAGCAGATACTTTGAAAGCATCAGATGTTTAAGATCTCATCCATTCTTTGAATAATGAAAGAGTAATACCATTTAATTTATTCTTTTCAGACAGAATCCTTCATTTCCAGCTAGGTGCTTTTCCACAACTAAAACTTCCCAGATAGTTATAAGCTTCTCAAACATACTCCTATATTCCCTCCCCACTCCAAACATAAGAAATTCCAGGTTCCTTTGAGGAACAACCTTGCATTCCTATTCCTTTCTGGTATCATTAAACTATTCATAACATTCCAACAATTAAAAAAAACCACAAACAAAACACAATAAGCAGCTACTTACTTCTAAATAAGGATTTTCGGCAACTGCTGTCAGAACTACCCTACTTGCCAAAGCTTCTGCCTGAACAATTGTCTCCGCATCCGCAGAAACTGGCCAAGATGAAACATTGAGAATACACTGAAAGATCCCCGAATGACAAGGTAAGAAAAGTATTTTCAGATCATTGGTAGAGTAGGATCCTACAATGGTTTTGTTCTTGAAAACCAGACATTGATATTTCACAGGATCCACCTGAAAAACAAGATCTCTGTCATTTTCAACAGACCTCTTGCCAGAGGACACCTTCTTTCAAAATACCACATTTATCTGGCAGCACAGCTCAGCACAGACATTTTGTGTATGTTTTTTGCTCAATATTAATTACTGCATCTTCATATTAATGTTCCACTTCCATCCCACTCGAATGTAGGCATTTTCTTTTAATTGAAAGAGTTAGGTAAGTCAGCCTGAAAGTTGCTGGGGTTTCTTTCCAGCATCTAGTTAAAGATTAACACCAGGATTATAGTATTTCTTATAGTTGAAAACGAATTTATAAGTAAACCCCTGATTTTTGAGAAAGAACAACAGCAAAATAAATAAACAAAGCCAATTCTACTTGGTGCTTTCTGCCATCAAAGATGGGAGGAAGAGGTATGGTGGAAGAGTAACGGAAAGGTCAGTGGATGGAGGTGACAAGTAAATCCTAGTGCAGATGCCTTAAAGTTTCTGTTGTGAACATATTCATAGATAATCTTCAAGCAGGAGACACAGTGTATCTCAGAGTTAACTTGACCAAAAAAATGTTTTTTAATCATATTGTGCAGCAAACAAATTAAATGTATACATTTATTCACAGAAACAACTGTAAATAGGACTGTCAACTGTAAAGTAATTTAATGAAAAAAATCACCTCCTGGTATAACAGAATCTCAGGTTTGAAGAGCTGCATAAGAGCCCCGTAATACTTAGTGACTAGAAAAATAAGTAAGAAATCATAACTCTCATATACACATGTATATATACACAAACACAGTATTGTGGTTTGGTGGTTTTTAAAGAGGAAATATTCAGACAAAACAAGATCAAAAACAGAAGTCATACTCGTGGAAAGACACATGCTACATCTGCTGGAAAAATGTACCTAAGGAGGGATATGATAAGGATTTATAAGACTTACAAGCAGCAATATATAAAGTGAATTATGGTCCATTATTTCTCAGTAATAAGTATCGTCAAACAAAACCAGCAAGAACCAGAACAAAAAATAAAAAAAATAAAAAAAAAAAAGAAAAAAGTAGTAGTGCATAGAATTCACAACTGAACTGTGGACAACACTCCACAATTTCCAAAGATTAACTAGATAAAGAGCAGTCCAAAACCTAGTAAGAACAGAAATAACAGCTAGGTCAAAAGTTCCCAAGCATCAAACTGCCAGAAGCTCAGAGACAGTATGCTTGTTCTGTTGTTATATGCTTTTCTACTAAAAGTACTTATCAGTAAAGGAAATTAAATTATATTGATGGACCTTTAACTCATTCTCACATTCCCGAGATCTTTTACGTCTGGAACTATTACTATGATGACAACAGTAGATAGAATTTAACAAAATTAAAGTGCAAGATGCCCAATCTATGGTCTACAAGTTACATATAACCCACAGAATAACCCATCTAGCTTGAAGCCTGCTCCAAGTATTTCTCATTCTATCACACAAGATCTCTGATTTCAAGAAAAACAGGAGCAAACCGCACACAATGTTTCAGCAGTAACAGTCCTCAGCGTGGATGCTTTCTTTTCTAGGGCTGACTTTTCTTGCATACAAAGGCGGGAACAAGTAAGCAGTAAATTCAAACCTACCACACTTACGCATGCAAATCAATTCTATGAGTCAATCTCATCATGTGGCATTTACCGCTCTATGCCTACAGTGGCCTGGCTGAAAGAAGGTAGCACTTTTGTGCTTTTGTGCACATTAACTATAAAATGGGAAAAAATTACAAGTCTGTACAGAGGGCTCTAGTTTTACATATGACATCTGGTAAGATTACAGCATTATTCCTATAGCTTTATTAAAAAAATCTCTTACCTTTTCCCCATTAACTGAAACACTAAGTATTCCAATGCTGACCTGCAACCACCGTTCAGTTGGATTAAAAATGCTAAGAACTGTCTGTGATGCAATTCCCACGCAACAGGCATTAGGGAACTTCAATTCTTCTGGTACTTTTACATGACCTTTGGAAAAAAATATGCTCCTGTTAGTTCCAAGTACCCAGAAGCAAATCAGCACTCAGGCTGCCACCACATCAAGTTTATAAACTCATTTGACAAATGCTTCGTTATGGCAAGGAATGTTTGACTCCTACAAGTTTTCTTAGGAATGTTTTCCCACAAGCCTGATACTCAGAATTTCAATCAATTTTTTCTAATTTGCATCTTACGTGGAGTTCTAATGTCACAAAAATAGCACATCCCTTGCAGCCACTAACTCACAAAGTGTGTGTTTATATAGATACACACACACTCCTTATATAAAATACTCAGTGTTCACAACTTAATCAGTACTAGCCCAACTCAGAAAACATGAATATCAGTATTACATCCTTAGAACATTTACACTGATCAAAAGAAAAATCTTTTTTTTTGCCAGAGTATAACTGTTACGTAAAAAAGTGTTCAGGCATTTTTTTCTACAGAAAATACTGAGTGCTCCTAGAGTAGATTTTTGCTGTAGAAGTGCAGTCATCAAAAGTTATCACCAAATCAAAAAGAAATCCTGCTTCAGATATTTTACTTCCAGGAAGTCCTTACTTCTAAAATATTCAAAATAACCATTTTGGTGGAATTATAACATTATAATTACAACTCAAAACTCAAATGGAGGTAAGAGTTCTCTGGCACACGGAGAATCAATCTTTATTACATCCAAAAATGCATTAATGGGTACTCACGTCAAATTAAAAATTTGACTTTGCAGTTAGACACACACACATAATCACCTGAAGTTTTTTTAGTTACTTGAGGAATAAGCTTTATTTTAAAGCCACACACTCTTATTCCTCTCCAAAAAAGAAAATTTAGCACAACTATGAAGGTAAAAATGTAAAGTAAGACTAGCACCACTGGGAATTAAGTTCAAAAACTCAAGTTTGCCAAAAAATCAAGTTTAGACTATATAGATATGCAGAGTTCAAAAACATGTACAAAAACCTAGAAATTACATATATTAAAAACAGGCAAGGAGTACAATTGTTCAAATTTTACTATTTTAAAATGCACTACCAAGATCAGTGATTTAGAACAATCAACAAACAGAAAATAACCTAAAAACTGTCACAAATTCAAACTTTCAACCCCACTAGCTTGTCATTTCATCTGAAAGAATTAGCCAGGAAAAAGTATAGTAGAAAACAGCTAAGGAGATCATAGGTTAAAAGAAGTCTTTGAAATGAAACACTAATTTGCACTGCTTAGGTTTAGAGCTAAGTCAAGATACAGAAAAATAGCAGAAGTACAGAAGGCGCTTGGCAGATTGTCTTTCCCCTTCAGTACAGTTGAAAACAGCTTAAGCCCTCCACTCTTCTCCTCAGATTTTTTGGCTTAACTGACTGTTAATACCAAGTTAGGCTGGAAACAGAAATATCATCTACTTTCCAGATAAAATACAAACTGAATTTCCAGAGCATCACTTGTCTTGCCCAGCATGAACTGCAGCTAGGACTTCTCTTCTTCCCATAACAGTTCTAGATCCTTTAAACAAACAAAAAACCACTGAATGCTGAAATTCTTCTAGATTATGAAAAATTTCTTTTAAGACCATTAGGGGGACTAGAAGAATAGACATTGAATTCAGAGAGCATCATTAAATAAGGAAAATTAGTAATACCTTTTTTTAAAATAACAAAGCTCACATAAAGAATATTTGTGGTTACACTTACTAGTGATCTTAATTTTATTTACTATAATATTAGCATCATCATTATCGCCATTCTTGTCCACAGCTGTATTTCAAGAGCACTCTAAAAACCACACTTACCAATACCAGGTGACTTTGGCAACTCCCACTCATTTCTGCCTGTTCCAAAAGGTTGTCCAGTACATGGTTTTATATTTACAATATTCTTGTTCCAGGAAGTAGAATGTGGATGACAAAGTGAGGCTGCACCCAAAGAGCCAGGACCAGTATTTGGACCTAAAGGAATTCCCACCATAAGTGGATTCTCAACATGTCCTACTGGGGTACTGGAACAAGAAAGCCCTGCTGGAAGACCAAAACCTGCAGAGCTGCAGCCATGAAACTGAGACAGAACTGTATTTCCAGCAGATGTTATGCTTCCCAGATGCTGTTGTACAAATGGAGTTGTTGCAAGAGAACATCCTGTAAGCAACGTGGGAACAGAAGAAATTGCTTGACTCTCAGAGGTAGTGACATGGGGTTTAAAGCTTGGAATAGGAACATACTGTTCACCAGATGAGTTTTGATTGAATGGCATACAAGTGCTTAATCCAGGATATCCAGGTAATGTGTTCAAGGATGATAATCCTTGTCTCTGTGCTTTGCTTGTTTGACCCTGCCATGCTTCTTGTGCATCTACATTAACAGAAAGTGGCTGAAAGATACCAAATTTACTTGGTAAAGCTGATTTAACATGGTCAAGCTCTTTATGATTTGCTACTACATTTGAAGGAATAGATACAAGCTGCTTTTCATTCTTCGGAGAACCTTCTTTGGACAGTTCTTGACCCAGTACATCATCAAGTTTTCTTTGAAGACCTGCAAGTTCATTTTCTTCTGCTTTCTGGTCAACACTAAGCACCGCTTCTTTTCTATTTCTTTGACATGAGCGTTCTTCTAAATTTTCGTTTTTATGTTCCTGCGAAGGAGTTGGGCTGGCTCGAATTATTGTTGTGCTCAGTTCACCAGCATTTTCACCCTAGTAAATAAATATACAGAGTATTACAAATTTTAGAAAAGCAAATAGGGTACATAAAACAAGACAGACCTTAATACTGATATTGCCATCCAATATAAATAATCAAGTTTGTCAAGTCTTATCTGAAGTTTTGTTTCTTTAACATCTGTGGCTCTTCACCTTGAAGAAGAAAACCTGCAACTTCAACCTGTTTGTTACCTAAAGTCACATTCTAGCTAGGTGTACTGGGTCTGGTTCGGACGGAGTAAGTTTTCTTCATAGCAACACTTATTGTGCTGTTTTTAGATCTGTGACCAAAACCATGTTGATAACACACTAGTGTTTTAGCTATTGTTGAGCAGTGCTTGCACAGTGTCAAGGCCTTCTCCATGTGTCACGCTGCCACTCCAGAGAGCAGGCTGGGGGTGGGCAAGATGTAAGGAGGGGACACAGTCAGGACAGCTGACCCCAACTGACCAAAGACAGAATCCATACCATGTAATATCATGCTCAGCAATAAAACTGTGGGGGAATTTTTCCAAAGTGGCTGTTGCTTGGAGATTGGCTGGGCATGGGTCTGCTAGTAGCAAGTGATTGCTTTTGCATCGCTTTTCCACTCCTCTTCACTGATTAAACCACCTTTGTATCAACCCACAAGTCCCCCACCCCACCCTTTTGCCCTTCCAATTCTCTCATCCATCCCGCTGCAGGGGAGTGAGCAAGCAATTGGCAGGGGAGCTCAGTCACCTGCTTGATCAACCCACCACACCAGGCATTAACACCAGAAGAATGCTCTGCTCTCTGAAGTTACCACCAACGAAAAGAGTTTCCACAAGGCCAAAAATGTTTGACTTGCTATGATTTTATAAAGCCATTCTGTGGGAAAGTAACTGTACTAAAAAAAAAAAAAAAAAAAAAAAAAAAAAAAACCACACACACAAAAAAAACAAAAAACAATTGAGTAGATTCCTCAACTCACTGACAGGTTCACAGACTTTATTATTCTAAAAAACAGAGACCTGCAGTGAGTTGTCTTATTTATTGAGTTTGGATCCAATACCAGGAAGATTTTCACGTTCAAAAATGCATGAATAGATCCTAAATAGCAGCATCCAAGTGCGGTACAGATTACTTCTCTCCATATTCTTTGACTTTCTTGAATGCAAAGGTGCTTACTAAGCTCCAAGTTTCTTCTGACAAGAAATGAGAATCCCCAAGTATTAAGAATCCACTAACAAAAAGCTGATGTGATTAGGTATCAAATCTGTACTTAGGATTCTTAGGAAAAGCTAAGGACCTAGACGCAGTAAGTTACAGTGACATCATAGCTGACAGATTTTTTTGAGAACAAAAAAACTAACCGCCCCCCAAAAAACCAATAAAGACATACTTGCCAGCTTTTTAAGAAAAAAAATTAAAAAGCTGAATGGCCCCCAAAAAAATCCCTAATAAAAAAAGATTTGAGATGCATGAAAATGCACTGACACAAACACTTTCTTTGTGCACTCACACAAAGAAATCACTCAAGCCCAGAGACCTTGCATTTCGGCAGGTATGCATGGTGTAGGTGGAACGAGCACACCTCACCCCCATTCTCAATTCCTCTTAGTCCCAGAGTCTTGGGGTTCCTGTACTTAGAAGTCAAACCAAGACAAAAAGAAGTACAGCTTATAAATATGCATACACACAATGTGTTTCAAAGAATCTGCTGTTGGGTTAACTGTCAAGAGCAGAAGTGAATACACCCTCTCACACACTGTTCATAGCTACTAACAATAGCATTGGCACTAATCAGTGAAGGAGGTTTGACCATGGGAGAACCACCCTCCCACAACTGGCATCACATCACACTTGGCAGTCTTCACAATACAGTGGATGGAACTCCAGGTATCTCCCCTACCAACCTGAAAAATTAAAGTGTTCTTTAGATATGCCACAAAGGTTAGGTTTTTCCCTTGTGAAGTACATCCACATCACAGATTCCATTTTCAAAAATGGAGTTTCAAAATAATTTTTAAAAGTTTCGACACCAAAACTAGACAGCGTGGTATCAAAGCAATCAGACATCAGCTCAGGACAGGTGTACCTAGAGAACTCTGACACAGCAACAAGAGAGCTACACAAAAGGATGAACAGCATCTACAGTATAAAGCAATTGTTCAGCTTAAGTAAATAGGAGTTGGAAGTCAGGGAAAGGCATGTGAAAGAAGGGGAAAGAACAATAAAGTAGCTGTTCAGATTGCTGCAGAAAAGCAAGCTGCAAGTTACAATCCTTTAAAAAGGGCATTCAGGGCAGCTGCCTGAGGTAAGATGGCTCACCAGGCCAAATCAACCAAACAAGAAATTAAAAAAAAAAAAATTTAGGCACCTTTGACAACTTGAACCTAGTGTTAAAGGGGAAGGGCACTACTGGTTAAACAGATTGTGCTATAGTAAGTATTCAGATCCGAAGATAACATCAATACAAATATTCTTGCTGTCTGTAAGAAGCTTCAGGCAGGGGACATGAAAGTGGCTCTTAACAAGTACAAATGAGACAAAGCTCTTGGTGTCTCTCAGCATAACAGATTACTAACCCAAAGCAATAACTTAACACTGCAGTATTACACATGGGACTTCGAAACGTACTCATAATACAAATGTAAAACTTTGGCAACGTACTTGAGGATCTCCTTGCTGAACTATCCTCGGGAACAAAGACTACTCAAACAATAACATCTCTTCAAGAGAGAGGGGCAAACTAGTATGCAGCCAATTTACATCAAAGCATCAAGAGCCACCCATTTGCATGAGATGACAGGAATCTAGAACTATATGCATTTCAAACGTGAAATGGACCGAAGAGCTGATGCTATGGCACCATCACCATGGACTGCAAGCAAATAGCCATTTAAATTTGCCCTTGGGTTCCTTCCTACAGGACTGCAATTCCCACTGGAAACATCAAGATGGGAAAGAACAGATATTCCCTGGGTAACTTGAGCAACTAGACCTAGAACAAAATGGGCTATAGGCCATAACACACGCTTCCTTCTTCCTGATGCTTTCAGCATGAAGCAACATTGCTGCTGGTGTTCCTATAGGAGGAAGAGAAGGCTTTACTAAGCTTTCACTAGTCACCATACCTGAAAAGCCTCACCCTCTGCAAACGAAAAAAAGAAAAAAACCGCATAGTAAGTAGCATTTCTATTTCCTGTGTTAGAGGAATCCACAACTGATAAAGACATTACAAAATAAATGTAACCACTGAGATTCACACAGATATGGATGCAGTCAGAGACGTTTTTCAGCTGTTGTTTGTTTTTTAAAGTTCCATCCACATTTCCACACACTTTGGAAGGAGGGAGGCATAACAGAAAGATTCCAGATTCTAAGGAACCCATGGATTTAGATAAAGAATGCCAATTATCTTAACCAGCATAAGATTTTAAGTCTGAACAAAAGCTTCACTCTCAGAATACATTTTTTGCTAAAGCAGTAAGAACAGTCAGAATGACTGCCAGAGGTAGAAAATGATAGTTTCAGTCCTGAAAAAAAGAAGTTAAAGCTAAAATACGTATTTATAAACATTTCTGCAGAGAAAAAACCACAAAAAATATTCTTCTAACAGCTGAAGCTGAGCAGAAAGGGGGCCTCAGGAGTGATGAACGCAGATATAGATCCCACAAACTACTACTGGAATACTGCACTGCATTCCAAGAACAGAATGACTTAACAAGAAATTGAGGAAAAAATGAAAGGGGAAAAATACACCAACTATAACTTCCGAAAAAAGTTAGCTGTTTGAATGTTTTACTATTTTCATATTCATTGGAGTTTGTGCATTTAATACAATCTATTTCAGAAGTTAAATTTCTGAAACTCAGGAGTGGAGGAGCACAAAACCTTTTCCCTATGCACAGCATGTTCTGAAACCCTTACAGCTTTTCTGATTTTGAATTATTTTGCCCATTTAAGGGTTTGGTTTGGAGGTAAGGGGGAGGTGCTGGTTTGTTTGTTTGTTTTAAAGAAAGGGAATTAATACATATTTACAGTTCAAGATTGTCTTACCCAGTATGTCTCTGGATTATGTATTACATCTGTATTCTTAAGGGTACTGTCAGATGCAGAGACATATGTTAATCTGCTCATGCTAGGACTTGAGTAAACTGACTGAGGTAGTACATTCTCTTTGCAAGAAGATTCCTGATAACATGACGTGCAAGTAAAGTCAGTTTCAGACCTGAAAAACAGATTCAAAGTATGTCAGTATTAGAATATATTTCTAATGCTGCCCCCAAGAAAATCAATGCTACACATTACTATACTATTCTAAAAGTCATCTGTCTTAACCATTCTGTTTAGTCCAGTTAGCAGAAACGAGAAACCAGCTCTCAATTAACCTTTACAAGTTCTGGCTTTGATGTACATAAAACTCATTTTCATTGGATATAAATCCACAAGGCAAAGCATCAGAGTTCCACAACCGCACTCAGATGTTAAGGTCATAGAGACAACATAACTTATTAAAAAAAAAGAAAAGTGAATCAATATACTTGTATCTAACTAGATGGAAGAATGTCAGATGAAATCATGCAACATCCCAGGCATCACACATTACTATTTCCTATTCACTGCTGAAATTCTCTTCATATCACACACCTGAAAACATAGGATCTCCCACTACTTTGTCCAACAAGAAGAGATAACATGAAAACAATTAAAGTCACTGACAATTTTAACTGGAAATCCTAATGTCTCTATAACACACTTACAAAAATACACGTACTTCTGCACTTTTTAACTTCTGAGAAATGCCAGACAGCCTGTAATTCTAATGTCATGTACAACACACTAACTGTAGTTAAATATCAAACAGTGAACTTACAAGTTAAGGCAAAGAAATCAGTTGCCTCCTCTTTTTCTGAGAATGTACGTAGCCATTGGCTACTGGCCATGTTTATATATTTAAGACTACACAAGCAACTTAGTTGTAATCTTATGGTTCATGTAACACTTACTGTTATGGGAGCTCATTTAAAAAACATTGCCCTTTCAGTTGCTAAGAAAGCCTTAAATCTTAGACACAAGTTGCAATTTCAAAATATGAAGCAGTCAAAAACAATACCAATATTTCTATCCATACTCTTTCACAAGCAGCAGTGGTATGAATCAGAGAACCAAACTGAGTGAAATACTTATAAGTCTAAAAAACACATCTTCATTAGTCTCTACAACTTCAAGCTTTGTTATCATATAACTAACAGCATAACCCCCAACCAAATAGCTTTATTTGTAATAAATGAATTACACTAGAACAAAAATTAATAACTATGAGATTTTATAGCTCCATCAACACACAGTTCTAGGTATCTGATGTATCTGACTAACAGGCTGAATATTTTGTATTCTTGCATTACTGGATAATCCTAAGCAGAAACAGCAGTGTTGCTATCCAGCATCTCTGTCTCATCATGCCAGTGAGGAAAATAAAAAGTTAACAATTGCTTAAGACTGCTTCCCCATACACATAATAAAAGCAAACAGAAAGCTTAGTCTAAGAATGAAGTCTTAGCCTAATAAAGATCTTCCATAAACTGAGATCAAGGACAACATTCAAATTAAAACTTGATCCCTCAAAAATCCTCATGAAGCATTAATAATTTTTTACAAGCTGCACCAAGAAATTTACCCTGAAAATGCTGTTCCAGAAGTCTCACTAGGAGAAGAGTGAATTAATGGTGAAGTTGAAGGTCTGAAGCTATACTGCTCATCATCCAGAGGCTGCAAGTCACATTCAGGTACAATGGGTTTATGCTCTGGTAAATAAACAGAATTTAATAACAGTACATATTTAAGCACAGGGAACAAGTCTACTGTCAAGAAAAACCTTTTCAACAACTGGTTACATTTTTACTGGTTTACTTACTTACCAGTACTATTCTGAGAAGTTGGTGAGAGCTTCTCGAAAGTTACATGTTTTGCATTCCCACCACTAGCAGTACTCACATCTTTGTTTCTCTTCTCTGTTTTTGCATTTTGCTTCTTTTCATCACTGCTCAATTTCTGCATAGGCTTTGCTTTTGTAGGACTTACTGAGACATATTTACTAGATTGCTTGGCAGGTTTTAAGTTGCTGAGTGACAGAGTATTTCCTGTACTTCTCTCCACCAAATCATTACATGGTTCAGGAACAGCATTTGTTGTTTGATCTACTGTTTCTGTATCTTCCCTGATACATCTACTAGTGAGATCGTTGGTCAAGTAAGCAAGTGGATTTCTCTGTGCCACTTCCATTTCTGCTGCTAAAGGAATTCCACACATCTGTGCTCCATTTCCAGTAGGTGAGGTTTGGGTATCAAGCATATCTGATCCAAGATCAGCATTTACTGACTGTAAGTGTTTACTATTTACTAAATCTGACAACTTTTCTGAAAATTTAACACTATTTGCAGTTACATCTTCATGGTTGGGAACACCAGACAGCCTAGAGAAATTCTGAATATCATTTTCTTCCTGAAAATAATCCAGAAATCGCTTCTCTATTTCTTGCTGCTTGCTATGATTATTCATCAAGCCTTCTGCAAGAGTATCCTTGTTTTTATCTTCACTCAGTAAAAAGGTATCAGGCATAAGATTCTGGACAGATACTTCATGTTTCACAGTACTCTCATATTCACTTTCATGTCCGATCTCATCTGTTTTTTTGAGGTATTTTTCCATATCAAATGCGCTATTTTCCACATTGCTGGATAATACCTGATTAGCAGAAAGTTCTGTCTCTTTAACAATTCCAGGAAGGAAACATGTTCTTCCACTTTTTTTAGAGAGTGCCATCATCATAGCAGCTAGCTGGGAAGGATCAGCACTGGAAGAAGCATTAGCAATAGCAGATGCAATCGTGCTAATACTCAGGACAGAATCAGAATTATTAGATAAGCCATCTTCAAACTTGTCTTTATGAGTTCCATCCTACAACAAACCAAAACAAGTTAAGCACCAAATTAAGAATTTTTTGTTTAGTGTTTTGTTTCCTGTGTTTTGTTTGTTCGTTTTAATTATTTTGCATTTCAGTATATGGTAACATACTAACATTTCTAGTTGTCACATTTTTAATCACCTGTCAAGAAGGAACATTGTAACAGGCATAATTCTCTTTGTACTGATTTTTTAAAGTATACTCCACAAAGTGTTTTTTTTTAAAGATTCTATAAAGATTGCCTGCTAGGAAGCCTTAACTCCTATAAAACTTTTAAAATCCTACAATGTTTTAATTCACTTGGAAGAACTGGGAGTAAAATCCCATCAGGAACAAACAGCAGAGAAGAAGCTACCATGACTAATACGCAGTACCTTCCCAATTAACTTTAAATCATCTGCCTCTCTACAAGAGGAAGACAAAGCTATTACTACAGTTTTCTCTGTCACTCAGGTCTGATTTCTTCTTTAGTTTTCACATGGGCTCTTAGCAAGGGGCATGGAAAAAAATCACATCCAGACCACAATCTCTTCCCACCTCTCTTAGATACACATACATTAAGGAAGAAAAGAAAACATCTATCCTCCTGTAGATATGCATGCATTTCTTCACAACACCCTCATAAAGACTGATGAAGCATGGAGCAGATAAGTAGACCATGACTGGACTGAAAACTGGCTGAACTGCCAGGCTCAAAGGGTTGTGATCAGCAGCACAAAGTCCAGCAGCAGGCCAGCCACTCACTAGTGGAGTATCCCACGGATCAAGACAGGGACCAGTACTGTTCAGCATCCCCATTAATGACGCGGATGAGGGGGCAGAGCGCAGCATTAGCAAGTTCAATCATCATACAAAAATTGGGACATGTGGTTGATACACCAGGAAGAGTGGGCTGTCATTCAGAGGGACCTCAACAGGCCAGAAAAATGGGCTGAGAAGAATCCCACGAAGTTCAAAGGGAAATGCCAAGATCAGCACCTGGGGAGGAATAACCCCATGCACCCGTACAGGCTGGGGACCGACCAGCTAGAAAGCAGCTTAATAGAAAAGGACTTTGGGGTCCTGGTAGACGTGAAGTTGACCACAAACTTTGCCCCTGTGGCAAAGAAGGCCAGCAGCATCCTGGGATGCACTAAGATGGAGCTGCCAGCAGACTTTGGGAGGTGATCCTTCCCCTCTACTCAGCACTGGTGCGACCACATCTGGAGTGCTATGTCCAGTTATAGACCTCCCAGTAGAAGAGAGACATGGACATACTGGAGAGAGTCTAGTAAAGGGCCACAAAGATAAGTAAGAGCTTGGAGCATCTGTCATGTGAGGAGAGAGATGGAATTGTTTAGCCTCAGGAAGACAAAGCTCAGGAGGAAATCTTACCAATGTGTATAAATACCTGATGGGGAGAGAAGGAGGGCAGGGAGGAGTAAAGAAGATGGATGCAGACTCTTCACTGAGGTATCCAGTAAGAAGAAAGGAGGCAATGGGCACAATTTTAAATATAGGAAATTCTATTTAAGCATAAAGAAAAGATTTTAATGTCAACATGATCAAACACCAGAACAGGTTGCCCAGAGAGGACCCAGAGAGACTACAGGGTCTCCATCCCTGAACATATTCAAAATGTGACTGACCTTGACCAACCTGCTCTATTTGACCTGGCTTTGAGCAAGAAGAAATGGACAAGATAATCTCCAGGAGTGCCTTCTGACCTCAACCATTCTGTGATTTGCCTGTGTTTGAGAACATTTTAGCATTCATATCAAACTGAGGGTGACCTAAACTTGTACAAATTGAGGGTAGGGTCGATTAGAATCTGGATACACATTATCAAAACCCCTAATTGTTCATTTTGAGTCTAGAACAATAGGGATAAGAATAAATTAGAAAGAAAAGCAATTATGGCAGTACACAGTCAGGTGCACAATCCAACCAGTCCTTCTGCATTTAAGTCTGCACCTTTCATCATTTAATCAGCTAAACCAAGTCAAACTTGCTAGCTACTGATTCCTTTCAGTGACCACATCAGAGAAGGGCTGTTTCTGTAACTGAATGGGTCTGTAGTGTTCTGCCTGATAAGAAAAAGAACATGACACATTAAGGCAGACAAGGTAGGTGTCTAGGATTACCAAATTGAAAATACACCTTTTTCAGACTTACACCACATCAGTATTTTTCAATTTTATCAAGTAAGAGACTTTATCCACATGCTAAAGACAATTGTTTCATTAAAAAAAACAGAACGGGAAGACATAGCTAAAATTCAGAAACTTGACTGCAGAACATCAATAGCCTAGGAATCTCTGAAAAACTATGGGCTGACAGACCAAGTAACTCCAGAAGTGAAGTAGGGAGAAAAAGGAAAATGAGATGGTGATAGTACACCTGACTCACTACAGGATCATGGCATTCCAATGAAACTATCCTAACAAACAGTGGCACCTGATAGGATTCAAATGATCAATATAAAAAGCAGTGAGCTGACATGAAGTCTAAATTTAGCCATATTCAAGTTCATAGTTGCACTTAATAGGAAAATAAAAGAGAAATACCTTTGCTTTACTTTTGGTAGCAGTTTCTATATTAATGCTTTTATGTATTCCAGCTGCAGTATCCATACTATGCCATGCACCTTCAAGGCTGGTAGAATTTGCATATTCTTTTGTTTGTGCTTCTAAGTCATCTAAGAACAAAGAAAAAGACAGGGAATTAATTTACAGTAAGTAAATCCTCTAAACACCTCCAATCTTGGGATACACGTCCTGCCTTAATGTTCTATAGAGAAAAAAAAAAATAGAGCTGTTCTAAAGGCACAAATCCAAATACTGCAAACATCAATTGTATGTAAACTTTGAGTACTGTACAGGAAACAAGTCACAAAATTAGCTGGCATTATGAATACCATGCTCACAGTCTTCAAATTTTATTTTCAGGTAGCTTATCATATTAACATAAGCTAAACAAACCTTTTCATAAAATGGTGTTTGCAAGATAATATGAATATAGACCACACTCCAGTAGAAAACCAGAAGAGTTAAATCTGAGTAAAGCTAATGCTGAAGACAGGGTTTGACTAAGGCAGATAGCAGTGAACTGGTGATTTTGAAGGATTATGTTTAGGAAGGACTGGTATGTTTCTGAAACTATCAAAACCACAAATAATCTCCTTGATTAGGAGATCAAACCCAGACTAGGAGGTATTGCTCATATGAGATCTAGAGGCTACCATTTCAACAAATGAGTTCCTGCTTGAAGGAAAACATCTGGACTCCCTAGAAGACTAAAACCAACTTTTGAAGATGCTCTGATTGGTGAGAAAGCAAGTATGAAACGACAAACATTTGGGGTTTGTTTGGAGGGTGGGGGTGGGGTGTGTTCTGTTGTTTTTTTCTTCCCCCTCCCCCCCCTTCTGTTCTTATAGTAGATATTTGGGGTTTGGACATACTTCATATTTCAAGTAACACCCTCCTCAGGTTGCTGACTTCTCAGCTTCCTCTCCATCTGCTGCTCCTTAAGCAGGAATAGCACACTGGTATTGCTGATAAAGATTATTATTGCCAGTACTACTGAAAATCAGGTGGCAGTAACTTTTAATATCTTGGCGACAAAGTGACCCAAATACCTTCTTTCTTTAGCATTTCTAGCAACCCTCATATCAAAAGAAATGCAGACCACATTAGGGTATTTTTCTATTGTTCAAAGCAACAATTGTAACTGTACTTTAACCGATCAGACGTCATGAACTCAATGAACCCCCGGTATTTTTTGAAAAAAATCCCGACTATTGCATAGTGAATTTAAGCACACAAACACCAGATTTAAAAAATTATTAGAGACCCTTTAAAAATATTTGCAAGGTCCTAGCATGAGGAAAATTACAGCTGTAAAGCTCTTTCAAGAAAGCAGGCTCCTTAAAAGCCTGATGAACATTTTTCACCAATGCAAAAAAGTATTTAAGTCACTGTACAGACTGTACAAGCAGGTTCATAAAGATTGATGTTGCCACAGTTCTATCAAGAGCAGCAGAGATGCTTTAAAATGCACTCATCCTTTCCTAAACATACCTTATTAAGTTGATAGGCATACATATGCACCAAAATGCATGCTGTGATGTTTACATATAAAATTC
Source organism: Haliaeetus albicilla (assembly GCF_947461875.1). Lineage (NCBI taxonomy): Eukaryota > Metazoa > Chordata > Aves > Accipitriformes > Accipitridae > Haliaeetus > Haliaeetus albicilla. The sequence goes on from NC_091485.1 coordinate 18,674,761, forward strand.
TGGACGAATGTCCTAAATTACTACTTTAAGTTAAGCAGGTATCATGGGAGCATAATTTTTTTTTTTTTTTTTTAAAGATGGCAGGAGAAAATGTAGACTATGTTTTATGCACACACTGTCAGTTCAGCTACAACCTGAACTGTCTTCCTTCTTTCCCTGTATCGTCTATACCTATATGAGCAAACGGACCAATTTTCTGGGGTTTTTTGTTTGATTGGTTTTTGGCAACACATTTATACAGTTTTTTCAACAGGAAAACTCTGAGCAGACTTTAATAATTACAAGACATTCTGGTCGTTACCCAGTATCTGGAAATGCTGAAATATCCAAGACAATTTATGGTAGTACTTGGTATTAGAATGTTCTCTCTTGTAAGTATTTAGGTTCTCTGCTTTTCTGCGGGGAGACGGGGTAAGAGAGGTGCTCACAGCAAAAAAGATATTTGGTGAATGAAAACTAAAGTCTTTCTATAAGAGATTACTCTTAATAGTCTTTAATAGCTATATACAAGTAATTCTTAACTACCATTATAACCACTGTCTAGGGCTGCCCCTTCTGTTCTATAATTACCTGGAAACACCTCAGACAATTGTGAAATCTCTTGGCCAGTGTCACCTCCTGATGAATCAGATTGCCTTAGCAAAGCAACAGGTTGCCTTTTCTTCGGAGATGTAATATAGTAACCAAACGATGGCTATAAAAATAAATAAATAAATAAAATTACCCTGGAATACAGCATGAGTAAATTTAATCATTAATGAATAGGTTCAGTGGGCTTGCAAAGCTGTTTCAGCCACAGTGCCTCCACAGTTGGTGTTTGGCTTTCATACCACTGAGAAATAACATACACCTCCCAGCATTGCAAATGGCTAACCCAAACACACACACTTCCAATATATACATAAAATAAACTAACAACTTACTTATACCAGTTAGACAAAAGACAGTGCATATGCTCTCATCATCTCTGCCTGGAGTCATGCTCTGCCGCTCAGCACCAGGACAGAACACGCCAACTCTGCCAATTGACCAGGACACCACTGAATTACACAGGCATATTTGATGACTTCCTCCCATTGTACATACTTGCCCACTTTTTTTTACTGAAGTTGGGCATTTGCCTAGATAGCACATCAACTATCAATAGCCATTCAAAGATACCCTCACTGTTCAAATACCCCTGTCCAACCAGCATTTCATTCAAATACTATGTGGATCATTTGCTTGGACCTCCAACGTGGACCCTGTATATGGTGTACTTTTCTCTCTCTAATACTACACGTAATTAGTTCCTGACCAAAAGGTGAAGATCCGGATTCATCCATAACACCAGCTAGCCCTTCACATCAGAAATTCCAAGTGGGAAACAAAAGCCAATCTAGACCTGTCACGTATAGAGAATTTCCTTCACAAGTGAACATAATAAAGTAGTTCTCGGAAAGAGTTAGTTACGATATAAAAAAAAGCCCAAAAGTAGTGCTAGCTGTTGTTCTTGTCCTTTCCTTGTGTCTTAATATTGAGATACATACCCGTTTCACATCACTGCCTCCACCAAGACAACCAAGAGCTTCAGATCTCTGACCAAAGAACTCTCCCAAAGACAAACGTAAATAACTGGCATCTTTGTCAAGATCAGATGTTCTCAGCAGAATGCAGCTATTGGCAGATTTCCACGAGGTATCTCCTAATTCAGATGCATTTAGAATGTCTACTTTTTCCGCCTGCAGACAAAGAGATTTCAGAAGTTGTAACTCGTAAATAGAGAACTATTCTGCTTACACTGAGATAATTAGTTACCTGCACAATTTTGTGTGCTTTTTCAAATTCTTCCTGGTCTTGTGCAATCATAGCTGCTGCTTCAGCTTAAAAACAAAGAGAACATTTATTAAAATAAGGCATAAGTTATTAAGTGCTGTCATTACTATTTTGCATCATTAAACTAAATTTTGAGCGACAGATGTTGCAATATTTCATTCTACATCTGAGACAGTTTGGAACACACTAGGAGTTATTCCATCCCATTATGGTGAGAAAAGTTCATATGAAATCCATTTTAAAAGAGTACTCCCTGGATCTTTAGGGGCCAAAGTAAAATCAGCATTTAACTAACTAGCGTAGTGGTGAATAAAGAAAGTCTCTTACGGCCTTAATCCCAAACCAAACTATAACTTTTCATAGGTTATGCTACCCATACTAGCTAGAATTGAGCATTATATGGTTAATTCCAAACAAACTTTCACTACATTCAGTTTTGAAAATTTCATCAAGGTGGTACCTGTGAATTAGAGCAAAAGAAACAGACTGGTTTGTACCAGTTCATGAAACACGTGTGCAAATTAACAGGCCAAATACATCAATACTTCTTTTAAATTCAAATGCTTGTATTATTTTCACAATTACCATTCACAGAACAATGAACACTTAAAGACTCTTCACCGAAACGATGTGAAAAACTGCTGATCAAGAGATATTGCTCTACCACCTTATTTCAATGTTATTGTATCATTAAGTCCATCAAAACTTATAAAATATGTGGCCTTGTACACACTGCATCCCTTGTCACAGAGGACACAGGGCAAATGGAGGAATACATTAAGAATGGACACAAACTTGTAACATAAATACAGCTGTTGTCCATAAAATTACTTACGGGAAGTTGCAATACATACTCTGAGGAAAGAAACAAAGTTGGAATACATCTTTATTGAGCAATCCAACTGTGTTTCCTAAAGGCAACCTAGCACTATCAGTGACACATGGTTAGATCCAGTTGAACTCTAAGTCAGTATCAGTTCTTCCTTAATCCTCTGTATAAGCCATACAGCTCTCTGAAGACTTCCTGAAGCACCAAACTGTCAAGTGAGCAATTGTGCACTATTGTATACAAGAATACACTGTGTGCACAGTTTGCTGACAGAGGTAGACATGTCATAAATGAGACTCAGAAGCATCGCATGTAACATTTCCTTTCTGTCCCTACAAATAAACTTTCTCAGCTGTCAAACATCACACTTGAGCATTGCAGACAGACAGGCAAACTAGCAGCCAGAAAAATGCTAAAAACATTGAACCCGTAAGTGCACGTCTTCTATCACATAGACAGGTAAGCCAATCGGCTCAAAAGGAGAATTGCTTTAAAAACCTATCAAGTGGGAAAAAGATAAACAGCCTTGGAAAAATTTACAACAGCCAAATATTGTAATGACTCGACAAACTGAGTCTGAGATGCAGGAAAGTGTCTGAAATATCCTGGCATTTGAAAAAATAATGGAGGCACTCTGCTTTACTGACGTAGTAGATAGGGAAGTTTGTACCAAATTGGATCACATCTGCTTGTTCCAGCAGAAAACCACTACAGTGTTGAAAAACATTATTTCAACTAATCAACCCTGTTTGATCACTCATTCAAAATAAACAATTCTAGACAGCAACATATACAGCATTCTCTTTGAAAGAAAGAAGAGCATTGAGTGGACCGTGGACATGTTTAGAATACATTAGCCGATCCATATATCAACTTCAGAAAAGACTAGGAGAAATGCTGTTGCACACATTGCTTGAATCTATCTAGTAAAACAGATGACCAGATGACATTTTGGTGCTAAGGGATCGACTTGTCTATGGCACTACGTGCATATTATCCAAGCCTGTATGACAAACATACAGACTCTCATGAAGATCAGTCTGAGATAGCTTAAGGAAAATAAACAACTTTTTAAGTAAACAGGAGTTCAAAAAGCCTGGAATTTGTTAGAAGAGAGTCCGTAAAGCCCCTCAATAAGCTCCAACATTTTTCAGTACCAGTACCATTTTTCAGCATCAAGACATTCCCAAGGGGTTCACAAAAGAAATCACCAGCTAGTAAATTCAGCAGCTCTTTTCACATTCTAGCTGATTTTGTAGAAATTTCTTGTTTACAATTACTTCCTGTCTTATAACCATCATGCAATACAGCATGACTACTGTTTACTTTCTTGAAAAAAAGGATAACAATAATTAAAGTCCAAAGGAAAAATTGTGGAAATGACAGCTACAGGAGTTACTTTTGCTCATACAATAGGTACCAGTGACACATTAGAATGCCTTTTGAAACAAAACAAAAGACTCTTCACAGGAACAGTAGGGAACATAGAAAGAAGCTATCAACTATAACTATAATATCATTATAGGCTACTATCAACATCAGCTTTCAAATAATTTGTATTATCTAAAGCCTGGAGGCTTTGCAACACCAAATACTGATTTGTTGAATTAAAAAAAAAAAAAAAAGACGACCAAAGTTTACTTAACACTATTACAGATAACAACAGCTATCTAAAAAAGATTACATACATCCAGTAATGAACTCCTCATTTATTTTATCATCTTCAGACAGATTTAAATCTTGTTCTTCATCAAATGAAGTATAATATGCAAGATCAGTCACCCATTTGCCCTCTTCATTTTGATAAACAATGCTGTGTGGTAAGTCACCTGAAAGATATATCAAATACTACACTGTTGATTAAATTAAAAAGGAATATGGCAAAGTCTCTTTAGTTTAGATTAAGGAGTTCACTTGCCAGAAGTCAGCAACAAGTCAAAAAAACAAAAAAACCCTATAGCTCAAGTTGCTGCAACTGCAAGATTAAACTAGTTTCATCATCAAATAAACAAGTTAAGTGCAATATACAACAGTCAGGTTTGTTTGTTGGTTTGTTTTTTTTAAAAAAAAAAAAGTCAAAATTTATTTACACTACAGTGGCTTTTATTACCTGCCTGCACAACTAAAGAAAAATGCATAGCTTACAATTTTATTTTTTTCCACGCAACAAAGTCTGGTCACTATTGTATAGATGTGTTATACCTAAAGCAACCTACCTTTGTCTGTGGCAGCTAAACTTATGTTCTCACAGCTGTCTGCAGTTGGAGACAGATAAGTATCAGGAAGACCAACTTCACATTCAGTTGCATCTGTCAGCAGTGCATTTGCACTAAGAACTTGAGGAGTGGTGGAGTGCCCCAAAAATCCTCTTGCTGTGTGTAGTACTTCTGCATCAGAAGAAGCAGCCTGACACTCAGAGGACTGTGTTTCCTGCTTTGGAAGGACATCCAAAACATCACCTTTATGGCTGTCCATACACTGAAGTGAATCTAATTGCAACTCAGCAGCCGTGCAGGAATCTAGCACACCTCCAGTAGTCACGGAATTCTTATAAAACAATAACCATTCGAAAAGTGTCAGAAGTGCAGTTGTTAACTGTTTGTGCTAACAGTTCTAGGTACAAAATAGTGCAAGATTACCATGTTTGAAAAATATATCTAAAAACAAAGTGGTGTTATTTTTTTGTACAGAAAGGTTGGGTTGTTAGTTCAACCTCTTAACAAGTTTTCAAATACACTGCCACCTTCTACTACAGTCTCACTCTGTATGATAAACAGAAGTTTATGACAATTTCATACCAGTTGCTGTACTGCTCTGGGCAGCACTTCTCTTTGCACAGGACATCCAGTTATTCCTTGATTTTGTGAATCTTCATCACTGGCATTTCCAGAGTCTACTCCTGTCACAGCCTGGTAAGTGTCAGGAATCTGAAAGTTCTCCTTTTAAAAAAATTAAGATTTAAGTTACAATAGAACAGATATACCAAAGAAAAAAAGAGATTTTAAGAGTACAGTTGTTTTTACAATGTTAAAAAAATTCTCTAGTAAACAGATTATCATACTTTGTTCACTCATGTGCCACTGCCAAAGGCATCTCTAGCTGCTAGCACCACCACCAAGGACAATCGTTCCTGGCTATGCCAATCCACGAATCTGCCTCCAAGGGCATACACAGCAAGAAGATGGGAGGATCTCTTCTTATTCCTACTACATCCCTTCATTCCCTTTAGCAAGGGCACCATGCTGCTACTCTTCCTGTTCTGGTTGACCCACTGCTGGATGAGGACTCCAAATCCAACTCAGAACCTGTTATACTTGCCCAACTGCCTATCTACAATGGCAGCGAAGCAGGAACATCTATCCTACACAAATAGAGAAGACCTGAGGTCAGAGAGCAGAACTGTATTATTCTCACTCTTCAAACAGCCACCTATCCCTTTCTTCACATACAGCAGCCTATGCAGACTACTTTTACAGGGTTAACATATCGCTTCTCACAGCTTGGAAACTCTGCTGTCAGTTGGGAAATTTCTGAAATTTCAGGAGCTACAGTTCATTTAACTGTTCCAATCAATCACACTTTCCCATTCTGGTCAAGCATGCAACTGCCAGGATTGCATCCACTGTTGCAAAGCCAAGAAAATGGAAAGGCACTTAATCCATAGCAATCTGTAACGGAGCTAACTGCTGCTCAAAGGCAAACCACAAGCCAGTCAGTTGCTGCTCTACACTTACCTTTCACACACTAACCAATTAGTTAAGAGACTTGTTCACTCTCCTGGAAAAACAAGTCTCTCTGATGGTATACACTTAATAAAACCTTGGACATTGCTAGCCAAGATAATAAACCAGTGATCAATGATTTTTATAAACCAGTTGTATGATAGAAAAGAAGTGCCAGCATGTTACTTTAATAGTTATAGAAACAAAAAATAAAACAGAATCAGTTACAGTTAAAACTGTAAGTCTAATTAAGAATAGCAACAAGTTAAACTACTGAAAATAGTTTTGTCACAGAACCATCATATTAAAATGAAGCAATTCCTACACAGACAATAGGCCCATCTCCTGGACATTACAAGCAAGATCAAAAGATGGCCTTAGTTTCAGTTTAACTGACCAGCTTGCTGGGGCTGGAGGGAACAGGGTAAAGCAAGCATTTTATAGGTATTAGCTTTTTTTATGGAGATTTGTCTTTCATCAAAAATTCTTTGCATTCAGAAGCTGGTAATCAAAATTTAAATCATGCCATCACAAGACAACGCTATCAGTATAGGCTTCTGCTTAGTTACCAATGATATAATTTCCCCTTAGTGAACTTGAGAGGATCCCAAACGCTTATCTACAAACATTTTACCATCTCTGACACTAAAAACCACCACTAGGAAGCTGAGAGGGGAAGCAAGGTGTGTAAGAAACATTCATACCTTAAAGCATTCAAGAGAATGCCTCAGAGGTACAGTAAGTTCAGACCAGCATAAACAATCCAAAACTCTAAAAGCAATTTTTACTTTTGAAATAAGGATTAAGAATTGCAGTATTAAGTAGTCCAGCAGAAAAAGTCCATCTTCAGGAAATATTACTGGTGTTATATTAATTACATGATTTCTCTGAAGACAAGTCTCCATCATCCCAGAGAAGGGACAGAAAACCAGTCTCAGCAGTTTGGGGTTGGTTTCTTCCCTCTTTGCAAGATCAAGTAACAGAATTGACTGCACAAGGTTCTCTACCAGAGCTGCTTATCAGAAGAAAGGAGAAGGCTATACATAGGACAATGAGGAGTGTGAGGAGCAGGGTTAGACAGGGGTGAGAAACCTGAATGGAGACCTGAATAAAGATGACAGCATAATAGGAAACTCTTCAGCTTTGCTGCAAGCCTTCCTGACTAAAGCCTCTCGAGACAGCCAGCTACTTACCTAATTCCACCTTATCTCATAAACAGCAAGACCTTCTGTAACAAACAGATGAATCAGCTGCTAGCTCTGCACTACAAGGAAGAGGAAAATAAATACAAAAATAGCTACCTAGCTTCTTTCCTTTTTTTTTTTTCCTTCCCCCAGGGAAAACCTTGCAGAGGGAACAGGAAAAAGTCAGAAGCTCTCTCAAATGGCTTTGTTTCTAGTTTAGAGCTGTATTTGCTATCTTTACATTTTAAAAAAATCCTTTGCTGTACAGGCTACCTGTTGGACAGTATTTGGGTTTGTCAGAAAAGAAAAAAAACTAATTCCCCCGGCAGACAACCCTCAATGATGCTAATGTTTAAGGGCCATTGGGCATGCTGAGCTTTGAACTTCACTTTAAACCTACCTGAAGTGAGCCATTTTCAGAAAGCTTCAGTGCTGTACAGCATTCTGAGAGTTTCTGTATGTCGGTGTCTCCTCTTGTCATTTCTGGTTGTATCAGCTGCTCAAAATAGGCTTCTAGTTGGTTATCAAAGAACTCTTCATCATCAATATCGTCATCTATTGAAAGAGAAGAAGATATCCTATTCACCTTTCATGGATGTTTTATATCACCTGACATATTATCAAAGCAAATCCATAATCTTTAATACATTGAGTCTCACAACACAGTCACACAGTCAGAGCAGACTTATCCTGGTCTTCCCTTAAAATAAGTGGGTCACAGAAACATGCAATTGTCTTACTCCGTGACTAGAGATAAACAGCAAAACAAAATGACTATAAGCTATCATTTTAAGTCCCAGGCTATGAAGTGACTTGTCTTCCTCCACATGACCACCACATTCCAACTAGCAAATCATATATGTACTCACAAGTTAAAAGTAAAATATATGTAACATATTTCAAACTTGACAGAACATGACTGAAGCATAGTTCTGTATTTCAATGGCAAAAAATGTTAAGTGCTATTACTAAGAACAGTACTATTCCTATTTGCAAAGTGACAAGTTTTCAAGACAACACTTTTTCTTGGTTTGGGGCTGTTTTTTTAATTTGTGGGGACTGGGGGGAGAGGAGAGTTTCCAGGGCTTTTGTTTGTGTGTTTTAAATACTCAAACATCAGTCAGCTTTTTAGGGCATGGTTAAACGCACTCTTAAAACCATTTTAAAACATGAAGAAACACATAAAACATGTAAAAACATTGTAAACCAAGAAGTTGTTTGACATCATTACTTTTTATTCTTTCATTTCCAGGAAACAGTATCCTGTTTGTGTTTTTCCTTATTAAATAAACAGTATACTCAAACAGGCCTTGCATTTGTAAACTCACTCATTTATAAACTCTATTTTGTTTTCCACATAATTAAAGAAAAGTTAATTTTCAGGTTGCTGGTAATGGTTTAAGAATTCTCCATCAATTCTGCCTTTGGAGTATATTTCAATTCTTCACCCCAAAAAGGTAATTCTTAAGAATCTTCTCAGTATTTCCTTCTGCCAAAGAGGTCTACACAATGCCAAGCACACAAGTAAGCCATCATTACTTTTGCATTCCCAGTTTTGCCAGTGCCCTGTAAAAAGAGCCTGATTTAGAGAAGCACACTCTTTCAACAAAATCAGATTTAGTTGAATTGGAAGTTAAGGATGCTCAGCAACTTTGATATTACAGCAAACCAATCAGGATCTGTTACATTTGAGAGCCAATAAATGAAAATCTGAATCATGGCTCTGTTTCCACATATGATACTGGAGAAGATGGAGGGACTGCAGCAGGCTAAGTTTTTTCAATTTTTCAAAAAGGACTAATACATACCCTCAGAACAAACATCCATAGAATGCTTTAAAATTATAGAAGGATTAGTTAGTTACCTGAATGGTAGACAAATACCTATAATTCAAATTCAAATTAACACCACAATAATTGTTTTAATCTCATTTACCTATGTCTTGATTTCTTCTTTGTGAAACTGAAATAATCATCTGCTATCTTCCAAATAATGAGAAAGCAGATTAATGTATTTTACCTCAGATACCAGAGACTTCCTCCTTATTTTTAGAAATACTCACCTGCCAAATTTACACTGAATTGCATGACAAAAATTAGTACACTGCACACTGACCAGGAAAAATAGAAAGATCAGTTAGCTTCACCAGTACTGGAACCATGAATAGGCAAGTATTTCCAGCTAATGACTACCAGCTCCTTAGGAGGGCAGTTAAAAGTAATTCCACCCCCTTGGGTGAAAGAAAACAGTATTTTTACTCAGCAAACTATTAACTTCATCATTATACACTTAATGCACAAGTGAAGTTAGACAAACAAGAACAAGGAGACTTCAACAGACAGTCATGACATCTGTAGATGTCATGGGAGAAATCCAGTAACCCTACTTGAAGGCAGGGCTGCTTGATCTCAAGACGGCATCAAACCTATTTATCACTCTGCCTTCCTTGTTCTTGGTGCATCTGAGGACATACCCTGTCATCCTTCACATTATGTGCAAAGTCAGCTGCATTAATAAAGAAGAGCATGTCTGTGCTTCAGCAGCAGCCACTGGAAGGGCACAGAAATGTCAAAACTCTTGTTTAGTTACAAGTTACAGAACTCAAGCTCTCACTTTTATCCCTGCAGGTAAACTAGACTTCCAACTTGGGTGTCACTCTGCGTGTGTAGCATCTAAAGAGATCTGAAACTCAAATAAAAGTTAATTCTAACTGCATGTGTATGTTCTTCATCATGAAAGTTTATCTCTACTAATCTAAACTGAAACTGTAGCTAGGGTTATCACTTTATTAAATGAATGCCCACATTTCTACCTGTATTTTTGATTCACAGTAACTGAGGACTGTTAATTTTTTAGAGTAAACTTCCAATTGTGATTTTCTCTGACAAATTCCACAGCCACCTACTCCCATTACAATTTTAAAACAGCCAGTTTCCCCATGAACGGTTTTCCTTAATGTTCCTAATACTGGTTTTTGATCAAGCGCAATCCTATATTAAATACTTTGGTAAAACAATAGCTTTCTTCTCAAGTATGCAATAACATTGTGTTATAATTCTAGACTCAACTACCCAGGGTTATAAATACACTTACCAGTGGAATCTTCTTCTGAGCTTGCAAGAGATGAGAGTTTCTCATTTTCCAAAAAACTTAAAAGGCTATTACTAAGATGATCACTTGAGCTTTCACCTTCTATCAGCTTTTCAGAAGGTTCAAATGGACCAACCTGTCAAAAGCATCCATACAGAAATGTTTCTAGGAGTTACTAGCTATTGCATAAATTCAGTGAATAATAAACAATTAATGAGGTTGATAATATTCCAAAACTCCACCCCCTCCTTTTTTTTTACCCTACTTATCCCAGCAAACATTCTAGCTCCAATGGACTTTGACTGCTGGGTTCCAGAACAGACACATGCAAGAAACACAGGGATCATAAAGGGGAAAGAGGGTAAAAGCATCTGAATGACACCAAACTTAAACCTCAAAAATAAAATACTGAACCATTGCGTTAAAGAGTTTACACTTGAAAAAATTGGCCGCCCATTCATTAAGCTGCAGTCCCAACTTAAAAGTACAAAGACAACTCTCAATAGTTTCCTATGCTGCTAAAACAGTGCCTCTTCAGAAATCATACACCCAGATCAACCCTTTGCTGATAGTTTCTTCAAATGAACCTACTAAATTACTTACAAAGCAGTACTTCAGCTGAATCTAGCTAACTATAAATATCGTATCTTTTATATACCTGAATGATTTTTAAAAACAGCACAATGTAATGCCTAGTCTGGATTTAGTCTCACATTCTTTCTTATAAACAGATCATCTTTTACAGACAGCAAAAAAAGTCAAAGTTCAGAAATTAAAATATTTGAAAGGGACTTGAATAATGGTTTTCAGGTGACAGTCTGTGAGCATTCAACTGCAACTCACTAACCACTGCAGTCCCTAGAAAAATCAAACAAAAGAAAACTAAATCAATTTATTAAATACCAGCTGACACATTAAGGAGTACATCTTGGACAGCATCTGGTTGCAGCCTGAGGCACATTTTCTGTAAGGGCCACAAGATCTCCCATTCCTGTCTGCCTTGTGTCTCTGTGCCCATAGTTGTCAGCTTCTCTAACACAGTAGATAAAAACAGCTGAAGCACAGCCCTACCCATCAATACCTGCAGCTATTTGCTAGCTCTGGGATAGCCACATACACACACACCAAAAAAAAAAAAGGCAGCAGTAAGAATGTGTTACTACAAACGGCCCAGTTTTTCACGTTACAGATATTGAAGAAGTCATCTGAACTAACATTCCTCAAAGTAATTAACAAGTACAGGCCCAAGTCAAATCAGGTTGATATTGTCTACATCAATTTCCAAAAGCATTCCAAGAAGTTCTTCAAAAAGCTTTTCACTAAGTTAAACTACAATTGGGATTTAAAATGTAAGGTCATTACATTGATAAAGAACTACAAGACAGCAGAGGCTAGGAGTAAACAACAATTTTCACAGCTGAAAAAGATTAGGTGGAGTCATACTCCCATGGCACTAATTCTGTTAAGTGATCTGCAAAAAGGAGGCAAAGTGAGGCATGACACATTCAGCATGCTAGCACTGTTACAAACTTAAGGGATATACGATATAACACAATAAACACAGATCAGTTCCCTCCCTCCTCCTCTCACAGAATTAAGTCTATTACAAGATTAATGTTAGAAAACCTTTAATTTCACTGTATTTAGAAAAGCTTTCACCTTGTTACTCTCACTGTCTGGAAGAAAACATACTCCAGTTGACAAATCTGAAACAAGATAACGTAGTGTAATCAGTACTTACTATGCTCTTATGTTATACTGCTAAGTGCTAACTCTTATGTAAGATAGCAGACCAAGCCTCCTGAAGGTCTTGGCATACACCATAAAAATAAGCCTCAAACATACATGTTATCACAATACCAAAGTTTACATGTTCTTACAACAATGACCTAAAGTATCTGGGAGTAATTAAAAAGCCAGGGCTTCATCAGGGCTAGAACTGTAAAAATTATGAAAGACAATTACTGCCTCAATAAGGCAGTACAAAAAAGTAAGAAGTCCCAGGTTGCATTAGCAGAAGTAGGAACAAGTGTTCTGTTTCACTGTTGCATTTCACCTACTGGGCCAATTCTTTTTTTGGATCACTTGTAAGCAGCTTCCACTTGTCTTTGTGTTACATCCACACATAATCCAATTGCAAGTCCCACAAGACAGAGAACATTTTAGATATGCACATACAGATTATGGCAAAAATGGTTCCTAATTCTTAAGCAATAGATGGGAATTAAAGACAATTTCTGGACTAGAATCCTAAACCTTGAATAAACAACAAGTTAAAACCAATTAACTAAATACAATCAGGCACTATCAAGTCCGAACACTGGGCAGTCCCAGTTTTCCAAAGCAACATGATTTTTGTTGCCATAGTTACTGCCACTTCCGCAAGACTACAATAAGTGACCGAAGTCAACACTTCACTGTTAGAAGCGTGTTTTATAAGGGCCCATTTAGATTAGTATTTTCTAATTGAACATGTTCTCTGTTAAATTAATACTCACCTCATGAAAACCTATGCAAATATTCAGATAAAGCTTAGAAAAGGATAACGACTAGAAATATGTATTTACTAAGTATATTTACTGAATTTTAAGGAACGAGCAGAATTTAATCACAGGACTGGCATTAGCAAAAAACCCATACAAGTCCAATAGCAATAGCCACAATTTAAAATAAGTTAAAGTATTATTTTGCTTCCACTACTCTACTCATACTTCAAAAAAAGCATAGTTTTCATAGCAAGTATTCCAAACTACTTTTTCATGCATCATCTCACTAGAAAAGTATGTTTCCAGCTTCTAGAGCTGCAGTTAAAGATCATCTGTTACAGGTTGGAATAGGGCAAGAAGAGAGACATTAGTTAAAGTACAATCTCGTAGACTTACACCTACTGAAAGAGAAGGGGTAGAAAACAACTTACATACACTTTTTCCACAAGTAAAGTTCCTGAAATTAATTCAGATTCCTACTAGCATTCTAGTTATGGCATTTTATAGCAAACATTATTCTCACCAGCTTCCTGTCTAGCTTCATACTTTGGGGAGAAATCTAAGAACACGTCAACCACAAGCTTTCTCTGTTCTCACTTTGTTCAAATCAAAGAGATTCTTTTGCAAAGCCCATTTACACCATGCCATAAAGCAGTGAAAGGGTCGAGAAGACATCTATAGCTCAAAAAGTGAATTACACTGAGAATAAGTATACAATTTTTCTCAAATTTTAATACCTTCCAATCGTTCAAGTGGCAATACCTCAAGTAAGGTATCTTGACTGCGATTTGAATGCTCAATCACATTCTGATCCTGCTCTCCATATATTGAGTGGGATTCTTTCAAACTAACAGAAGTTGGCTGAGGTTCCTTAACTTGTGTAGCAACTTCCCTAGAAGGAGAAATATTTCAGTGAAAAAAATTAGTAAGATATATAGATCAACGTTAGTATACAACATCTCTATAAAGATTTGATAAATTCTCATGCCTTCATCTCTAGGAAGTCAGCTGTTCCCATTAACATAGATTCTACAGGCCTATTACCTGTCATTTTACACTGAAGGAATAAATATCAAGATTACAAGGGCTTCAGTTTCACAATCTACTGTGTGAAACAAACAGTGAAATTTAATGTAACATATGCCTCTACTTTTTTGTTTGTTCCTTTCCCTTTCATTTCTGCAAGAAGAGGGAAAAGTATAAGGGGAAAAGGGTCTATTCCAGGCGAGTTCCATGATCCATTTGAGAGCAAGTCAAACCCTAGACAAGATTTTCCTAAGTCCACAATATCAGCATACCTTTCGTAACATTAAATTAGGGAGTAAATCATACAGAACATGACTTACTGAAATTCCATATAGCTCTGTTAAATAACAGCTTTTATAATTCTGCAGGAAAGTTATTTTTCACTTCTGGTTTCATAGGACTTCCACACAGGCAGAGAAGTTAATCATGTAAGATGTTAAAATTTCCTCATGGAGTGAGCTGAACCACACTTTTGTTTTAATATTTTATATGTATGTAGATAAAACTAACATTTGAAAGTCTAAAATGCAATTATTCCATGGGTTTTTTCACTTCAGTACAATCAAGACACTGACTCCCTCTCTTAAACCTTACATTCTTTGTTTGCATAGGGACATACTGCCTAGAGTGCAATTTTATCAAAGATGCACATTGCGGTTTCTATTGCAACAATAGGAACAAATTTGACCTTGGTTAGAATAACCTATGCAACAGCGTCCAACATTTCCGCCCCTTAGTAATGCTCTCTAAATTATTTCACTAACACTCATTATTTCCTAAGAAATAACAATCACTGAGGCCACAAGGAAGCTAAATTTAATAGAAATTGATGTTCCTTTCTGTATACAAGCTGCATGATACTTACTTGGAACAAATTCAAATCAGTGCAAACTATTATTCACACACATCCCATGAACCAGAAACATCAGCTTAAATCTAGATTATGTAGTATAAACTAGGTAAATACAAGCCAGATTCAAATAAGTCAATTAATCATGCTTAGGAAACTTTTAATTAGTGTGGCAACAAAACAAATATCATAGTTTAAAAAAAACAACAACAAACACTTCTGAAGATTCATTCCTGTCATGTACATGAAGCCCAATTAGTCAATTAACCAGCAGAACGCTGTTCATGTACGGTTGTACAGGCTAAGTGGTAGCTTTGCACAGGATGCTTTCACATAGCCCACCACTATCCCTCTTCAGAAAACACGGAAGAGCTGGTTTAGTAGGAAAAGCTGCCCAGGCTGCCAAACACGGTAAGCTAACAGGCTACTGCACAGCTGAGCTCTCCAGTTACCGCCATCAGAAGGCCAGTAGTAGAAGCTGCTGCTAAGGTAACCAATTCAATTCTTAAGTACTCCATAATTAGCGTATAATACATATAAATCTACATACTGGTATGTGCATGTTAGGACAGAATTAGATTTCAACTATCTCACTTACATGTCATCACGAAAGCTTAGGGCAAATCTCTCCATTGGCTCAGGATCTGACTGACTACTGTGAGAAGATCCTGATAGAGTTGAATGTTTCCCTTCTAAATAGGATGCACGGATATCAGAAAGCCTGTAAAGGTGGGAAGGAAAAACATACAACAGAATCATTCTAATAGGTACCTCTTCTGTTTTCCAAAGAATTGGGAAAAAAATATCACACTGATGGCCACTAATCTCCTATAAGTTCAATTATTTGACTATTTTAGCATCTTCTAACCAATCTGTATTTACAGGTACATATATGTACCCAGAATGATCGTCTCCAGTCTTTAGTTCTTTAGAGAAGAAATACCACATTATCATTTTTAGTGGCTAGTGCTGTCCCATTTGGAACATACGCTTCTGGAAAAACAGGGTATAAAAGTCTGATCTTACTTCTTGTTAAGTCACAGGACAGCAGTTAAGTGAGCAAAGGCTTCTAAGTGTTACTCTTTGCTCTACTCCTTGCTGAACAAATCATTAGAAATTGCGTTAAATTTTAATTCGTACCCATAACAGTAGTTCTTACGCTACCCTTTCTAAAATGAGCCAGACTCAGGTAAGTTAAATGAACAGCTAATAGAGTTAAGAAAACACACGTGTAAAAAATGTATTATTATTCACTACACGACTTCAAACCTGAGTATACTAAGCTGAAGAGTTCAGTTAAAAGAAACGTGACTGTCATCCTAAACTAATCTTTTAAAGGGTAATTTTAATAAACGTTAAGTATTTTATGAGTTATGAATTTAATGCAGATTTTTCACTGCTAACACAAACAACCCTATGTTTGCTGATTAGTATGCTACTGATTAGTAAATAGTTCTATCATCTACCAAATAATGTCAAAAGCATTTTTCCTCTCCAAAGTTAAGTGTTTCAAACCAGTCAACTGTTTTTTATATTATTAAGTGGTATTAACTGATAGCCTCACCTGTTGTCACAGCCTGCTTTACTCCTGGCAACAGTTGAAGCTGCAACAGGTAAGCCAGGATTTGAGGAAAAAGTAACATTTTCAAAAGTGACACTTGCACTGCTACTCAATGAATGGCCCAAGAAGCTTGGAAACGTCTCATCGGCAATATTTCTGAAGTCTTCCATCATCCTGCACACCTCGCTTAAAATAGCACTCTGCTTGGCAACACCATCAGCCCTGGTCCAGCAGCATCTGAAAGTAGGAACAAAACAACTATACAGTTACACGAGTCACAGTAACGCCGTCAAAAATACGTTATTTACACATCACAGCCAATATGCTTTGGCAATCACCCCACTTTATCCACAAACGCACTTAAAAATTATATCCAGTCCCCCTTCCCCCAAGCCTCTCGGGGGCCACAGAGTTTTGCAGCCGCCTTGGACTTTCTAAAAGGAGCAGCGCTCCTGCAAGTTGAAGCACCGACGCCGCAGGACGTGCCAACCTATATTTAGCCTGTAAAGCTGCTTGCACCGAGACCGCCTTCCACCATTTCCACAGCAGCCAGCACCTGGGGAGCTACACGCTCCCTGATGCCATCACCGCGGGCCGCTCCTTGGCAGGCTGTAGCCCAACGCTAACGATCTCATCACGGAAGGCCCGAACACCCCCGCCCTTCGTGCACTCCGCACAGGCAGACGCGCACAAACACCCCCCGCCCCGCCGCCCGTCACGGCCCGACGGCCCCGCCGGGGGAGGCGACCGCCGACGCTCAGGCCGGGACGGGGAGCGGGTGGAAGCCAACGACCCCTTTCTCCTCAGACGTGAGGAGAGGGGCCCTACGCTGCCCGGAGCACCCCCCCCCCGCCCCCCCACGACCAACCCTTGGCGAGGAGCGCGTGCGCAGCGCCGCCACTCACCTCCCAAACTTTCCCCAGCCCGCGCGCGCGCTGCGCCCGGCCGCCCGCTCGCACCCCGCCTCCTCCCGCCGTCAGCCAATGGTCGAGATCCCGCCTGAGTCGGCGATTGGCCTGCAGGCCAGGGAAGGAGGGGAAAAGTTTGAGGAGAGGGCGATGCTGATTGGGCGACGGGTGGGCGGCACCGCCTAGCTCCGCCCCCGCCGGCGGCGCCCCGTCGTCCGTTAGGCGGGAAGCGGCGGGTGGGGGGAGGCGTCTCCCGTGAGAGGGGGCAGTTTTGCGCTAGCGCTGACTGGGGAGGCTTTCGGAAGAGGACGATGAAATCGGTTATTTCAGGTATTTGCTCACGGACCGGCGAGGTTTGAATCTCGGTACCGGTGAGGAACTGGGGGTCTCTCAGGTGAGCGGCGGGGGCCCCCGAGATGTGCCGCCAGTCATGTCTGACCAGCCGGGTCAGGGCAGAGGCCGTGTAAAAAGGAAGAAGCTTTAGTCGCATTTACTTAGGTGATAGTTTTTATTTATGCGGCGGGCGTTGTTTATATTACCGACTTTGTTTTCTGTTGTCTTGTGGCTGTATGAGTCACTTAGGTGAGGTTGAGCGATGTGCAGTTCATATACAGTACATGGGAAATTTTATTTCCATTTTGAAGCATAAATGTCACATTTTTAAGTAGAGGATGAGAAGGCAGCAGATGCCTTTCAAATACACGTGTATGTGTGTATGACAACTTCAGAAGATCTATAATCAAATTCAGTGTCACTCCAGGACATTTTTACAATGCACTGCTACAGCTGTATTCCTGGTATGGAGATTGCAAAAAGCAAGAATGAGAGTGAAAATTCACACACTTGATGTCATCAGAAGTTCATGCTGTGTTCAAATATGTTCAAAACTAAACCAACCAAAACCAAAACAAACACCAAAGCCACTTCCTACAAGACCCCAAAACTTCTGGTCCTGAAGTTCAAGCTGAGATGTGCTCCAAACACATAAACAGCATATAGGATAATGCATTTCTTCTCTCAGAAGAAGAAAAGGGAGAGCAGCCTTACAATAAATTTAAAATACTGCAAGTACCTTCTGTAATCTCCCTCCCTCCCGGGGGTTCTGCTGCTTATGTTCAAGGGCCCAGATCCTGCACAGAAGTATAGTTCACCATCTTGAGTCATGGGAGCAAGAGAGATTAATAAAGAGGGATGCATGAGTTTGAGGAAATGGAGGTGGCCAGTCAAGGATATGGAGTGAAAGGTGCTGGTTTGGGGAGATGTCAATGCAAAATGGCAGGCAGGGGAAAGGCAAGCATCAGCCACAAAACCAGCATAAGTTCATTTGTTGAAGTCAAAGTACTTGGCCAGTCCATTGGAAACGTGACTTGTTTGCACCGAAATGTAACAGCATGTTTCCATTAGTAAGAAGTGTGACTGGAGTTAGTCACTTGGAATAATAGATGTTCAGCACAGAGGAAAATAACGTGACTATGCTCAATTAACTATAACAAAAATGCATAAAAAGTTGTCATTTACTTTATTATTACCATAACTGGTTATTCTGGGCTCTAAAAGAATAACAGAAGCAAATCTAAAGAAAAAAAAAATGCAAGCAGGACTCTTTCCCTTAGATCTGGCTTATCAAGGATAGTTATATGTAAAGAATTATCTTTGAATTTATTTTACACTACTTGTTGTGACACTGCAGTAATTGAAGCATACCTGACATACACTGTAGGGTCTCATAGCACAAACTTTTAGCATTGGGAAACAACAGCATATCTAGACACCGCCACTTTGCTTTCCTTGATGGCTGCTTAGGAAGGAGCCCTGGTTCTTTTTCCGGGTACAAGTAGAAGTGGTACAAGTAAGAAAAAGATCAATTGCTGTATTGAAGGAAGTAACCTTTTAAAGGGTTAAGACAGAAATTCTGGAAGTGGCTTAAACCTCCAAAAGTATATTCTGCTGCTTGCGTACCCAGAAACAGCTTGTTCTGTTTTTTCTGTTTTAGGAATGAATCCCAGTATAATAGCTTTGATCTCTTTAGGAATGAATCCTAGTATAGTAGTCTCAATCTCTTTTTTTTTTTTTTTTAAATTACTCATTCTCGCACAGAGGAATATTGTTACTTCCTACACCCATTTAAACTGTATTTTTTAATCCTGTAACATTTCTGTTGTTTACCATACAAAGTATGGCATGATTTTATAGAAGTTAACTTTTTGGTAAAAAGGTCTAAGTACCTCCTCTTACTAAACCTTTTTTTTTTTTTTCCCCACAGTTCTGTTCCTGCTGGCTGAAAAGCATCAGCAGCCTACCTCCACACACTGTTGTCAGCGAGCACACCGTAACACTGTTGTTACCCGTCATTGTTTTTCAGCAAATTAAAACTAGACTTCTCAGAGGAATCAAGAAACAAATGTGGTGTATCCGAGCAAAAATATAGCACCTGAGCAAATACAGTTTTCAGACTACAAGTACAACTCA
This sequence comes from Haliaeetus albicilla, assembly GCF_947461875.1. Lineage (NCBI taxonomy): Eukaryota > Metazoa > Chordata > Aves > Accipitriformes > Accipitridae > Haliaeetus > Haliaeetus albicilla. Next base: position 18,694,701 of record NC_091485.1, read on the forward strand.
CAGGAACTTGCTATCTTTTTATAAGAATGGAGGTTGCCCTCTCCATTATCTATACTAGTGGTCTAGTCCAGGAAGTAGCATAAGCCCATTTTGAAGCATAAGCCCTACATTATTAGGCTTTGGGTTTCTGCTGCACAGAGCACACCTTTATCCTTCCTCCCCCTAAGATGGGCTGAACAAGCTCAGCAGTCACATCCTGTGCAGTAATGCTACTCCCTAGCAATACCATGTAGTCATTGTCCAGTTTTATCCTCCCGCCTGTCTCACACCGGCCAAAGCTTGAGTCCATGCCATCATGCTGATCCATCCACAGCAATGGTGTTCCTGTGCTGACACATCAAAAAAGGAGGCTTTTAAGTCAGTACTATTTCTTCAAAACGTCTTAAATGAATTATTCAGTCACTGGAAAAAAATTACAAAATAATTTGAAATCCAATGACTCTAGTACTCTGCAGACTCTCAATACAGCCATGAGAAAAGTCAGAGCACACCCTGTGGCAGAAAAATGTAATACCCAACTGCACATCCAGAATGGCACATGACGTCACAAAAGCAAAACTATGAGAATGGACACCTGAATCAAAAAAGCTCCTTCAGCAGGAGCCTGTTTAAAGAAAAAAAAAAAAGAAAAAAAAAGCCTATTACAGGAAAAAGCATACTAATACAGACCTTTTAGAATAAGTTTATTAGTCAACCACAATTATAAAATTTAAATATTTATACAGCAAGATGGAAAATTCTTAAGTAACCAAACACTCCAAACTATTCTGCTGCAGTATACACAGGAATGGTTTTGTTTCTTTTACAAGTTGATCCAATATCATTCTTTAGTTACTCAACTTCTTGAAGGCATGTTTAATTTAAGAAGATATTTCACATTTGTCAATGCAATATACAAAAAGAAAAAAATTCAAGACCATAATATGCTGATTCCAAAAATAAAAGAAAAAAAAAAAAGAAAAAAAAAAGGACAGGCACATTGAAGTCAGCTACACCGTAAATAGCTTGTGTTTAACGCTGTTTGTATGTGTTGCCATAGTTAAAAGGGTACAGATTAAAATGTTCCTTTGATACACAAACATAAATAACATGTTCCAAATGTTGTAGTTTGTTCTGCAAAACATGCATAAAGTTCCCAAATTTTTTAAAATCTTCTGTACTAGAGAAGAAATACAAAGGCAGCCAGAAAGGGAAGCATTCACAAACACCAGAATAAGGCCCTTCAGAGTTTATTTAAAGTAACATGTTAAACCCCTTCATTCTCAGGTAATAGATTAAGAGGCCGAGATACACATCGTCTGCGAGGGTGAGGATACTGGAGGTTGGCAGTGTCAGCATCGCAAGAGTGCTCTATCAGAGGAGGAGGAGGAAGGAGCTGGGCATGACTGGACCATCTCGATCCAGCCCGTGGGGAATCCAGAGGGGGAAAGAAATACCTGAAACAATTAAGAAAGGAACAAAACACCAAAACAAAAAAAAACAAAACAAAACAAAAAACAAACAAACAAAAAAAAAAGGAAAAAGAAAAAGAGAAAGGTAGTAAATACAAGGAGAACCAAAGGGGAGAAAAGACATGCTGGAAAAAAAAAAAAAGGCTTTAGTATATCCATGCCAAAACCAATAGAACATAATAGCAGAAATCAATGCTTGTAATTCAAAACAAGACAAATCTGGAAACTGTTCTTTAAAGGAAAACAATACAGTCTTTTCCACTGAAATTCATAGAAAAGAATACCATAATAATAATCCTAGTATACGTTTTTACAGAAGAACAGATTGCTTTGGAAATCAAAAGGATGTTATAGCACAGCTATTAACAGGCTTTCATTCTCCCAGAATTCCTGCGATTCGTTAACAGAGCTTTTAGTAATGCTTCATTTGTGACACAAAATATACATTAAGTATTATCTAAGTACATTTTCTGCATATGCATCCAATTCCGATTAACTTCACAGCACTTCTAGAATAGACGTAAAAACATCATTGTTTTTACAATACTTTAAATTTAATAATATACATTTACAGAGAATCACTACTGTCAATGAAATACAGTCTTTGTATGTATTTACATATTTCTGCAAAATCCTCAGAGTAAATTTAAGATTCTTGGTGAATGCAAGACTCAGAATTATGCCATTTCGTGCCATTTTTATTAAACTTACCCGTAATACTTGTGCATTTAACTACGTTAGATACCTACAGATGTTTTCTGTCTTGTTTACAGTTCTGTTGACTTACATAAAGGAACAGCTATACGATTAATGAAATTATGGGACAATTCACAACAAGCTGCATTTTGGTTTCAATCTTTTTAGGATACTATGCTTAGAGAATTTTAGTGACTCCATGGAATTATTACCACAGGAATGTACAAGTACAGATCAGAAAACGTACTTTGCTTAGGATGAAGAAAGTATGACAGTACTTAAAAAACATTTATTTGAAGTCATACTGAGGTATAAATGAAGCAATACCAAACCATTAAAGCTACCATCTGTACAATTGTCAAAACACAGTTTTCTTATTCCTTTAAAACTAACAGTTCCATATATTACAAAGCAGATACAAATTTGTGATGTTTAGGAATCTTAACCAAATGCTGAACACTATGAAATGCAGAACAAATTAGTTATCAAAACAATTTTCATGAAAATTACTTTAATGGTCACTTCCCTCCTCCCATCCCAATCAAGGACAAAAATTCTGATTTTTAGTCATGAACTATATTTTAATTTGACAAGCTTTCAAAAAAAGAAAAAAAAAAAGCTTTGATAGAAGTTTTGGGGTTTGGGTTGTTGTTTGTTTGTGGTTTTTTTTCCAAACAAGAAGCCTCTCCAAGTATTTTTCTATCAGGAGTTCCAACAGTATCAAACTGTGCGGGCTAGTACAAAAAACGTACACGTGTTTTAAAAAGGCTTTTTGAATAGCATTTAGTAGTTAGCAGGCTGCTGGTGTCTTGGGAGAGGTCAAACGGCGTTGGGGAGGGAAAAAAGGAGTTCGTTTTCCATTCCTGTGTGCATGCAACAAGCAGCAAAACACCAAAGTTACTCCAGTTAGCTTGATATCAGCTCTGCTTTCTGTTAAAAAGGACATAATACAAATGGAGAATGGAAATTGTATCATAAATCTAGGCACACAATTACATCAACATAACAACATAGCCCTACTGACTTATTTTCCAACAATCTACATCATCTGTTCTGAAACTATTTTGATTACAAATCTAGTTTGATGACCATGCTTTAACAAAGTTTTCCAGCTCTGCCTATGCTTTAGCTGTTTCAAGTATAGACGCTAAAACACAGCATCTACAGTCACAGACAAAATAAATTCTGTGTAGGATACCAATTCAATCAAATGTCAGTACATAAATCTTTATTGTGTTAATACACTAAAACAAAAGTTAGCAACTGTGCTTACGCAATTCAAGTCAATGTGATTACAAAAGAGAACATGTAGTTAACTGCATCTTTTTTATAGTAAGGCTCAATCCTAGGACAAGACACCATATCTTTTGAAATTCCACAGCCACAGGCTTAATTCTGTAACAAAATGTTACTTCCAAATTGGAATTGAGAATAATTTATTAAAAAACAAAACAAAAACAAACAAACAAAAAAACCCCCACCACACTTTCAAAATACAAAGCAATGGAGGGAGTCTAAAAATAATGCTAGAAGTTTCATTTTCACAATGGCTTACTACCAACTTCAGGGAGAGAAGAAGGACCGGTGGGGTAGGGTAGTCTTGCTGGCAGGAACACAGCCTCAGATAAGGAGACTGTGAAACCACGCCCTATGCTAAAGAGGTATAAAATAGTCTGTATCTCCCTATAGGAGCCCAAGCAAATACAGTTACATAGCTTTGGATATCACATTTCCAAGACAGGACTACGTTTCAGCATTTTTTTGCTACACTCTTAAGTAGCACCTGGCACCAGGTGACCAGCATCATTTTGTCTGCCTTTCTTGCTGGAGACTTGGCCCATTACCACCTCTTGCTCTGCCCTCTATCTTGTGAGGAAAATGATGAGACAGCCCTTCTCTGTTCAATGCAGCTATGGATCTGGAAGCCAGAACGGCCATTCAGGACTGACTGCTGAAGGGGGGGTGAAGGCTACTCTCAAAAATCAAACTGCCATAGTACTTTACAGATGAGCATTTTAAACTGAACAAAAGCCATATTAGTAGCTGCACATGGATGAAAATGGGAGGCTATCCCAAAGCATTTGGGGGGGGGAGTGGAAAGGTGGCCACAAAACTTGGGAGCTGCTGCTATGCAATTTGGCCACATCCAGTCCTTACATCCTGTAAAGTTGACTGTGCACACTCCACCATACAAATGCGGGGCTCAGTGTACTTCTAGATTTCGGTATGCACGAATTGAAATGGTTTTCCGAAGAAGCAGTTAAATTTACCTACTAAACAGCAATTATTACAGAATAAAAACATAACAAAGCAAATTAATCTGCAGTAAGAATGCCATATAAGGAAGATTAAAAAAAAAACCAAAAACTTTCATTCAATTGATGTTACACCTGCAAAAATGCAAGTAAACTAACACTAGAATACGACTGTTGAAACCATACATTATGAAGTATCTTTTCCTCCTTCCTTTCTGCTACATTATCCCAGTGAAAAACAGAAACTGTTGCTGGCATTTTTGCTTCACTTTTAAACATGCATCTAAAACAAAAGTGGAGTTACACAGCAGTATGATGAAGTTTCTCCTTGTTTGAAACTATTTCAGAAAAGTTATTTTTAATAATGTGAAAGAACTAAAGGTGAAAATAGTTGTTTACATTGCTTGTTTACATTGCTTATTTACACACAGTGATTCAGTATGCCTTATGGTTTTGTTCATTTTCCTCTGAACACTGGCATAACAGACACCATCAGAGTAAAACTACAGAGCTTGTAGAAGTATTCATGCGATAAATGACATTGCACTTAAAAAAAATTATAAAACATGAAAGCTAAATGAAATTAAGAAGATTCAGAGAAAAGACTATTTACTGAAATTCAGTCTCTCTGCTAATTAACCTACCTGCTGACAGATGATCCATTTAGTGAATTCTGTAGGCTTGTATTGGCTGAACCTAGAGAGGCATTAAAAATTCCCTGCTGAGAACTACCATTCACTGGACTGCCGTTACCTTTCAGTATACCAGTACACTTCCAGTTGTCCATGTAATTAGCTGCAAATACAGATATATAAAAACTTTTAGTTTCTCTTCTGAAGCTCAGCTTTTGATACAGCTGTGATGTTTCAACTACTACACACCTGGTGTGAATTACAACTGAACTTCAATACCAACATAAAAATTCCAAACAGCTGAGGATCTGGCCCTTTAGCTGTCTGACACATTCTCTACCTATCCACAACATGAAACTGAGTTTTGTTCAGTAGCAAGAATGAGTTTCCTTTATTAAAATATTGAGGAACAAGTGACAATGGATGAGGAAACTGCCACTGGTGTTTTTTTGTTCTTGGTTTTGGAAATTTAAACAGAAAAAAAGCCAGTTTGCCTGAACATTATTGCCTGAACCCTGAATGTAGATTTTCTGGTTTTGGCAGCAGGAAAACACAGTAATGCAGTATGTTAATTTCAAAAATTACAACTTTACACAGCTCTAGTCTGGTGAAACAATTTGAGGGTACAGTAACAGCTATTCACAGCAGCCTAAATCACGCAAGTGTTCCAGCACAGAAAGTTATTTCCTTTGTCTGAAGTGTAAATATATAAAAATCTATCATTCACAAATCTAAAACGAACTTTGACTCCAGAATTATTTTTTGAGTAAAATTTCTCAAGTATATTCAGCATACTACAAAGCTAATGTATTTCAGGTTGGGTGACCTTACCCTTCCAGAGCCTAACGCAGCCATCATCACCAGAGGAGGCAAGCACTGTGCCTGTAATATTCCAGCTCACTCGCCACACCTGGGAGTTGTGATTATCAAACTGTGCCACAATATGAATTTCAAATTTTGTTAGTCCTCCAGATGAAGTCAATTCTTTCCTGTTTAAGAGAGAAGTGACAGCTCTGCACACAACTGTTCAAAAGTCTGGGCTTGAATGTGATGACAAAAAGAGAGATTACATCTTTTGAGTTTATGTAACAATTGTTACTAGATTAGGAGTATTAAGAGGTGTTTAGACAAAATTATAGACTTGCTCACAATCTTGTCATCTTAAAAATCAGGCTGCTAAAAAAAATCCTGCATACGTTGTTACTTCATTTGCTTCTCAGATACTACTGAAATAAGACTATATAGTATACACCACATCATACAAAACTATCTTCCCTTTAAGCTCACCTTAGAGGTTTTAGTGTGAAAATTCGTACATCTTTGGTTGCTACGGCTAAGATGTGGAAGGATCTTCCCAGATTTGGAGCAAATGCAATATCATGTACAGGATCTGTGACTGTCATCAGAGCTTCTGCTTTTGCGTATTTCCTGTACAGCATAAGAAATCAACCTTTAATGCCATGAAAATTGCCAGTGATGCAAGTTATATAAACCAGAGATAGTGGAACAGGGAAAAAGGGGGTTAGTATACTATAAGACTTGCAAAAATAAAAATATTTTCTTAACATAAATGTAATGGTAAGTAGTAATTACAATCAGAAATGGAATACATCAGATAGAGTAACGACTAAAAACAGTATGCTATATCATACAACAAAGCAAGGATTCCAGTACAAAGAACATTTTTTTCTACAGCTGGAAAAGGGAAATAAAAAGATTCTTCCATTCACAAATCTAAAGGGAACTTGTGTCTCAGTAACTTAGTAAATTTTCTGGGCTTGTAAGCAGACCGTTATCTGCCTCCTGTGCTGCACGACAAACACGTATTCCATTTTCTTATTTAACACTAGGTACGTTACAACAACTTTTCTTTATTGTTAATGCACAGAGAACATTGTCTGAAGCCAGGCATAAATCCACAGAACACCTTGGCTCCTTTCCCACACCAATCACCCTGAATGAAACACAAGTTCTCTGTCATCATTTAATTGACCGTGGTTGAGCACACAATTCCTGGCCTTTTCTGGTTCCGAATTCTTAACTGTACAAACTGAACTTTCACAGAACGCTAGGAATTCACAGGACTTTCTGTCATTATAAACATGCTTTTAAAAGCATTTTAAGGTCGTCTTGAACAAAACAGTGCCTAGCGCAACACAATTCAAATTTCAACTTTGCCCTATTAATTCCTTGTGCAAAATTAAGCATATAAATTATTAGAAGCAGAAACAATTCTCCCTTTAAAATGCTTGTATGAACACTGGCATTTCTGCACCGAGATGGAACAAAATTATCAGTATCACATCTGTTAACATCAGTTACCATTCTGAGGTCTTCCTCTCCTCTCCCATCCAATGTCTCAGAGACAGAATTAAGTATTATTATTTACTAGTCCACTCCACATCTAATGACAGGAATAAAATAAAATGCCTTATATTACAAACTCCCACAAATGTTTTATGTTGTCATTTACCATACCTGGTATTTTCATTATATTCATAAATTTGAACCTTAGCCAATATATTTGGACTGTTGTCATCACTTCCTACAGCAATCATTGGAGAATGTGCTCGAGAGCTAAAAGGTGAAAATAAATACTGTTATGTTTACAAATGATTCCACAGGACGTACACCAACCCATTTTTTAAATTTCAGACACATTACCTATAAAGAAAACAAAACAATAAAAAAAAAAAAGCACAGAGTTAAAAAAAAAATCGCAAGGAAACATAAGTAAGTGCCATTCACAGTTACTGGTACAATCTCCATTCTGTTGTTTTGAAAGTCCACTTTATACACCCACTAAGGTGAAGTCATTAGGGAACATTATTTGGCAATTCAAGATGATGCTCCCAGAGAGTAGGATTGATTTTATATATGCATCTGCCACAAGTTTCATGGCAGAGTCTGCATTCTTTGCAGTACTTTCAATGATTGATTTAGTGGGACTGCATTCAGATTTTGGAAAACGGATTACAAAAGCTAAATGTAGATGAGTTCTAGTTTTTAAATCAACTTTTAACCCCATCCCATGCATTAAAGTGAAAGCCTGTACCTTCAGCACAGACTACTACTAATGAATAGAAGAATAACTGGATCAGCAGGACACAGACCACTATGTCTACACGCAAAGCCACCAAGTGCTTCTGGACAAATAGAATCCAAAGCAGTTCAGCCCTGAATGGTTTTTGCCTTCCTGTTATTGCTGGGGGTGGATGTGAGAAGGGAAGCAAAGGAGAACCTCTGCTTGTATGTGTTCTTCGGAGTGGGGACTACCCAACCAAACTCCTCTCTGATTCCTTCCTGTTCAAGAAGGTTAATTATATCACCGAGCCCCTCAGGATGTAACTAAAAGAACAACTCTTAGCCTTAGGGTGCATGTCCTTGTTAGAGTTGTCAAAATTATTACCTATTGCAACACCTTTCTTAAGGAAAGAAGAAAGAGACAGGAATTGTCCCTTTATAAACACTTTCTCTTATGAAAATCCCAGTTAAGTAAGTTTTGTGAGATAAAGAGCTCATAGCTCATTAGTTCATTACTTGCTAAAAATAATTAAGCTGGGAATATTTCCTCACAGAGCATAGGAGGACTCTTTGTAACACCTCTCTGGCTCTGCCAAACTTGCTTTATTAAAAGAAATGTTAGCAGCTTGCTTTCAGATCCAAGTAATGTCCACTCAATCCTCTCCAGGCATGTTTTAGGATTTATTCTACAAAATTTCAGAACTAACTCTTTGGATCTTCTGCTTTAACAGTCACAAAGCAAAACCTACAGTTTTAATAACATACCTTGAAGGATTCCAAGAGATACAACTGCAGCTTAGCTTACATGAGATTTCATGCTGCAGTGACCACTGACTGAGATTCATCACATCTGGAGCTTCATAAATCCTTACAACTCCATCCGCTGAACAGGTTGCCAACATAAGACCCATATGCTTGGGAGCAAACTTCACATCTGTAACAGATGTCCTACTGTCTACTAGAGTGGTCCTCTTTACCTGCAAAGAAAGGCAGAAATTCTTGAAGGAAATGCTAGCAATTTTCATCAAAAATTTATTCTCTACAGAAGGCTAATGAAAGTCTGACAACACTACTTCATAGGATCACTTACCTCTTCCATCAAGAACTAAAAAAATCTTTATACACCAATGAATTAGAGAAATGACAGATCATTGCACTGATGCAATTCCAAGCATCAAGAGATATACTCACAGTGGTATCAAAGTTCTGGTATCAAAAAGAGTCGGTTAGATTATGCTTTTCAGAAAAAAACCCGAAACACATAACATGAGCATAAAATACAAGAGTATAGGCCACAGGCAGTATGAAACTGTCCTCTTCAATCATACTGGTGACAATATTAACTGCGATGCCTAGCAACACTGCGTTCTAATTTCAGTGCTGCTGAAGTTTACCATGAAGCATTTTCCAACAGAAGCATCAAAACAACAAGTATTTCTGATAAGGGAATGGGTGAATACAGCAGACATTTGATAGGAAGATTAGCTACGGTAACAGAGGAAAAAATCATAAACATTTGTTTTTCAAGTTGTCTCCTCTCCTGCCAGTAAAGCATGAGTTTGAGCTGAAAATTATGCCTCCTGCACGCAGAAGTCAGCTTTCATACCCCACTGGGTGTCAAAGGTCCTGACAACCCAACTCTTCCCAATTATGCATTTGAATGTTAGAAAACTTCAGTAGAAAGTAGAAAACTGCAAATATTATAGCAACCTAAAACAAAACAAAACATTAGAGGCAGGAATACTATACTGAGTTATATAAGATTACACATGGAGAACAGCTGCAAAATAATCTGTTCAGATCTAAAATTCCCTTGACGAAATGCTACGCAGAAAATCCACTTCCAAGCAAACTATTTCCCCCAAAAACCTGCTCTATTGTTTCAAAGATGAACAGCATGAGACAGTTTTAAATGAGCTCTTGTCACAGATGAAAAACCCCACAACTTTAATTCTACTGTAGAGTGGGAATTCATGTCTGCAAGTTGTCTGTCAGGGAACGCCTTATTAAGAAATACCAGTAGTAGTGACGCTAATTGGCCTGAATGTTGCCATTCAGCTGTTTTCCCCAAATGCTTTAAAAATACTTACTCTATATTGGAATATTGCCACAAACTAACAAAACATCAGCAAAATCAGGAACACTTTGTATTAACAGAAGAAAACAGGGTGCTTTCTCTGTTTTGGGAATAGAAAAAATGTTGCAAACCCAGAAATGTCCAGTTACTTGGTATTTAGAATAATTTTCATGTTCAGTCTTGTGTTTAAGTCTGGAATTTAAACAGTTTAAAGCTTCAGCCCATTACGATAAGCAAACAAATCAATGAGGGACAGTAAATCTGTTTATATGAGAACATACAGAAACTGTGATTAATACGTTAACGTCTCACCCAGTGACTCTGGCCTCGGAGTTTATCGTTTGACTCTCCCACTATTTCTTCCCATACAGCTGCTGTTCTATCAAAAGAGCAGGAAGCCAGGACCTGCCCAAATTCAGGATGGGCCCACGTCACACGCCACACAGATCCACTATGTGTCTGCAAGGTAACACCAAAACACTATAGAGAAACATACTTATTGTATTAGTCCAAGCGATTGTGTATTTTCACGACTTTTTGCAGAAGTAAATTCTAGGAAGTAGTAAGAGTATTCCTTTGAAACCTATGTTCATTTATAAAGCTCGAAGTTACACAGCAGCTGTTGCATTTGTTTATTCCTATAAGCACTGCAAAGTTTTGTTGCTATTAATGGTTAAAAGGTAATTACAAGTGTATTTCAAGGCATTATTTATTACTCCTTTGAACTGTAAGCTCCAAGCTGAGAATGTGCCTTGATGCAAAAAGTATATCTTTGTTTTCAATTTTCAACCATTACCATGCTCACTTCTAGCTTGCCTGTACTCTCCCAAAGCATATGCAGAGCATTACTCATCTTCTCCTTTTTTACATGAAACTCCTCTGTCATACCTAGTCAACCTAACGCTTCTTTTTTAGAGAAGGGAAATTCAAAAGCTTCACTCACTTCCATTTCTATCTACAGGTATTATTGTATTGTGGTTCTATTAAATACAAGGTTAAGGACAGTTCAGAACCTGAATGCACTAATTATCCTGACGTAGCAGTCTCTAATAACAACAGTTCCCAGAAAGGTTTTGGAACAAAAAAACAAAACAAACAAACAAACAAACAAACAGGTCAGATGTTGTAACATTTAATAGCCAAACCTTTTGCTCTTTCTTGGGTTTTTTTGGGGCTACTATATGCGAAGGTACTGTTTTCCAACTCCCTAAACACCAGTTACTGCTATGTTTACTGATAACAAAATCTGCCAACATAACTAAGTACTAACAATGTAAGACTGCATGCCAGCCTCTGCTTTAAGTGAGAGGCATCAGAGATGTTTTATAAAAGCAGAGAAAAAGTATTTTACCGTAAGAAATAGAGGCTCTACAACAAACCAAAAGTATTTCTACTCTACAAGTCAGCAAAACTAAGTATGTTTCTTTGAAAACAAAGGAGAAATTATGGTTATAACTGTGTAATTTTTATAAATACAAACCTTCCAGCTGGCAGTGCAATGCCAATCCCCATTCTCACTTTTGTCCCAGACCTGTTAAGAAATCAAAATACAATCATGCAATTTGTATATAAAGTTTACTAAGTGGTAATACAAAACACAGTCATTAAAAATATAGATAGATAGATAGATACACCACTAAAAATTTTCACCTGGAAAACTCTGCCTGGCTCAGTACACAACTGCACTTCACTTGACCTTGAAAATATCCCTACTACAGGTAGGAAGAAGAGGCATACACCTGCCAAATCCACTATTGTATGAAGTCTATCCTTTTAAACAATAAATTATTCACAGAAGACAAATTATTACAATTCTCAACACTTCATTCACTCTGTTCCACAAGTACACTACTCAGTTTTGCTCCAGAGCCCCCACCAGGGCACATGCTCAGCCCTGGTCACAAAATCCTGATGTGGCTCCTGGCAGTCACCCCACGGAGAGAGCAGGGCAGCAGAAAGAGAATCAGGCAAGTGGGGGAAGAGATCTCCTTTCTGTTCCTGACATTTCTGCCTTGGTTTGTAACCACACACAAGTCACTTAACCTTCCTTTCTCTTGATTTTCCATACATCTTAACCATCTTTGTGCCTTTTTTCCTGAAAAATTGTGAAATCATGAAAGTAACCAGATGACAGATGCCTCTGGAAGCCTGGCATCCACTCCTGTTTGTCACTCCTTCACTATACAACTTTACTGAAAGTCACCTCGCTTTTGCCCTTCTGGATCTGTAATACAACCTCGGCTGTTACCATCACAGCCCAGCTTCGTCACTTCTCCCCGACTGCTGTTCTGCAGGGCCCACAGAGTGAGAGCGGGACCTGCGCCAGTTCCAAGTATCGTAAAAGTCTGGCAAGAGTAAAACTTTTCTTAAGACAGTCTCCTAAAGGATACCGTTATGATTGGAAAGTAACATTGCTTTGCTAAAGAACATAGGTTTTGAGTCCTACCTACCTCTTAGCATCTTTCTTAAGAACATTCTTTTTCGGCTGTACGTTTTATGTGGACAGTCCAGGCCAAAGACTGACATGGCTTTGGCTTGCTCTTTGGGGGACTTTTTTTCGTTGTTGTTGTTTTGTTTGCTTTTCAATATGTGGTCAGGGAGAAGGGGCCGCTGGCTTGTTTTTAAGCCTCATCTACATTTGACGTAGCTTTCTACGGAAAAGCCGTTTTCTCAACCGTTTACCTGGTCTAACCAAAGATATGACTGCTCTCTGCAAATTACATTTCTTAAATCTAACCACGTAACTCCTGGATTTTTGTCCGTCTTCTCACGATGTGCAAAAAACGGAAAACACAATTCCCTTTTCCCTTACTCTTATTCTGTTTCCTCTACAGGAATGTAAAATCAAGGTTTCCGATGGTTTCCAGTTTCCCTGGTCTGCCAGCGCACACGCGGGACACTTCAGCCCTTCGCCTGCTTGCACTTCCCTGTGGAACGGCACCTTCTGCCCTTCGCCAAACACGGATTCTCAGCTGAACCGGCAAAACCAGCAGCACCGCCTGTGGCCACGGCAGCGGGTCGGGAAAGAAGCGGTGTTTTCACACACGTACGGACAAGGAGCGTGACGGGCGAACGCGGGAGGGAGAAGGCCGCCGCCGCCGCCGCCGCCCCGCCCGCCCGGTAGGCCGCGGCACCGCCCGCCCGCTCCCTCCCCTCCCCAGCACAAGGCCCGGCGGCTCCCGCTCACTTTGACGCTCTGGTCGCTGGAGCAGGTCGCCATTCGCCGCCCGTGGAAGTCGAAGGAGACATCGTGGATGAGGTCGCGGTGATCCGCCGCGATGCTGCGCGCCACGAACATCGCGCCGCCGCCCGCCCTCCTCACGCGGCGGGGGCGGGGCAACGGCCGCCCACCGGCTCGCGCGCAGCCGCCAGAGCCCGCCGCGCTCCTCGGCGGCTTTCGCGCCTGCGCGATCCCTCCCACCCACAGCCGAGCACGGCGCGGGCGGGGACGGACCCGGGCGCCCGCCCGCGCCGAACAGGAGGGGCGGGGCGGGGCGGGGCGGGGCGGGGCGGGGCGGGGCGGGGCGGGGCGGGGCGGGGCGGGGCGGGGCGGGGCGGGGCGGGGCGGGGCGGGGCGGGGCGGGGCGGGGCGGGGCGGGGCGGCCTGGCAGAGCTGAGGTAACATTCCTCTGCCGGGCACCGGGGCGGGTGCCTGAGGCCTTTCCTGCCCCGAGTGGAATGGCGGCTCGGGTTGGGGCGGCGGAGTGGTGGGTTTCTTGCTCCACGGCCTCGCGAAGGCGTGCGTGAGGCGGGCAGTTGCCGTGGTTTTGAGTTAGGCCCCTATGATGGGCTGTAGTAACGGGCGGCGTCGGATGAGCCCTGAGGAGGCTGGGGTGCGATAGGACGTGAGGCCTGCTTACCGTGTGTGGGGCTGGGTTCAGAAGGTTTTACAGGGAGTTAGCGGACTTAAGAGGCAAAAATAAATAGTAATGAAATTATGATGGTACTTCATTTCAGTTCCAGAACACTGCTCGAGGCACTAGGACACCTTCACTGCCTTATAGCTGTGATCCAGTTTTCAAATTGTACATTAAGTGATTAAGGAAGAGAGTCAAATGTAAAGTGTCCTGACGTGAGATATATTCAAACTCTCTCGATGCAAGTCCGCTTCGGGCCGTTTCTAGAACACTTTTTACATCTGCACCTTTAACAGGAGATTAGTTTTACCATTATCAAGAGGGCTTTTGATCTCACCGCTTCCACATTTGGTCATGGCAATAAGGAGTCGAATTCTGTCCCCTTGAAGAGGATTTGTTCAGGGGTGTTCAAATACTTAACAGAATTATAAAGAAACCATTACCACCTGCTTGTGGAATAAACCTGGCAGTTTGGGTTTGATATTTAGTGCGTTTATTTTTACAAACCGTAAACTATGTTCCACAGCAACTGATGGAGCTGCTGCTATCATGTCCCATAGAGATCACCTTGCTGTTTTCTGCATAATCTACAAGCATCCTTAACGTGCAAGCATTTAACACACTAATGCGTGTGTTTCATTAGTGGACCTCATATTAAGACTAGATATGCCGGTACCCAAATGTGATAAGGAATGATAATAGACTGAGATAAATGACAACAAAGTTGGACTTGAAGGGACACTAGGACTTTTAAGATGCTAGGATTTAATTACTTTAATGATACTAGGTAAGGAAAAGTTAACATGGTGAAAAATATTTTGTTGCCCAAGTACAGGGAGTATGATAAAAATGTTTTCAGTTAGAGAGAATGGAAAATGCAGAAGGATTTAGAAGCAAAAATCACTAGCTGGTTTTACATTCTTATCTAAGTTGGCCAATGGAGAACACAAGATGGAGCTGAAGAGAGGAATTTGCAAGCTGTTGTCAAGAAAATAAAGACATCTAAGTTTTACCTATTTATATTAGTGGAGAATTTGGTTTGGAGTTTGCAAATAACAGAGAATTTGTAAAGCATTTTAAAAATGAGGAGCTAATGAAGGGAGTAATGTTTTCTTGTTTCTGAAGTTGAACCGGTATTGCCATCGTCAACATACCCCTGCAATCACATGCAGCCACTTTGGAGGTTGAAATTTCAGCATTTTCCAAGTAATAGGTAAAATTTAAGTAATACAGTAGGAGAAGAAAGCAAAGTTGCTTGTTCCTGACAGTGCTGTAATTAGAGAGGTATTATGTTTTTCATGCTAGAGGGAAAACACTCATATATATAAGAATAAAACAAACAAATAAAAAAAACAAGAAATAATATTAATGAACTTACTTGGATTGCTAAGGAGAAAGATTTTTTTATCTTCCAGCATGATTAGAGACATTCCTACTTTGAAACTTCAGTTATTGCTTCATTCAAATAGATGGAGAGACAGTGCCTATTAAAAACATTAAAGCTGTTTTGCAAGTTCTTTAGTTCATGGCAGTATCTCTGAATGGTTGATTTTGTTATATATTTTGGGGAAATGTCTTTTACTGTAAACCGCTGATTATAAAAAAATAGCGTTTCCAGAAGAATTGTTTCCCATCATTGATTCAGCTGTCAAAAACCCATTCTTTTGCAATTGTCAGTAATGTAATGATTTTGTCTAGACTCAAGAGTGTGTTACAACTAGTGAATTCATATTTTTCACGTGCTTAAATTTAGTTTATTTCTTCAGCCAGTAATATCAGTGTAGCTGGACCAGGGCAAAATTGTCAGATTCACAAATAATTGGCATCAATCTGTTTCATTTGAATAATATATAGATATTTAAATGTGGCACAAATACATGTTTTTGTTTGACCTAAAAAGTTCATTTTCTTTGACAAGACAACAAATATTGTACACTTCATATCAAGACTAGACTTTTTTCTTACATTTTAGTTTGGTCAGTAAGCAAAAAAAACCCCACCTTTTTAAATACATATGCACTTCCACAATTATTTATTCATTTAAATACAATCTACCCCTCTCCTTGGTCTCTAAATTCAATGCAGGTAGGTCAGTTTACATTTATTTAGAAAGTGGGTCCAAAATCTTTACTTACTTAAAAAAAAATTGAGGAAATATGTGGGGGATTGTAATCCCAGGTTGTTAATTTATCATTGTGTCTGATTTCAGTCAATACCCAGTAACAAGATACATTTATCCCATGTAGACATTTGTATCAGGTGTTCTTTGTTAGTAGGAAGACTGACACAGAACTAAGGCTCAATAGAGGAAACACTTCATAGTGAAACATCAAAATTACCAAAGGGATGAGGGGACAAGCTATAGCCTTTCTTAAGGCAAGCAGTCATTAAATAGACAACCAAGAAGAGGGGATGACATCCAGTCTAACAAAGAGGCATTCGCATCTTCTGGGAAATGAAACAATGCTTATTTAAATTCTTTTAAATAGCCAGACTATCTCCTGGATTAAAAGTAAAATAAAATTTGTTGAATAAGATTCAATCTCTCTGGACCTCTTCAGGAAGACTTCAAATCCTATAAAAGAAATTGGCTATAAAAGCTAAGATGCCACATCAAAAGAGGGATTTTCTAATGATGTAACATGAGCATAAAATATCTAGGACCACATAAGTCTTGACATCTAGGGTAGAATGGTACATCAGATGGAAATAATGTGACTAGTATGCATAGTTTAAACATTTTACTTCCTCAGTTAGGTCTAATAGAAACTCTTGTTATTCTGTTGCCTATTTTTAATCTCATTAATAAGTACTTCAATTTCTTTTTTTCCTTAATCTAGATGAAACTAAGAATGAATTCAAGATTACTGCCTAGCAAGACACTCCCTTTTGAATGGGGTAACGAATCTAGAAAGCAAGGCACTGAGCACTGAAAAGTGCTGCAGCTCCCTGCTGCATTTCTAGAGTGTCCAGAGGGTAGCAGAGTTGGTGCACCATAGGATGATCCAAGCTGCACAGCGGTGGTGGGCAGCCACCACGGCCACGGTCAGGACAGCACAAGCATCCTTCATGACTGATGGTAACCAGAACACCGTGTGCCACGTAGCAAGATAACGGGAAGCATTCTTGAACTCATGGAAACTCCAGGAAATTTGCAGCTTCCAGTTATTGAGCCATGAATTAGGATTCAGCTATTAGCTAACCTCAGTGACTTCCTCTTAAGCTGGAGCTGAACAGTAAAGAAAAACATTCCATTCACGCTGATGGTGTGCATGAGGTGGAAAAGACAATTATGTTTTAAGCTTACTATTTGCTTGATCACGTGCAGAGGAAGCCCATACTGAATTACAACAATCTTGATACATATTTTTTAACATTTGGGTTCAGTATTATCTCTAGATTAAATTAAATTGAACCACAGCATAGGAGAAGAAAGGAAAGTGTCTATAATTAGGTTAGTTTTTCACTTTTGACACAGTAGGCCAATTTTGTTCTCAAATTGACTGTATAAACCTGCATAACTTAATTTACTTCTGCTGGAAGTTCAGTGTAACTGTATTAGCATTGGTAGAGATGATACTCTAATTCAAATTGACTATATCTGATGCTGCCTTGGATTTAAAGAAAATACAGTTAGTACTTTCCTTTTTTCCCTTTTGACTATCTTCTTCAAGTAAAAGATGCTCTTGCCTGTAGAGGGAGATTTTAAAACATACAAAGACCTGCCCAAAAGAAAGTAAATCATGAACTGCATGCATTAAGGATGTTTATATTGGCATAGGGTAGAGGGTGAGGAAGCCTGTCTTATATGGCTACCTCTGTCATATGCTTCGGTCCTATCTGCACTAGAAGCTGATCTATTATGGACAATCAGGGATTATCATGCAAACAGCTTACAGCATAGTTAAAGGTTCCATTCCTGATAACCATTTTAAAATATTATTGTTGACAGGGAAGACCCGCCTGGCCCTGTGAAATTCATACACTTTTCAGTACCATGTTTTCCTTAACTTAAAAACTGGATTCCCAACAATTCATAATATTCCATAGGGAGTAAAATAATGTCTGTTATTCTGAGATTCCTGGATTAAGGCACTGTAGAAATACAAAGTGTTATTATCGAGCAATTAGGTTCAGGGAAAAAATCTAGTAAACCCAGTCACTAAGTAGGTTGCTTAGCTTTGTGAATCTGAAGCTTAACGATTAGAAAGAGTTCGAAAATGTTAGGCATGCTGCCAGTAAGTGGTCTTGTATGTGTAACATACTGCGTCATACAAACCAGAAGTCTAAAGGTGGATGTTTCAGAGGAAAGCACCCATAATCACAGCAGTGTGTGAAAGGTAGGGGATGAATTCCTGTTAGGGAAAAAGAATACCAGCAATTACTGCTATGAAGGGTAAGTCAAATTAAGAGGATCATTTACCAGGCATGACTGGCAGATCATGGAAAGAAAGTAGTAGCAAAATTAGATTTCATGGGCACAAATGAGGTTAAATAAAGTCCCCAAGTCTTTATGTGAGTAAACTGAGAGTAAAACTCCTACAGGCATTTAAAGAAAGCAGAAGAGTGAACCTTTATGTGTCACCCTGCTTTGCTGCTGCTGCGATCAGAGTTCCACTTGCAACCTGTTATTGTTTGTTTTACTAGCAAATCACTAGAGTATCCCAAACTGAAATTAAAACTTACTGTTTTCCTAAAAAAGGACTATTAGAAAGATGCAAGAAAAAGATAAGCTCCAACTCCTTCAAATTACATTTTACCATATAATGTAAAAAAGAGTACTGGAAGACAAACTAAGCAAAATTATAATGGATTAGCCCAAGAAATGCCGTTTGAGCAGACCAGTTACCCAGTCATGATCAAGTATAGCTTTGTCAGCAGATAAAAGATGAGTTAAGGGGAAACAGAAGTGATGTTGTATAGGCAAGTGGCTTACAGATGGAAAACTATTCTCATGTGAATGTGCAAAGAAATGTAAGGGAAAAATGGAATGACAGACTGACAAGCAACATAACTGGCAGCTAGGAAGGGAATACTAGTGGCTTCATAACAGATGAATATGAAGGTTGATCTCAGATCGTATAACTACATCAGAGCTATCTTTAAACTAGTGATCTCGGATGTGGAAATAGAAACAGAGCTTGTAGGAGTAAAAAAGGAAAATAGCTGGCCCTGAGAGTTTTCACAGTAAGAACAGACAGAAAAGTCTAAACTCAGCAGCAGTGGCTTTCCTCTCTGTTTTGGTCTGTATGGAAAGAAACAGTGTAAGTAGAAGATGATGTATAAATTGCTAACAAAGTTGACAGTTAAACCATTTTTGCAGGCTAGAATTGTGATGGAATATCAAATGCAATATTAAAGCCGTTGCTTACAGAATGGGTATTTATACTTCTTTGTAAGCGGAGGAAGGCTTTAATGCCTTTACTTGTGGGTGGTAACATGAATCACTACCTTAAAAAAAGATCTCACAGCACCACCAGATACCATAGTAATATTTAGTCATTTGGACAGCGGGGTCAGACAGGGTTTGGTGAACTGTGTTTGAAGAAGGACTTCACCCCCCCTT
This sequence comes from Haliaeetus albicilla, assembly GCF_947461875.1. Taxonomy (NCBI): domain Eukaryota; kingdom Metazoa; phylum Chordata; class Aves; order Accipitriformes; family Accipitridae; genus Haliaeetus; species Haliaeetus albicilla. Next base: position 18,714,259 of record NC_091485.1, read on the forward strand.
AATGCTGCTTCTCCTTAGATGACCTGCCCTTCCCAAGGCCCAGAGCCTGTCCTTTTGCATGTCAAAAGCTGCAGCATAGCACTGAACTATCCCAGCTGTCCTCCTCCTGATGGAGGACCCTCTGACGAGTACATCTCCCTCACTGAACACCCTTCTGCAGTCCGTAGTCTCTCAGTGACGCCACACGTGAGCCAGCTTTCATCTCCTTCAGCAGTCTGCTGATAAGGGGGAAGAGCGGTGCCGCTGAGGGAAGGAGCAAATCTTACAGCCTTTCCTCTCGGCTATGGGATGGAGACACTCTGCAGGTGGCAATGTCCCGCTCCGGGGGGCCACAGAAAGCAGGGCTGGGCTATGTTACACAGGGTGGCTTCTCATGGGGTACTGTTTGATGCCAGGTATGCATCGTGATGCCATCCATCCCGAATGTGACTTCATTTCATTTACCATAGGTATATCTGGAGTTTTTCTGTCTCACATTTTTGAAGTGAGTATACAACTTGGTGTGATCTGCTTAATAGATTGCAAAATTTTAAGTGGTTAGTTACTGGAGCTGACTCAAGGCTGTTCCACATACAGGCAAATTTTAATTTTGCAGCAGTAGTAGTCAGAGTCTGTATTAAAAAGAACATGGGGGTTGTGGAAGGTGTTGGTGCATGAAGAAGAGCATGGAGGAAAGAGAAGAGGGAGGTGCAGGGAGATCCACTGTGGAGACAGGCTGAGAAGGCTCGGTGGGGTTTTGGCTGACTAGGAGTAGAAATAAGAGGCCATCTTCATCTGTCAATGGATCCCAGCCCTCCAGTCTCTAGATGCAGGAGGTGGTGCCTCTCCTTGCCCACACTCCATAGCTCTCAAGCAGCAGGCAAGTCATCATTTACATCTCCTCCACTGCTGCCAGGGCTGAGCTGCTCCCGTAAAGGGAAGGGGCAGAGAGAGGACTGAGTTGGAAGGGTCAGGTTTGCTACTGCTGCTGGTGCATACTCACTCTGAGACTCAGTATAAAACACATATATATACAGTATAACACACACACATATATATATACACGCACAGATATATATATACACAGTATGAAAGCATAAATTACTTTTAGGCTGAGGGAGTTTGCCAACAGGAAATCAGTTGTTCACATACAGCATGAACAGCTCAAACGTGTGGTCTTCCTCTCCACAGGAGAAAGGCCTTGGCAGAGGAAAAAGCGGAGCTTGGCTGCTCTTTATTGGGACCATTTTGCCACCCTGAGTATCTGCATCCACAGGCAACCTGCCGACATTGGCTATACCTGCAGCTGGCCCTGCTGTTCTCTATTCAAATAAAAGAAAGACTCTAAAGTTAAAATGGAAATGTCAGCATTGCCTACCAGTAGAAATAAATGTCTTTAAGAATTTTTTTTTTTATTTGGAAAAAATAAGAATAGATGTTTATATTAGGGCATAATATTTGAATATTTGTCTGGTACAAATCTGAACTTACAGTGCAGCAGAGGTGGTACAGTGTGAAAGAAGACACCACCACGATGTTATTGCAGTATTAGCTATGGAAGTAACTGTCTCATTACTCTGCTTATATGATCAATACTTTTGTTGTCAGTAAGCGTAACAAACCTGCTCCATTAAAATGCTATTTAGCTATAATAGGCTAAAGAGCTTTCAAAATTAATGTTTTAGGAAAACCACATATTCCCCAAACCCAAAGGATTACCCATTAAAAAAAAAACTTATTTAAGCAGCTATACAAGGACATTAATGTATTTCTGCATCTACAAGGGCAGCAGTTTAACAAATGCAGGGCCCATCCTAAAAACAGCCTTTTACTTCTGACTTCCAGCAAAAGAATAATCCTTGGGGCCATTTTCATGTATCTAAAAATAAGTGCTTAAGGAGTCACGATCTATTATGTGCTCCAGGGCTAACAGGAATCCCAGCTAGGGCAAGTGGCTGTACTTGTGGACAACTTCAAGGAATATTGTTGAAAGGGTAATGTGAAAGGGCATAGCCAAGGTTTTCAAACTGTTAGAAGACACTTTCAGCTCTTCTTATGTAGAATAGACCCTGTCTCTCTCTCAGATTTCAAATTTCTACCTGGCACATGGGTAGACTATGCGATAGATTTAGCATCACCTATTTATGAATGCCATATGTTATATATAGCTTTTAGATCATGGTGAGACATAACAAGATGGAGTTCATTTAACTAAGGAACAGTCTGGGGACATAGTGCAGATAATATATACCAGCAAATGTTAAACAGACAATGCTGGAGTAATTTTCTAGTTTGACCACCGTTAGGAGAAGCTAAACAGATCTGTCTAGGAAGGTTTCAGGCTCCAGTAGAGAGAACACTGAAAGGCTCCCCAGAAGTCTGCTAAACACTCCTCCTCCCTCTGACTTTTCTAAAAGCAAAGATGATGAATTTATCCTGACAATAATAAAAGTTCATTGTTTCCAAAGCATTTGAAACATCTGGATTAAGAACATGTAATGAAATCCCAGACAAGATTCCGGGGAAGCATACTTGAATTTCTCAAAGACACATGACTACAAAAGCTAATTGCCCGTTCACTGGAAATTTTGAAAATGTTTTGTTGTGCTCACTTAAGGCTTCTCCCCTGCCAGTGAAATTCTCACTAACAAAAAGTGCTGCCTTACAGTCAGCTATAAGGGTGCACTCTCTTTGAAAAGAAACTGTGATTTTATAGTCCTCATCAACCACTTGATTCATTACATGTCTCAACCCAGAGATACTGTTAGATCAGAATCGTAACAAGGAGGAATTTCCAGCAGGAATTGCTGTGAGGACAGATCACCCAAGGGACCAATCATTAGGTGCAGCAAAGAAGTTACATAATTTTAAATTGTTACTGCATAAACTGTATGGTCATAGTTTATGTTAACATATCGGCAATTAAATGATTTCTAAACTTCACGGTTGCAAGACAAGAATCAGGTCTGCATATTGTTAAGTCTCTTTTCTACAAACTTGTACTAATTAGCATGGTTAGTTGGCCTTACAGGAAAAAGGGATGTTTGTGCTGTGACAGATATTTAAACTGAAAACTCTAGACACGTGTCAAAACAAACCCAGTCCAAGGCTAAGAGACCACCTGCCATATGAACACACTGGAAAGAGCACTGGAGTATTTTAAGGCGTGTTCACATCATGCTTTAGGATTAATGGCACTTTGAACATTCCCACACAGCTCTATTGTGGAGGCTTATTAGCAGGTGCTGAACAGTGAATACTCCTTTCAGCAAAGGTCAGATAAGTGACACTAATTACCAGCAATTGCTTCCTGCCCAAGGTTAACTCACATGCCTGTTGCGGAGGAAACAATGTATACCTAACAGACGTAATTTCTACTGACACAACCTATTCAACATTTCAGATCTGGTGAGTGGCTGATGTACTGTCCCCAGGTATGGAGCATAACTTTTGAGCCTATGTCCTTGAGACATCTGAAACACAAAGAGAATACACAGCACATTGCAGTGCTCTGTGGGAGGATAGCAGGAACAGATGGTATTTATAAACACAAGTATTATGCACAGAGTATAAACACACAGATGAAATGCTGAACAGAAGTGTTTTGTGCCTGGAGTTTACTTATCCACCGTCTCTTGAATGGCATAGATTAGTCAAACGGAAATGTTATTTCCATTTTTCCCCAATAATGCTCTATTCTCATGTTGAAAGATGTAAACTTCAAAGAGTTAAATCATGCAGTTACCTGCATGCTTATTAAAAGTATCATCTGCCTTACTTTTTATAATAATATTTTTAAATTATTCAGAAAAATATAATTCAGCACTTGTTAACTCTAGCTAATTTAATTTCCATCACATCTGGTAACACTGGGTAGGTTCAAAGGTAAACTTATATGCAACTCACATTACAAACAATTCTATAAAATGCTGTGCATGTAAGTCTCCAGTAAGAGTAACCTGGGGGTATAACTTGCAGCACAGATTTCATTAATCTAATTCATTATTGAATTACTAATGAGTCACTCCTCTGTCTGAACAAAGCACTCCCAACTACTTCCGCTCTCAGGAAAGTGAGAGGTAAAAGAAAGAGAAGGTAAAGTTTTACTGTCATCCTGAAAGGCATATATATTTATGTTTTTAAAGCATAATCATTGCATTATTTCATTGGAAGCTCCTTTCCAAAAATATTCAGGATTTACTGCACGTGCTGTGACAGAATTGTGTAAATTCTGTATTAATATTGCACACTGTTGATTGGTGTTTGACAGCAGATTTAGCTGTAATGGCTAATGCAGTTACCTCCTTCAGCTATCTGCCTCATCTGACTTTCCAAGGTTGCTGAAACTCTGGAAATTAAGTGAGAATTATCCTTACCACTTTTTATGGGACCAAGAAATACTGGCATCACAGGATTTGTGACATTCCCCAGAGAAAACCCCTAGAAGGGTGTTTGTGTGGCAGAATTTCACAACTAACGCATCTCACTTCTCATTTTACCATTGCTGCTGTCATATTTATTCCTTATATGGTATTCACCAGCCAAAATATACTTGGAATCTAGAAATTAGATTGTGCATTTATAACTTCTGATAACATTATGTATAAGGTATTACCAATGTGTTGAGAAGCAATGGGAAATCAGGAGTGTACTGAATTATGATATAGATGTTAATGTCACACCTTGTTGGGGTATGCAGGTACAGGCTTATGGCAGTTGTATTTCCTAATCCCCTCCTCACAGAATCACTTTCAAGAATCTAATCACCTGACTCAACTAAATATTCTTTCTTAATCAAGAAAAACAAAGGGCAAAACTAAAGTGGTCTTGCTTGAACGCAGAAAAAAAACCCCTTTGCTTTTGCTCTGTGTCCTATCTTTCCTGCTCAGTGCTTAAGAGGGTGCTGGTAAGAAAAAAACAGCCATCCTGGACAAAGAAAATCAATTTCAAGTGAACAGAGCTCCCAAAGTCAGAGTAAGAGAATGGGAGGTAGAAGCTAGCTGAGATGCTAAAGTGACCCTGGAAGATATTTCTTGACAAATCTAATCTTAATAACATACTTTGTTTCTTTATCTCTTTGTAGCATTGTTCCATTACTGCCAATCTGTTAGTAAATACATTATTTTATACTTAAATCTTGAGAAGAATCTGACTCTGAGTGATCTAACACACAATCAAGACATTTCTGATATAAAAGGGTGGCAAAGTAAAGAAAACGGTGTACTAGGACACCTTAAGCATTTTCTTTGTCACAGATTGCTTCCAGTGTATTTAGAGGGGACTACTGTCTGCCACTAAAGAAGCTGCAGTGGTCTGTTTGAGAAGTGGTACTGTAAAGTTTTTTTTTTTTAATATCTTGTGATGACTAGTGATGCCTCTTTGCATGCAGTGAGACAGTAGGAAAAAATATCTAAAATTCAAAAGATCCGGAGAATTTCATACACCCATTTCCATATTGGACACGTTCTGTACAAGGGCACTTTTCTCCCTAGGTCGTTAATTCCAGTAAGTGGTAGTGTCATGACTTGAGCTGCTGGAACTGTTCCACTGGCTAAAATAAGATGTTAAAGACCTTGACAGCATTCCAATTGGAAAACTTGTGTTATGGATCCTTCGTTCAGTACATTACACTCAGTTTTTCATTTATTCGAGAAAACAAACAAATTGGTTTAGCAGTTACAGCAATTCATATGCCATAAGGGTACGAATTAGAGGTTTTAAATGTCTGGGCCAAGGAAAACATAGCATACATTCAGAAACTGTAATATACTTGTTATGCAAAACAGATTTTTTTAAGACTCCTTACTTTGGTAGATTAGTTTCAAAGCCATTTTTGTAAGAGACATTATCAAAGAAAAAAAGGAAAGATAAATTTTACATGCACTACTCATTTGTTTTTGTTAGGAAATCATACTGCCTGAAAAATTAACAGTTGCTTCATGGCTCTCTGCCACCTACAGGCAACATCTATTTTCCTCCTTGCTTTCTGATTTACTCTGAGGGTAAAAAGAGAGGTACATCGATTATTGTAATCCTGCCTTGCCAAGTAAATGTAGCTATGCAAATTCTTATCTACTATTCCAGGGTCCTTACAAGATTCAGTGCCTCTACACAGTGACAAAAGCGTGAACACCTTGCTCTATATAACATACCGAAGGACATCTCAACGGGCAAAACTAGCCACACGTTCATGGAACCCTGCCATCAAAACAGTGACTCAGAGAATGTGGCTCCTACTGGGCTGCTGATTATCTCAATAGGACGAGCTTATACGGGAAATGTATGAAATCACATATATTAATGTCAACTTAAAAACAGGAAAAGATATCACAAATCTTGCACAGATCTACCTCTGCTAGCACAGGAAAGACAGAAGTAATTACTGTAATACACGTTGAAGGCTCACCACCACATGGTAAATTTAAGTTTCTGTGAAGTTGGTAGCAAGATTTTGTAAATCATTATTACAGCTAGTAGTAAAAGAAAACCCTTTCCTGTTATTGGCACCTCAGGCTGTCTAAAGCAGAAACATAAATTACAAAATGGATTACAATCCTAAATCAAACATAAATTAGAAAATGGATTACAATCCTAAATCACGTTGCCAAAAAGACTTTTATTACTTTAGTTCAAACTATTGGGGGGGGGGGGGGGAGGCAAACACAATTTGGAGATTTTTAGACCCATGAAAATAGGCATAATTGCTTTGTTCGGATGCTGGGAAACCCAAAGAAAAATGGGAACATAAAATTGAAAACACAAATTCATAACAGAAACATTTACCGATACTCCTCAGTACAAAGTCATCTTCTGCCAAAACAGTGTCGTCTTACAAGAACTTCTCCTAGCAAATAACAGTGGTATGAGTCGTGCATTGCAACCTTTCAGCTGCAATTCAGAGAATGCCCTTAATTTAGTAATTCGGAAGATAAGCTTGAATGTAGATGAAAATACATATAATCAAGCATGGAAGACACTAAAATACAGAATCTGTGCTATAGACAAGTTACAAGATCTTGATAACACGATTTCAAAATTATAAGAGAATGTGAATTAAAGACTCACCAGGCAACATAAAGGTGTTTCCAGAACTGCAGTTTAGACATGTCTTTAACCATTATACAGTATTGTAAAGTGATGCTTTGAAACAGTAACTGTGAGATTAGAAATGGTCTAAGCACATAACAGCCCTATTCAGTCTGTGAGGAAAACAATTTTACAATCTGATAAACCAGTGATCTTCAAACAAATGTGTCTCAGTAAACTTTCAACATGAAAACTTTATGTCAGCTATAGGCGGTTTCTATAGATGCAGTTTCTAGTAAAAAATGACCTTCTAACCAGGAATGTGGAATGATATCAAGCCACTCTGTACACTTGCGGAATTAGACTTTCTCACTTGCAAACTATGATTTTAATAAATGTCACTGTAGCTAGGGGTGAAAAGGAAAGAGGGACGGCAAATCAAGTATCGTATACAAACCATCCCAGCAAGCAAGATCTTCTCTACAAGCAATAAAAATAATAACTTGGACTCATCTTTCTCTTGGCAACTGGCTCTTCTCCTCTTCCTGTAGCCATACCCCGCACCCCCTGCATTGACTCATAGGCATTACATTTTGTGGCTGACTGCACACCCCAGCTTAGCTTGCTGGAAGGGCTGCTTCACAAAGCCACAGCAGAGCCTGAAGTTGTTCTACCCATCAGACGTCCTGGCTGGCTGCCTTTTCAGCTAGCTAGTGTCCATTCACTTGTGACAGCGCTTCTGCCAGTTGCTGTTTTCTTTTCACACTCCACAATTGCTTCAGCTTCACCGCAGGAGTCCAGTGCCATACAGACTGGCACAGATCTCTGGCCTATAAACCAGACTTCCTTAACAGATCTTAATCTTTCCTTTCTTCCTTGGCCATGAATTTCTCCTACCCAGAACTCCACTACAGCTTGGCCAATCATTTAGTCTGGGCACAGCTGTGTTGTCCTTCTCTTCAAAGCATAAATACAGCTTCGATAATTCCATCACTTTTACTACACAGCCATTTTTTAACAGACATTGGACACTAGAATCCCACTGCTGTGGACCTGTGACTGATGTGACAGACTTCCTTAGCTGAATGCAAACCTGTTAGGGCCCCTTACGCTTCTGCTACTGTTGCTGCTACAAGGATTTGCATTTGCTACATGCATTTTGAAGTTGTTTTTTTCTCTTGTTGCATGCCAAAATATAGTTTTGGGCAAGGGAAGGAAATCAATAAGATAGCTGGGGATAGGTATGTGCACTGGCACCCACTCTCACTAATAGGAGTTTTAATGTTCACTTGAACAAGGAATACAGTCCCCAGAAGTCTGAAATAGGAAGACTCCACTCTAAATGCACAGAATAAATGAGACCTGTTTCATCCTGACCATTGGACCTTTTCATTCAGCTTCCCCTGCTCCCTACCAGATGCTGGAAGGGTGGCCAGCCCTTCTGGCTTTCCAGTCCTATCCAGTTCGTGGGGGAAGGGAGGATCCTCTTCTCCTTTAGGCCTTGGGCTATAAGACTTAAATCAGGAATGATATGTTCTCATCCTCTCACATCGTGGCAAGCTTAAGCACATTACAGCTTTCTTCCTTAACGGCTAAGATTGATATGGAGTGTATTTGTGAACAAAACCACCTCAGGGAAGAATTTGTTCTTCATCTACCAATATCCAAAATGGTTCTCAGAAAAGCAGAACAAAACAGATCATTTCCAATAAATGATACTTAAGTAATTCCAGTGAATGACCCCCCAAATAACATACACATGGAGGAACAAGCACTTAGTCCATTCCAGGCTGGTACTAAAGTTAATTGTTCAGCCAAGGTCACTGGACAAAAAACATTTAAAATTAACTCGATTGGTCTTTTTCATTCAGATGAGCAAGGTCACCAAAACCATTTCTAAGATCAGAACTGCTGTGGATACCAACTACCCTGGGGTGACTTGTTTCATCAGCTCAGCAAAGGGCTTCTCAAATTATCCGACATTTTAATAAGAAAACATTGCAGTAACTACTTGTTTGTGTTTATACTAAGACAGAAAACACTAACAATATACCACACATACCAGCAACTCCGTTATCCTGCTTTGCGTATGTCTCACACCATCTCAAGGGTTTAAGAATTTCTGTAGTAGTTCATCCGAGTTTGGCTGCACAGCTAATACAGAACTGGAATACAGTATTGGCAACAGAATAAATAGTTTTCTAATGAGTGTACTTGGTTTACGTTGTGTATACATTTCTCCTCCACAGACCATTATAACTGTAGTCCTGGGCCTATCCTGGGCTCAATTCCCAAAAACCAGAGAACTAGTACAACATTTTCAGCATACTTACGGTAAAAAATAACAAGCAAACAGCAAACAATGGCAATTTCTCCAGAAAATCCTGGCTTACCAGTTACTGCTCTTCTAAGCCAGCTGTAAATCACAATTAATAAACAATTCTTTTAGTTTTCCATGAACTGTCTCTAGGCTCTGATTTGCATTACAGATTCTAAACGTAGCTGCTGCCATAAAACTCCCTCTCCTAATAACACAATTACATTGCTTTCCCAGTATGAACTACATCCCCAAATATCACAAGCAACGACAAGCACAAGCTTCTCATATGCATGACAGCTGCTAATTAGAAGAGCAGAATACACGTTCCTGTGCTTATATATCAAAACTACCACTTCTCCTGCATCCTTCTCAAAACACACCAGTGTCTCAATGGCCCACTCAGCTGATACACATGGCATGCTCCTTAGCTGATAGAGCTGTCCTTGGACTCAAGCATGACATCTTCTCACACTCCATGGGCAGCGACCTCCAAGTCTTCCCTGGCTTTTGCACTAGAATAAAGAGAAAGTAACATGTCATTGGACAGCATCACTGTTCTCTGGACCAACGGGATGGTGACTGGGCCCTCTTTGGCTGCGATCCATGTCAGATAGCTTCATGGGCATCTGTGACCTACAGGTAGCTCCAGTGAGGGGTAAAAAAGGCTTTAATCACAAATGCTACAAATACAGATCAGTCAGGAAGTTCATATCCAGAGAAAAGCCTACTGAAGACTAAAATCAGTGAGGAAGTTGTTTATTTTAATTTCTTTGTTAAAATTTGTCATTTGGCAGACAGTTTCTATGTATCTATTTACTTTCCTACAACCAGACCGTGCCAAGATCAGTTTTCTGAGGTTAAGAACACTTCTTGTTCATTGAAACATGAATTCAGAGAAAGATATTTTAAATTAAAAAGAATCATTACCTTGAGGATGGGCACTTAAGATTCTTCTCTGCACTTCCAAATCACAATTCACAAATGTTGTCTTATTTACTTATTTCATTAACTGATCACATGTAGCAGACTGATGAACTGGAGAACACCTGCAGAACTACAGACATGGCCTGTCCCTCAGTCTTGCAGGCCAAAAAATCCAGAAAAGCTACTCCCTATATCGATTTCAAACTCTGAAGCCACAGTTCAAGAAAAGCTTCTGCAACATTTCCTTGAGTTACGTGGAAAAACATGCTATGAACTTACTAATGCATACTGTCCCATCAGCCATGCTTGAGAGGTGCATCACCCAGTCCTCTGGTGTACAAGATACCAGCTTTCGTTATAGGACTTGAGGGAGCACGTCAGCCAGTGGATTTGGAGTGCTGTACCGCACTGCAGCCCGCTGACAGGAAGGAAATGCAACAGCAGACGACAGGTATTTGGATGTCAAAACCAGAAGTCTGTTCCAAAAATATCTGCCTTACCTGTGTAACCACACACAGGTTTCTTGCATCATGCTGAGTGGCCCTCGTGGCTGTTTCCTAGCTATAAAACACCACAGCGGAGGGGAGCGTGAATGCGGCTCACCCAGCACTGAGGCCGCATTTCTCCAGCGTGCAACTTTTGGCCTTTAGGTGTGACGCGGGCAACCCTCACGCCAGGCATCGTCCCTGGCTGCCCTGCTACCGTGGCCTTCGCGCTGCACCGCTTTAATGGCGGCTGGCCGGCACGCCACCTCACGGGTAGCTTACCGACAGAATTGCGTCAGCGTGCCAACGGTGCGAAGGCCTCCCTCTGCCCACCTTTCCTCCTCACGTCACACGTCTGAAGTTGTTCTTAAAAACCACCCCAGGCCCAGCCCTGCACCACAGCGTCAGCTCCCGCTCGGGGCTTCGCTGACATCGGGCAAGAGAGCGCGGCGGCGGTACGGCCACGCGCGGGACCGCGCGGTTGGTCATCACGGGGGCCGTAGGTGCCCCGCTCAGCCCTTGCACGCGTGTACAACCCCGGTTTACGGGGCACTCTGAGGGGGACCGGGGCTGAGGGGGCCCGCTGGGGCCCGGCCACCGCGCCACCGACCACGGGCGCCGCGGCCGGGAGCGGCAGCGCGGGGCGGGGCTAAGCGCCGAGGGGCGGGGCTAAGACCCGGGGGCGGGGCTAAGCGCCGAGGGGCGGCAGAGCCGGGGAGCCGAGGGGAGCGGGCGGAGGCCCCTCGGGGCTGGGAGAGGGCAGAGAAAAAACGTTCCCCGCCAAACCTCCCAGTTCGTGAGCGGCCGCGTTGGGGGTGGAGGAGAGCCCGCTGCCGGGGGGAGGGAGGGCCCAGAGTTACCTCCGGGAGAGGGACCCTAGGGAGAGGAGGTGGCTGGGCCAACGGCAGGGCTGTCACTGGGCTCCGGGGAGAGAGCCCGGCACTTTGATCTCTTCCCCTTCGGGGCGCTAATTAACGCCGCGCACGTTTAAGCCGCCGTACGTCGAGCGGCGACCTGCGCTGAGGCGCGAAGGGCGGCTAGCCCGCCCGCCCGCCCGAAGGGGTACAGGCGCCTCTCCCCCGCGCCGAGCTGTGCAGAGCCGTGCATTTCCGCGCAGCTGGAGCAACCCGGCCCTCGCTCGACCCCGCCCGACCTTCGGCTTCGCTGGGGGTCCGCGGAGCCGTTTCCCGAGGGGCTCTCTCTCCCCAGCGAGCGCGGAGGGCTGCGGCGCTCCGCCCTGCTGCGTTCCTGCTTTCGAGACGGCAAGCCCTGCCGTCCGCTGTTTGTCCCACACCTTCCCGTTCGCCTACTTCTGCTTTCTCAAACAAGCAGCTGACGGCTGGGCGCGGGCCGCGCACCGGTCCCCCGGCCTCTCACCGCGCTCAAGCGGGCCGGGGACTCACCCGGCACCGGGCTGCCGGCTGGAAGCGCTCCTTCACTCGGGCAGCCCTGCCGGCGCCGTGTCCCGTCAGTGACGCTGGGACGGCAATGGGCTGGCAACGGCTCTGCGCCGTCTTCCGACCGGCTGAGGCGCCGCGGAGCCGCCCCCGGGCTACCTGAGGGAGGTTCTCCCCCCGCCCACCGCCTCTTCCTCGCCCCCGCCGCCCCGTGACGTCACCCCAGGTGCTTCCCTCCTCCCCGAGGGCGTGGTCTCGGGCGCCCTCGGTGGGCGGGGCCAGGCCCGCGCATGCGCCTGGCACCGCCGGCAGCGGGACCCGTTGCGAGCGTATGTGCGCGCTCGCCGCTCCCGTGCGGTGGGCGGCGGGCGAGGGGTCGGGGGTTTGCCTGCCTCCGGACGGGTGCGCGCTCCGGCCGCCACCGCCATGGCCGCCGTCGTCGAGCAGGAGTTCCAGGAGATCGACGCCACCAACGACTGGCAGGCGCGTTATCTGGTGAGAGAAGAGGCGGGCGGGGGGGTGGGGGGGCGCCGCCGGAGCGAGCAGAGGACGGGGAGAGGGCCGCGACCCGGCAGCGCGCGTTGCCGGTATGCGCCGCCTCAGCGGGGAGCGGAAGTCGCTGGGCCACGGACTCGTTTTCAGGTGCACGCAGCGAAACTGCTGGCAGGCGCCGCGCATGCTCGCGGGAGGCGGCCGCCGCTTCTCCCCGGGAGGGGCGGGCGGGGGGGTGGTTAGTGCGCAGGCGCCGCGGCCGTGCGCCTGCGCGCCGGCCGGCGGCGGGGGGTGCTGGCGGCGCCGTGCGCCTGCGCGGGCTCGGCGGCGGCCGGGACCCCTCCGCCGGCTGCGGGCGGCGGGGCGCGGAGGGCTTAGCCGAGTGGGCCGATGCGAGCCGGGGGACGGTGGTTTCCGCCGCGGTTTCCAGTCAGAGCGGAAAGTCACCGCCGATCCGCATCGATCCGGCCAAGGCTTGCCGTCGCCCCGGGTCCGCGGCTCTGCGCGGCGGTTCCTCAGGCTCCGGCTCAGCCTCCTCACCCGCCCGTTTACCGCTGCCTTCGCCCGCTTGGCGCCGGCAGCAGGCCTGCGCGATCACCGCTCGGAAAGTACGCTGCTCGCCCTTTTCCTCTAGAAACAACGGGATTTGGAGCTTGCAACTATAGTCTTTGGGTCAGTCCCATAAAACAGACTTCGTGTGTAAGCTTGCAGTACGAGAGCAGTTATTTGAGCCAGTATGTGTTCTACAGTGCTCTCTGACAAGTGAGGAAAGACAACCCAAAACGAAAGTTCTCTTTACTAACTTTAAGTTCTGCTTTTTTTCTGTTGGATTAGCGGCGTATTGGATTTACGTGTGCTTCAAATACGTTGCCTCTAGACACGTGTATTGTGGAACCGAGATGCGGTTTGAGTTTAACAGGGAATAGCAGAAATAAACTGTGCTAAGTGAATGAGATAAAAGTGTAAGGGAAGAATTCTGCAACCAGTATTTTTCATGAGGTAGGAAAGTGCGCACACGTATTACAGCTGGTATATCCAAACTGAACAAGTTAGCTTTCCCAAGTCATTTTAATATTATTTAGTTGTACTTGGAGAACTAAACTGAGAAGAAAATTGTATATTAAGCTCTGCTAAACTTTGTATGCAGATTTTCTAATCTTACTACAGCTATGCTGTAAAATATTTTTTTATAAAGTCTTTTGTATTAGAATTTTATGTTTCCCTGATTCTGTAGATTTTGCAAACTCAGGATTTTTTCAGGGTACTTAACACATTTGTATTATGTTAAAACCAGGGAATACAGACCTGCTTAAAAACATAAAGAGAAAATAGCAAATGATGTTTCTACATAGCACAAACTTGTAGAAAATACTCCAATTGCTGACTCCTTGTTTTTACGCTGAGTTTTTGTTTCGGAAGGTATTTTCTTATGGTGTGGTGTTGTATAAGAAACATACATACTTGCCCTGAGAAGTGCAAGTTTCTGTGAAGAAAAAAAATTGGGTATTAAGGTCTCTTTATTCTTCTGGCTGAGACCAGTTTTGTATATTTGCCCTTCGGTTCCATGAATTTGCCAAGACTTGTGGTAAAATCCTGTGAAGCTTGGAATATTTATGCTGACTCCCGGAGCTCCTATCCAATCTGAATTAATGACTGAATAAATAATACTGATTCTCACCCTTTTTTTTTTTTTTTTTTTTTCATTGCAAGTTTTTCTGGTGTAATATGACTTGTATTACATCTGGCATCTGGTTTGTTTCTCCAACTTGTGATGGCTGGACTCTGTGTGGGGAAAACTGATTTTAGAACTAGTCATTAAACTTCCTTAGGTTTAACTCTTTCTAGCAAGCCCCCCACCCTCCACTGTAGTAGTGTTTCTAGCTGTTTTAACATTTCTTGAGCAAATTACAGGTCTGTTTCTGTGGACAGAGGATGCCAGTGCTTTTAAAAACAAAATATGTTGCATCCTGTTATGGAGTAATACAAAATTTGCATTTCATGGGAACTTGGTTGTGAATGCCTGCCAGATACATTTATTCAACATGCATGTGGTTGCTCCCAAAGCTTGTAAGCCATATAAGCTAGAGGAGAAGACAAGTTCCAGTGTGCGGTATCTAAATAAAAAAAAACCTGATTGTCTAATAGAGGAAGGGATTTTTAAACAAATACATAGAGCGTTGATGCTTGACGGTTGCTGCTCCACATTGTGATTTAGGTTCTTTACAGGTTGGCACTGTGCTTAAGTAATGTCATGCACCAGGTGCTAAAAAATGGAGCTTTCTTATGTATATTAGATTTCTACTGAAGTCCTTTTTGGCTGGGAATATATAGACTATTTAGAAAGTTTGAGAAGACAAAGAAGACAGTGGAAATATAGAGAAGACCAAAGAATGCTTAGTTGTAAAGAGAACTTCAAAGCTCTTTGGGACATAATGATCACATGTAGCAACATCCTCTAAAAACAAAAGGAGAATTCAAAGTAAAATATTGTTAATTCTGTATCGTACAACGTGTCTGCTGAGATGGCATGAATACACAGATATAAAAGGATAGTTCAGTTCATTGGAGGCTGCTCGTCAATAGCACTTTAGCTGTGTTTTCAGTTTCTAGGTAAGGTAAATCTGTGTATCTTAGTGGAGTTGTGGAAAAGATACACTCAGAGGCAAAAAATTAGTAAAACTGAACATTCAGAGTATGTGAGCAGTATGCTCCTTAAAAAAAATAGCGTGTAAATGAGTATATGTGGATAGCTTCCAAATGCAGGTTATTGAAAGGTTTGTATTAATGCCTGGGGAGAAGCAGGCTGTGATTTCATATGGATATCTGTGAGTCTAGAATTGTTCCTTCATACTGGGTCATGTTTAACTACAGCTATATGGGTTGAACTGTTAAAGCACCAACAATAATCTTGTGGCTGTTAACAGTGGCCATAAAATCATTAACTAGTTCACTTACCTTTGGGGGGGGATTTATGCTGCCAGTTAGTGTAAAGGAGCTAGCAGTATACTACTGTTAGTTCTGTCTATCTGAGTCTCTTATTACTGTGGGAGATAATGTGCAAGTCTGAGGTAAACTGTGAGTATAATAAATATCTGTGTTTTTTCCCCTTTGTTCCTGCTACACCTAATTGCACTTATGTTAGTTTGGTGGTGTTAGCCAAGTGTGGGAAGATTTAAATGGCAACAGCTTGGCCAAGAATGAGACACACGTTTTCTGAGTGAAAATAACACTAGGTGTACTAAGGTTAGTTTAAAAATGTTAGTTATTAATAACCTTGATTAATTAATAAGCTTGAAAGTCTTACAATAGGATGTGTAGAACACTAACCTTAATCAGGTTACCAGCTATAAATAAATTGCTTTTTTGTCTTTTAAAGGAAATTCGACACAAATCCAGTGACTACCCTCACAGAGTTGCAAAATATCCAGAAAACAGAAATCGAAACAGATACAGAGATGTTAGTCCATGTAAGTATCTTTTCTGTAATTAATGCAGTAAACTTTCTAGACTTTTTACTTGCCCAGTTTACTTTTAAACACTAAAAGTAACTAATTAATTTACTTTTAAACACTAAAAGTTACTAAAAGTAACTAATAAATCATGGTCATTGTAGAGTTTGTATTTGTTTATTTCTGTAGGTGTGTGTCCTATGATAAACTTGTTTTTCTTAATTCATACACAAATGTGTATAACAGAAGGGAGAAAAGTCTGCTCGTTAAAGTAATTGTGCTGAATGGTGAATGAGAGATGATTGCAAATCATAGTTATTAGTATATAGGTGAACGTTTGTGAGCTGCAAAGTAATATTTTAAAGATATTTTTCTCATAAGGAAATTATTTGTTTAATATTGCTTTACCTGTCATTAAAATTAAAAAAAAATTGAACATCTGCTGAGCACAGAAATTAAGTTAATAACCCTTGACTAACACAAACAGTTTCCTTTTGGGCTAAGCGATTCTGCACATCTATGCGATACTGTGTGGATAAATGTCACTCGATTTCTACTGTTGCTTTAAAAAACCCTTGAGTTTTCGTTATTTCTGTCTGTTTGGAAGAATGTATTCATGTAGTTCTTCTTTAATTTTCTCACTGCAAGTAGATGTGGTATGGAGTGCTTTGTATTTTACTAACAGCTGTAAAACGGTCTTTGTGACATACCAGTCTTACATCTCAGGTGAAGAGAGGTTTTCTTTACCAGCTTCTTTGCTACTGAGATGTTGTGGACTTTTTTTCAGCAGTATTTACTTTAGAAACTGTAATCCAAAATCATCATAAAAATACATGTGAGCAAAAGATTACCAATACGTAGTTATAGCTGGTGAAAGCTATCATAAGTCACTTTCAAAAGGACTAAGAAAAAAATTTAGTAGAGCCTTAATTTCTCTACAAAGTATTGAAGTTGGAACAGGTTAAATGTTTGTGTGTTTGTTAGTACGAAGTTTCCCAGAGCACCAAAGGCTCATAAAAAGCCTTCTTGTTACTGGATCTACAATGTTTGAAGGGTTGCTGGTGTATTGGGGCTTTTTGTTCGAGAGCCTAATCTGAATACCTACTGTAAGATTTGGAGAAGTGCTGAACTCCTTGTTTCCAGCTGAAAGTTGTGGTAACAGCATGTGCATAGAACTTCTCAAAATGACACGGAAAGGGTCTCGGATTGAGTCATGCTGGTCAGATGCAGTGCTGTGTGCTGCTCCTTAGACTGCTGCCAGAATGCTAACTTGCACAGCGTATTCTCACCAAATGGATCCAGTCTGGCTTAATGCTGAATCTCGGTACTGCACTCTGATGAAACTGAATTTAAGAGTTCAGTGCACAGCCTCTTTGCTGTGTCTGCATGGCATTCCCCACCACGGTCAGCTTGAGAAATGTACAGCTCTGAAGAAGACACCCCAAATTAGTCAGGGCTTACTAACTTCCCCTGTATGCTCAGCAATGGGGGACAGGCCTCTGCTGGACCTTTGTTGATCTATGCAGAGGTACTTATGTGTCCCAGGTTTGCTGTCCTGTTGCAGCACAGCATTAGGACCTTACCAGTGGTAAAGTATATCATGTTTTATTCACTTCCTGTTTCATACATAAGTTGGGATGGGGGTGGTAAGAAAAGAAGGCAGGAAATTGGATTTGAACCCATGAGACCCAAGTTCTATTCCTGAGTCCAATATCCTATACAACTTCTATGGCAGAAGCTGTATTCATGCATTTACCATTTCTCCTGCCCATGGATTTCATTTCTTAGGCACTACTGCAGAGAGAATGGCAGCTTACCTTCAATGTATTTGTGGTTTTTCTTTCTTTCTAAAAAGAGTGTTTCTAAAATAAATAAATAAAAAGACATTGTGTTATTTAAGTAGCATCTAATAATGCCTGCAATAATATCTTAGAGGTGTGAGTTGTATTCATCTCCTGTAGTTTCTTGGACCTCAAAATTTTCCTTAATCATGGCATGCCTTTTACAATAGTGAAGAGCACCAAACACCTCGGCCTTCCTCATGGCAAAGCTTGATTCTAAAATGCTCGTTTAGCCAGGAGGAAATTAATTATGTGATTGTATTAATCCCTGGACCCTGTGCAAAAGCAGAGAGACAGTTAGATAAAATCTAGTCTTGAAGTAGGAGCTGGGCTCAGGAAAGGGTTAGGGTATTACATGCTAGTTGACATGAAGTATAACGTGATGACTGAACTAAGATGGTGAACTTTGTGAGGCATGTCTCAGTTTTTAGCATTTACGAAAGAAAGAAGGTTTGAATTGGGCCACCAAGATGGCCTGCAGAACTGGGCACTAAGGAGCAAGGCTGGATAAAGTGAACAGAGCAAAACATTGCATTTGAACTAATTCCTGCTGAATTTTACATTTGTGTGTTTTCAAATATAACTCATTGTTTCTGTAAGGATGGTGAGGGCTGGGAGAAGAAAGAGACCTAGAAGGGAATATGGGGTAAACAACATTCCAAGATAGCAGTACCTAAATTTCAAAGCAGCTGGGGTAAAAGCTGTGTAGTTTGGTTACTGTGGTGAACAAACCTAACTGTGGTGCATGTATGCAAGGAACTGGCATTGCAGAAAGGCAGGACAACTCAGTCTTACACAATCTTAACATCTCGGTCCTTCACTTTGCAAGTGTTAACTGCTCTTTAACAGTGTTTAAATGAAAAAAGGGTAATAATACTAATATTCACTGATAGTCAAAGGCCTTCAGAACTAGCAGTTAGGCTTTTAAGATCTAGCTACTTAAACATATTGTAAGACATAATTCGATGAAAATGTTTTATTTCTCTATAGCAGTGAGAAAATGGTTTGTTAATCTAGATAGCGGCCAAGCCTGTCTAAAATCTGAGGTGGTGTGTCTGCAAGAGGAAATGCAAAGATTATTCTGTCTTAAGGAAAAGATGTCAATTACAAGTCCAGGAAAAAGTGCTTTGGGTTGGTTGGCCCCATTTCAACCGTAATAGGCAGGACAGGTACACTGAAACCAATTTGTGTCTGTTACATACATTTTTAGGTAAAAGTTGATTTTCTGTTAGCTGGGAAAGGCTAATCATCTTTGCCCATTACAGCGGAGTTTCACATTGTCTCCAGTTTCATAAATATTTTTGTTAGTGTCCAGTTTTGTTGGCTAAAGAGCTATGGTGTATATAAGTTTGGTTGGGTAAAAGCCCTCAAGAGTTACTGCCTAGCCAAAAAACCCAGCAGTCTAGCAGTTTGGTATTAGTCTAGAATAGGGAGAGGAATATTTTGGCTATGTAGTGCTCTTGAAACAGGAAGTTAATCTGAAATAGGTTTGGTTTGACAGCCAGTCATTTCCTGACAGATGAAACCATTTCTCAGAAAACATTGTTAAGCGAGGCAAATAACTTGTGGGGTTATTATTCTTTATTGATAACTTTAATGAAATGGCTAAGATTTCTGTTACTGCTTTCTTTCTAATTCTTATCCTTAGTTGATATCAGAGGAGTCTAGTGTCTCAGATCGACTGTAAACACCTTTAGAGATCTACTTGCTGTGTTCCCAGATTTAGAAGGCAAGAAGGAAATCCCCTCGGCAAAACTGGCAGGGTTTTGTTTTTTGCTTTTGCTTTTGGAGGGTAGATGGGGGTTTACGCAGTTTTATCTTGAGCCTTCCTTTGTAATGTGATGTGTAGCCCAATATTTTAGGTCATCTGAACATTTTTTGCCTGACAGATCATGTTGCTGTTGGAGGATCTTGAGAGGTGGTGATTTCTCTTGTTTTGTTCCTGTGGCCGTTAGTAGACTTTATGTTGGACCTTTCAACCATTGGCTTACAGTTGTCATAGTGTATATACCAGGGAGAGAGGAACGTGAAGAGTATTGTGCTTTACAGGGAACAGAGTTGGAGCTGATGTGGGTGGTATTGCACATAGTGCTGATTAATTACCATTGCAAAAATGTTCCCTTTCTGTCCTGTGTTTAGAGTGTATGTGCTAAGAACAGGGAGATGTTCTGTCCAAAATAAGCCTACTGCAGTTCTTGTTGTCCGTATTAGAAGCTGACACTGATGAATTTTATGACATTATCTAATGATTCTCTGAAACATCTTGTTACCAGAAACATGGTATAAATTAACTCAACATGCTTTTGGAGGTACTACTTTGTTTGGGGTTGGGGAAGAGGGGAATTTTATAGCACATACTGATGTAAACTTTACTGTATCTTAAGTTTTTTTTTCACAGTCCTGCTTAAAAAGGTAAGGATCCTGTGAGGTAGTTATGCATATATTTCAGTATGAACACATTTCAGTTACGAGCGAGGCCATGATTGATATGGTATTCATTGCGTACAACCAGTGACAGGGTGGGGAAAAGTCACTTCGCCTTTCTTTTGCCTTAGGCTACCTCTGAAACTTGAGACTGTAGGTCTAGTGACAGAGTATTGTAATTTGAATAATTTAATGAAGGGGATTTGCTGGTAGGTGGGGAAGGGGTCAGACTGGGTCATTGGGATGGCTTATGGCTACATGTTTTGTTATGACTTTCTTTAATCCCCTAAGTAGCATTTCACCCTCCTTTGTTGTTAATAGCTGTATATTTGGGGAGCCAGAGAGATCTCTTGGATAAAAGAGAATTTTTAAGTTACACAGTGGTTTCACTTCTAGAAACACAGTTGTTTTCAAATAAAAACCTTACATTAACCAACTGCAAGGACTGTGTGATGTAAAATGCCAAATGTTTCTTATCTCGGTTTTAACTGGATGTGTATTTTTCTTTTTAGCAAAGAGTGGGCAAATTGATGTGTAATGTGAAGTCTTGGCCTTATTTGAGACACCAGGAGTGTTGTCAGTGGTATCAGTTGGACAGGGTTTCACTTGAAGTGGGTGATGAGAACTTGCTTATCTCAGACAGGGTTGTTCTGGGAGTACTTTTCTTAGTGCAGGAGCCAGAATGAGAAGCATTTTTAAGGTTTCCACTTCCTTTTCAGGCTGCATAGTTTGTTGAAATAGGGGAATTAGCACTTCAGAAAATGAGTACTATATTTTAGCTGTTGTGGGCATGGCAACAGTTAAGACAAATCTTTAAGATAAGATTTAAGATAGGTTTATCGTTCATATAAATCTAAAGTACTTTGTAACTGGAAATGATTTACATACGGGAAATATGTTACAGCTAACTCGCTGTCAAAAGTTGGCTTGCTTCATTTAATTCAGAAGAGCAAGCCAGGGCTTGAACAAGGTTTCTGGGTCATTGTGTCCTTTAGAAACCTTCTCCCTTGAAAGAAGGGAAATCAATATATTCTCGTGGTTTTCTTTGTCCTGTGGCGTGTTTGCCAGTGTATTTGTAGGATTGCCTCTGTTTTAGTTAGGGAGGAGGAGGGAGGCTGACTGTGCATAGAATTAGTTGTGAAAGGGGCTTTTAAAAAACCTTTCAGAATTTTATTTGTCATGTTTACAAAGCAGAATTTATAAGGAAAAAATAAGGCTGAAAATGTGTGTAAGGATTACGGTAGAAAACCTCATTAGGGCCTTGGCAATTATCTCCTACTGGCAGCAATACTGCAGCTGCTGCTGGGTGATTAAACTGTTAACAGTGCTTGCTTACGTCATCTTTCCGAGAACACTAGTACCGGTATGTGTGATTTACTATAACAAGATCTTAAGTTTTTCCTGTTGGCAAATGACATGTAATATTTACAAAGGTCTTGATTTCTCTCCAGTAGAAACATTTCAGATAAAGTGATACATGAAAGGAAAAAGTAACACTTTCCTATCCAGACAAATAATACAAGGAGCTATGTTTTACTTTAAAATGCACGTGTCTTAATTTTACTGTGACTTGGCTTTGATAATGTTTTTTTCATCATACAGATGTATCATAAATTGTTTTAAGACTCCTGAAAGTCAAGATGGTGTTGCCTTACAGCTGGAATGCTAATGAAAACAGACTAAACCAATAACTTTCTCATACTTTTATATTAAAAATAGGTTTTCCAGCATATTTCTGTTCTCTGTACATTTGTGTGTGAGTGCATATAAAAGCTAGTAGCTAAAGGAGATAGGATAACAACCCCAAATCTCAGTCCTTTTAAAAAAAAAAAAAGGTAATTTACTGCCAAATTCTCTCCTTGAATCCAGCAAGATCCTCTTTGACAGTTGCCAATAGCGGATAGATGAGGGAGAGTATAAAAGCAGATCAAGACCTGGTAAATGTACTTTTCCCAGGTTTCCAAACATATGGAAAGTATTTATAAAATCATATGAGCAGCCCGTAGGAAAAGAGTCTAATTCAGTAACTATTTTTTGATTCCCATCAGCTTTTTTCCTATCTGGGGTCATATTTGTGGATTTCTTGGATAAGCCTTATGCTGTATAGACTGGCTGTGATATGGGGACTTAAACCTGCGTTCAGCTATCATAGCTGTCCTGAATGTGTGATTCTTGGTAGTTACTCATGTTAAAACTCATGGATTTTGTGCATTTCCCAAGATGTTTGTCAAAAGGAAGTTAGCCTTTTGGTGTAGGGATGGTAGAGGAAAAAGGGGGCTGACATTTTAACAGCAGCTGTGCCATCAGTCTGTACCCTGAATGAGTTTTGTGGGTTAGACCAGGTGAACGTAGGTTAAAAACTGGCATTGAACTGAAATTCACTCTCAGCTCTGTTAGTTTCTTTATGGAATTTTTTCCATCTCTTGTGAAATGTGTTGAAGTCTCTTAAACTCATTTTAGTTTGCTATTTTTTTATTTACTCTTCTCATAAGCAGTCTGTCCAGTCAGTTGGATCTCATTTCCTGGAATGCAGCTGTGTACAAATCTTAAACTAAAAATGCTGTTTATTTAATACAGTTCTAATAAATGGCTGAAGGATTACTTACTGTGAACAAGTCTGATTACCTAACTGTCTCCTAGAGGGTGATAAATCAGATACTAAAAGGTTCTAGCAACAGCTACAGCGACTTTTTATTTTGCAGTGTTTTAGTATGACAGTCTGATAATCTTTCTCATATCAATGTTAGAATTTTAAATTTAGTCCTTTGGTTGCCTCTGCCATAAATAGGGGAATCTTCTGTCTTGCCTGTGTAATAGTGAGAGACTGAAGCTGTGTGATTAGATTAGGTTTCATTTAATTTAAATAGGTACATTTTTGCATGTGCCCTTTCTTTTGTATTTTTAATTTGTATAGTATTAATAAATTACAGGGAAAATTAAATTGATCAAAGCTTGGTTTGAATTGTTGCAAGTAGAAGTTTTTTTTTATTATGTTTTTTTTAAGCTGTGTGAGTTTAACTTGTTGATTCTCCCTCAACCTATGAAACTTCAGTTCACCAAAAACCTTGGAATTCTGAACTTAAAGGATACCATGCAGTGGAGTGATCTGGTATGATAGGAGAGAGTGCTGCCTGGTGTGGGTTATGCTGCTGTTTGTTGTGTTAAGGAAATACAAGTGTTGAGGGATGACTGTGAGCATCTTTCAGCATGTGTGGGAGGGTTGTTTTGTTTGATTGGGTTTTTTAAAGAAACTGGGTATTCCAGTTTTCTGAGCAGCTTCTATTAGTAGCTGCCTGAAATTACTCTGATGGAATGCTGAGGGGAGAATGAGACAGGCAGTTATCAAAGGTACATGAGAAATTAGTTTCACGTATATTTGTAGTTTGCCTTTTGGTTAGTACTGCAGAATTTATTTCTAATTGCTTGTCAGACCTAAACTTGCCTGTTAAACAGTATTCATCAAGATCAGTGCATCATTAATTCTTAATTTTCTTTGAATTTTAGATGATCATAGTCGTGTAAAACTGCAGAACACCGAGAATGACTATATCAATGCCAGCCTAGTGGTCACAGAAGAAGCCCAGAGATACTATATTTTAACACAGGTAAGTAGTACCAATTACTAGGTTGTGATAGGGATTGAGAATCTGGGGGAGGGGGATTTGTATAGTTGTAATTTGTATTTGGATGGTTCCTTGTCTCTGTGAATTATATATATCTCATACTAACTGCCTGTTTGATCTAGTTGTGAACACATTATTTTGTATTTTAAGAAAAAGCTAAAGGGAATACTTAAGTATGAATAATTTAATGCATAAAAAGCTTTTCACATATGTGTTGCTCTTTTCTTCAGTTCTTTTGGAAATAGGTTACAACCATAACTTTATCCCTTATTTCATCTTGTACCTTCTGAGCATGCCTGCAGTAGCTTTTCTTTTAACAGCACAATAGTATTGATGCCCAAACAGAAACATCCCTTCCCTGAGTTCTTACTGTTTTGTTGTTTGTTTATGGTTTGTTCTTTTTTTTTTTTTTTTTTTTTTCCAAAAACCAAACAACTTTTAAGTACTGGAATGATCTGTGCAGTGTGGTTACTTTCTTGTCTGTCATTTCTATCATTCTATTAATAATTTGTTTAAACTTCTCAGAGGAAGACTTTCCTGTTTCACACAGTGAAATACTGTGTTCAAACACTGCTTTGCCTGTATGTTCTCACACCCATTTTTTTTTTTTACTACACAGGGTCCACTACCTAATACATGTTGTCATTTTTGGCTAATGGTATGGCAACAACAGACAAAAGCAGTTGTCATGCTGAACAGAACTGTTGAAAAAGAATCGGTAAGTAATATTAGGCCTAAAGTGGTAGAGTAAGCCACATAATTTTAATACAGTTGAACAATGTTTGATTGTTATGTTAAAAGAATCAACAGACTTTCTCACTGGTGTACAATGTAACATGTGTTTAATGTAACATTAAAGTGATGAAGCTAAGACACAAAATTCAGTTTGGGGAAAACGGCATGTAATAAATGTATATCCAGAAAGGTGAAAGTAACATCCTGAGAAAGGAGGACGTACAGCTAGAAATAAGATGGAGTAGAAGCAGTGTAAGATGCTCTAGAACAAAATGGAAGATGGGAAAACAAGTTTGCATTAAAGTATCTTCAGATTATTTCTTCTAAATCTAACAGAGTAGTATATTTGTTATATAGTGATCTTAACTGTAACAATGAAGACAAGCTGCTGCCCAGCAGCTGGCAAACTGATCTAGTTATTTTTGATTTGTTACAGCTGGTGTTATACATGCAGAATACATTAATCTTTTGTTACGATGTAGTTTTTCTGCTAATGTGCCTAAAACCACTGCGAATTTTAGTTATAAATGCATATCATTGAAATTTATGGTTTTTCTTCAGAGTAGATTTGTTAGTGAAAAAGATCTGAGTAGTCCATTAAAAAGTCACTTACTTTCTCATGCAGAAATTTTCCTACAGAACGTTTGAGTGCAGGGCAAGAGGAGTAAAGGACAAGAGACAGTTTTGCATAGCTTTGTTAGTGCATCCTTTTGTTTCACTAGAATCTTCCAGTATTCAGCAAGCCTTGGGAAAACTGATGTGTTACATCAGTTATGTAAATGTGCAGGTGTGCACATCAGAAATGGAGGAGGGAAATGTTGTTGAAGTAGCTGAGTAAAGATCTCTGTTCACTGTAGAGAACTAGAGGGGGCAGAGGGAGAATGGTTAAGGTATATCTTAAAACATGCTATCCCTGTGATGAAAGAAAGCATAAACAGATAAAGCTGGAATGCATAATACCTATTGAAACAGTTGTAGTAACTTGGCTGTAAACGTTACGGACTTTGAGAATCCCTCAAATTGGGAGCAGGTACTTGAGTCTACTTTATTGAATAATGGGGTCTCAGAATGGGCTCATGCAAAGCCCAAGATATGAGGATACTTAACCAGATTTTTCTTTTTTTTTTCCTCTCCTTTTTTAAAAAAAATAAAATAGGTGAAGTGTGCACAATACTGGCCAACAAAAGAAGAGGAAGTTATGACATTCAGTGAAACAGGTTTCCGTGTGAGGCTAGTATCCGAAGACATCAAATCCTATTACACAGTACATCTACTGCAATTAGAAAATATCAACGTAAGCTTTTCTCAGTCTGTAGAGCTCATATTCCTGGGCTTAAGTATATAATGACAACTGTTCAGCATATTGTCACTACAGGTTTGATTGAGCTTTTACACTGAAAATTTTAATGCACTTTGCTTCTGATAATGTTGAAGATGTATGTGTGGCGTATAAGCAAGTGGGTTAGACCTGAATTAATCTATACATTAAAAGAGATAACAGCTTCAGCATTTTTAGATTTATATTTTCCATTTGGCAGTACCTTAACAAGATGAATTGTAATTGATGGTAGCGGTGATTGTAAGAGGAGCTGTAAGAAATACCCTAAAAGGAGGAACGTAGGAGTTGAAAATTCTAATTTCTTTTGAATATCAGAAATCAGACTCAGTAATTACTGGTTTTTTTAATGAAACTTTAGTTTTCCATATAAATCAGTCCAGCTATATAAGTTTTTGGGGGGAGGGCTGATTACCACCTGTAGATAGGTAACTTTATCTCCTCTTGCTTACCTCCCCTTTTGCTCCACAGGACCAACCATCCTTTTCTCTTAAAAATTAGAGCACTTTGACAATTTAATCAAGTTAAGCTCAAAAAAAATTGTTCCTGGCCTGAGCTTGGGTTGGAATTTGCTGCTTCTGTTTCAGAGCTGAAGACAGGATTGAAGAGCTTGTCTGTTTGTTCCAGCTATGTCTTGTAAGATATTCTCTCTCCCTATAAACCTTGCCTTATATTAATTGAAAGTGCTAGTATGGCAAGTTTTATTCAAGGTTGTCTTGTCAGTGGATTTGGGAAAGCAAAGCTTGAAGATGTTCCTTTGCATGTTGTTTTATACAACTAAAGATTGATATGTTTGGTCAAAATTATTTGAATTTATAGTAACTATTAATGGTACTTTGAGATAATGTTTGTTAATTTGAAACCTCTCTCACAAGATCAACGTGGTAATGCTTGGTATGTTGTTCCTCAGTCTATTCAATATAAGAAGAGCTTTATGAAAATCTGTCCCACTGACCTGAAGAATTTCTGTTTAGTTGTTTGTTTATTGACAGCAAAGGCAAAGAAAAGAGCAGTGTTTGCAAGTTAGAGCCTGAGAAAGTATAACTCTCCTTTTTGGAAAGCTGAGGCAAGTTTTCCTAACTACTGAAAAGGCTTTTTTGCAGCATTGTCTGGCTGATGTTGGCCCCTAATCTTAAACTTCCTATTTTCAAAGGATGCAATTTTCATGATATGTGTATGTTTGGACATAACGTTAGCTGGAAAATGCAGAAATCCCATGAGGAACAGCACATATACTATATTAGACTTTTGAGTTGGAGCTATTTAGCACTTAAATTTCTGGGTTTGCTTTGGACTGGTAATGTGAGCCCATCAGTGCTGTACAGTGTTTCTTGTATGTCATGTAAATCAGTTTCACAAATACTTAGCAAACTTACTGTATTGAATTTTTATTTTAATGGCATAGTGCTCCTGTAATGCTCCACAAATATTAACTCCAAAAAATATTTTTTTTATGTAAAATAGCTACAGGTAGAACATTCTTGGTTACTCAAACAGAACTACATAGTTCTAGAATAACACTGCAAATGTTAAGTGCAGCCTTCTGTACTGTATCCAGAATTTGCTAATTATACCAGAAAACTTTGGGAACTGAGTATTCACAGTAACTTGAAATGTGAGCTTAACTATGTTTATGCAAGTTATTCTGGAGGGATCTTTGGTGGAGGCAGAGTAGTAAGACATTTACCCACTTGACGCCTGGAATATAAGGTGACTCATGAACAAGATATACTCTGAATTCCGAGAATACTTAAGAGAATTTAGTATTTCCTTGAAAACAGAACTAGAATTGTCTTTATAATGCAAGCATTCTGAACTCAAGTAAATTTGTGTTACTGCAACAAATCTCTCTAATACATGAGCAAAATACATGCGTATGGAGAGTAAAGTGCTTGTTTAAGGTTGTTACCAGTGAAAGAACCTCTGAGTATTCAGTTGGTTTTGGTGGTGGTGGTGGTTTTCTTTTGTTTTGTTAAAGAGCAGTTAGAAGTACAGGTGGGGTTGGGAGGGGGGAAGGCAATGTTTGTTTTTTAGGATTAGATAAGACATTTGGTGGTTTGATTTGTTTATATCTGTTAAAGGCAGATGTTTGTTTTTGCTGTTGCCGCTAGTCTAGTCCAATAAAGCTTTGGAGAGGAGATCGTGTTTATTGGTATCTTTCCAAAATTTTTGAAAATATTTCTAATGTGCTTTTTCTTGTGGGTTATTATTGTGGAATTTCCTTATTTTTTGCCTGACCCAGTATGCATCTTAGAATGTAGTAATCTGAAGCTGCCTTTCCACCATGGTTCATTGCATATCTTCCATCATTTTGTTGGTGTCAATTGTCAGCTCTTCTGGAAGCTGGCTGCTGCTTTCTGCTGTAATTGCTCAGGTTCAGAACTCTCCTTGAGAAAAGACTGACTGTGAAGGCTTCCACAAACCCTTGCCTCTTGGAAAATAAGGGTAGAAGGAAAATACTGTGCTCATGTTAAAAATTTGTAATCATTTATGTGAGAACCTATTGCATGTCTGTGATTTGAAGCAAAGTCTCCCAGTATACTAGAGGAGTGATAGGTGTTTGAGAGCCTTTTGTTAAACCTGTAAAATAACCTTATTGGATGGGGTTGCTAAGTTTTGTGACCTTATTATGGGAGAATTGTTAGGTATTGACAGCTGACTTCTGGAAGACTCCACCACCTTGTGTCGAGTATGTATTTTTATATTATTCTTTATTGCTGCTTTTAGCTTTCCTTGTCACAAGTATAAATACTGGTCTTTACAGAAAGAAAACTTTTGTTTTCTGATGTGGCAACCCAGATAGCCTGGAGAAAGATACAGTGTGACACATAACCAATGCTTATAAGCAAAACCTCACTGTTGATACTGGGGAATTCCAGGAAGCAATGGGAGGGCAAATGAGCTTTAGTACTTGAGGGAAACCAGGGATTGACTGGGTGAGGAAATGGAGCAGTGGAAAGGAATTGAAATTGCTGGAGGAACCTTGATGAATGTGTCTCAGGCTGAGTTCCTAGGAATAAGAGTAAAGCAGCCAAAGGAGAGGCTTGCAAAGAAAATACTTGCTGGAAGAGAAAGGCCTAGTAGAAATGAACTAGACTTGATGTGACCCTGGTGGTATGATGCTTTAGAGTAAGGACCATTAATAAACCCCGAGTGGAATGTTGAGTCCTCTGCAAATAGCAAATATCTGGAAAAACCCATTAGCAAAATGGATTCTCGACTTAGTACGAAGCCTCTGTGTGGCCATTGCTGTCAGATTAAGGTGACACAAGACTGTTTAGTGGCCCTCACTATCTGATCCTGTGGATGAACCAGGAAGAGTCAGTGTAATTCAAGAAGATAAGATTTGCTTTGCTGCTGGTTTACAATGTCCAAAATGTTAAAGGTACTGAGAAGATCTTTTGTTTTTGGAGGCAAGCAGTCTAATGGCAGGCGATGTTCTGGGATCTAGTGATATCTCTGTATATGGATGTGTATATGTATGTAATTCCTATAGTGTTCTGAAGGGATTTCTGAGACATGGCATTCACTTGCTTTTAAACTTGTGGGATGTCTTTATATCACTTCTGTCAAACTGCAACAGGGATTAATTTTGGTCTTCAGGACCACAGGAATAAGACTGAGGTGTTAGGAAAGGTATTGGTGTCAGGAAAGGAGAACCCAGACTCACTTGAATGTCAAGTGTTTTGCAGATTCAGTGGGCATAGCTATTACCATGTTGACTTGCAGGATAGGCAGTAGTTATTAAAAAATCCCACAATGTTTGTGATGATTATTTGGAGCCATTATCCTCATTGCCATTTTTATGTAGATTTTGAAAATCATTTTGCCAAGCATTAGAATGAACAAATAGAAGAAGTTGTGGTAAAAGTTGATTTAAGATTTTTAATTTCAGTGCTTAGAATATTCCCTTTACGGCATGCCTTCTCATTTTTATATGATCAAATTAGTTGTTAATGCACGTAAGGCATGATCGTTAAATACAGGACCTCTATGGGGTTGTACGTGTATTTTACACCTTCATATGTTAGACCATTTCGGTAGCCCTTAAACTATGAAACGAAGGCTTTTATAAGGAGTGTGTGAAATTTGACAGACCAGCATTTTTCTGTCTTCACCTGTTTTAACTGACACTGAAGGCATCAACTTCCTTTGAGCATTTTGGTAGTATTTTATTCATGTTCATACTCTGGGGTGATGGAACAACCTAAAGTTTTTCTAAGACTTTTGTACGGTTTTGTTTTGAGTGATAGGATAGTCAATGTAAAAAGGGTATGACAAGGCTTGTTTTGATGAAAGTTTGTTTAATGACATTATATTATTTTTCTGCTGAAGTCCTTGTGTGGATGTCTGCTTGTAACCTGGAGCATGGCTTGTGGTTTGATCATCCTTTCATTATGCTGTTAGTGTTGCCAGCAGTCAGTGGAGGACTCTGCAGTGTGGTGGTAACTTTCTGAGTTTATCAGGTTTAGCTATGTTGGTTATTTACTGAAAGCTTATCCCTGTAGTTTGTGAAACTTTCACTAGAATGGTTTGACTCATTTTCTTGAAAAGTTTTTTGTTTAAATGTTGTCCCACGATCATTCAAGGATTTTTTGAATATTTTTTTTTCTTTTGGTAGCTAGTCTTAAGGAATAAATCTTGGAAGAATATGTTGTGGTTACCATAGAATAAGCTGATTTTCAGTTATAATGCAGAAATGTGATCCCTGTGTATCAAATATATAAAATTTTATGTTACTGCCTGAGCCTTGAAGTTCAGCTTTTTTTCTTTAGAAGAATATCTAGTTTTCTGATAACACTGTAGATAAAATTAGTTGTTCTTTAAAATTGAATTTCTGTCCACCAATAGTTGTGAATCTTTAGCAAGCCAAACCTTTTCTCATTACAGTCCTGTGTCACTTCACGTAAGTCATAGCTGTGGTGCATGGCTCAGTGCCGGGGGGGGGGGGGGGGGGGGGGGTGTTCTTTAAGAAAGGGTAGTACAGATATTCACACAAAGGCAGTATTTCAGCTGCACAGCTTGACTGCCAAGCACCACTTGAAAGAGCCATTCTGTTTAAGAGAGAAAATGTGGGAGGTTTGAAATATACAAATGGGATTTGGCTGTACGATTAGAAACTGCAGGTTCAAAGAAGACCAGCCAGTTCTGGTGCACTAAAATGGCACTCGTGAAAAAAGATGAAGAGACTAGATATTTTTAAAATGAGGTGAAGTGATAGAAAATTGTGGGAAGGATAAAGCCTTCGTGCAGTATGAGGAGGAAGAAAAAAGTAATTCTGTGTGTTGGAGCTGGATGAGATGTACAACAGCACTATTTAATCTCTCCCTTAGAAATACCTATTTTCAGATTAGTGTATGAACAGGGTGATGCTTGGCCATGTGCTTGAAGTGCTACTGGGTTTCTTTAGGAGGAGGATGCTAGTGCTTGTTACAGTGTAGGATTTGGGAAAAAACCCAAACAAACCACAGATCACCTTTGTTTTCTATAGCTAAGGGCATTTTTGCCTTCTTGAGGTATAAGGGAGGCTTTTGTCTAGAATGCTATTTAAGAATCTGGGGGGAGGGAGTAGGGAGTATCAATTACTGCTTCCAGGTATCATCTAGATTCACAAGAAATAGCTTTAACCTTTGCTTTACCTAGTGTGTGCATTTAGCTCATCTCTCCAGTTTTCCTCTTAATTTTGTTCGTAAATTGATGAATTATTTTTCTTAGAGGAAATTGCTTAAGAGTGTTAAGTTCCACTCTTAATTTCCAGATTTCTCATTAAAAAAGTATCTCCTTCATGATTTTTTAACAAATGGGTCATTTCAGTTGATTAGTGAGTTAAGTCACTAGTTGAAAAACTGGGTGCAGAAGACCAATAAGATGATGTCAGTTGAAAATGCAAACTTTTTTTTAATTCTTTGCTTCAGACAAGTAAGAAAGGGAAATCCCAGTGTACTTATGCAATTTAGGCCTTGGTAGATTTCCCCCCCTCCCCCTTTGAAATCTTACTGTGTACTTATTTTCCCAATATGATGGATCAGACCCTGTTGTCCTTGTTGAGCCTTTAGCCAAAAGACAAAATATTCCTGGAAGATAACTGTGCATTTGAGAGTGACTTGAGTCATGTTATATCCACTGTTTTCTGTGAAAGTATTGACATTCTTGCAGTATCAGGTGTTGAAGGCAAAAGACAAAATGGGAGGGTACTTTTGTTACTATGGTAACCATGAACTGGATTATTTTAGTTTCACAAAGGAGTTTTTTCAGTTGTCCCTCATAAGAAGTTGAAACAGACTGAGCAGATGAAGAACAATAGAATTTATTTGAATTTCATAGCTATATTTTACTGTTGCTGAAAAAGAAAAATAGCTTTTCTGATATACATCGATATTTAAAATACCTTCTTGTGTTCTGACTTTGTGGAGGTTTCTGTAGGTTTACAGTCTCTGTGGAAACTAAGATGAAATGGAGGGAGGATAAAAAAACCTGAACCTTTCTAAAATTCCTGAGCTTACATCAGTGATCAAGTTGTCTCAAAATCACTGTGCAAGGAGTAGCATTTAACAGCAGGTCTGAAGTGAGTTCCATAAAAATACAATCCAAATTTGTCATCAAAGCTTTTCAGATATATACATACTCTCTTGCTGTCATTTCAATACTTGCAGTTAGTTGGTCATGATAGGAGAGGAGCTGCATGGTTCTAAAAGAACTGCGTGGTTTTGGAATCCTTGTTTCTTACTTACAAAGAATGAATATGTCCAGCAGAAGTCTTACTAGACATCCTGCTGTATGGGTTCTTATAGGCCTTTTGCATAAATCTTCCTGCTCCTCTCACTAGTGTGGTTCGTATAATGGAGATGCTAATACCTCTTGATACTAAAATTTGCTCTAAGCAAGAGCGGAGAGTGTTTAAAATGCTGACGGGTTGTTTTTTTCAGTGGCATTAATGCTAGCAGTCTAGTAGCTGCTGTCAGCCATTAAGCTGCATTAATGGTAGAAAAAGAAGAAAATTTGGGAGCAAGTAGTAAAGCAAACCAGATACAGTATTGGAAGTTTGAGCAGATTAAAAAAATAAATGTGTGTGGTAATAATTGCAAAGGGGAAAATTACCAACACGAACACGGATGAAAACCTGCTTCACGTTGCACTGTTGGTTGTCACCCAATTTGAACCAAGTTATTGGATTGTTTGTCTAAATGGGAGGTTTAAAGTAAGAAATAGCTATTGATTTAGATTGGGGAAATGTGTGCTAACTAAAGAAAAGTAGAATACTTTCTAGTTGTATTGTTTATTTGTTTTCACTTCTAGAGTGGTGAGTCCAGGATGATCTTCCATTTTCATTATACTACATGGCCAGACTTTGGAGTTCCTGAATCCCCAGCTTCATTCCTGAACTTCCTGTTTAAAGTCAGAGAGTCTGGTTCACTAAGTCCTGAACATGGACCTGCAGTCATTCACTGCAGTGCAGGGATAGGACGTTCCGGCACGTTTTCATTAGTAGACACTTGTCTTGTTCTGGTAAGTGTTTGGTTGTTTTCTCTGTCACCCCTTTCCTTCTCCTGATGCCCTGCCTCCCTTCCCAATACGGGCTTTTTGGTCAGAAAGCTTTAAAAGCATTTAAGTTAATGACATGCCAGTGAAAACTTTAAGACATCGTACTTTTTTTTTCTATCACGTACTTTGACAGTTTAAAAACACAGCTCTTGAAACACATTTACAAATCCATCTTGAAGTACATTACACATTTTCAAAGCTTCCTGGAAAGTAAATAGTAAGCATTCTTTTCCTTTTATATAAGATATGCTTAGAAGAGGTTGAGTTGTTGGTTTTTTTAAAATGTGAGCTTAAAGTTAGGCTTGTGAATATATATTGAGACAACTGAATATGTAAGTCTTTTCTCTAAACATGGCATATCTTGCAGGTCTGACAGGCCCCTTTTCTTAAGGTTGCAGAAAATTGGTATCTGAACTAGGATGAGAACTTGGGCATGTGCCTGGATCTCCTGCTGTGTGTAATGGAGGATGGTGCAGAATTTCCCTACCTGTGCAGCTCTCTGGGAGGTGGGGCTTGGTAGCCAGTTGCAGTGCCACATGAATGAGTAGATTTTTTTTCTGTACTCGGTGAACTGCATCATCTATAATTGCTCATGACTTGAGTGAACTTTAAATGTTAAATAGTATTTAAAATATCTTTAAATTTTTGTTGGATTTTAAAGTCCAGACACAGACTTTTTCTCTCTGGCTGTGCTTTGTATAGAAATACAGCACAGGGTTAGGTGAAATAGGATTTCATTTAAATTATAAGACACTCGTCTTCTGGTTTGGTTAGGTCCTCTCAACTTACTTTTCATATTTTCTTCAGTTTTTCTTTTTTTTCTGCATTTTGGAAAACATAGGTGTACATTTTGATGCAAGTATACTTTAATATTGGAAGAATCAAAATGAATGTTGCAAGAAATGCAGATACGTGGTTAAAAACACCCCATGAATGCAGTGTGGGGACAAGTGTGTGCATTGCTTGGATTAGGGGCTCTGCTTTAAATAAGGAAACTTCTGCCACATTCAGTCATTCCGAATTGCTCTTCCATTCAGGAGCAGTGGGAAATACTGCTTTACGGTTCTGATTCTCGCAGTCCTATTTCAAAGTACAAATACATGCCTGAATAAAATAAAGCATATCTAAGTTTCTTAATTTTAAGACTTGGTATTAGGGTACTGATTTATTTTGTTAATACATGATCATTGATTTGTTCATAATAAGCTTTCATTAGATGGTTTGCTTTTTTCCTGTAAAAACAATTTAGAAATCATTTGAGATATTAATTTCATATATAAGTAATAGAAACATAGTATGAAGAAATTAATTTTTAGATTTAATTTTATGACTAATTTTTATTTATAGTTATTTTTTTTATGTTGTCTTCCTTTCAATAGCAATGACACTTTTGATGTAACTTTCTTTACAGATGGAAAAAAAAGACCCATTTTCTGTAGATATTAAGAAGGTATTACTGGATATGAGAAAATACCGTATGGGACTTATTCAGACTCCTGATCAACTAAGATTTTCATATATGGCTGTAATAGAAGGAGCAAAATTTATAATGGGGGATTCAACTATACAGGTAAATGTTTAGCTCGTGTATTTAAACATAAACAGTAGACTGCTAACAGTATTTAAAAATGAGCTCCAAACTGTATTAAAACATGTAACTTTGTGGGATTTAAATAATTTGCTGTTTTCAGTAGATGCCTAGAAGGTGTTAGAGGGTACCTGATCAGCGCCTTCTATCAGCTAAACTTCTAATCCTATGTATTTGTCCCCTCTTAGATAAAATATAAAAATAACTTGACTGTACAAATGTTTAAAAAAAAAAAAGGTTAAATCTATATCTTTAATACTTAAAAGCAAAAGTAATGCCCAGTATCATTTTGAAAAGATAGTAAGGATCTTTTTATGATTTCTTGAACTTTGCTATGTATTTTCCTGACAGTCATGTGTTACAGTTAGTAGAATCTAGCCAAATATAATGAGTTTTGGGGCAAACAGATTACCAAATCTCACTATTAGTGCGGCTTTCAGATGTAAGAGTAGCTACAGCTATTTTGAATGGCTTGGGCTAGGTGGAAGGGAGGACTGGGAGGAGAGGCTGCGAAACAGACTTAATTCTGCTTTCATATGCTAGGGCTTTTTTATTTTGTTGATTTCTTAAAATCGTGAATGAAGCAGATAAGCTAAAACACATTTCCTCTTTTCTGTGGTTCTGGTAGTTGTCAGATTTTTCTCTTTGACAAATGTTTCTTGACTTGCTATGTAAATAAAGAAATAATTTTGCACAATTACTAATCAACACCTAGGTAGTGTGCTGCTAGTCTGACACCTGTGCCACATGCTTAGAAGACTGCATGATTCATCATAACATTAACAGCAATTTAGCCTCCTTATTTTCTGGAAGCTGTTTCTGGTGGTATGATGGTATTCTTTCTAATAATTTTTGTGCTTTGTTTTTTAAAAAGCTGTGCTCCAAACTGTGAGCAGCTCTGGTTCCCGCACTTACCCATCTAGATCACAGGATTTCTTGTTTCTGTATACAAGGAAGCATTGTCAACTCAGAATATTGCTTGTCAGGTTCAAGTGTGTTATTTCTTCATACTAAGAGAATGCCTATGAAGGCACACGTCTCAGTTGTTCTTTTTTTCTTTTTCTTGTTATGATTGTTCAGATGATCTTTCTTAAACCAGTGCTTTCTGCAGTGCAGGCAGCTGTCCTGGTGCTTTTCTCTTACGGCCTTAGGGTCATATGCAGAAAATCAATTGGCAGTACTTAATAGGAGTATTTCTCCTTTCAAGGTCAGCTAGATCGTGTTTTTTTTCCCCGCGTATGGAACAGTTGTACTGTCCAGGGCGTGAGAGTACAGGTTTACTTCTCTCTGCTAGCAACTGGAGGTCATGAAGTCATTGAACGCTTCTCTAATATAACATTAACCAAACGTTCACCTCTGATGTCTCCACGGATCTCGGAAGTCAGTAAACTCTGCAGACAAACACAACGTATACTTGAAAACCTTTACTTGCTTACAGCTAGTGGCTGCAACTGCAGCGCCTGTGTGGGGGAGAGGAGTCTCTTCCCCTCGTTCAGCACCAGTAGGATTTCCACCCGTGACTGAAAGGAAGGATCAGGCACTCGCTGAGGTTGCCCTGAAGGCCTGCAGAGGTGTGTGGTTGGTGTGCCGCTGCATGGTGCTGTAGCTGAAACAATTACTTGCTTCCAATTATTTTACGGCACTGCACTATATAAAATGGCTGAGGTGGAACAAGATTGAAATATTCATTTCTGTAAAATTCCTTTGTAATAAAGATAAGTTAATATTGCTTCAACAACATAGTAGAATAACTTATCATCACTCTTTCAGAAAAATCTGTTGAAATGAGTGGTCTCTGGAAAACAAATTTGTGGCTTTGAAAGGACAAAGAAGGTTGAATTCCTTAGATCCGTAGATGTGCTTTGCAGACAGAGAACAAGAATGTTATAGTTTTGTACTGAAACTTGTAAATCCAAAAACTGTATCTGACATTCACCTGATGATGTCAACTGAACATCCTAACATGCCTTTCCGTTGTGTCCCTTCATTCCAAGAGGCAGTACAGGCCCTAAGTCTAGCTCCCCTGCACAGGCATTTTGGTTATAATTTAAGGACAATGGTAATCTTAAATCGCATTTCATCACTTCTTCATTTCTTCCAGCCATAATTTCACAAGATGCAGTATAGTACTTCAGTTCCCGAGATATGCTTTTGTCGTTCTTTTTGTAAAGTTGCAGGTACTGTCATAAAATGGCAAAGGTGATTTAGCAACACAACCCTCCGTGTCTGTCTGCTCCAAGCTGTACGTTATTTTACCAGTCCTGCCATTCACTTAGTCTTGTCATAGATGTTTAAACTTAAAATTACCAGCCATTTGATCTGTTGTTATTATATGTTTAAAATAGAATTCTTGGTAGGAAATTCCTTCTGTTTGACAAGAGTAGTAAAATTGTCTCTGGTTTCAGTTCTTCCTGTGTGGCTTATCACTCCAGATGAAATCAGTATTCATCCTTAGTCAGCAACTATGTCTTCCAAAAGGCCTTTTTCCATGACAATAAGAGGGAGCTGCTAAATGGATTTCCGTTTGTTAGTGGCTGTTTCTTTTTTGGGTTTTGTTTGTTTGTTTAAGACAAAACAAAGAAAACCCCTGACAGTGAAGTGTCTTGTGCATGAAGACTCCCTTTGTGAATTCCAGATCTATAGTGGAAGCTCCTCTGCAATGGAGGAGTTGGTTCATTGTTAAAGCTCGTTCTGCCAGCAGTTCATCTATAAGTAGCTGGGGTTTTTTGACATCACTTTCCAAGTTTGATATTTAGTTTAGACCGGCAGTCTTGAATTCATTCCACAGACGAGAATCTAACACTTACTTTGTGAAAGTCAATTTTCAGTTCATCTTCCTTATCATAGACATTTAAAAGTAGCTAATTTTTTTTCCCCCAAGGTATTCTGTATCTTTACAGGCTGGCTGATCTGTGTGAGGAAAGAACTGATTGGGTTTTTTTAGGGGCGGTTCTTTTCCTCCTTGTTACTTTTCTAGTTTCCTTCTACCTTTCTAGTCTAGAAATCCTTCAGACTATTGATCATTAGGACAGAGATCTAGCAAACCAGTTTTACTTCTGATCTTTCTTTTTTTTTTTTTTTTTTTTTATTCCTTCCATCTAATTTCAGATTACTTCTCAAAACAAGGTGAATATCTGTTTTATGATAGCAGTAGATCTCTGGGCTAATGGACCACTAGATGAAATAGTAGGTCATGACTTTGGCGTAAATAACCCTAGATTTTTTTCATTGGTGTTGCAAATTTTTCCAGTTCTCTCTTTTTAGGCAGTTCTTGCACGTAAGGTCCTACTGTGTTTTGGAGCCACGAAAGGTAACAGCACAGCGTAGGCCTGTAGAGAGTAGAGAGAGATGGAAAGTGCTGGACAGTGAAGGACTTCACAAGCCAAGTTCCTT
Source organism: Haliaeetus albicilla (assembly GCF_947461875.1). Taxonomy (NCBI): domain Eukaryota; kingdom Metazoa; phylum Chordata; class Aves; order Accipitriformes; family Accipitridae; genus Haliaeetus; species Haliaeetus albicilla. The sequence continues at coordinate 18,752,813 of NC_091485.1, forward strand.
CCTCATTGTGGAGCTACTGTGGACAGTACAAACCCCAAAGTTAGTGGCCTCATACCTTCACAGTAGCATCATCCTGGAGAAATATAAAAAGGGATCATTGTTGGAAAGGACGCATCTTCACCTAACCTTATTTCTTCATCAAGCAATTTTTTTTTTTTCCTAATAGTTCCTTTAATCTACTTCTTTGACTCTTTTGTTGGAAGACATCTTGGGCAAAGAGGGCCTTCAGTGTTAGGGGAGTGTTTGAAATATGTTCTCCTTGTTTGCAGAAACGGTGGAAGGAGCTTTCTAAGGAGGACCAAGCACCAAGTTCTGAGCAGTCTCCTCCGCACCCAAACAAAATAACCACAGAGAAGTACAATGGGAACAGCATAGGCCTGGAGAACAAAGATCAAATGGAGAAAATTAATACTGACCTATCCAATAAGGTTCAAGACATCACAGATGGAAACATTGAAAGGTAGGCAAGATTAAGAAACGATTTAGAAGGCAGATACACTCTCTTAAAAGGCTGAATGTATGCTTTTCTTATAAGAAACCTTCAATATCTTTCTTCAGTAGAGGAAAGGACAGGTGGTGTTTGACGGTCTTATTTAATTATTTCAAAAATACAACTTCAGTTATTCCTTGTGACTAAGTTTTATTGTTTAAAGGTCAAGAGAAGAAAAACAAATGTCTCTAATTGAAGCAGCTAAATGTCATGCTTGAAAGCATTTTCCTACAGGCTGTCTGTGAACTCTATTGGGCAGTGTGAACTAGGTCCTAAAAGTGCCCAATGTAATTTGATAGTGATTTTTAAATAGAATGCGAACTTCTGTTTGGAAAAATATATGATACCTCAAAAATACAAAGTCTTTATCACCTACCACTTTCTGTATGGTGATTGAAATCGTGTCATTGAAGCCATGTGTTACCCTTTGCTCCTGTTAAATCTACCACTGTGAATAGATTTCTGCGCTATAGCTGCGTCATGTGAATTTGTCTTTCTCTGTCAAGTTTGTCTGCCTCATGAGTACTAATGCCTCAGGTGTGAGCTGCTGTGTTGGGAATTACCATCTGAACTGCTGCTCCTTGAGGCGCTGTGTCACTCTGGCCTGCCTCCCCCCTCCCCGCCCCCCCCCCCCCCCCCCCCCCCCCCCCCGCGGGCAGCCAAACGTGGATCCATAGCCAGAGACCCAGACACCGGACTGGGGGCCGTGCAGTGCAGAGGAGGAGGAGGAGGCATGTCTGTCCCAAAGGGCTGCAGTCTGAGATGAGATGCTGCGGTTCAGTGTGGACTGACTGACATTCTGAAATAACAGATGTTGTGCTGAATGCCCCGATGAGTGTATCTTTCCATGTCTTTATGAGTGTTTTGAGGGAGAATGACAGTGGTTCTGTAGATGTTTGAAGGAGCCCCTCACAAGCAGGAGCGGGGCATGGGTGCGAGTGTGGTGTTTGTGTGCTACAGCTTGGACAACCAAAGCGGTTTTTTGTGTCAGAGTTACGCTTTCTTAGAGATTGTGAGGATACTCTTGGAGACAAGAATTACAAGGTGGCCCCGATAGTGTAACAACACACAACTGATTTTAAGCCTGTGTCTTTGATCAAGGTTTGGTTTACAGCCTAAGATGAGCAGCATTAAATCTGCATGCAGACGTAAGTAGGTTAGGATCAATATACCAGCGAGGCTAGCATGAACTCTGCAGTGGAGGCACGCGCTTAAATACTGTGAATGTTTGCACGTGGTACCTGACATTGCATATAAAAGCAGCTCCCGTGCAAAAAATATCTGCCACCAAGTGGGGCACTGACAGGGGTGAAAGACTAAGCTCGGATAATTAGTTCATTCTGTTCCCTGTTGAACATGTAGGTTGAGCACCACTTACATCTTTACATACGTCATTTACTTAATTCATGGGGCTTCACTGACCTGAAACTGTCCACATCAAGGTTGTTAAAAGAGAATAAAGATTGCTTGGTTTACATTTTATGTACTGCTGCCATATACTACTGGTGGGTTAACTATTGGGAGTGTGTTGGGAAGAGGTTTGTTTTAATATTTTAATGGCCTTTTTTCCTGTTCTACAATTTAAGATGTCCCTTTTTTTTTTTTATTTAAGTACTGTCCGAAAACGACTGCGAGAGGATAGAAAAGCTAACACAGCACAGAAGCTGCAGCAGATGAAGCAGAAGCTAAATGAGACTGAAAGAAAAAGAAAAAGGTGGTTATACTGGAAACCTATTCTCACTAAGATTGGGTTTGGCACACTGATTTTAGTTGGCGCTTATTCTTGCTGGAAAATGTATTTTCAAGAACATTCCTTGTAAGTAAAGAGTAAGCCTGTCTGCTCCAGCAGCTAATTTTGCTGCAAATAAATGACTAGGGGTGTGACTTAAAGCAGTAAACTCTCTACACCTGGAATGGGTACAGACCGTTACATACAATAGAGAAGTGATGTAAACTTGATCCTATGTCAACATCTCAGGACTTTCCACTGCAGGTACTTACAAAAGTGAACTGCTGCCCCCCAGCAAAGTTGATGGTTTTTGTTTCTATGAGCAGGTACAAACTTGCTCCAACTGTTTATACACTTTTTAAAATGGTGTTCTACCAGATCCTAAGCAAACCCTGAACCACAGAGGTTTAGCTACTGAAGGCTGTCTGGATTTAAATTTACATGCCTGACATAAGCAATAAACAGTGTTGTATCATTTACATTATTAATGCAAAGAAGTTATCCTTAAATGTGTGTAATGTGTAATGTACTAGTGACATGAACATAAACATTTTATATTCTTATGACCTAGGATAAATATATTTTATAATTGCATATTTAATCTTTTTGTAGTTCACTGTACTTTTAAAGCTCAGTTTGTACAAATTTCTGACCAAAAAGAATTTGATTTTGAAACTAAATGTAATTATAATTTGTGCATGACAATAATAGTGCAACCATTCCCCATATTTTGACTCTCCACTTTATGATATGAGCAGCTAGGGGTCTGAAGGAGCACTTACCAATTTCTACTCTGTTAATTTGCATTCCTTATTTATTTTTTTGTAGTTTTCATTATTTAAGTAAGGCTTGGAAATTTGATTTTTTTTTTATAAGGCTTTTGAGAACTTAGCCCCCACTGAAAAGCATACTGTTAAGTTGATTAATGTATTCAGAGTTCAACTACTGTTTGAAGGCCAACATTGTTAAAGTTCTGACATTCCATTAAATGTGAAACGTAATGTTTTGTGTGTCTATAGATTCTAATTGCTAGAAAGAATAAAAGTCATTCATTAGTAATAGGTGTAGAAAGCACATCAAAGGAAACTGTAGCTGGACTTCCAAAGGTGGTTGTAATAGAAAACAAATGTTGGTAGTGTTCTCCTGTACCCAGTATGTTCAGCTGCATGAGCCACTTCCGTAACTTTGCAAAGCCCAGAACTGCTTTGCAGGTTCCCCAGCACTGTATTAGAGAGGTATGACTTAAAACACTTAATGACTAGTATTTGAGGAATTCCTAGGCTACGGTCGCTTTAAAATTATTCAGCACTCCCTTTCCACTAGTTGGATGATAACACTTTCTAAATAGTATCGTATGTGGCTGTATGTAGCTTGCTGTCATTCAGGTTGAGACCTAATAATTTGTAGTATTGGACTGCACTTTGAAACCTGGATGTTATTTATTCAAGCATTGCCTTGCTGGCCAGCTTCAGAGAAGTTGTGTTTTCTCCCTCCATTTTCCTAGCCTGGTTGTTTTCTGTTGGGTATGGGGTTTGGGGGCTGGTTCTTTTCCCCCCCCCCCCCCCCCTTGTCTTTTTGTCAAGCGTGTCTTGGATTTACTACTGAAAAATACTAGAAGAGCTAGACAATGACTTTGCTCCTTATCCAAAGGAATTAACTTGAAAGGTTTCCAGTATGTTCAAGCTTAGTAGTAACATACCAGGCATGGGTCACAAATAGTCTGATGTTTACTACGCAAAGCTGAGTTGAGTTTACTCTTTGAAATTCTCATTTCACAATAGCTAATACTGTTTTGGACTACGCTGTTTATATAGTAAACAAATGCTTAAGGGTCCAGATATGGAAAACAAGTGTAGTTTCACACAGTTCTGAATTTGGGAAATTGTGTGTCAGTAAAACGAGACGGTTTGTCCTGTGGCATTACTGACCGACTGTACAGCTCTAATTTACTGACGGCTGTGACACAGTATAGGCAGGCAGCTTATGTATTTTAAGACATGTCACAATTTTTACAACCACAGTAACTCTTTTAGCCAACAAGAGGCTTGGCAAAAGATTCTTTTTCTTTAAATTAAGAAGACAGGTTTTTCAGTATCACGTGTAACTGACAGTAGGTGTAAATGTATGTGCCTTATAAAAGTTATTTTGGTTATGGAAAAAAACATGGAATGTAATTAGATGCTTTTGTAACATAAATACTCCAGATTTTATTCTGAATACTTAAAAGCAGCTAAGGAAAAAGTGCAGGCAAAATCTTGACTGAAATCACACTGTCATTTGTCGCCTTTCTGTTTGCATGAGAAAGATTTCCTGGGCCATCAGTATCCTACAGACACAGAGCTCTAACTGTGTCTTGTCAAGCTGTCACTTGGATTTTTTCCTGATTCCATCTTCTAAATGCTGGCTCTTTTGTTTTCTTGATCCTGAGCAGGCATTCCTCTTTTCTGGGTGGGACAGGGCGGGAGGGGGCCATTTTGCATCACCTCACACTCTGCTACCTTTTTGATGCAATAAAGCAGGACTTTCACTTTCAACAGCTGATCTGTAAAAAATTTGGTTTGGTTCTATGATTGGAAGTGTCTTGAGAGCCTTAACTGTTAATAATTTAAGGACCGCGAACCAATACAAGTCTTGGACAGAACTATTTTGTACAGCGAATTGACCGTGACAGTATGAGAATAGGAAGGGAAATACGAGATCTCTTGGTACATCCCAGGAGATAATTAGGATAAAACTCTTCTTTCTGGTCCGTCAGTAATCCTTAAAACCAAAATCTGGGGGAGGCTTGTTCTCCTTACTGCAAACTGAGCCCTTGTGACACTTGGTTATTCTGTGGGATTTAAACTTGCAGCGGTGTTGCACAACTTGGATGTTAAATAAGAACAAATACGGGCCAAAATGAAGAACTGTTGATCCCAGTGACCTGTATCATAGGAAATGCTTAAAGAAAGAGTGAAAATGAAGGGTGTGCCTTCTGACCACTCTCCAGCCTCCCTCCCCCCCCGCCTCAGTTTCTGGCAAGCTGCTGGCTGGTCCTGTGCTGCTTCTAAAATGCTGTTGCACTTGATTGAAAGTGTTACTGTGTTGGGTTTTCCCCACTGTCCTGGAAATATATCACTCAAAATATTGGATGCGTAGTGGGCTTCTCTGAATTTTGTTAAACAATGTGTGACTCTCAGATGAACACTTGTGTACAAATCATGCATGTTTTTACAAAAAAAAAAAAAAAGAATTGCTAGCAAACATTTGGACCTCCATTGCAAGGGGTTTGCAAACTTGGATTTAGTCCTTTAGGTTTTCTGTTTATGTTCTTGGTGCAGGGACAGCCTGCTTAGAGTGATGGTACATCTGTATTCTTCTTGAAGTGTATTAAGTAAAATAAGTGAATTCAGTGTGAAATAGTGATTTGAAAGAAAATTACAGGTTTATTTTACGGAAGTAAGATGTTGCAAGTGAAACAGCTTATTTTGTTAAACCTTGAATAAAATGGTTTACTGACATCAGTTTATATCCCACTGAGAAGGGAAGAGGTGTAAATGTGTATGCCCATATGTGTGATTAGATTGTGCAGGCAATTAAACAGCCTGGCAAGCTTTAAGTTTAACGAATGTTAAGCAAATTATTTAGTTTGCTGTTTGGCGTTATAGTTAAACCTGAGTCACTTGAGGACTGCACAAGAAACTAAATTAATGATGACAAAAGAGGAAGTCTTCTGCATGGCCAAGCAGCTTAAGTCAGAGGACGGGATTTGCAGAGTTGACATAACACACAGGAGTCTTCCTGGGCTTTTTTGTTTTCCCCCAGAGTTTTAGGTCAGTCTTTCATTTTTCTGTACAAAAAATAAATGCGTTCAAAATTGCACCTCTGTCTGAGTCTTTATTGAAATTGGAAGGATAAATACTTGGAGGAATTTTTTTAAAGTGTCTTAACTGATCAAAGAAGGCTGCTTTATGAATCAGTGTAGTGCTTGCAGATCTTGGAAGTGGTTTACTTGTAGTAGTACCTTTTAAGTACCAAGGCCTTTTTCTGTGTTCCTTGGAGTAGAGCCTTCCCTTGCCCCAGAACAAAATTTCCCGTGTGGGGATGTCTTCCTCACTAGGTGAAACCTTTGCCTAGAAACTCAGATTTCCATGCCGCTGTGCCAGGACTGGCCTACAAAGCCATGAGAGGGGATGTTAGTGTTTTGAGATGCAGCCTTCTGTAGTCCTGCTAAGGCCCAAGAGGACTTCTGCAGTGCTTGTGGTCAAACGCAGGAGTAAGTGGTTTGCTGGACTGAGACCTGTACTTGAAGCTCTCCAGCACGTACGTGCCTTATACTGTAACACGGAAATACCTTCTGAAAAGGCAACAGCTTTCCCAGGGTGCTTGCTGCAGGCAAACAGTAGTCGGTAGTTGCTACAGGGAATGCATGAGAAGTTGTTTGGTGGTTATAGTGAGTTGCAAACCCACTGTCTCTTCTTAGTTCTTTTCTTTTTTTTTTTTTTTTTCTCCCTACTGTGTACTGAATCGGTGACTTTCTTTTGCGTTGTATGTCACAGGCCGAGACTGACTGACACCTAAGCCTTCAAGACTTGTGAATATTCTGCAGCTATAAACTGCAAATTATTGACATGCAAAGCGAGACATGAACCCCTCTTCGGGAACAAAAAGTGAGGTCTGTTAAGTACCAAGAAGACCTCAGTTATCTGTTTACAGCGTAAACTGCACCGAGGGGACGAAGACCACCAGCAGCGTGCTACTTTGCAAAACAAAATCATTTGCCATCTTGTGTTTTTATAATGCCTGTATTAATGTAGAAAGATGTAAAAGAAATAAATTAGGAAATATTTTGTTTTGTACTGCCATTCTTATTGTATTTTTATACTTTTTGGCAGCATTAAATATTTTTTTAAATTGACAATATGCTGTTGTGTGCGCATTATGTTAGGGAGAAACTGTTAAGAGCTTGTTTTGCAGAAGAAGAAATGTTTCGCCTTAAGGTTTCCTGATATCCTGTCGTAACTGGAAAACATGCTTTACGCAAATATTTTCATTAATGCTAAGTATTGTAGTTTGAGCTAGGAGGAACTCTGGCACATGTCTTTTGTAATATACCACTAAGAATATTATTTTATTAATCTGACCAGTTGGTTTGGTAATCCTTCTCATGTTTGCTACAAAATATGCACAAAATGTCCAGAGACACTTTGTGAAGGGAATGTCTTTTGTTGTTGATGCTTTAAACGGAGGAAAGATGGGAAATGGGAGTGGGTGCTGAGGGCCAGGTGGAAAGCACACAGCAGCAACCGTGTCTTTAATTAAAAGGCTTTTGGATTGTGTCATCACAGTGTGTTGTATGTATAATATTTTACTTCACATCTCCTGTCGGTGTTCACCCTGACACAGTCTGAGCAGCTGGATTGGGAAGGGGTAAATGGAATACCACTCAAAGGAGGTCTTCTCATGGACTTAGCAGGGTTTCCAGCCCTCTACCTTCTGTAATGGAGCCCATCGAAATTCTGCACTCGATGAGGTTCTCTGACAGTTTCAGATAGACCTTAATTCACCAATACCCTCTATTTAATATGACTGTCTAGACTAGTATGTGGTGGGGTTTTATATATAATTTGTACTTTGCATATTTTTGTAACAAGTTTTTGTACAAATCATAACAGTTGCTGATAGCAGAGCATGGAAGAGGGGGGAGATCCAAGCCAGCTTAAGGCTATTTTTGCTAAAATAAGTAGCAACCAGAAATCATAAATTGGCTTGGAGGCTCAGTCACGAAAACAACTGTATTTAGTGTTGTGTTTAACTGGAAGGTGAAGCTGAATCAGAGGAGCCCCTAATGCCATTACTTGAGCCAAATACGTGCTTGATGCCATCTTGAAATCATCTAAATCACCAGTCTGGTTTGTCTGAATATTTTAATTTCTTTAGATGATGAGTACTGTTCCTAGCCGATGTTGGAGGAGAAAACATCACAACTTGACTCAGCTTTCATCTCCTTCATGTTGGTGCAGCTGCAAGGCCAGGAGCATTCATAATGAGAGACCAAGGTCTGCCAGACTATGGCAGTAAACCCTGCTGATTACAGGAGCAGAGCCTGTTTGTGCCACCGGGGACATCTTTGGGTACGGCTTTCAGCCACTCGTGCCTTTTTACCTTCAGCTATGATTTAAGTTTTCATTGTTTTTGTCCTCTGTGAATTTTGAGTAAGCATAAGGTGTGTGACAACAGGGAATGTGTACATGCTTCATTATTTTACCTGCTGCTATCAGAGATGACTATCAAATATGCAACTGATTTGGTTTATCTTGTGGGGTGTAGAGAGCTGAATGTACTTTGGCCCTTGTCGCACCGTGGACTCTTATAAACAAAATGCTGATTGCTTTTGGTTTTTAAGTGTTTTCCATCTACTGAGCTGCTGGACTAAATTTGATGTCAGGCTAACTTGATGAATAGGCAAAGGCGATAAAGATACAGTAGTTCCAAAACCAGAGCTTTGTTGGGTTTTATTGAGGGCTGCCTTGTGACGGCAGAAGTCTTAGCTCACTGGCCCAGGAACTTCTGACCTGTGCGCTGGTTCTGTTATTTCTACACAAGGCCACAGTTCTTTACTACTACTGGGAAAATGTATGTGAAATGGTGAAGGAAGGGGAGATGCTGCCTTCTGAGAGAAAGGACAATTGAGTGTCTAACTGCAGCCTTAAAAGAAAGGGGGTTGGAAGGAGAGACTTGCAGATTTTCAAATGAAAAACCTGTGATTTGCTGGCTGCCATTTCTTTTTTTCTTTCAATCGTCAAGAGAAATGTCACAGGGCTAGTCATCTTAACAGGAGGACAAAACTGCTGCCTTGTTCTCCAGCAAGGTTTTGGCATGCAGAAGGGTAGGCAGGCAAGGTGGGGGCAGCGGTTAGATTTGCGTGTCCCACGGGCAGGTGGTGGAAGCGGCAGGCTGGGGGGAAGCAGACCTGCACCAGCACCTGCCCTCGGGGGCGAGGGGCAGCCAAGGGCAGCTGCTGCCCATGCTGCAGTGGCACCTGGAGAAGCCACCTCCTTGTCCCGATAAAGACTGAAAGGTCCGGAAGAGCCAGAACCGGTACCTTTTCCACAGGCAGCAGGAAAGCCTTCAGGGTTTTCTCTTTCAGAAAATGGTCACAGTACTGAGTGCTCCCCTTTTTCCTTCTCCTTGAGGCTTTGCTCCGCTGGGCCTCTTGAGGAGGTACTTAGCATCTATGGCTCATTTAAGAAAAATATTGTGAGGCAAATGACACCCCCTTCATTGCTTTTGTCTGATCCTTCATTCCTTCAATACTTAATTTGTCCTCTTGCTACATATACACTTTATAGTAACTTTTTAAAAGTTACAAGGAATCCTTTAGTGCTTAAAAAAGCTCAGCCCTGTCTTTTTTCTCCTCTACTCCAGAGTATGTTTTGCTGGTCACAAGTATAAAAGTGTAAAGAAATTATCAGTTTGAATGCACTACTGTTCAAACACAGCTTCCTCAGTTTGGAAGAGCACAGGCTTTATCTTCCCCCCGACTCACCTGAGCATACCTTGCGCAGAATCCTCTTCCTGCCCTTTTCTGCTAACAACACAAGCTGTGCTGGTATTGTACTTGAAGAGGAACCCAAGAGGAATTGCTGCCAGTTTTGAAAGCTCATTATCGCTTCCCAGCGTTTTCTTGTACTTGGCGTTCTGCTCCATGTTAAGTTTCTGATGAAAAAAATAAGCTCTGTTGCTTTTTTCTTGCTTACAGCACTTGAAGAATAGCGTCAGTATATATTTATGTCTGCAAAACATGTTTCTATCTCACGACTTGCTCTATTCATCAGTTTTTAAACTCCAAGAAACTCCTTGCAATTGTGTCGTTTTGAAAATGTCTCCGATTGTGGCAAAGATGATGCCTGAAAGCAGCAGTCTAGCCTCTGTTATGATGGTTTTGGTTAAGTGCTTAGTAGTTGTAGTTGCAACATCAGATAGCAGATACCCCAATTCAGATCCTGATTTTTTTATTTTCAAATAACGAGCACTACTCTGGGGAATCTCACCTTTTTTTTGTGCCACAGGGTCTATTATTTTTCACAATATGTTAAAAAAAATAAACCACAAAGTTTGTGGCCTGTCTGGAATGGTCAAGTCTTCATCCTTACTATCAGCAAGTAGCTTATAACCCAAGATTTAGAACACACTTTTCTGCAGTATAGCGATCCGCTTGTGGACTGCTCCTTCCTAATTTTGAGAGTGCACTATGGAAGCATTTTTACAACCGTGAATCTCTGATAACAGTAAGCATCTTGCTGGTTAAGACCACCTGTCCAACCAACAATAACGTTGCCATACCTGCAAACTCCTAGCTGGAGGACGCCACAGTTTAACTCACGCTCATTCTGAGGATCTGTGCACTCCGGAGGGGGAGACTACAACACAATGCAGACATCGGGCAAACTCAGGGGATGAGAAGGTTGATGCAATTCTGAGCATGGAGTTCATCATAACTTTATAGAGAGTGTGGAGAATTTAGAAGAGCACCCAGTGATAAAATCATAAGAACTTTAAGCCTTTTAACTGCTTGCAAATACTAAATTTCATGCCTCATACTTTCTGTTAACAGCTGAAAAGAGATGCCAGTAGTGGAAAACTGCTTATGACCACCATGGATATAAAGGTCAGTCACTCCAATGAGTAAGAGCAGAGGGTAAGACCAAGAAATCTTAGTATAATTTTGTACTTTCCACTGCCTGTCTTTCTCACAAGTTGATTGCAAGATTTAGATGAAAAGGTTAAGAAGCTGTTAAAGACTATCTTAAGGGAAGGGGGGCAGGAAAGCCACCCTAGCTACTACTAGTTAACTACATGATGGTACTTTTAAGTTAAAATACACCCAAGGGCTAATTTCAGTTTTCTTAGGGATCTTGCCGTTATGTTACAATGGGGAGCTTATCCAACTTAAAAATTCTAGATTTAAAATTACTGTTAAGTAAGCTGAGGTGACCACGCACTTCCAAAAGATCAAAATGGAACATGTAGTTTTAACAAGTACCATTGTTGTGTAAGTACCATTACACAACTAGTGTCTCAGACTAAGCTTATAAAATACAGATAACAGACTGCCTGCTATCAGGGCAATGCTTTAATTCCTCTACATTTCAGAGCACTGTATTCACCCTCCAGTCAGTCTAAGAAGGCTCATCTACTTGGAAAGCTTTAGCGTCAGCATCTCTGCAGCCCTTGGAAGCAGAATGGAAATTACACAGTGGAAGTAGACCAGAAAAGATAGAACAGGCTGCTATATCACTTGCAGTCTCCCCAGCTGAAGCTACCACAACAGCATTGGGAAAGAAGGCAGAACTAGTCACTCCTGAGCTTTGCTTACATCACCAAGAAGGTTTTGAAAAAAAGCCAAGATCCACAGTTGACATGGAAGAGTAGGGTTTTATCTTCATAAGAAAAATTTATGCCTGCACGTCAATCTCGAGTTCTCAGCTACATTAAGAAGGTGCGCCATAGGCTTTTTCTTAGCAATAACACTTAACCAAAGAAAGAGGTTTTTTAAAAAATATTTTATTAGAAAAAATTTCAACCGAAGTTATTCACTAAACAACTGTACAAAACATATTTCTTTGGTCAATTTGTGAAAGTTACCTTAATTTCTTTAGCTACCCACATCTGTGAAAGAAATTTTTCTTAAATAAAGAATTTATGTACACAACAAATTAAGCTGCTGTTGCTTGGCAATGACTATGTAATCACCTTCTCAAGGGATGTTTGAGACTGCACGTGTGACTTACAGAAGAATTCAAAACTGATCAGAAGAGTGCAGGTGGAAGACCGTTGCCAAAAAGTAAGCGCCAAGAACTTGGTATTTTCCATTGTGAAGAAGTATCTGTGGAATTGTTGCTCTGCAACAAGAACAGAATAATTCTTTAGGTTTTAAATAATAATGATGTAATTCTATCTCTGGCACATGTTTTAACATAATGGGCAGCATTTCAAGTGTCAGTATCATTGTGGGTTGCTTTAGGGAAGAGTACTGGAAGATCCAACTTGATCAAACCTTGACGCAATTTCCCCCCCACACTTGTCAAACAAAGGGACTGGGGTTTAGGTTTGGCTTTTCAGGTGGGGAAATTCCCAGTGAGATTTTAAACCAAAACGTATTTTTAATTTGGCATATACTTGATGACCAAAGGCCAAAATGAACCCAAGCCATACATTTTTAACTTTTCTAAAATTCAGCTGAGTAACATTTTTCATGTGCTGAAGAAAAATGGAAATTACAGATAGGAAATATGAAAGCAAGAACTCTAGATCAAACAGCACTTACTTCGCTTTTAATTAGCTGGAGCCATTCATTAAGATAGTTAACAAGAGCAAATGCATCAGGGATGTTGTCCCCTTCTGAGCAGAATTTCAGAAGAACTGCCATTTGGATTCCTTTTGAACAGCTGCAACAAAAATGAGCAGGCATTTCTATTTCTTGTCTAAATCCAGAACACTTACATTTATGTATTAAGAGCAATAACAAACTGCATATGGCTTGTTACAAAAAACCAAACCCACACAAAAAGTAAAAATGTATGCGCATATATAGATTTTTTTTTTCCCCTCTCCAGACTTCCTTGCTTGCATTTTCACACTTAATGTTCTTTTTCTTAGTCTTGAATTTGTTCTTTGCTTTGTGAGGCAGGAATCCTCGGTCATGAAAGAGTTACTCAGGGCCTCTTTTACATACTTAGTTTGCATTTTTGTGCTAGTGGGGCATTTATACAGATCCTTTGATACAATCACTCCTTATCTTTCTGTGTATTTCAAACAGCAGTTTTGCACGCTGCATGTTACTACTTTACTCACAATATTCCCATTTTTTCATTTAGATATTAATATTATTATTTTTTTAAAGTTTTTTTTCCTAAAGTCCTGGGAGGTCTTTTCTTTTGCATTTGTATGCTGTTTCCATACCAAAGTCAGTACAAAGGTAAGCACGATATTAATAACTCCTGCTGTTGGATGCAACAGTTTGGACAGGTGCCAAAAACAATAGCTAAAAAAATAAAAGTTAATTTTCCACCTGACACTTAGAAACACCTTTTGCAGAGCTAACAAACACAGTTGTACCATAATGAGCGAGTACTACTATCCAAAATTTGAAACTCCGACATGCTTTCAGCACAACTTCTGATGCACACACCTTTTAACAAAACCCCCACATCTAATTGTTTGCTGGCCCTGAAATCTTAACTCTTTCTTAGTGCTCAGAATTTTTTTTTAACAACTGATGATGGAACTATTTGTCACAGGAAACAGTTTTAGTTAAAGTATCACAAGTATAGGAATTTTACTATTTACAAATTCTGGTTTGCATAAAATCAGATACCAGATTAATCACGATCTTAACTGTAAAGGCTTTATTATTTTCCTTTAGCCCACTCACTTATATTTTTATCATATTTTAACTTTATGATGCAGAATTCCCTCTTTTTTTCCCCTCTTAATTATGGGCTTGATCTGGAAGAAGTTCTATTCCTATAAAACCCTTCTCTATGAAAAGAGGGACCTTTCTTTTCCTACAACATAGTGGTTTAAAAGATAATTTTACACATGTACTAAAAAAAAAAGACTTCTGATACATTTCCGTGCTTGTCTTTGGGCAACTCACCTCTCAGTAAATAATAGTTTTGTGATGCCACCTCCAGGAATATGTAGAACTTTTTCTGTATCATTTATTCCAGGGTAAGCTGCTATTTTTTCCATTTCTTTCCAGCTTAGCTCCTGCATAAGGCCTCCAATTGCTTTCTCAAGATCAGGTGTAAGTAGGTAGCGTAGTGGTGTCCTAGAAACAAATCAAGAATACAGTCAGTCTGACAATAAAAGACACTACCAGTGTTATAACTCGTGACAGAAGGAAGCTGCAAGCATTGAGGACATCACACCTGCAATAAAGAATTGCATTGATATTCCCTTCCTCCTCAAATCAAAGTTTAAAAGTAGTCTGTGGCCTCAAAACAGTACAAACTACTCAACTTTCTGCCACAAATAGAACTAAGGTACCCTCTTTTTAGAGGCTCAAATGACTGGCAAGTACCAGATACATAAGCACATAAATTGGAGAACTGCTTATGGTTGTTAAAATGATTTACAAATAAAATGTGCTTTTTCTTCCTTCAGATAGGAGGTGATTAATTTAAGATTTGTTAGGGTAAACTTGGACTTCACCATGATATGGTATTTTTAATAAGCTCCCACTACAAATATATGCAGGCTTCAGTCAAGTCTAAGTGTTTTCTGAATGCACTACCTTCACTCTTTAGTCAATCTGCTATAAGAGGGTTACTCTGTGGTGCTGAGGCAAGGAGCGGGGGTGCACACACGTGCCTGTGTGTGTTAAATCACCACAACTTATGACTCCGACTACATCGAATAACGGTCAGTCCCTCTCATTTCATTCTGTGTTAGCTGGCCATTCTGCAACTGTATGCAAATATCACTGCTAACTCTATCTGGGACGTACATGGACCTAAACCTCCTATAAGGCCCTACACATTTATAGTCTGAGGATAACAATTGCTCTTTTGCAAAAACAATGATTTTTGTTTGTGTTAAATCACCAATTATGATGTCCTCAATCAGCCAGTAATGGTTGTTTTTTAAAGGGGTAATATCTAGTAAGAGTACATATAGTCTGAACCTTGCAGTTGCCTCTCAGCAAATAAGAATTGATAACTTCCTATAAAAAAAGAATGACAACTTACTATACTGAAGAAAACCTTCAAAATGCAGAACAATGAAGAAGAGATAAGAAACTAACCAATATTCTAATTAACTGTTAAAAATCTAATCTGTGATCTGTGTGTTAGGAGCTAATCCCTGACATTGCTTGCAGCCACAAGAAATTAAGAAGTTAAAACTGAGGCTCTGTTGCCTGACAGTGCAGGCCAAGTCCAATTTACTTACAGCTTACTATTTGCTCAGTGCTTTCGACAGTAGTCACTAACAAAGTTCAGAGACTAATCCTGTATAACATAATGTTTTAATAGGATATGAAGTATTTTATGATCTATGTACACAGCCAAGCAAAAGAACCCTGCCAGAAGTACTCAGTAGAGGGAAATATGTCAGTTTGTCAAAAAGAAGAGAAACATTAATTAGGTCTTTTAATGACACAAACATACCCAAGCAGTTGCTCATCATCGCGCTGGTATGCATGGCTGCTAGACAGAAGAACGATTCTGGCACATTTGCTACTTTTCACCCAAGAAAGCAATGTTTGACAGAATGGCCTGTACTTGTTCTTTATGCAAAGAAAGAAGAAAAAAAAAGTGAAAAATATATTGCGTCCTTAAAAAAAAGCCAAAAGCCAACAATACTAGGTGTTAAATATAATGTTTAGCAGTGATGTTAATTTTTCTTCATATCCATTTAGACTTCAGCTTCAGATATATTTTTAAAAAGCAGAGGACTGCTCTGGATGTTTAGTTAATCAAAACTACAAGTATAATGATAAAAATTATCATTAACACCATGTTAACAACAACAGTACCATCTGTTTTGTGTGCCATTAATACCAATGGAAAAAGCTTTATAGTAAGATGGGATGGTAGGATCACACAGTATTTTTTCACACTTTGAACTGCTAAAAACCGCAGCACAAAATTTTTTCTGGCATGGTATTCTGCTTATTTTAAATTACAGCCACTGTCCAGTTAATGAGTAATTCTAAATTCTTCATTTTTTACATAATGAATGCAGTTTAAATGAATATAGAACACTATGAAATAAGTAAATTGGAGTGACACTGAATATTAAGCTATTGCAATAGAAGAACCCACAAAAACAATAAATGTAGAGAAAAAAAAAAAAAGACAAAACCCAGACCATTTTGTATTTTCAAGACTGTTAATAACTAAAGATGTATTTACACTAAAATCTACCAATATAGGTGGGCTGTTATGGGGCTTGGAAAAAAAAACCAAACCCCAACCCTCAGTGAATGCAGAAGTCAGTTTTTGTCAGCTAAAACTGTATCAACTGCAGAAGTTGTTATAGCACAAAGCAGAAAAATATTTCTGCTAGGCCACTTAAAGTATTTGACAGCAGAACTATTCAAACTGAATAATGAAGTAAGAACAATCAATGAACATACCTACCTACCTTTATAAAAGGTGATCTGATCTGCAGAACTACAAGTTTCTTTGAAGGTAACGAATACACTACAAGAAGAAATAAATCAGTTTTGTAAGAAGAAAGCAAGAAAGAGATCTGGGTTTAGAAGTATCCAGATTTATCCAATTTACAAACTTCAGGATAGTAAACCTTTCAACTATCAATTCATATGGGAAAGCATGACACTATCCACAGCGTTAAAAATACGTAGTGTTGTGCATTGTCTTCACTGGACTTAATTTTGCTAAATTCAAAGGATTGAATGAAGAAAAATATATGAAGATCTGCCTCCTGTAATGATTCAGATAATCTCTTTATGCAGCTTTGCAAAGATTGACAGATTATTCTGAGATTTCCATGTTTTAAGAGGGAAAAAAAAAAAGAAATGCAATGATCAATGTAGGGAAAGAAACTAAGAATTTGAAGTGGGGACAGGGAGAAACACCACATAAGGAAAAAGGCAAACATAGGTGGAAAGGAAGGAAGAAGAGAGAATAAATATCCTTCCACACCAGAAATTCAGCTTGCATTCCAGTAGTTTACTGTAAGTATGTGCACACTGCATGTTGCTATGGCTTAAAACCACAGAGAGTTTTGGCTGCACTATAATATGGTTGAAATTCATCATTTCTTACTGGTTCCATATGTCAAACTTGTTATCCAAAATAACAATAGTAACAGTTTCCTCCGTGAAGCGTAAATACGTTCTTACCTGTAAGTTACTGAAGTGGTTATTACTGACCTTAGTTTAAACATTGTTCACATAAGCAAAATGTAACAACAACAAAAAAAGTAAATGTGACATTCTTACACCGTATGCAGCTTGCAAATGCATTCAGCGTTCAATACCCACCTTCAGCATTTATACTCAGCTCCATTGAATTTTCTTCTGCTGTTGCATATGGATTATTTCCAACCATTGGCACCAGGCAATCAGTGTAAAAGTAACCAACTTTAGTCATGTCAAGCGTGGAAATCACTAGATCTATTGCCAGTTGACCAACATTTCCCACTGACACTGCTGGCTGAAGTAACAGAAGTAACTGAATTACAGTGTGTTTTATGGACGATACAAGATGCTCTTCAAATAGTGAAAGCTTAAATTACTTAAATTCTGGTCAAACATAATTTCTAAAGTAATTTCTACTTCTTAACAGATTACTAATACAGGCATTGGTCCCTGTCCCACAAAAACATCCTGACCATTTCTGTGAATAATCCTGTCTCACTATAAACTTAAAGGCTTGGAAACTTGTCTCCTCCCTCTCTTTTTTTTGGATACAGAGTAGATAAGTGTCACTCTGATGACTAAGGCCGAGATTGGCAGGCCTGACGTGACACCTAATGGTAAAGTTAATATTACATATTAAACCTGTATATCTCAGCTTGGCTCATCTACAAGAGTAGACTGTTCTTCATCTTTTCAGGACAAAACCGCTAAGGGTCATCTTAGATTCATTTTATAGGAATTACCACCAGTTATCACCAATCGGGGCTGATACCGGCCTAATCTGATGGCACCAAAAATCAAGAGCTTGTGTCCTTCTACAGAAACTGCTACAGGAAGAAAACAGTAAAATTTTCGCTTGCTTCCCTGTAATTTATAGGCAAGTCTGTGTCTACGAATTGCTGCTGCCACCGGCTGCAGCAACACACCGAATTTGACGCTGATGAGCTCGCGGTGAAAGAGGACATAGCAGCACTGACAGAGCGTCATGACCAACCGGCTGGCATCCAGCAGCCAACTGTTACTCCCAGACACAGAAACCAGCCGAGGTCTATTTCCTCTGGCTAGGCAGCTGATGGGGAACGACTTCCCGTGCAGCCTGCAGAGTCATCGCGGGCCGCGCAGCCCTCACGCAAGGTGATAAGGCTACCTTTAAGTAATACCCTAAAGGGACCCACTGGCTTGACAGGAGCAAAAAACACGGGGGGGGCGGGGGGGTGAGGAGGGAGACGTTGACGGAAACGGGAGAGACCGCACCAAGCTTTGCTGGAAACGGCTCTGGGAAGGACGCCTGCAAATCCTCTCTCACTCAGCAAAACATCCGGCAGATGTACGCAACCGCCCGCCCGGCGCCTCTCCGCCTTCCGGCGGCCGAGCACCCAGGGCCGGCCCCCGGCCGGAGGAGAGAGAAAGACCAAAGCGCCCCGGCCCTCCTGCCCCACAGGCGCGGGCGAGCCGGGCAGACAAGCCCCTGCCCGCGCCGCACAGAACAGAGAGAAGCCCTCCGCGCCGGGGCCCCGAGAAGCGGCCTGCCCCTCTCGCCCGCTGCGGAGCGCCCCCGTTGGGGCAGCACCCCCTGAAGCCCACCGAGGGCGGGAGGGAGGGCGGGGTTAGCAGGAGCGCGACTTACCATGAGCAGAGTGAAGCCTTTAAAGTCGGAGCCGGCGGAGCCGCCGCCACGGCCGCAAGGAACAAACATGCCGGCCGCGAAAGAACGGCCGCTGCGCCGCTCTCCTCAGCGGGGCGGGCAGGAACGGCCGTCAGCGCCCGCCTCGCGCCGTCGTGGACGGCGGTTGGGGGCGGGGCCTCCCGCGCGGCGCGCCCCCGCTCCTCCGGCGGCGGGAAGCGTCGCGGTTCGTTCTCCTGCGCTGCCGCCATGTCGCTGCCGCCGGAGAAAGCCTCCGAGCTGAAGCAGATCATTCACCAGCAGCTGGTTAAGGTGGGGGCGTCTTCGCGGTGGAGCGACTTCTCCTGCCGGGGACGGAGGGGGGGGCTTTGCTCCCTCCCGCGTCGGCGCTGCGGACCCCGGCCCTTGGTGACAGTAGTGCCCGCTGAGGTGGCGGCAGGGTACGGCAGCCCGCTCGCTCCGCGCCCGCTCCCTCGCCCTGCTTTGTTTTTCCCACCACAGCCGCTCCAGATGGTTTCCAGGCGCCGTTTTGCCTTAGGGGCGTTTGCAGCCGTCCGCGCTCTCCTCTAATGGCTGCCTCGGCCCGCGGCCTTTTCCCCGCCGTCCACCGACCGCCTCCGCTTCTCGCCCTCCTCCCCTCGTTCCTGGGCTGCGGAGGGAGGGAGGGAGCCGAGGCCCCTGCCGTCCTGCCTCCCCCCGTTGCTGCTCTCTCACTCGGTGTCCCGTTCTGAGGAGACGGGGAGGGGACCTGGCGGGCTGAGCGGCGGCGTCAGCACCCCGAGGCTGGGGCTCTCTGAGCCGGGTTCCCTGGGCTGTGCCTTGAACTGAGGGGGAAGTAGATGGAATGCTTTAACTCGTGTATCGCCAGGTATTTCGGGTCCCAGCGGCTGCGTGGCCTTAACAGCCTTCCCGGCTGATCAGCAGCTTTACACATCCACGCAGTTTCACAGCTGAGGGGAAGGACAGAAATTGTGACTTCCCTTTGCGCGTAGGGGAAGCTTGCAATCGAGATTTACTACTTTGTGACTTACCTACAAGTATATAAAGGTGTACTTTTCCCCTTAAAAATTAAGAAACTATTATCAAAAGTTTGAATTTTGAGGGAGACGATAAATTAAAACAGTGAGCATTTTATAACAGATGGATTTGCGGACCTTTTTGTAAGGAGGGAGGTTCAAAGCAGGGGATGCTGCCAAAAGCAGTGAAAATGCTCATGTTTGGTATACTTGTGGTTTTTTTAACTGGTAGAGCTGCTTTGGTGAGATAGTGACTCATTTGATTAGTTCTGAAAAGATTAATATTTTGGTATAGTTATTTCTGTGTTCCTAGGAGAATACCTTTAGTCTTATAGAGTGACTGATTAGTCATAGCTTCTACAATATAAAGAGCTTGTATTTGTAGCATATAATGAATTTTCTTTTAGATGGATGTCCATGGCAGGATAAGAGAAGTTCTTGCTGAGACTATACGTGAAGAATTAGCACCTGAGCATCAGCAGTTATCCACAGAAGATCTGATAAAAGCCTTAAGACAACGAGGAATCATTGATGATGTTATGAAGGAACTTAAATTTGTAACTGTAAGTAGCTTCTGAAGAGTGAAAATGTTTTTGCTTATTCCTCTTACTGACTTGGTGTTTTGATAAAGCAAAACCTCGTTACTTCCAGAGGTTTGTTATGGCTTTACTGATTTGTGACATATTAGGAGCAGAACAGCTTAATGCATATGCTAAAATTGGTTTAATGATAATACTGCATTGAAAGTATTTGTTCAGTTTCGTAACATCTCAAGTACTAGGCGGGAGCATACCCAAGGAATGGCATTCAGTTGAAATGGAGGATTCTTTAATTTTTAGAAGAGTGCAGTAAGAGCACTGTGGCATCCCTTGGTGCATTAAAAGGTCTTAATTGTAATTCCAGGATGTGAATGAAAAGGAGAGGACTTCAGCTCCAAAACCATCAACACATTTTGTTGCCAGAGAACCACCAGTTTTGAAAAGAAGTATGTTGCTTGTTTATTTTAATATTTGGATCATAGTTTTGAGAGAAATTTGAAGTCTGTGATTTTTGAACTCTGAATGAGTAATCCAGTATGAACTGGCATAAAGGTGGATGTGTTTCCTGCTTGTCTACAGGAAGTAAATTCATGTAAGCAGCAGAAATTAGTGTCACATAAAATGTGACTTCTTAAAAAAATTAATTTATTTTACATTAAGATAACTTCCATAAATTTTAAAATCACTTTCTCCTAAGCATTTGTTTCAAAAAAGTTGGTTTTTTTTCTAGTCTCCTGTTAGTTAACGGATATTTAACATGCTTCCTAAGATCTGTTTGTAGTCTCTTCATTTTTATTGCTACGCTTTACAGCTAACATTGACCCAACACGGAGGTATCTTTACCTTCAGGTTTTGGGTGGAAAAGCTTTTCTGGAGCATCTTCAGGAACCGGAGCCTCTGCCTGGCCAAATCTCTTCTACCTTCACTCTGTGTTTACATTTTCGAAATCAGCGCTTCCGTTCTAAACCTGTACCCTGTGCCTGTGAGCCAGATTTTCATGATGGTTTTTTACTTGAAGTACACAAGGGTAGCCTAGGTAAGGAACATTGTGTGTTTAAAGCTGATGCTATTGGGTTTTTTTCTGACTTCAGAGTTATTGTGAAGTATGTTTGATATTATTTAGTGGCTTTCCTTCCTATTTTTTATCATGTTTTCCTAAGGAAACTGATTACTGTATTAAGTTACACCACTTGTAGATCTTTCTCTACTCTGGCTTCTTTTCCTTCTACTCCATTCTAAAATAATTTTTGAAGTTGACCGACTTTAACCATAATTGACAGTGAGATGATAGTCTCAGAGATGGTAAGAGATACTAAGGTGGCTGTGATTTTCATGAACTTTGTGCTGACAGGTGAATAAGGGAAATGTAAATTTGTCATCATATGGAAGGAAAAACTTCAGTGTAATTTCAGTTTGCCTACCAGTTGGCAAACACCTGCAGAAGAGTCAGTTATCCATAACCTGTATTACCATTCTTCTGTTGGTAGCCAAGGAACATGATAAGAGCTAAGTATGTTATGAAAAGGCTTCTGGATATTGTCTGAATTCTGTAGAAATCCAGGGTGGCTTATGGAATATCAGGGAACAGAGAGAAAGCCAGAGCTATTGTAGTTGGACTTTGGGAAGGGAGTGAATATAACACAAATTCAAAGAAAACCAGAATTTGTTAATTCTGCTTAGGCTCATGGAGCAGACCCTATATCATAGGATCAAGCTTAACTACAGAGAAAGTTGTTTCCTAAAAACTGATGTATAGTAAGCTGACCTGATGCATTCCAACTTAATAAAATAATATTTTTCAATTTCTTTTACTTAATGGTGCTTTAATATTCTTTATTTTCCTAAATGCTTGTTCCATTTTAATTTTTGTGCAGTGAACCAGTTACATTGGAGTACTCAACTATAGGAATCTTTTTATCTCCACTGTAAATCAACTGTAATCTTTCTGTAGCTCTGTCCTAGACTGAGTTTGATTTTAAGATGGGATCATTGCTTACACTTCTGTACATGAGATGTTTCTTAAAATGCTATGCATGCAATTAATGTAAATGCATAATTTTTTTTAATTTTGAGGAGGACTTGGGATGGTAATATTTTTTTGCTGTCTTATCTTGGTTGAATAATGGCAGGTGATGGAAGTAAAATGGTGGATGCAACCACTATGTTATCTATATGTGATCCAGTGCATATGGTTCTGATCAAAACAGACACATTTGGTGAGACAACGCTAGTAGCATCCTATTTCTTGGAGTGGCGATCTGTCTTGGCTGCAGAGAATGGCATAACAAACGTTGCTGTTGAACTCCTGGGTGTGGGTAAGGATAAATAGTAACACTGTAATGATGACTTGAGATATTGAGTACTGAGCTTGCTTATAAGCTTAAGGCAGTATTTATGGTGTAGTTTAATTTTAGTTCGACTCACAAATTACTATAAGGTATCATTAGAAAATGTGGAGGAGACTAATGGTCAGATTTTTCTGTTACCAAAGTACTAAAAATGTGTATTCCAGATCGTGCGTAGTAATGGCCCCCATGTCTGGGAACTCCCACTTCCCAGATCAACTCCCACTTGATTTTCTGCAAAATCTGGCTAAGTTATCAAAAACAAACCAACCAACCAAAAATCTACCAATTCATGGTTGTGACATGGATTTGATGGATGGACCACTCAGTGGATAAGGAATTGGCTGGATGGTCACGCTCAAAGAGTTGCGGTCAACGGCTCAATGTCCGAGTGGAGACCAGCAATGAGTGGTGTTCCTCAGGGGTCGGTATTGGGACCGGTGCTGTTTAACATCTTTGTTGGTGACATGGACAGCAGGATTGAGTGCAGCCTCAGCAAGTTTGCTGACAATGCCAAGCTATGTAGTGCAGTCGACATGCCGGAGGAGGGATGCCATCCAGAGGGACTTTGACAGACTTGAGAGGTGGGCCTGTGCAAACCTCCTGAAGTTCAACAAAGCCAAGTGCAAGGTCCTGCACCTGGGTCAGAGCAATCCCAAGCACAAATGCAGGCTGGGCGATATGAGTGGGTTGAGAGCAGCCCTGCAGAGAAGGACTTGGGGGTATTAGTGGATGAAAAACTGAATCTGAGCCAGCAATGTGTGCTCACAGCCCACAAAGCCAACTGTATCCTGGGCCACATCAAAAGAAGCGTGGCCAGCAGGTCGAGGGAGGTGATTTTGCCCCTCTGCTATGCTCTGGTGAGACCCCACCTGCAGTACTGTGTTCAGCTCTGGGGCCCCCAACATAAGAAGGACATGGACCTGCTCAAGGGAGTCCAGAGGAGGGCCACAGAAATGATCACGGGGCTGGAACACCTCCTGTGAGGACAGGCTGAGAGAGTTGGGGTTGTTGAGCCTGGAGAAGAGAAGGCTCTGGGGAGACCTTGTAGCAGCCTTCCAGTACCTAAAGGGGGCCTACAGGAAAGCTGGGGAGAGACTTTTTACAAGGGCATGTAGTGATGGGATGATGGGTAATGGCATTAACCTGAAAGAGAGTAGATTTAGATTAGATGTAAGGAAGAAGTTCTTAATTGTGAGGATGGTGAGGCGCTGGGACAGGTTGCCCAGAGAGGCTGTGGATGCCCCATCCCTGGTCTAGTGGAAGGTGTCCCTGCCTCTGGCAGGGGGGTTGGAACTAGGTGATCTTTAAGGTCCCTTCCAGCACAAACCATTCTATGATTCTGTTATCTCCAGGAATACATCAGAGCAGTGCACTAAAGAGAGTTTGTGTCCCTTTCATAGCAAACTAGCAACTGCTAGAGAAAGTGATCTCTGCTGTGCTGCCTTTTGTTCCAGTATCTGGAAGCATATTTTTTGACAGAAGGGCTGACGAGCTTTGTTTAGTTGCTTAGCAGGTAGTATATATGTGTATTTTTATCACTTGTCCCCACTCCGCTGAACTCCTAAGCTTTTAGGATATTACAATTTAGTGGATAAAGACTAGATCTAGGACTCAACCTGTCATGACTTGCTACGCTAGCTATCCCAGAGTTTGGTCAACTAGTAGCTGCTGAGTCATTTGAGTATTCTTTATTGCAGTTTCTCTACCTGTTAGGTAGGTGAGCAGTTCTTGATAGTTTCAAAAGAGTTAAATTATACCTTCAAAATATATTGGAGGTTGGATATACTATGTAAGTTATTCCTGATTGTCATCACTTCTGGCTGCTTTTTAGGGTGGGGTGAGGGGGTGTGATTTGGTGCAGTGTTTTATCCAGCAAATACAAATCTAGTAAGCTTATTTGCTAATGTGTTCATTAGCTTCATTTCCTTCTGAAAATGCTGGCATTGGCAAATCTTTAGTAAGCAATGTGGGTTTGGATAGTCTCTCAAATGAAGAGCTTTTTATGTGTAGTGACTTGGAAATGCGTAACAAATAAGTCGAG
This sequence comes from Haliaeetus albicilla, assembly GCF_947461875.1. NCBI lineage: Eukaryota > Metazoa > Chordata > Aves > Accipitriformes > Accipitridae > Haliaeetus > Haliaeetus albicilla. Next base: position 18,777,475 of record NC_091485.1, read on the forward strand.
TTTAATATTCAAATGGGTGATGGGAGGAGTTAAATCTAATTATCATTATCTTTTTTCCAAGTAATAAAGTATCAATCCAGTAAATCCGGTGCTTTTTCTCCTCTTCAAAAGTCTTGTCATTGTAAAAAAATGCATCAAGAACATCAAAGCATGCTGCCATCTCAGATAAATAGACAAACTACTATGTGTGGCTTCTGTTACTTGTATAATTTATAATCCTATCTCTCTGTTGTTTTGTAATGCTTCTTGTTCTTTAGGTAATACTAAATTTTTCAGCATTATGCAACAACATTATGTTTGTGGGGTTTTGTGGTTCGTTTGTTTGTTGTGTGGGGTTTTTTTTTGAAGTTGATTAATCTATCAAAAATCTGGGTCCTTCATAATAAACTGTTTCTTGGGAAAGATTAACTTCACTTATTTCTGACTACTTAAATTTGAGCTACATGCATGATCAGTGGAATAGGCACTTCTACAGTGTGTGAATCTCCTACTCTATTTTAGGTGCCTATTCTAGATGTTTCTAGAATGCCATTCATCTCATACATCCTGGTACTGGCTGCAAAGAGGGCCTTAGATCACTATCTCAGATCTAGAGGTCTGCTTTTTTGGCCAGATTATGGTTTCTTGGAGCCTCGTTTGAGTTTGAAATGTAAATAAAGATGCTTATTTTGCCTATATTTAAAGAAGTTTAGTTATTTTTTGTGATTAGATAGCCAACATATTTATTTTAACTATTTGCTCCTGTCTGGCTGAAATGTCCTAAGTAAACTGAATTTGAGAGAACTGATCAAAATTTATTTTGGTTCAAAGGTACAGAATCAAAGGTTTCTGTTGGTGTTTTAAATATCAGACTGGAAATGTATCCACAGCTTAATAAAACACTGTCTCCAGAAATAACTAATACTCAAGTAAGTAATTTCTGGGAGAGCTGACTTACTTTTTTATTGGGGGGAAGGGCGGGAGCGCAGTATAGAATTACTTGTAGATGTTGAGAGCTGTGGGTTTTTGAATGTTTGATACTTCTTTTTTTTTCTATTAAATTGAAATATAATTATGTTTTTTTGAACGACTTTGTTTATACTAAATATTATTTGAAATATTACTTTAGTCGTTTTTCTAATTACTTCTATCAAAACTTTAAGGAGAAAAATAAGAAAGATGCAATATGCCTAATTTTCTTCAGGTAGTGTGTGTTTTCTTGCTCTCTTTCCCATTTGAAACCATAATTTCAAGTCAGCTGTTCTGCCTGGAAAGCCAGTAGATGTTGGCCTGGAGGTGCACACAGATATTCTTCTGCACATCAAAAGCTGAGCAATCCTTCTGTACAGAAATGCATCACTTAAGATGAACACTACTTCAGTCAAGCTTGGTATATGAGCCTACAAACAAGAAATGTAACTTGAGGTTTTTGTTCACTGGATTTTCATTTAAAAATACTATTCTTCAGCATTTGTGCAGCACACTTTAAATATCAAGCTTTATTTTACATATGCCAGGATTTGGTGTTATTGTACTTACTGATTATGGGCTTTTTTTCCTGTTTAGAATTAACATGTATGTGATTAGTTATGTTTTTCTTACCTGCAGTTTGCTTTGGAACGTCAGAAAACAGCAGAAAAAGAACGGTTATTTCTTGTGTATGCTAAGCAATGGTGGAGAGAATACCTACAGATTAGGCCTACACACAATGTAAGGCTGGTAAAGATTTTTGCACAGGTTTGTAAATTTTATGAATAGACCAATCCTTTCTTTAAGTTATCTTTTTTATTTTTTGATATATTTTGAAGTGTATGTCTATATAGAATCTGTAGGGATTTATGATGTGGTTACATTCAGGTCAGGGCTACATGTGGTGTATCATGCAAAAAATGAAATTTGTAAGGACTAAACTTCTGTTTGTGTATTGAAGCTTAATAGCATGATGCAGACAGAAGGGTTGCTCCAACCACCTCTGATGTAGGAGGTGGTAAAGCCTGTTTAGTCTTTTCTGTGTATACTCACAAATGGCAAAGACTTATGTGATCTGTGCAAACTGTTTCAAACAAATTTTATACCAGATAAAACAGTTACAAAAGCAGACTTAGTAGATCTATTGGAACAGATCCACACAATATTCGAGCTCTGTGTGGTCTGTAAAACAATCTGTCTCGTTTATGTCACACAGTAGCTATGGACATAATTATTGTAGGCTAATAAACTACTGTCAGTTGCTCCTTGGAGGCTGTCCCTCAGTAAAAGGAGTGGTATGATCCTTGCATTTTTTGTGCTATGACTTTAGCCTGCATAGTGGCAATTTTCCTAGCAGAGATAATGTGCAGTAGCTTATTATCTCAAAGTAATATCCTGACGTGATCTGTGCCTACTCTTGCTCTTCAGTGAAGTAACAACTTCCATTCTGGCTGTACTGTGAGTGTTCAGTAGTGATGTGAACTTACAAATCCCAGCCAGCACGCTGAGCCCCTACCCAGTCACTCACTCACTCCACCCCAGCAGGATAGGGGAGGGAATAGAAGGGGCAAAAGCGAGATAAAACTCATGGGTTGAGATAAAGATGGCTTAATAAGTGAAGGAAAGAAAGAAAGGGGGGGGGGGGAAGTGATGCAAAGACAATCACTCACCACCTCCCACCAGAAGGCTGATGCCCAGCTAGTCTCCAAGCAGGAGCATGTTTAGAAGAAGTCAATTCTCCACCAGTTTTGTTGCTGAATGTGACACTGTATGGCACAGAACATCCCTTTGGTCAGTTCGGGTCAGCTGTCCTGGCTGTGTCCCCTCCCAGCCTTTTGCCCACCCTGAAACTACTCCGTGTAGGGGCCAAGTGAGAAACAGAGAAGTCACTGACACTGTGCAAGCACTGCTCAGGAACAGCTAAAACACTGGTGTGTTATCAACATTGTTTTGGTCACAAATATAAAACATGGCACTGTAGGGACTGCTCTCAAGAAAATTAACTCCATTCCAACCAGACCCCATACAAAGGCTTGTATGGGGTTTCAGGGCAGGGTATGTAGAGAAACATATAATTAAATAGGGAATTACGGAACTGGGAGTTTGGCTGGGGACATGAGGTAAAAATGGGACTTGTCCTAGTTTGAGAATAAAGCAACGCGTGAATTAATGGTATTCTACTTTCTGCACCCAGAAAGCTACAGTAGGGTTGGGAAGAAGGTTGGAGGGGGAAGGGTTTGTGGATGGGATCAGAGGACTAAGTTCTTTGTTACAGACCAGTATAGAAACTGGCAGCCCTCAGAATGCTATAGGAACTAGGCCCCCTGCTAGTACCTATAGAGAGTATATCTTGAGTCTCCCGCTGGCCGTAGCAAATGTTAGTAAAACTGCTCTTAATGGCCTTTCTCATTTCTGGGAAGAGAAATGAGATTATCGGAATTGTTTGATAATTTAGTTATCATCTAGTTTCATACGTGTAATGCAGAAGCATGCATTACGTATATAAAACTATATTAAATAATGAATCCTGCCTGTGATTTTTTTGATTGCTTTCAGGCTGTGAAATAATTTTCAACAGGATTCCAGTCAGCTTCAAATAAATGCTGCTTTTCTTATACCAGCTTGCTGGAAAAGCATGGCAAAACCTTAACGAGGGCAATATGTGATATAGTAAAAATATGAGACCATAATTTCCTGAAGCTGCAGAGATTTAAAAGGCTTTGATCCCTTTTTAAAATATATGAACATAAAAGTACCAATTTAGCCCAGTGAGGAAAAGAAGAGTTCTGTACTTCTTGAAATAGTTTTAATAGTTGGTAGTCATAGTATTTCCCTGCAGCATGTGATAAAATGGACCTTTTCCTAGTCATCTTATTTTTTTCATTTTTCCATGAAAATTCTTCATGTTATTACTCTCTTAATTTATAGAGATCTAGTTACTTCGTTGTGAGTAAATTTTAACTGCTTTTTGGTGTTACAACAAGAGGTAGAGTATTCAAATTCAGAAGCCAATAGACACCTTTTAAACTCTAAAATCTGCTGAGTGTTTAATGTTTTGGGGGGTTGTTTTGGGGGTTTCTTTTTGGTTTTGGGGTGTGTGTGTATTTGTTCTGGTTTGGTTTTTTGCTTGGTGATAATGTAAAAATTGATAGTGGGTGGAGCATGAACAGTTCCTCGCCCGTTTAAGAAAATGAATTGCAGCATGTGCTGTTCCAGGTGTTCAGATCTTTAGTCCAGAATCTCCTATGAGTGACAGAGCCAGCAGAAGAGTCTAGCTGTAATGTCTTTGAATGAGTTGCCTTAATGGCCTTGTGTCTTAATTCTAGAAGTATTTTTGTGTCTTAATGTTTTTGAGTGATGTTTATTTCAGGGAGAATAAATCCCATTGCAAAGAAGACAGTCTAAGTTATGATGAATTTTTTGTGATATTTGCATGGCTGGCAAATAACCATGTTTTATATGTTCAGGATGAAAATGGAGTAAACCGTCCAGTATGTTCATATATCAGACCACTTCGAGCAGGCCGGTTACTAGACACACCTAGACAAGCAGCACGATTTGTCAGTGTCCTGGGTTATGAAAGAGCTCCTGTCATCGGAGGAGGTGGTGGCAAACAAGAACAGTGGTGCACCCTTCTTGCTTTTTTATGTAGAAACCAGGTATGTGAAAATAGTCATTGTGTGACAGAACAGAGTTGGTATCGTATTCTAACTGAAGTCAGTAATTTAAAAGAGGCTGCAAATACATGGATTAAATCATATTTGGGGAATTCTGTTACAATAATTTAAGATCTTTTTAAAGAGAAACGTGTTAAATAGCAGACAAGAAGGCTTTGGAGCAGACTTTCTTTACTGCTATTGTTGGGGTCCCTTTGTCAATACATCTGTTTCACAGTGAGCTTGCTTTTCTTCATTTGCTTTTCTAAGATCCCATATAATTATTCAATGAATCCCTGCTAGTGTGCAGGACACTAGTTTAAATTCTGGACTAATCCAGGAACGGTTGAAAAAGTCTCTTTTGAAAAACTGGGTTTTTTAGATGGGCTAAAATATACTGACAGTCTTTACATTCCATTTGTGCAAGACAGGGATTTCCACTAAAAGTTTCAGCATAGTTCTTGGTGATCTGAAGGTTGTATCATAAAACTGTAATAAATAAAACAAATTGTAACTCATTCTGGATTATAGCTCTTCTGTTGTACCAATAAAAGTAATAGTGATCCCTTTTAATACTTCTTTGGAGTGGTCGGTGCTTTTCATTGCTACAGAGGTACTTCTGCATCCAAAAATAATCATCACTGATGTGTTTGTATTAAAAAGATGTGTTCTTGGCAGCAGGAGCTGTATCCCAAATTTTAGACCTCTATCAAAGACCACACAGAACAGGCATTAGCTGTTGTCTCTGAATATCACATCATGCATAGGTACCATATAAAGGCACCACTGGCTACCCACTGGCTTTCAGTTGGAGATGATGATAGCAACTTTGAGTTTGAGGACTGTTGTTTGGAGGCACACAGAAAGGGTGTCCTCCAAGGCGGAAGTGGAAAGCTGTATAGAAAATAGCTGAATTTAGCCCCTGAGACACCAGCTGGACCAGTATTACTTTTCTTGTGGAAAGTGGTATGATGTTATTAAATGAACATAGGTTCACTAAAAACTTGTTTAAATGTACTTTTCTGCATATTTCCCTTGTACATTCTGGTAGGGGAAGATTGTGTTATCTGTGTAACAAATAGATCAAAGAACACTGAATTTTACATTTTCAACATTCTAAGTAGTACTTGACTAAAGAGTCTTACTCTTCTGAATGCTGTGCTTTGTATTATGAAGGCTTCATTGTATGAGGATTTTTTGTTCCTTCTTTACAGCTAACATTTGTAAAGAACTTAAGAGACAAAGAATATTAGACATCACATTTGGAAATTGTTTTCTGTGAATTGTCAATGGTAGTGATGTATTTATGAAAGAAATGTTTTTCTGACTGAAGGGAAAAGCAGTACACATGACTCTCAGCTGGTTTATAGTTAGATCTGTGGGGGAGGTTGTTTTATCTTTGTTTAATTTCTGAACTGTGACAACACATCCAAGCGTGACAACACATTCAAGGCAGTGAAATAACAGTAGAATTACATTTTATTAAGTGACTAAATTTCCTAACTGTGAAAATACTGTGTAATTTCTAGTATTACGTCAGGTATTTGCCTTATATACGTTTTTATGTTTAATTAGAATATTGGTTTTGTCTTCATGGGTCAATAGATTCTGGTTTTGGATTGCTTGAAGGTATCTTTATAATCATAAGAAATGTTTTCCAGTATTAATCATACACTCTATTTGAATAAAAAATATAAATAGTCTATCATTAGAACATAGCAGTATTTTTAATGGATTTATTCTATCACAGAAAACTAAAACTTGTCAAGTTTAAATCTTAAAATCCTGACTTCTGATACGTGCTTTAGGTAAAGAGGAGGGAAACATGACACGTTAAATAATGGTTAGAGAAATATCACTGTTTTCTTTCTTAAAGATCTTATCCATGCCTGATACTCAAAACAACTTACTAATATTTACTGTCTAGGGTGACTGTGAAGATCATGCTAACCTTCTGTGCAGTCTTCTTCTTGGATTTGGATTGGAAGCCTTTGTGTGCGTTGGAACAAAAGCAAAAGGAGTCCCCCACACTTGGGTAATGACCTGTGGAACTGATGGAACAATTACTTTTTGGGAGAGCTTAACAGGACATAGGTGAGTAAAAGGAATATAAGAAAACTGAACAATGTATATTGGGGTTTGCATGGGATATTTTTGTTGATGTTTTTTTGCTTTTTATCTTCACACCCTATCATGTAACTGTCATGTAATCCAGGTGACTTTTGCCTTTGAATCTTTTTTTCTGTGTACTGCTTTTGTTTGGAAAATAACTGGTTCAGTGTGAGGTGAAATATTTCAACAGTTTGTAATACAGTTTTCAGTGGCTCTAATACCATATAGTAACTTTTTTGTCTTATGGCAGCTGGTAACTGTTTTGAGTCATGGCAGTTGGTTGCCATTGATGCTATCGCTGCTATCATTTGTAGAGGAGATGAAATCTGACATGATTGTTTAGGAACCCATATTTTTTTCCTTATTTCACCTGTGAAATCAGTGTTACATTACTTCTTTCCCCTGCAGGAATCTCTGCAAGTTCTCTGAGATTCTCTCTCGAGTCATTTTGGAAGGGCACACATAGTTGTTCGGTATTCCAAAGCTTCTGGAATCTGTTATATTCAGTGTTGAAAAGAAACAATTCTGGTTTGCCACTGTTTGTGTATCCTATGGTTAGCATTTGAAGATGTATTTCTCCAAATGTGATGAATGGCGGGGAAACTGTATGGGTATCTTGTTATAGTTGCAAACTTTAATTGCTGTTGAGTATCTGCTTGATTAATCAGCTTATTTTTCTAGATTTAAAGAAAAAAAAGTGATGCACTATTTCACTGTATGTTATGGCTCCAAAATGTGTTTAATTACTTTTCTGTAAATACATTAATGCCATTTTAGGGCGGGGGGGAAATGTTAACAAACTTAGCATATATTTTTAAAAGGAGGAATGGCGTATATCTGTCCCATCTAAATATTTTTACCTTCCCTTGAAATAAGGTGTATTAATAAGAAATTGAATGTTTTTGATTAGGTACATCCACAGACCTATCAACCCTGATGACCCTCCACTAGTTGAACAACCCAAGCCACTGTATCCTTACCGCACAATAGGTTGTATCTTCAACCACCAGAAGTTCTTTGGAAATTGTCAGCCCTCTGATGCTGTGGAGGTCTGCGTGTTTGACCTACATGATGAATCTAAATGGAAACCAATGAGTGGAGAAGCAATAAAATCTGTATGTTCCCCTGGAACAACATCTTCAGTTCCCCCTTTTCCTCCTCTGTGTGCTTCCACAATAGATGCTGCGGTAACAAGCAATGAGATAGAATTGCAGCTGAGAATATTGGTCTCTGAACACAGAAAGGTAATACTATTTAAAGATTGTCATTGATCTGTTGTGGTAATAAAGGTGCATGTTTTTACTGCATACTTGTTTTGGATAGCCATTTGTTAGTTCACATACTTGTATCTTTGCAACATGTTTTCCATCAGCTTTTGCAGAAATGCAGTATATGAAAAGTGAAATAACTGAGAAATTATTTGTAAAGGCTGTACTGAGCTAGTTCAGACATCATACTTACTATTTGCAGTGATGATTCATAGCCTTGTGTGTGGGCTCCTTCCCCCCACCCTGCCTTTGCCTCTCGTTCTAGGTCTGTGATCATCAGCTTACTGGCACCTGCAGGCTACCTATGAGTGGTCTGTAAAAGAGCTAGGAAGATCAGACCTGGTTGTTAGCGGGCTTTGCCTATCCTTTACAAATGTTTTTGGTCCTTAGATAAAAGCAGGCTTTCAGCTTTCATGATCTTACTCTGACTGCTTACAAAATCAGAAGGTGTTTCTAGAAGTTAGTTTCGTCCTTTATCAGGATTTTTACAAGACGTGTTGTGCCAGAAACGATTCTTCCTGTGCTGGATATGAAGGAGATGATATTTTAAATCCCCATTAGCTTTTGTCTGTTTTTAATGGGGTTTTTTGGTTGTTTTTGTTTTTATCTCCCCACACAATGCTCAACCTTTGGGGTGGCAAGTAATTCTCGGCGTATGAGTCTCATGCAATGTTGAATACATACGCAGTAGACTTTCCTGCTTCTTTGCGTTTGTGGGATGATAGGAGGAAGGTGCCATGTACATGTGTACGTGTTTTGGGGAGCTGTTGCGCATTGTTTTTTTCAGAAGTGGGTTTCCATGAGAGACATTAGAAAAATGAATCTTAGTTGATCTTTCCTGTATTTTTGCTGTGTATTTATGCACCGTCGTCTTACGTTTCATGCAGAGATACTGTAGCTAAAACATCTAGTTTTAACTCTGTTCATCTTGTTTTAGTCTAGTAATCTAACTTAATTTCTTGCTAAATGTTCGGTGTTTTATTGGTGGTGGTTGATTCTTCCAGTTGGTGTGTGTCAATATACAAATCTTATTGCTTCATGGGTTCCCTTCCATTAACTACAAATTAAAGATTTGTCATGGGTTTATTTGAATCTATACAGTATGCAAGCTTAGTCATATCCTAATGTTCATTCTGTGCAGTTGTCATCATTCTGTGACTTGCCTCACAGGATCTTGGCCTTTCCACTGTTTGGGATGACCATCTATCCTATCTGTTGTCACCAGCATTAGCAGCCTATGAGCTCGAACGTACAACAAGTATATCTGCAGGAAACGAAGAGTTTCAAGATGCTGTAAGAAGAGCGGTACCTGATGGCCACACTTTTAAAGGGTTTCCTATCCATTTTGTTTACAGAAATGCCAGGAGAGCATTTGCCACATGTCTTCGGTAGGTCTAAATGTAAAAATATATATATATATATTAAAACCAAATAGGAATACTTAATTATGAATTGCAGCTCGGTTATTTTTGATAATGACATTTAAAGAAGATGAATTTCCTTAAATTACAAGTGGAAGAAGAGTTGTGCGGTATACATAAGTGGTCATGGGGTGCAGAACTTTTATGTTACATTGGTGAGTTCAGTGATGATAGACTGCTCATGGGTTAAATTAAAGAATGAGGAGTTAATTTCTCTGCACTTGTTAAAAATGATCAGTAGTGGTCTTGTTTTCCTCCAAGGCAACAGCCCCTGCACTAGAGAGCAATATTATTATTTGTAATGACAGACTCATGGCACTCATTGTTATGTAAGCATTAGTCACACTTAAAAAAATTGCACGTATGTAATTGAAAATTTTAAAATTAGCTTAGTAATATGTGTTATTCTTGTTTTTCTTTTTGTCATATAGGTCTCCTTTTTGTGAAGAAATAATCTGTTGTAGGGGAGACCAAGTGCGCCTTGCAGTTCGTGTACGAGTGTTTGCATACCCTGAATCTGCATGTGCTGTTTGGATCATGTTTGCTTGTAAATACCGCTCTGTCCTTTGAAAAAAAAAAAAAAAACAAAACCAAAAACCAAAACCCAAAATCGTTCAGACCCTTAGATCTGCAAAATAATGTATGTGGGTATAAAATTATGCAATTAAAAACTAATATCGTATTTTATATAAATGCCACTGATTTTGAATACCACAGTGTGTGTATTGAAGAGGATTGTGTACACAGTAATGATTGTATTTATAAAGAGAATTTAGTCTTATTTTTAATAAAGGTTACTTCTAATAGTTACAGGAATGTGGGTCAAGTTACTAAAATGTGTGCATAAAATAACTAGCTTCTCTTCTGCAGTTCTGAAGTGGTGTGAGAATTCATTTAGAAAAAAGTCTGTTTTACCTCTCCAGGGTAAGAGACTCTTTTACCGCTCCTCTCCGTGTAGCATCCCAGGTGTACTTTGTGAGTAGCTGAGATCCAGAAATACTGAAGTTCAAGCATCTGTCATTTCCAACAACAAAACTTATTTCTGCCTCTCTTGGACCAAGCAATAGCTTCTACGTTCAGCTTCTAAGAACAGTTCAGTCAGGTATAGGTAATCTTGTTAATCTATGAATTTAATAATTTATGGATTTTTTTTTTTTTTTATATATATATATTTAAAACTAAGACTTGGATACCTGAACATGTAAATAGCTGTTCTGGGTTAGATAAAGTGGTTTAACCTGATGCCTTTTTCCTGACATCAGCTTAGGAAGTTTCTGAGGTAGAAGTTGTAGCTAGGCCATTTTGCTTAACAACCATTCATGATTTTGTCTTAATTCTGACGCTCAGATCCATACTCACTTATCCGTCTATGGTTTTTTTTTGTCTTAAAGCTGTGGATGATTATTTTGCTATGTGTCTTTTAGTTGTCATGCTTTGAGAAATGGCAAGCGATTGGACTTACTGAACTTCTCCATCCCATGCCTCTCATGGTTTCACCATGTGGACTCCAGCCATCTCTTTTTGAGGCTGAAGAATCCAAAACGATTTGATTTCTTGTCTAAAAGCCATTCCATATCTTTGATAGCCCACGTCTGCCTCCTTCTGTTCTACTTGTAAGAAAGATCCAACTCTTGGTGCTGGAGAAAAAAAACCCAACTAATCCTGTAGGAGCTTGCAACACATATAGCAAGAGCAAATGTTGGCATTTTGCACGTACGTTTCATCAGTGGTGTGGTAGTGTGATTCTTTTTCCAGAAGTGCTAAATACTGCCTACTGCAGCACTTGCGTTTTAGCTTCAAATTTCAGTAGTATGTTATGTACTTACTGGCCCTGCTGCTAACACGTTTCAGATGCTCTACACATCTGTTTTCCTGTTGTGTTTATACCTGAAAGACCAAAATGTATTCATTTGGCTGTTACACAGCGTACGGGACCCTGATCAAAGCTTCAGACAGTACTGTTTCTCCACTGATTCCATTATATCTAATATAATGTGGAAGGCTAGATCATATTGTATGGTGAATATTGCCAAAGTTAATAGCTTTATTTAAACACTAGCTGTATCTTATTTGCAGCCGTGTATGATACGCACGCGTATGTCGTGGCAAGAGATAAACAGCACCCGCGTTCAATACAGGGAAAAGTGAAATAGGAAGCGGGATCGCACGCGTTAGAGCGGGCGTTGCGTGGCCTCGCCAGCGTGTACGCCGCAGCCGTGTCAGTCGGTCTGTCAGACCAGGCCGGCACTAAGGGGAAATTTTTCATTTCCTTTTACGTGCGCTAGGTGAAACTGTAGAATACCGAAGGAAAAAAAATAACCAGCCCCACAGAGAAGTGTTTTTTGATGTGAGCTTTAGGGCACTTCGCCCCCACCCCAGGAGGCTGACTCCGTTGGCCTGTTCCCGGCCGGGGGAGAGGCTGCGCCCTCCCGGGGCCCGGGGGTGCCGAGGGGCGGGAACGCCAGCTCCCAGCTGCCGGGCAGACCACTCCCTTCTTGGCCCTTTCCAGCCGGTAGCTCCTTCGCCCGCCCTCAGCCTTTCCGCGTAGGCTCGGCGGCGGCCGCAGGCCCCGGGAGCGTTGCCGGGGGAAGCTTCGCGGCGCGGGGCGTTTGCCTCGCAAGGGCGGGCCGCGGAGCCAGGGCACGGCGGGGGTGACGCTCTTGCTCCGGAACGCGAGGCGTCCGCGCTGCAGAGAGATGGGGGCCGGTGCCGTCGTGCACCCGGTGCGGGAGGCGGGCGCCCTGCTCGCTGACCGGGGCTGTTTGCCTCGGGGGGGGCGTTACCAACGCTCGGCGCAGAAGCGCCGCCGCCCGCCCGGGGCGGTGAGGGAGGAACGCCGCAGCCTCTCCCGCCTCGGGGGCGCGCGCGGCAGGGGGCGGGCTTCTCGCACGGAGACGTCAGCGCTGCGGGCGGGCGGACCGACCGAGTCCCGCCTCCTCCAGTCCCGCCCGGCCGGGGCTGGCGGCGGCAGGGGGCGCTGCGGCGCCGGGCGGCGGCCGTTGGCGGCGGGGGCGGGCGAGGACGCCATTGCGTTGCTATGAGGCGTCTCCCCCCGCGGCGGTGGCAGCGGCGGGCGGCCCGGGCGCCGCTCCTCCCGCCGGCCGGCCTGCTGCCCGGGCCGGGCTGTCCGGCGGCCTGGTGGCACTAGCGGGGCGGGGAGGATGAGTGCGGCGGGACCGGGCGGCGGCAGCAGCAGCGGCAGCGGCAGCAGCGCAAGCAGCAGCAGCAGCAGCCGCCGCCGCGGCGGGGCCGGTCAGTGATCCGAGGAGCACCGCGGCGGAGGCAGGGCATGGCGCTGCCCGGGGAGCGCGGCGCGGAGCCCCAGCCCGGCGCCTCCCGCCCCTCCGCCGCCGAGGAGGAGGACGGCGGCGGCGGGCAGCCGGAGGCGCTCTCGCTGGAGGAGATCCTCCGGCTCTACAACCAGCCCATCAACGAGGAGCAGGCGTGGGCCGTGTGCTACCAGTGCTGCGGCTCGCTGCGGGCCCGCGCCCGCCGCGGCGAGACCCCCGCCGCCAGGCTGGGGGCGGCCGCCCACCTCCGCGTCTGGCGGGACGGCACCGTCACCCTGGAGCAGGGCGAGCCCCTCCGGCCGCCCCCGCCCGCCGCAGGTAAGGCCGGGCCCCGCCGCTGCCGCCGGCGGCCGCCCTCAGCCCCCGCACCCCCCGGGTACGGCCCGGCCCGGCCCGACGACGTTGGCAGCCGGGTGTCGGGTGCGGGCGGGCGCCCTTCTCCCTCAGCCTTTGTCCCTGGGCTGTGGCGGCCGGGAGGAGACGGGTCTCCTTCCCGCCGGAGGGTTGCGGTGAGCGAGCGCTCGGCTCCTCAGCCGCGGCGGGGCCGTGGGTGTCCCCGCACCATCTCGGTTTCCCGTGTGGAAAGGTAGAAACCTTTCGTCGCCTCGAAATTCATCGCCTGCCCGTGGGCACGGGGGAGGCGAGCGGGGGTTTAGCCTTGTATAATCGCTTCGTCTTTTGGTGCCTGATACTGTCTCATCCGCGCCTATAGCGCCTGCTTTTGGAGTTCCTTTGGCCGTGCTGCTCGCCCTGCGGTGTCTTTCAGAAGTAGTTCGGCGTCAAAAGGCACCTATTAGATCAGTTCTGAGGTGTGCCGGCGTTAAGTAAGCAAGCAAGCCTCGTCCGCCTACCGGGGGCTTAGCACCTGCCATCGGTTTCTTTAAAATACCCAGGAAAACGTGTTTTGCATTGCAGAGGAAAAGAAGGGCGCGCGTCTGTTTCTCGGCATTTCAAAGCTTCCGATTATGAACGCGGAGGGGAATATTTTTTTGTTGCAAGCAAAGCTTGATTTAGGAAAAGAAGCTAAGGCTAGGGAGCAGAGGGATGCAGTCAGTTGTCACACAGATGATGATGGCATTCCTCAGTATCAACCTAGTCCGCGTTCAACGTCACTGAATTATCCAGGAGGACAGAGGTTTCGCATTTTAAAGTTATGTGAAGCAGAAGGCAATGGGAAATTCACAATATGGGACTAAGTGAGCCCTCAGCCTTTAGAACAAGGATATTATGCCTGGTGTTACAGTTTCATGAAGGCTTTTAATAGAATGCCTGTCTGAAAAGTCTTTTGGCAGAAATGTGCAGTAACCCAGTTTGGAGCTATTGGTACATGCAAATATCAAAATATACTCAGTGGAAGAAGGGACATAATTTTGTTCCACAATTGGAATGAGTCTAATAATGACTTCCATTTCAATGTGATCTGATGTGCTTTTTTAATTATCTAAAAAAATAGGTTATTGTAACGTTAATAAAATGCCAGACCAACACCCAGAAGTTCCAGGAAAATACTTTCCTGACCAAGGCATCTGCACGTCACCAGAGCATTGAAGAGTTTGGTATTGCATATTGTGTGCTGCTTTTACTTACAGTGTTTTGAGATTATATCAGACTTCTTTTCTCTTTCTTACGGTAGGAAATATATTGATTTATTATGTATTTATTTCTTTTGTTGCTTTTGCCTTGCTATTTGTGGGCTTATTCTATTTCCTCTTACAGTACATCTTTAATGGCTCATAGGAAGACGTTGGATATATCTGGATATAAAGTTCAGGCCCCTCACTGACATCCAGCGTGTTTAGTTTATGCTAAAGCTGCATGCCACATCTGCATTAGTCTTTTAAAATGCTTTAGTTAACATGTGCTGACCTGTGTATGTTGATACTGTGTTTAAATCTTTTGATAGATGAGACCTTTTTCTTTTTTTTTTTTTATCTTCCAGCCCTGGCCATTTTTCTCTAATCCCTCCTTTTTTTTTTAAGCTTATTATTGTATGTATTATGTTGTATATCAGTTAACACCATGTATGTGTGCTTATTTCTTGAAAATCTTAGTGTGTGTGTGTGTATATATGTATTTGTATATAAAAGAAGATAACCAGTCTGCTAAGACCTCCCAGGAAAGCATGACAGGGGAGATAACCCAGGGAGAGTACCCCCTCCAGTGCATATAAATAGAAAAGGGGAGGAGGGGAGATTTCTGCCAGATGTCTTCTGTGATCCCACTTTTGCATCAGCCGCAGGCTGGTTGCAGCCTGGATTTGAAAGGAGGCAGTATTCCTTCTGGGGTCCTTTCCCTGCTGCCAGTCTTCCTCATCTCCCTAACTTTGAATAGACTTCTGGAATACAGGCAGTTGCTCAG
Source organism: Haliaeetus albicilla (assembly GCF_947461875.1). Taxonomy (NCBI): domain Eukaryota; kingdom Metazoa; phylum Chordata; class Aves; order Accipitriformes; family Accipitridae; genus Haliaeetus; species Haliaeetus albicilla. Next base: position 18,792,528 of record NC_091485.1, read on the forward strand.
CCTTCAAGCTTTCACAGAGGATTTTGTGTGTTCGTGGGAGTAACTGTCAACAACATGAAACAAAGGTGGTCCTAGTCAGTTGGCTTTTATTCTTCTTTGGTTTGTGGAACCTGTACCAGGTTTTCACTGGAAATTGTCATATGTGGGATACAGTGAATGCTTGTAATTCATGGTACTGAATATTGAAGAGTTGACAGTAGGCTTGCTTCTCTTTGGTATCTTTTGAACTGTCCCAGTTCTTTTCCTCACTGCTTACTGCAGTGTCCTTAGGTGATGATTAATGAGCTTTCTGAGCCAATTTCAGCTTGAGCCTCTTGAACGCATATTTATTCTTAGGCTCATGTATTCTCCTTAGTAGCAATGAGAGCTTAAGAAGAAACATTGCCCTGGCGCTATGACTTGGGGAGCAGTACATCGTAGTGTAGTCCCTGAAGCTGTCTGGCCATGTTAATTTTACTCTTGAGATACAAATTAAAGTTTTCTTAAAAAGAAGTACTGATTGTTTAGAAACTGATGGTACTTTTCCAAAGCCATTTCTTGTGAAGCAGTTTTCCAGTTAATGCGCAATACTTGAAATTCCAAGTAAAAATACATAGAAATTGAAGAAAATGCCCTTGAGATAGGAAACAAAGATGAGTTTCACTGGTACCGGGGCAGAATAACAACATTGGGGTTGAATCCCCATCCTTAACCAAAACCAGAGATTGACTCTCGGATCTTTCCAGTTTTATCTATGTGGTCTATTAATATTTGGTTATCTTGTTTAAAAAAAAAAAAAGTAAACAGTAAGGTTTTGGTTAAATAGAAGTAAAAAGATGAAGAATGAAAATGTCACTCGGTTGTTCATTTTCACATAAACATTGATACTACCTGAATCCCTGGCAAGATGAGGATCAGGAAGGATTCCTGCTAATTGTTTTCATGCCTTTGTATTTCAGAGAACTTAGGTTTAAATGCCTGTGTCAGGTGGTTTGTTAGAGCAATAGGGGTTCTGCAGGTTAACACTCTGAGCTGTAAAGCTATTTTGTTCTAGTGATAGATAAAAAAAAATATATATATAGCTGTAGGCTGGTATATAGGTTTGGATAATTTGCAGGAACAAATATTGGGTGTTAGTTTCTATTTTTGTATACAACAGAATCCTGTGTGGGCAAATAAAGGAGTCCCTGAAGAATGGTGTCTTTGGGCAGCGAACATTCGGGCTTTGTTCAGGATTGCGAAGAATGATGTGATCAGTCATGCCTGTCAGTGGGGCTTGGGCGAAGTCAGGAGCAAACACAGCCATGTCATAGAGTTTGCTTTAAAGACGCTCACGAAGTGATGTTTTCATGGTGTGATGCAAGCCTTACCATTTTGCCAGAACTGAAGTGAGTAAGAAATAAGCATCAATATGAAAAAAATGAAAAGCTTACTGTGGTCATCTTAGTATGAATCATTGTAACTGTCTGACATCTAAATACCACAGAAATGTGGGTTGCTTAGAAATACCCACGATGAAATTGGAGATACAAATGAATGTATTTTACCTAATGGGTGTTTTAGCCATCTCTTTGTTACTTACAATTTATATGAAATGAGCTAACAGTGGCATCTAGTAAAGTGCCAGATGCAATAAAAAATAACTTATGAACGAGCTAAAATGTTTGGTGTAAACATGTGGTTTGACTCCTCCAAGCTCTTTTCATACAGAACAGTGCTTACAAATGTTTTTATAAACTTGAAGCAATAACAAAGTGATAGATACAGGAGTAGAAAACCCGCACAAGAGCTGGCAATTGACCTCATGCCCAGTATTTAGCGGCAGCAGAAGGCCACAGGACACAGGAGGCTGTTTCATCAGGGTTGCCTCGTCACTTCGAGCCAGATAAGGGGCTCTCACTTCTCAGCATGCCGGCTGTGCTGCCTCCTTCCCACTGGACAGTTTTGGGAATGAGCAGGCTTGGAAAAACTGAGTTTTCCCCCCGCATGTTTTGTTAGTGCCAGATGCCTGACTTAGCAAAGACAGCCACTGATTTGGGGCATTGCTGAGCTCCTGAAGAGGAACGGCCATGAGGATCTCAGAAAGGGGCAAAGGCAGGTATTTGGAAAACCAAACCGTGCTGACTTCCAGTCGTGGGCTGTTGAGGGATGGCACGCACGTGGTGCTCCTCGGCCTTCCCTCTCCCTCCTGAGAGCTTGCCTCTGCGGATAGTGTCGGTGGCCCTTCTTTTGCCTTGTCCTCCAGCCCTAGAGGAGAAAGCACAGAGGGAAATTACTGCTGGTTTTATCAGAAGCAAGTACTATGCAGATTTCTCTCTTGGAAATCTGCCAGATGTTCAGTGGGAGGGCATAATGCATGGAGTATTCTGGCTTTGAATCAAAAAGATCACAGAAAAGTTGACTGCGCGGTGGCTTTCACGGTACTTGGAGGGCTCAGGGTGAGACACACTGGAGAGGAATAGCTTGCATTGTCTTGGTAGTTTTAATGAATTTCATGTCCTTCTTACACCCTTGTGTGCCCAGGTATTGGAAGGCAGTGTGGAGAAATACAGGATGAATAAATGCAAATTTAGCTTGTGTGCATCAAGACATTCTCATCTGTCAGTCTCTTGTGGAGCACCAAGGGAGAATATGCAGGATTTTTAGAGGAAAATGAATGTACTGACATTTTACTTCTAATTTTGTTGACCCTTTTGAAAGATAATGGATGGGAGTAGCCTTGCTTGCTGTTTGAATTTCAAAACAGGTGTTGCTATGAATACTGCTAAAATAAATAGTACCTCTAGAATTAAGACTTAATTATGCTCTGAATTCAGATTTTGTTCAAGAGTGTTCAGAAACATCTGTATTTAAAAATAGTAAAGTTTGATGTATTGAGCCACACCTTTTCCTGCAAGAGTTTTTAGATAGATAGATATCTATATATATCTATGTAGATATGTTAATATTGGAAGTCAAGGTAGGAAGAAAATGGCACTAGACAGCAGAGGAGCCTCGGTGAGTTGATGCTTTATCTCTGTTTGCTTGCGCTGCTGATCTGTGGAAGAGAGAAGGCTTAGGCCTTATTTATGCTAGGCTTTCTGCCATCAGTGTGGTTCCCAGTATGTAAGGGTGAACTGGAAGGCTTCCAGTCATGGCTTATGCTGATGCATCCTGTGCACTGGGGGTTATGTGGGCTCCCTGTGAATGTATGCAGATGGCTGGGGACCCTATTGCAGACAGCCCCAGGTGGAGAGGACAAAATAAGCAAAGATCCCAACATAACAAAATAATGTCTTTGGCTAAAAAAAAAAAAAAAGCCTATTCACAAAAGAAATGGAAGGAAGTTGCCAACAGTAATAGGTGACCTTGGTTACCTATGTTTGTATGCAGAAATGTTGAAGATTGTAAGTCGGCAGTGAAGGAATAAAGACTAATTTGGTGTTGTCTGAAATCTGCATTTCTTCCTAAGGAAAACTTAAGAGCAAAGAACTTTGGAGAATTGTGGGCTCCTGATGTTCATAACTACTTAAAGTAAAAGATAACACATTTGTAATGTAATGGAGGTTTTCATGACTAGTGCAGTAAAAATGTCGCTGTAGAAAGGAAAGTGGAATTGTAGCTGTCGTTGTTAAGAGTGATTGAAGAGTAGAGTGAGAAATGAGACATCTGCCATGAAGTTGCAGAGTTAATATGATGTATGATGTTCCTATGGGGCATCACTGGAGACAGAACAAAGATGCTTTTTAATAAATAAATAAAAGTAATGGGTAATGGAGTCCAGCTGCAGATGCTGGCTGGAGGTGACAGTTTACCCCACAGTACTGAGAGGTGATGGGTAGGACTGGGGTAGCATGAGAAGGGCTTTGAGGATGAAGATGGTAGCAGTGTATGATGTGACACAGAGAGAGAGAGAGAGAGCACGCGCACCTTTAAGAGGACGATTCAGAAAGCAAGATGTGATCAGAGCGACAGGCAGAGAAAATGACCCACAGCTGCAGCATTGTGAATGAGTCTGACCCCAGTGTGACTGCGTTTGCCAAATATGCAGTAGGTATGTTGCAGGTGACAAAGAGGATTAAAGGTACATAACATCCAGGATCTATGTAGGCAATGAACTTATCTTTATTAAAGTGGGGAAGCTTTTTCATAATGTCTGTTAAAAGGAAACTGGAGTGTTCACTCTTTGTTTCTGAATTAATTGATCACATTATAGCATCAGATCCGGTAAGGAGGCAAAATTAATATTGTTCTATTCCTGATAAAACCTTAAGCTAGCTTGCATGACATGCGCAACTATGAGTGTGTTATTGAATTTTATTACTGTGCACTTTAAGAGGAACAAAAGGAGATGAGTGAGTTTGTACAGTGTAAATACAAAACTGCAAAGACATAGCTGAGCTAGAGAAGAATTAAGAGAACTACTTTTTAATCTACTTGAGAGAGTTTATTAGCAGCTGGTGAAAGTTCTTAACAGATCTAACAGTGCTGTGTTATCAATATAGAAAAGCTGTGACCTGCTTGAAACTCTGGATCCATCAAACATAACGGCAGAAACTACTGGTGATTTCAATGGAGTCAGAATTCTGCCACAAGCACACATACTTGTTGAATGAGCAAGCGAGGGGATAGCTCCAGGAGAAATTAGAATATGATTAGAATAACAGAACTTTAAAAAAAAAAAAAAAATTGAGATGCGTGAACTCTGCCAATTCACACTTTTTGGGAAGGGTTGATGTCTGGACAGGCTAGAGGAAAACAAGTGTAGTATCTGTACTTAAGCATCTGTAGAAGAGACTGGCAGCTGTGAATAGAGCTCAGCAGACTTGGAGATGTGTATCTACTACAGTATTTATATCAGAATAACAAAAATTGGTGTGATCCCTTGGTAAGCTTACAGGTTTGCTAAAGAGGGAGAGCAGTAGAACATAGAAAGAATCATATGGTGACCAAAGCTGGTTTCCTTGTGCAGAGTAGAAATGGGGCAAGACAAAAAGTGACCATTTAACTGTGTCTTAAAGGTGGCCCTAGTATGGAGTTGTTAATTTGGAATTAAAGAATATTATTTTAAAATAATTTCTATTACAAAATTTAACTGGGTATTAACACCAAAGACCTCTTAGTCATTACCTTTGTTTTGTGCAATGTACAAGAGGATTGCTTATGACTGTAAAAATGAGGAGTAACTTCAGTGGCGTGTTGAATGGAGAAAGATGAAGGCATGAAAAAAGGTCGACACAGGGAAGGAAAGTCCTGGCTGCCTTTGGTCTAGTAACCTCTCGAAGAATTTTCCTTGTATTTTCTTACAAATTTCTCTCCCTTTCCTTTTTCCTCTCCTAAGTAGAAAAATTAGGCATACCGTTTCTAAATCATCAGTTGTAGGCTGATACAGAAATCATGAATCAGATCCAAAAAGCCACAAGCTGTAAAAACTCATCCCTATTCTTGTTGCCTTCTGATTATACAGTTTAAAGGAAGGGTATGTTGACTCTCAAAGCCTAAGTGTTTTACTTAAAAGCATGGGTCTCCGTGGTCACTGCTTTGAGGGGTCTCCAATTACCTCTCCTAATCCAGTCTGCTTCCTTCCACTTCCTTGTGTTCTTGCTCTTCTTGGCCTTTTTCCCTGCAGCCTAATGTCTCTTACTCCTAAGCTGTACTTTACCTCTATTTGTCTTTGTTGTTTCCACTTTTTTTCTGTTTCTTTTTATCATGCAAGATTTCCGTCCTCCTCTGTTTATCTTGTAATATCCATCTCTGCCAGAAATCTGTCAGTGTTTTCCTCTCCCTTCATTTAATTATGAATCCTGTTCTTTGCATATTCATCTCTTTTCCTTATGTTGCTTGGTTGCCTTTGCTTTCTTCATTCTTTCCCTTACCTTTTATTAGTATTAATCTTGACTCTTGTATTGGCAATCTTGTCAGATTTGGTAACTAATGCTCCAGTTCCTGCAATCAGATGATTAAATGCAAGTCTGAACTCCCCCCCCTCCTTTTTTTTTTTTTTAAAAGGAGTTCCTTATTCTCTTAAGGTCAGGGAAAAGCCTATTATTGTAGCTACAGTGCCTCTTGAAGACATAAATGCTAGAAAGCAAATACAAATTCAACTTAATTCGGGGGCCTGACTTAAGGCTATTCAATTTAAGGATCTTGAGTTAGTGACTCCTGTGTTCTCCTTTGCTCCCTTTCCTTCGATTAGCCCCTGTGTTCCTTCTTTGGCCACCTCTTCCACTGTCCTCCAGTATGTATGGGCAGTGGCTGTCTTTCCTGAAGGCAGCTTGAGTTCTGCTATCACAGAAATAGCAGCTTGATTTCACCCAAAACCTGCAGAAATGGGCTGTGGCATTTAATTAGAATATTAATCTTTAACACAAAATGAGTTTCAAGTTTGTTGCCAATGCGTACATCAGCTACACTGTTGCCTGAAAATCAGTGCTAATAATTTCAATTCTGCAAGAAGCTGTCTTGAAGCAAATGCTTTTGGATCTATGCAGAGGAATCTGAGACACTAGAGGAAGGCTAGGAGGATGCTCTGAGGCTCTGAGCCGCAGGGCTCTTAGAGAAGCTGGTTATAGCTGAAACAGCGGCCGTGTGATTGTGGTGTCATATCACTAACGTCAACTTCGTAGCTTAATTTTTCTTCGGATAGTGGAGTGCAAATGGTTTTGCACATCCTGCATGGTTTCTTACGTATATCCTGTGTCAGTCCATTTTAACATACTGAATTATCTATTTTGCTGTTAAAATTCAGACTTAAATGTGTGGTTCTTACTATTGGCAGCAGTATGCTGCTATTTGTTTTTAAATCTGTGAAGACCCTTTCTAACTGTGACCTGTTAATCCTTGGACGGCAGGGAAATTGTGCTTCAGTGAAGCAGGGGCTATACGTATATTGAGTATAGTCTTTTTTTAAAAGCATTCTGAAAGATTTTGTGAAAAGAATTTTTTTTTCCAGTCTAAATAGCAGCCTGAAGCTCCTGCCTTGAGGGATGAGTCGGCATGCCCTAATGCTTGATGAAAGTTTGCCATGACTCCTCTTGTTGAGGAGGTTGGGGTTTCGTCTTTTTTTGATGGCAAATATGTCTCTTTGAAGCCTGTTTTCAGAGATACAGGAAACCTCCATTTAAGTATTTTTCTTTCTTTCTTGCAAAAACTGTTCATTTTTTGTATTTCAACAATTTATGAGAGAAAAACCATATGATCTTCCAAACCGTAGCTTGTTTATAAATTGAAGTTGACAGTTAAAAGTTATGCTGTTTACTAGTAATGAATGCATTAGTCACTATTTGAAAGCTGCCATGGAAAAAATAACTGTTGAATCTTTTCTGGCAGTAAGAGTGGTGAAAATGCTACACAGATTAGTATCTAGTTGAATGGTTGTGAAGTCTGGAGAAGTCTGCATCTATGTGAAGAAGCTTTTAAGTCTTCACCTATTTACCAGATAAGCACTTAATACTGCGTGCAGACAGAGACTATTCTATGACTTCTTACATGGAATTTTTTTTTTCTACTGGTGCAAATCAAGAAAGTGTGACCCTTAGGCTATGTTTAAGAGGTTCTGCTTTTTCAGTCGTGTCAGCTGAAGAGAGAAGAAATTTCTACTCCCAGCCAGTATAAGTAAAGCCAGTATAAGTAAATTGGCTTGCGTGGGCCATACGAAAGCAAATTCATTTCAGTCTTGATAGATGCAAGTAAGTGCATGTTTCTTGGGTTGATACTGTTAATGCTGGTCTCTTCAGAAATGTAGGAAGTTCCTGACCGGGGCGGAAGGTCCATAAGTCACTGCAAACAGCTCAGGGAAATCTGTGAAGTGTATAGCTGGACTCAAGGTACAGAGGCATATGGAATGGTATGGTGAATAATTACCATAATGCAGTATATATTAAAACATTGTAAGTCAATTAGCAGTTTGCAGCTGTCTGGAGTACTGTCTGCAGTGCATTTGAGCTGGTGTGAGACTTAAACTACTTGTACTCCTCGTTTCTTCCCCAGCACATGGAATCATGACAATACTATTGTTTTTGAAAATGCTGGTATAAATGGGAGTAAAGAATCCAGTTTAAGAGGTTTGCTATATTTTTATATTAAAACAAAAAATTAATTATGATTTGCTCGGAAAGCAGTAGTAAATTTTGATAGCGCCATATATGAAATAAGGAAAGTTTCCAGAGTTTGAGTGCTTTTCCTTGAACAGCTTTCGTGGAAGTTTGTCAAAGAACATCTATCAAAGGGGCTGCGATATAAGCTTCTTGCTATTCCTTTCAGAAAACCAGATTTTGCTTTACTTATTTTGGTCTGGGCTAATTTATTTGGTTTTGTGCTTCAGGACTTGGTTAGGACTTCTATTAAAAGGATCTTTGTAGGATCTCAGCATTGCTATGAGGTGTAGCAATGAGTCTGTGCTATGAGAGGTTCTAGTAGATAGTTTGATTCCTGTTCTGTTAGACTATAGGAGGTACAAGTCAAGATATTTTAAATGATCAGGGATTGCAAACATTTGTGGCCTTCTGTATGCTATTGCACCATTACAGGTTTAAAATTACTACTTTTTTTTCTGAAGTAGTAATAAAAAAAAAGTACTTTTTTTTCCCCAAAAAGGCAGCATATTTCCCTCCCCCCCCCGACTACATTTGTGTGAATTAGTCGTGTATCATCTTGTATCATGGAGATTGTTTTGCTCATCCATCATTTGAGTTTCACGGAAGTAGCCCCTAATATTCATAAATCTGCTAAAATTGTAGGAGTATTTAAAAAAAGTTCTCAGTAAATTTCTTCCATTTAGAATTTATAACAACAACATGAATGTTACCATTTTAAACACAAAAAAATCTCTTATATGGATCTTGAAGTGAATCAACGAGAATCACCACTCCTTTTGAAACGATGATGTGTGATGCAAAAGCTGCCTTTTTAAGTCCCTCTTCTGTTCTTCATTTTGAAGTCAGACACCAGTGCTAAATGTTCAGCTTGCATTGGCAACAGTTCAAAATGAAGGTAAACAACTTTCACTCTGTTAGGTGGATGTTCCCTATTCATTCAAGATGTGCTTAACCTTCAGTTTCAAAGGGAAGGTGGCCAGTTCAACATGAAAAATTAATCTTTTTTCTATGCAGATGACTCTTCCCTAGTACCAACAGTTTTGCATGCTGTTCAGATTTAATATACAAAGTCAGCGTGATCACTTCTGTGAGCGAACATTATGCTAACCAGTTGGTTGAGCTTCCTTGGGCTTGCCAGGCAATCTGATAAAACAGTCCTTCCAGTTATGGCTACAAGTTGCAGGCTTTTCCTAACTACTGCAGTAAATCCTCTGGCCACGCTGGGTGGTGTTCAGCAACCATCATCACCTGTAGCGTACGCTCAGTCAAGCAAACTCATGCCGTTCTAGTTTTTGAGTATGTGGGGACTCAGAATCCTGTCACGTGTATCCTAGGGTGAGTGCCGTTAGGCTCAAAGTGGCAAATTTTAAACTAGCAGTGCAGGTGCAATGCAGCCAAAAAGCAAAGACAAAAAGACTAAAATTCAATATCTGTGTGTTTTGAAATTAAAGTTTTGGGTAGTTCCCCTTTGAAGTGGATATATTTCTGTGGAATACTTGACTTTCTTGAATAATCATTTTTCCAATAGAAAATCTTCCTGTCACATTACTTCACCCTACTTTGATATGAATTATTAATACGAAATGATAAATTTGCTGCTGTTAGTAAAATGGTACCTTCCTAATATGCTGTGAAATTTCAGTCTTATTTTTTGTAAGCTGTCAAGCTACTTACATTTTTATACCAAAGTGTTTTGTCTTTGAGAAAATTGAGATTTCAATTCAATGAAACAATTCAGAAACTTATTTTTTCTGTATTGTATGAATTCCAAAGTGATGTTTCTGAACTTGGAGGAAATGCAAAAATTGACAAGAGGGACTTACAAAAATATTACAGTAATATTTCAACTTTAATTTGCTTGAACTTTGTGGTGGTGTTGAACTCTTTGATATGCCAGAAGTATCAGATGAATCAGTGGCTTTTCCCAGGTTTATGAATTAATGTTGTTTTTTATCTTGAAATAATTATTTGCTGCTGCTTAATTTAAGCCAACATGTTTTCATGTTCCCTCCATGGCCAAGCATCAGTCATACAGTTTAAATAATGAAGCCAGGCATTAAAGACACATCTTTTTAAAAGGGAGTATAGTGAAGAATCCAAATAAAAAGGGCAGGGCCTTCTTGTTGTTAGTTGTGATGCATTTGTAATGGAATCATTATTGAAATGTGTGATTAAAGTAAGGCAAAGAATACTTGACAATTACTCAAAAAAAAAAAAAGTGACTTGAGTTTTTAGTTTTATTTTTCCTTCATCTTTTACTTAATCTGAAAACTTTTTTCTTTTCCAATTACAGATAAATCAGGCCGTTTACACTGCACAGAAATGGAGGTAAGAGAAGTATTTTGTGTTCTCTGCTAGTGCTTATTTAGCTCAGCTGGCTTTCATTAACTTATAGTATAAATGTGGCACATTTGTAGTGTGGAGTTATCATTGCAAAGTTGTCCTGTGAAGTGTGTGTTGTGTTTATGACTTTCATGAACAGCTGCATAAATGTGTCTTAACATGGGATATTTAGTCTTATGTTCAGAAACAGAGGAAAGAAAGGCCACGTGGCTTTCCAAAAACAAGGTTAGGGATATGTTATGTGGCCAATGTAATCTCATTTAATATTTATTTATTTAAAATAGATATTTTCAGTAGAATATTTTATTTTAGATAATTTCTGTTTGATAAATTCTCATGTTATACTTACTTTAGAAAGGACTAGTGGGTCGTGTAATAAATACTTAATGTTTATGGAATGGCTTGGTGATTTTTGACAACCCAAGAATTTGGATGGAAGCAGAGAAGACAAGTGATCTCAGGGTTGGTTGTTCATCTAAAGACATCCCAATTTCAGATATTTTTACTGTTTCCTTTAATTTATAACTCATTGATATTTTGGGGGCCAAGACATATTGTTGTATGTCTTGCTGGGTAGCAACAGAAACACAAATCCAGTCAAGTCTGCTTGATTTTTATTTTGACCGTTATTTGACTCCGTATCTTTGATACTAAGCTGTGACTAGTGTTGTAAGAATGTTCGAACTATCATTCTGTCAAATTCATAGATTTAATCCAAGACTGAAAGGAAAACTAAGTAGAACATCTTGTTGAACAAGATGTGGGTTTGTATCATTTTTATTATCATTTGAAGTAAATAATATAGTCTACTCCTTAAATAAACTTTTCCAGCAATAAATACAATTTCTGTGTTCTTTGCAGGGCAGTCTTTTCTCACTGCCTTTGAACTTTCTTTGAAATGTAAAACTGAGTTTTTACTTTGACTGTTCCATCAGTACCTCAGGCTGAGCCTGGAGATGGGGCAAGTGCACGCATCTTAATTGGTGGGTTGTCTGTTTTCTCATCAATAATATATATGAAGGTGACAAACTGCTGTTACTGAATTGTTTATATGTAGATAAACTGCATGAAGATGGCTGGTTTAAAGACAAAATAAAAGGCCAGCTAATTCAACTACAAATGGTAAAATGCAAAGGCCATCCAGATTTTTGCAAGTATTAATAATAAAAAAACGAAATGTCCTTTCTGCAGGATACAGTGTAAGGAGTAATTCTGAACTGACATAGGTACAGAAATTGGAAGTGGGCACATTTTGTTTCTTCATGTGGTTCAGTTTAAGCAAATGCATCCTGGTTTTGTTTCAGCATTTGTAAAATCTCAGTTTATAAATCTAGTACCTTATTTACAAATGATAATCTAGTGTGTCATTTGCTTTGCATACTAAATATTGTTTGCAATTTTGCTTTGCGTTTTTTAATGGAAGGTAATGAAAGGCCCTGACACTAAAAATTCAGATAATAATAAACCCCTGTTAAAATATTTTTAACAAAACATAAAATATTTCATTTTGGGAAAGTAAAAGTGCTTTTGTTTCGAATGAAAATGTCTAGTGAGAGTCAGTTGGATATGTTATACTTCATCTTCTATGGGAAAGGAGTTTCTTAATTTTGATCTTTTAAAAATATTTTTTGTTGATAGTTGGGAAGAAAACCAGATTAGAATTTCCCGTGAGACAGAGGCTTCATTTTAAATTGTCTCTAATAAGCAGCACTGTGACCATTAGCATATTGACTCTTCTGTTTATCGTTGTCATTTTGAAGGAGGCTGTGAAGGAGTCAGTGGCTTTTTCCTCCTCCAAAATTCCTTTGGGGCCACAGCTGTAGACTTGGAGTTGATGTTGTTTGTGTTTTTCAGAACTAGGAATTCAGCAGAGACAGCCCATCTCACTTTTTTGATTCCCGTGGAAAAGAGTGTGGCCTGAGTGAATGTATTAGAATATGTAGGAAACTTCTTAAAATCGTAACTAATAACAATCATAACATTTTTGCAAGACATGTAAACTATCCTGAATTGGTACACCATTTATTTCAAGCAGGCAGTTTGAGTGGTGTGTCAAGTTCAGAGTCCAGATGCCATAGCCATAATGGGAAGATGGGAACAAGGAATAAGGTGACCTTATTTAATCTGCATCTGCCTATGACTCTGTTACATATGTGATGATAGCACTCCTTAGTTGTCTCAGCTGAGGTTGTGAAGATTATATAAAATATGCCAGATGCATTTGTAAACATTTAGTGCTCATATAGAAAGTATTCTGTGAATGTGAAGTGATTCAGATGTAGGAGGGTTTAATTGCCATGTATTTGAAAAGACCCACTTAACTGAGCACAGGCCTGTTGTGTATAATTAATGTAGTTAACCAGTATGTATGCTAATATAGAAATACATAACCTCTCACATTCGTTTAAAAGTTAGAAATGAGTTAAATAGCCTGTCCCAAAAAATGGTGAATAAATTGTTTAACACCATTCAGCTCATGTCAAATCCAAAAAGGAATCAACTGTAGAAATGTTTTAGGGAGACTGTGTGTGCTCTGTATGCAAATTCTATTCATGAGCTATCAATTATATGTATCTCTAATTATTAAAAATCCTAACATACAGTGAAAATTATAGTATTTGTCTATGGAGCTCAAATTGCCTTTTTTTTTTTTTTAACCTTTTCATTGGGAACTTGAAATGTTGACTGTATTTCAGGAAATAATTTAGGGAAATAGTTATATGGGTTATAAGGATGTTCTGTTTGCTTTGGTACAAATAAGAATATACTTGTTATTTCATTGTATTGATGCAAACAAAATCAACCCCTTCTCTCACGCTGATGAAAATGAGAACATGTATTTAATAGCACAGAATGTTAGGATTTCAAAAGAGGTGTCATAACTTTGCATTAAAAATAATGCCACACCTACATTAAAGTGTGTTATCTGCTCAAAATTCAAGCAGTGTAAAATGGGTGTATTTAGCATATATTGATATCTAGGATTCATTTTTTTTATCACTGTTGAGTGTAAACAAAAGTAACAGTCTGACTGAGGGGTAATTGCTGCAGCAAACAATTCTTGTCATGCACAGTGATAATCACTTCATTCTACTTCCTGAGCACTAACCTTATGGTGACAAGGGAGAAAAAATGTCATTGCTCGGAGAACAGGCAAAAATGTTTTTATAAGAATCATTTCTCTTAGTAAAATATGACTGAGGGTGACTTCCATCAAAATAAGTTTTGATTATGCATTGAAAAAATAAATTTCTCTGTGAATGCTTGGTTACAAATCTGGTAATTCTATGAAAGCTTTTGATTCCTTGTGCTGTTAAGAGGAGAATTAACAGGAAATCGGGATTGCCTTCTAGAAATCAAAGTAGAATCATGCATCTTTTCTTGCGAGCATTAAGTCATGCTTAAGCATTATGTGCCAGTTCTGATAAGTGAAGTGCTCATGCCTTGCTGATGGAATTAT